>NC_135532.1:93611994-94245327 GCF_045843805.1 Urocitellus parryii | reverse complement strand
TTCTTTCTACAGGCAGAGGGGACTAAATCTTACCACAGGGCTAAGTCTGTCCCCATACCCTGGGGAGACTGGCAGAATGGGCAGCTGGTCCCCTAACTCAGGGCCAGGCCAGCAGGTTCTAATGATGAAAATCAAGCACATGACTATTAGGTATACATTTGGAAGCATTTTCTGTGACACAAAGAGGAGTATGGCACTGGCTCAGAGACAGTATCTGCATAAAGGGTTTGCCCATCAATTCTACTTCTCAGAAGTTGATGAGCTTCTTCCAGGAAAAGTCTAAAGTTGCCTTTTCTCACCTTGTTCTCTCTTCCCAGTTCCTTTAGCTGGGGTGGGAAATCAAGTTGAGGGTGTGCCTTAGGAGCTTCAGCACTCTGTTGTGGAAGGGGAGCTAGCCTTCCACTAGGGCTGTAGCCAGCAGTCTGCCAGGCTTCATCTCCCCACTGCTTCCAACAGTGTAAACGCCACCTTGGTAAGATCTCTGAAAGGCCTTGGCTGGCCACTAGGAGTCAGCAGCTTGCTCTGCAAGGCACTTTCTTCACCCCTTGCAATACGCCTGAAACCTGCTCATCCAGTCTTTATCCTACACACTTTCCACTCCCAGTCCCAGCTCCAATAATACATATCACCCTGTCATGAGCCCAGACTTTGCCTTCCTTTTGCCTTCCATCTAAGGAATTCCCACATAGGCTCTTTTATTCTCCCTAATTTCCATATAATATTTCCCCAGGATTCCTTCCCTTAATGAAACTAAACTTGGGGAGCTAGAGTGGACTGTCCCCTCCCTCCCCATCTCCTCCCACTGAAAGCCCTGGTTAGCTTTCTGTGGGCAGTGGCTAGAGTCCTAACTCAGATGACAGAGAACACACATGCAGTCTAAGATTGCTTTCTGACAATGCCACTAGCCACTCACAGACACACCATCTCCCACCTCCCACTGATGCTGGCCCAATCCCCAGCCACTCAGCCTAGACAGGGTTGCCCTATAGGACTTGCCATGGCTAAGGACCAACTAGCCTTAATGACTATTTTGCTGTTTCCCTGAGAGCCTGGAAATGGAGGGTAACAGAGGATACCCAAACCTCTTCAGGTGAACAAAGGCTGAAAAAAGCAGTGAACCTCACTGCCAACAAAGAGCCTGCTAGCAGTTTTCCCTCTGTTCCCATCTATCTCACCCCCCAAGTGCTGTCCCAGTGCCACTATGGTGAGTTATATTTTCACCAACACTCAGCTAATCAGCTGTCCAGACAATTCCTTAATCAGACAACACTGCCTTCTTGAGTTTAAATTTTATTTTACAAAAAGAGAAATAAAGAAAACTGATAGGCAGTTATACTGACTTACAATTGTTCTGTTTTTTTTTTTTTCTTAAAAAAGTGACATGAAACACAAGTAAAAATAAATACGTCATAGAAACAGCCAGTTGCCCAGTCTCTGGGGCAGAAGCGCCTGTCCTGCTGAGAGAGGAGGGAAGCCCATGATCACACCAGCAGCTGGATCACCCAGCCACAGATGCTTCTCTAAGCCAGGCGCAGGTCCCAGGCCTCAGGGGCGTCCTGAGGAAAGAAGACGGAAAACCAAAGCCAGGTGCCAGGGCCCTGGGGCCACCTCATCTCCCCCATCCCACCCTACCCCTTACCCCTGGCAGCAGTGTGGCCTTAGTGGTTATCCATTGTGACCCCCTCAACCCACCTGGACCCTCTTCCCCTGATCCCTCTGAAGAGGGTACAAGGAAAAAAAACCTGTCTTGGGCAGGCCTGGGGGATTCTTCTGGTTAGTCCCCAGCCCACCCTGAGTAACACAACCAGAAAACAGTCATTTTACACCCAGGTGCACATGAGCACACATGTGCACACACATTATCACACTCACTCACTCAAACACAGCTGGGCTAAGCTCTCTTCTAGGGAGGGTCCTGGGTCAGGTCACAGTATGAGGTCCCCTCTCATCTGAATATCATCCCAATAGTAGCAGAGAACCCAAACCTCCCCTAGCCCTCTGCATTGCAGATTCTGCAGCCTGCCTGACTACCTCTCCTCACTGCACTAGATGACTCCAACAAATAGACCTGTGAGAGGGGAAAGGAACAGACTCAGGTCCCTGAAGAGTAAAGAAGGTGGACACTGCCTGCTCAGGAAGTTCATCGTTGTAAAGACTCAGGTATTCATAAAAGGCCTAGGGCCAAACTAGTGGCAGAGAACAGACATTGAGGGACTACAGCAGAATACACAGGGCAGAAGAGAAAAGGCAGAAAAAAGAACTGAGTCTAAATGGGAGCAACAGAGAGCACAGCATTCTCAGGCCTTGAGGTGCCGATTTCCTGGGACCAGTCAGCAAAGGGCCAGAAAGTCTTCTGGGGGTCCTTTGGAGAAAGGATAACTTCTCAAAGGAGTTTTGGTGAAGAGCCACTTGGCTGAGTACACAGAAAGCCATGGATCAAAGGGAGAGACTGGTCATCTGAAAAGTGGGAAGTAGGCAGTCATATCCAGGAACACTAGGAACAAGGAATGTGAAGTCCATAGAAGACCTTCCCCAAGGGATGAGGACGCAGTCCCAGAGCAAGGAATGCTAGGTTTAAACAAATTGATGTAGAAGGCCTTGCTCTGCCAACAGCTTGCTTGTGAAAATTGGTTGTGTTTCAACCAATCAGCAAAACTTACCCCAGCTCTTTACTTTATGCTCCCAGAGTGGGGCATTTCATATGTAGTTAAACAGAATTCCTGGGGAAGAGAGTTCCAAGGACCAGAATTATCCTTAAATCTGGAGAAAATATAGAGGCCTAAGCAGCACAACTCAAAGGGGAAGGACTTCACAGATTAGATATCCAGTCTAAAGAAAAACATCTGACCCAACATGGTTCTTTCTTTCTTTCTTAAATAGCTACTCTATCTCTGCTAGCAGTCTCTATCCACAAAGATATTAAGAAAGGATATCAAGCATCAGTACAAATGGCAATCTAGAATCATTTAGTACTATGTTTCTCAGGAAAAGTAGTTAGGCTACACACAATGAATGAGACTTGAGAGACCCTTGAAAACATTTCATCAAAGAAAATGGTGAGGGAAAATGCCTAAGCCTGATCTTCTACCTTCCCTCTGGACCACCAGCCTTCCCTGACTAGGGCCTAGATGGTAGGTAGAAGCCACCACTAAATGTTTCAGATCAAAGAAACTGTAAAACATGGTACTTAGCTCTAAGGCATTTCCTGCTTCCCTTACACACATGCTCATGTTTGATGTGCATGCACATATGCCCACCAGCTCATATAAAGAGAAGAAAAATCAGAGATGTTTTTTTCAGGTTCATTAAAAACAACAAGAAGCAAAAAAAAACATGAAACTAGTTGCATTTCAGTTTCTCATGATCTCACCATCACCCCCTACATAGTAGAAGCATATATTATCAGATTAAAAGTCTTCTCTAGCCAGGACAGCTTCCCAGAATTATGGCCTTTGCAGGGCTGAAGCAAGACCTGGACCCTGGAACGACTGGGTAGGGAACAGACAGGGGTGTGTTGCCTCTCAGACACCCATCTGCATCCTGGCAACTTCAAATGCCTATTCCTCTAGTGAATCGATCAAGTTTCCTGCTGAAATGGTTTCTAGATTTTCAAGAGACTGCTGCAGCGACTTCCTGTAAGTGAACACAGAAATATTCCTCTTTCCCTTTATACATACACATACACACACACACACACACACACACACACACACACACACACACACACTCACTCACTCACATGTCTCTAGGATCCCAATGCTCCAGGGCTGGCAAACATTAGTGTAACCCAAGTTCTGAGTGTGTTCTGACTAGCTTACTCTTACTGCACCAGCCTCAACCTGAGAGCCCACTCCAAGTGAATCTCTTCACCATCCATTCTTGGGACGCATCTGAGAGAGAAAGCACTGGTTGGAACTGCTATTTTAAAATTATTAAAATAATTTGCATAGCTAAATTGAAGATCTAAGGCTTCTATGAATAGAAGAGTTAAGTGTCTGACAGGGTGTTATGAAACAGAAAGCGCCTTAAGTTCCACTTTTGGTGTTATTGTATAGTGCACAAACATGCACACGCGTGTGTGCGCACACATACACACACACACACACACACACCCCATTAGTCATCTCCCCATGTCTCCCCTGGAAACAAATCCCAAAGTTTGCTAGGCCCTCCAACAATGGAATGGGCTTGTCAGTAGAGATCCAGGTTAAGCAACCTCCTGGGCTGGAAGAGGCAAGTGCAGCAGCTACCCAGCCAATGGGGAGCAACAGACAGGTGGTAAAGTTCTAAAGCCAGACAAGTTTATTCATCATAAAGACTGCCTGGCAAAGTCTTGATGGGAGGAAGGAGATGGAGACAACAGGACACAGAATATAACAATAGAAGATAGCCAGTGTTTAAGGACTAGAAGCTCCTTCCCTGCACTGGCAACAAGGAAGGAGAGGCCAGAATGACTAATGTATTCAGGTTCTCTTAAGACTTAAGGCTCCTATAGAGGAAGGATTCCTCCATGCTCCTTCAAAGATGGAGGCAGCAGACGCCAGGCCTGCAATGATCACCTGATAAGCTGGGGAAGCTGAAACACTTCCTAACAGGAAATCAATGGTCCATTCCCTCAACCCAGCAGCTGCCTATCCATAGTTTCACTATTCAGCATAGAGCTGACCTCTATCATTCCAGCAGGACACAGCTCCAAATTGGGGGGGGGGGGGTGTGTCACTTACTTCTCAATAGCAAACTCCATGATCCCAAGTTTTAATCTCTATAGAATGAGTCTCACCACCACTAACTATCCAGTCTCAGAATTCCCTGATCTTCCTGAGAGGTCACATCTCTCCAAAACATAGTTGTTTAATCTAACCCTGGGTCAAACCTAACTCTCTTTCCCTGTTAAATTCACCACCCACTCAGGAATTTTTTTTCACCAGCAGCTATGGGGTCTAGTACATCTCAAAACGTCCCTATCTCCTATCTTTCTTAACCTTAACTTCCCTGCCACCAAAAAAAAAAAAAAAAAAAAGACACATGAAAAATCTAAATAATAAATAATTGCCCATAACCATAAGAAATAAATTAACATGGAACTTTCTAACAGGGAGGGAAAGGCCACCAGGATAGACAGCTGAGGCATAGTTCCACCCTGGTAAAGAATGTCTTTTCCAGCCACACTCTATGACCTCTCACTCACACTGCAGTGCTTTTCCCTCTCACCCTGGAAAGGGAGATCTGCTTAAAGACAACCACTGAGGAAAGAGACAGAGGTCGGTAATGCCCATTTTCTCTCATGATTCCCCCCGCCCACAATTTCTAAAATAGATGTGGCTCTGAAAACCAGGGACTTGAGTTACCTGGGCCTTCTCTTCACCCAACTAGAAGGAAACTTGTGATTTCCATGGCTCTTCTCCTGGGCTCACCCTGATGTTCAACTAATAGTGCCATGAACCACCACTCTCTGATTTCCATTTAAAAAAAGATAAATTCATTTTTTAGTTTCCCCCTTAGTTCCTCCCTCCCTCCCACCCCTCCCATCTTCACCCCTGCTCTGTTACATACATGTACATACATACCCAAACATATACACACGTGCGAGCGCATGTGTATGTGCGCACACACACGCACACACGCATGTACACACACGCATGTACACACACACATGTACACACACACACACACACACACACACACACACCTGGTCTGCTTACTTCCCACCCCTTAAAGAGACCCCATTCTACATGGGATCTCAGTCTGCTCCCCCTGCCCACCCTTCTCTCACTCACCATCCCCTCCCTACCCTCCCCTCCCCAGGCCAAGCTAAGTCACCCGGTAAGGCAGCTCTCTTGGGAGAGACTGTTCCCAAAGACAGAAATGGGATGTGAGCATCTACACTCAGATGGGCAAGCAAGCAAGCAGACAGCATAAGCAAGGCAGGAAGGAAGGGAGACAGGCTGCCCTGCCCTACCGTCCCTGTTTTGGGTCCCTGATTTCCCACTATTGCTGCTCTGTTGGGGGTTTTGTTTTTTGTATTTGTTTTTCCTCTTTTTAAAAATAGCAACAGAGCCCTGCCCCTATGGCTAACCACTCTTCTTTGTCTTCTTCCTTTACCCTCCTGCCAAGAACCCTATTCTCAAAAAGCCCAGATCACTGCCTTTCAGCTTTGTGAGCAACCTGCTGGGGACCCCAAGTGAGGTGGGGAAAGCCTCCCCAGCTATTTCCCAGTGACCTCTATTACATCATCGTCCTTATCCTCATCATCATTGGAACTGAACCCCACCTCAGCAATCTCATGTGAGTCAAATGGAGGCACCTGGGACCGGAGGAGGCCACCAGCTGGGTAGCCTGCATGTGGGGACATGTAGCCAGGGTAGACAGACATGCCCCGTGAAAGGTTACTGGATAAGACAGGGGAGGGAAAAGGCGCGAACATCCTCGGCTCGGACAGGAGTGGCTGTGAAAATGGGAGTGAATAGCTGGGTAGTATCCCTGGCACAGAAGGGTTGAGCATGAAGGAGGGGTTGCTGGCAGTGACTGAGGTAGCCGTGGAAGAGGAACTGACGGGGCCTGCTGGCACCAGAGGGTCAGTAGTCACTGGAAATACCAGGCGGGCATCTGCCAGCAAATTGGACAGCTGGTAGTAGGAGGGGGTACTGCCCATAAACAGGGAGTTGTCCCCAGCCTGGGAGGTGAAGGGGGTGGTGAGGTTATGATTTAAGGAGACGGGTGGCATGGCAAACCCGCCAGAGACTGGATACCCGTGTTCATACGGCTGCACGGGGGCTGGCAGATGGCCCTTCCTGGACCGCCGACGGGCTGACTCCTGGGCGGCAGGTGGAGTGGCCAACTTTCGCTTGTGGCCCCTTAAGTCTAGCACTGGGTGCCTGCCACCACAAGGCTGGCCAGTCACCAAAAGGGAACTATTGAGGCAATGACTCCCAAGCCGTGACTCAGTTCCAAGAGCTGTCCCGGGAACAGCACTGTTGTCCACGAGTTGGGCCGGGGGGCCAGGCAGGGAGGCATTGGTGCTTGGGGAGCTCTGACGGGATTCTCGAGCAGCAGCCACATCTGCATACTGCTGGAGCTCACTGATGATCTCCGGACTGTCAGGAGAGACGGGCCTGGCCAGCCCCTCAGGGTCAGGGGCTTTGGGTGATGAGGCACTGTGTCTGCCGTTGCTTGTGGACTCACAAGAAGGTCCCTGGGAACCTGGGAACAAAATACAGATAACTTAGCACCAGAATAGCAATAAAGAGAAGAAAAACAATGGGGGAAAGCTATTTTTAAAACACCCTATCTTGTGGCCCCCCCAAATTCTAATTATTTGATGTCTAAATAACATCACTCAGTTAACCCTTCCCAGTGTCAAAGAAAGAAATCATTTGATCCCAGATGTAAGTCTAGCCATGAAAAGGCATGTTACTTTTCTGCACCCAGATTTCCCAATCTGTAAAACTCTACCAATATGAATCCTATGAGATAATGGCTATGAAACATCAGATCATTCTTAAAACTAATCAGACCTTTTTTTTAGGGGCAAGAGACAGTGACCAGGGGAGAAAAGAGGTAAATGAAGTTAAAAAGCAGTCCATCCTAGTATAAAAAATAAAACAAAATCCATAGCTATGGAAGAATTGGCACAAATAGGAAATCTGAATATGACCTGGATATATTATGACCTGGTAACATTATAGAATTATTGTTAGCTGTTCTTTTAGTGTGATAATAGTGTTGTGGCTAGGAAAATGTCTTAAATCTTAAGATATATGTTGAAGTATATCTTAAAAAATGATATGAAGTCTTCAACTTACAAATGACTCAAATAATAGAAAGGAAGAGAGAGAGGTTTACAAAAACTAACAATTATTGGATCTAGGTGTAGGGTGTATGAGCACTCACAATGCTGTTCTCTCAACCTTTCTGTCTGTATAAAAATTTTCATAACACAAATTAAGAAGAACAAAAGCATTGTAGCTCTTGTATCTCGGTGGTGGGGAGGATAAATAAAAATCACTCCCACTGAGGAAAACCTGGCAAGAGTTCCTAACACTGTTAATGTGCCACACATATACCCTCTGGCCTGACAACCCCACTTTTAAGAATATGTCCTATGGATACATCCACATGTCACAGTAGTGCAGCAGAATAATCTGAATGTACATCAATAAGGAGCTAGTTAGTGCATTGTGTTATATCCCATCCTATGTAAACCTTCAATGAGGCATATCTAGAAGAAATGATAAGGAATGAGTTACTACTGATGAGTGAAAACAGGAATAAATAGTGTATTATAGTATATTAGCATTGTTTGTTTATTAGCATTGTTTGTTTTAAAAATTTACAAAGAAAAGCCAGGCATGACAGCACATGCCTGTAATCCCAGAAACTTGGGGGCTGAGGCAGAAGGATCACAGATTCAAAACCAGTCTCAGCAATTTAGCAAGGCCCTCAGCAATTGAAGTGAGGCCCTGAGCAACTCAGCAAGACCCTGTCTCTAAAAGGGCTGGGTATGTGGATCAGTGGTTAAGCGTCCCTGGGTTCAATCCCCAGTACCAAAGAGAGAGAGAGAGAATTTATTTATATGTTTTTTACATATTTTATACACACAATTATATACTCACACACAATTTTATACACACAATTATATACACACTCACACAACCCTGTAACATTGATAGAAATCTCTGAAAAACAAACAAGTGCTTCTAAGCTTCAGGCTAGCTGGAGAAATAGAAAGAAACACTTATTTTTCACTTAACTCCTTTTTGTACATTTTGAATTAGGAACTATGCATACATTATCTATTTAAAAAAATAAGCTAATTACAAACTAAGTCAAACCAATGTGCAGGTTGATGGGAAGTAAAAGTTACCATACCTGAGGCAGCCATCCGACCATCTTCAGGGGCCTTTGGTTTGCCAGTTGCCCGGACAGCAAAGATCCGTCCATCACTGGTGCGGATGTACGTCCCTAAGAAGAGACATGAAGATGACTTTTAGAAACAGATATGTACTGTTTCCAACCTAGGCACCATGGGCTGGGAAACAGCTATAAAATTAAGTCTCATTCCCTCTCTCAAGATCCATGAAATGACGAGTGGGATAATAGTTATGGACTCATAATTATTTATCTATTCCAGAAGCATTGATAGTTAGACTACCAAGTATTAGGCACATAGTAATATACTATGACTAAACAAGATAGAAAAGGCCCTGTCTCAAGGAGCTTAATCTCTAGAAGAGAAGACAGATAATTATACCAGAAAGTATAAGAAGAAGTCAATGCAATGGAAGAAATAAAGTGCTATGAAAGAGAACAATTTGTCGCCTTATACTCTCCCCAATACTCTGGTTCAGGTTCTCCTCTTAATCTGACAGGAAGGACTGTCATTATCCTCTCTCCCTTGTTAAAAGAATTCAAGACCCACACCTTCTATTCCCTCAAGACACTAATCTACCTTCTCTTCATTCTTGAGTCTGTCATTAGATCAATATTCTGGAGTGTCAGCCCACCTGTAGGTTTCTAGAATATCAGAACTACCTGTAGGCCAGGAGTTGGCAAACATTTTCTTAAAAATACAGAGAGTAAATATTTATTGTATTATAAGCTGTAAGTTCTCTTTTGGCAGTTTCTTAATTCTTCTGTAACATGAAAATGGCTAGGCATGGTTGCATTTCAATCAATATTCAAGGACACCAAAATGTGAATTTGTGGGGAGGGGGTATTGGGGATTGAACCCAGGGACATTTAACCACTGAGCCACATCCCTAGCCTGTTTATAGTTTATTTTGAGATAGGGTCTTGCTAAGTTGCTTAAGGCCTCACTAAGTTGCTGAGGCTGGCAGTGAATTCACAATCCTCCTGTCTCAGCCTCCCAAGCTGCTGGGATTACAAGCATGTACTTCCATGCACAGCTTAAAAGTGAATTTCTTATAATTTTCACATCACAAAATGTTACACACACACACACACACACACCCGCCTTTTTTTTTTAATCCAAATGAAAATGCAAAACCCATTCTTAGCATCCAGGTACAGTAACAGGGAGCACACTGGACTTGCCCATGGGTTGTAGTTTGCTGACCTCTGTTCTAGGTTAGAAAGAGCCCCCTTATGCGGTGGGAAGAACCCAGTAAGAGAGCTTGAGTTGTCTTTGTGCATCTGGGTACTTCAGGGTAACCTTTTCCTAAGCCTAAAGGTATTCTTAACTCTAGGGTAAAATATCTTTACCACACACACACAAAAAAAAACCCAAAACAGCCTCATATATTGATGGGTTTAAAGGCTAATATGAAAAACAGGCTTCGATTGTTTCTTGACACTGTTTAGGCCAGCTTTTTCATTCTAGCAATCTCTCGTCACTCTGTAGGGAACCCAGAAACATGTATGGACTTTTTATATTACCACACTCAAAAAATTTTATCACATGCCAGGTACAGTGGCACACAAGTGTGTTCCCAGCAACTCAGGAAGCTGAGAGAGGAGAATCTTAAGTTTAAAGCCAGGCTTAAGTAACTTAAAAAGCAACTTAAAAAGAATTGGGAATACACAGAGATGTAGCTCAGTGGTTCAAAAAAATAGAAAAAAATCATGCAACCCATGTGTACTAATTCATTCCACACAATCAATATATTTCCCAGCCTGAGAGCCTCACTCTGTTCTCCAAGAAAAAAGGTACAAATGACACATTAACACATATGTTGGCTTATAATCCATTTCATAATGCTTTCCTGTCAGTTTTGGTCTCTCTGTATCTACCCATCCCCCTCCTAAGATTCTCCATAAAAACAGTGGCAAAATACAGAAACACAGGGATGGACCTTGATTCCCTTTTTTAAAGTCACTTACCAATATTCATTGGGCTCAACCCAACTCTGCCAAGCTCCTAGAAATGCCATTTTCTTATATCCCCCAATTGTGACAATTTTGTGAGATGATCCCTATGCCCCATTAGCTCAAGTCATTTGAATTTATTCTGTTTCCCAGCCTAGTACTCTCAAACAAAGGCAAGGGATAGGTTCTTTGGTCAGGCTCTCACCTTTTGTCCCACGGATGATGTGGATGCTCTCACCAGCATTAATTCTAGCCTGAACATCTGTAGAGCTGTTGAGTCCAGGAATAACAATATCTAGTGAAAAATAGACCTCAAATTTAGATTGTATAGGGCCTGACTGAAGAAGGGAAAGAAAATGCAAAGACCCATATCTGTCCCAGTTCCTCAATGGTTTCCTACAAGCTTCTCTGTGGAGCAGAAGTTTAGAATCAAGATGAAATAGGCAGAATCTTTCACAATTGTCTCGACAAAGAATACTAAGAAACCAAGAAATCTGCTCATCTTTCCAATTTTCCTTGCTTTAATTAAAAATTATAGTTTTAGTTTAGAAAAAAATTTTTAATTCAAATGGCATTTTATCAGTTCCACATCACTTCAGGCTCCAAAAGTGGCCTCATCCTCTTCCATGTTGGCATTACTCCACACACAGTGAAGAGTATTTTCAAGAATCAGCAGAGAAATGGGATTGCAAAGAGCTCTTTTTTAAAAAATTGTTGTTTACTAATTTCACTTTTTTTTTTTACAATGGACATGTATTCTTTTTATTCTCATAAAAATCAGTTAAGATGTTTTCATTAAAATTTATGTCATGAATATTCTAAATAGCAAGATGGAAAATAGGATCATGAAATGCTTTCCTTCCCAATCACTTTGAATCACAGAATAAGTGTAACTAGGCTGCCCACCTTGCACTATTGATCACTGACCCAAAATGCTCCAGCTACATCAAACTCACAATAAAAGAAGCAAGTGATAATTCAGGTTTCTAATTACATAGGGAAGTTGATAGCTGTCTTTTATACCTAGCTGATCTTATGTCACCTAGCAGGACTCAGCACATTCACATCTCTGTGACAGCTTATGAGACCTACCCTGTGATCTAATAACACTTCCATCCATAATCGCTGTGTGCTCAAAGGATTCCATCCACCATACTCAAGAAAACCCATTCTGTGTTTTTCTTAAGATATTTCACCAGATTGCAAATTCTTCTCTGCTATCTTCTCTATTCTTACCTACAGTGCCAAATGTAGTAAGGTCTAGAATACAAAAGGTATTTGACAAATATTTCCTAGTGAACAAAGTCATTTTAAAAGGGATGATACCCCTGAATAGAATGGAAGAGTTCTCTGACCTGTTGTGGTGACCACCTTCTGCACGAGGACTCCCGCCCTCTGCAAGTAGTTAATCGGGAAGTTCATGGATGGATTTGTGCTAGAAGCAGAGCTTACAGTGCCTCCCAGTGGGACATGCCGTGGCATCATAGGGATGGGGGTGGACTGTACAGGACGAACACTGGCCACAGGCTTTTCATCACCCTTCAGTGTTGGCTGCCTATAAGAGAAAGACAAACACAGAGTTGAGAAGAACAGCTCTTGCCTCTCTCCAAAGGCTGTGGGGCCTCTCCAGACTGCCCTATTCTACATTCTCAATTGGTGCTAAGAGAAGAATCAGAAGAACTTGCAGGGTCTGGTCAATTTAAAAGGAGACCACAGTCAGACATGGAGGCACATGCCTGTAATTCTAGCTACCTGAGAGGCTCAGGCAGGAGGCCCACAAGTTCAAGGCCAGCCTGGGCAGCTTAGTGAGATTTTTACTCTAAATAAATAAATAAATAAATAGGGCTGAGGGTATAACTCAGTGGTAGAGGCCCCCCAAGTTCAATTTCCAGTACTGCAAGAAAAGGGGGAAAAAAGATAAGAAGCAGATCTTAGAAAGAGTGGCAGAGAAAGATGCAGAGGGATAACACCTCTCCAAGAGAAGCAGAGTTAGATGTCAATGGAATACCACCTTTCTGGAGATAAGAGGAGCCATGTGCTTCTCCTCTAAATTTGGATTATCTAGATCAAGAGTCAGTCCCTGAAAGGAAGTTAGAATGATACCAAGATGCACAGAGGGAGGAAGAGTTCTTCAGACCACAGGGTATATTACATTAAAGACAAAGGGGGTAACATTTTCCTCATTTACCCTTGTGGTAGAATATGTTTAGGTGATCTTGAGAGACTGTCCCAACCTTAAGCCATTTTTACTCTCTGAAACCTCAAGTCTTGATAAGTAATACAAATACCCTTCTCTATACTACTTTTCACCAAGCTCCTACTGATTCCTGAACCAGTCTTTAAATTGCCCCTGTAGTCAGGACCACCATACAAAAGCAGCAACAGCAGCATTACTGTGCACAAAAGCCAAACTTCTAAATGACCACAACCAATCTGAGAACTGGCTTAACACCAAAATGTTAATCCGTAGTCAATAGCTCATTCTTCACTATCAGTTTCCTTTCAAATGGATGTTGGTACTGTGAGAAAGTTATTCCTGATTCAAGATTTTTTTAAAAAAGTTCCTATCTCTAATGTCTTCAGTCTTTGGGCCTGGGGTAGAAATTCCCTTGGACAGGTATGTTCTTCCTCAATTGACTGAAGACTAGCTCATGACTGGCCACTCTGCTTTTAGAATTGATCTGCATGATTCCTCAATCACACCACTCTCAGATTGCTACAGGCCCACTGGGGAAGCTCCTTGGTCAGTGTGGACACCAAAGTTCCCAGATAGGCTTAGCAGGAGTTAGAGACCCTGGTTAGATGTCAACAGGATTCCTCCTAGGATCAAAAGTCAGATGGATGACAGGATGCCAACCTAAATTTCATATTCTTGCTAAGGCTAGAAATTTGGGCAGGCAGGCCTCTTCAGGTATCCCATCTGGATAAGGAATCAGCAGAATCATGGTATGCCCCCATCAAATGCAATGAGAAGCTAGAATCTCCATTGGGCCGAGGTAGGCTGGAAACAGTTATCTCCTCACAGCCCAGCCTGGACCATTTGTCACATTTTCTCCCCAAAATGGTTTTCTCCCTTTGGGCTCAGACTTAATCTACTCCTTATGTTACAAAGAAGAGTCCAGAAAAAAACAGAGGTGAAGGACAAAAGAAGAAAACCTTCCCAGACAATAGTATCTTTGAAAATGACATAAAAATACGAAGCCTGAGGCTTTAAGAGTGACTTTCTAAGTAGAAAGTACATTCAATGAGTAGCAGCCAGCTTATCATGCAAAAGGATATATGTTCTATTTCCAGTACCACCAAAAAAAAAGCAAATTTATTCACACAAAGAAAAAAAACTCAGTGTCTTGTACATAAAATCTTAGAAATTTAATATTTTCAAGTCCTCATTGGCAAGATTATTTTTTACATGTGACTCTTATAAATTGATTCCCCTCAAATAAAATAATTTGCTTTCATTCAAAAAAATTAGGCAATTAAAAAATGCAAACCACTCAATCAATGACTAGACAGTTGATCTAGTTATTACAAAGGAAGGTGAGGGCTGAAAGGCACTTTGTCTTTAAATACAGAAAAAACTGATACATAGATACTTGTTCTGTAAAATCTAACAAAAAGTCTCCCTCCCTCCTTAGCAGTTGGCCTCCACATAGTTCACATTCTCAACTATTCAATAAATTTTCTTGCTCAAGATCATCGCACACTTACAGAATTAAATCCCATTAGGAACAAAAGTATTCCCAGACTATAATCTGGGACCAGAAAGAACATGGCCATCAGCTTAAACTTCACTACTATGTGAATTCTAGGGCCAAGGTGCTGGGATAGGATGAAACTGTGGAAGGGCTGAACTTTTGTGTTTTGGGAAGCTGTATTCCCTTCTGTCCCACTCAGTTCCCGCAGGAGTCCTTAAAAGCTTTTCTGAGTGAGAAAACCAGCAGCTCACTTTTCCAGCCAGGGCAGTGAAAACCAGAGTCACTTAAAACACTATGGTTGCTAAACTACTTTGACACCTGACCCTAGAACAAAACCTATCAGAGTTCATGACAGCCAAAGCAGCAGATTGTAGGCTCTCCCTTTGGTTAAAAAAAGAAATTGAAAAAATTTGGGCCTGGCCTAGCAGCAGACCCTCCCTCCCCTTTCAATAACTCACCAGTTCCTCTGACTGAAGGCAGGGATGCTGGTCAGGCTCTGGTCACTGGCAGGGTAATATTGTGCATATGATGGGCGGGTGTAGGGAACTGACGTTCGTTTGTCTTCCTCATAACTTTTCTTTGCTGCTTTTTTCTCAGCCTTGGTCAGCTTGTGATCCTTTCGGTTGAGGAGCAATGACTCATGCTCGAAAGGCTCCTAGGGACACAGGGGGATGTTGATTTAATTACCAGTCTTTGTGCCAGCATGACTGACTGCCCTGCCAACATACTGATGGACAATGAACCTTACTTTGAAACCAAGAAGGGGCTGGCTCTCTCCAGCACTCGTAAAGAGCCTGCTCATAGGCACACACAAGCAGGTTTACTGTCTTTCTGTCATAATTCTAACCTATTATCCACTTCAGACACCTAAGCCTGTCTTCCCTATTAGAAAATTAAGAAACTACATTTTCAGAACTTCCCCCCTCTCTTTCTGCTATATAAACTCACAATGGCCAAATTATTCCACATGTCTGAGCTCAGTACTCCTAGAATCTGACAAAGGGTAGAAGCAGGTGGTTGGAGTAGAAAAGGGACTATCTGGGTCAAGAAAAAGAATCAATTGCATCCCAGATGTCTAAATGAAATACAACTTCAAATGAAGAAAGCAAGCTTGTCAGACAAGCCTCCTCTGACAGAGTATGCCATGCTTGGGAACTTCATGCCTACTGGGTTCTTACCTTGGTGATGAGGTGAGGGTACTTCAAACAAGCAAGCTGTAGAACTGACTCCTTGATACCTTTTACATTCAAGGATGCTTGGGGAGCTGGCTCCTTCTCAACAAAGTGCAGTAGGTTTTCCACCTCTTTCCGGGTAAAGTTCAGCATTGGATTTAGATCATCTACCACCCGATCTAGAAGAGAGAAGAAATAAAGAAAGTCAGCACATGGCAAAGAAGATTAAAAACACAATTACAAAGGTTAGCAGGGAGAAAGGAGGTTTTATGTGGCAGAACTGTCACTACTGATGAAAAGTCATCCCATACCTGAAAGTCAAAGGTCAAGACCAGGAATGATAGTGAATGCCTATAATCCTCATCACTTAGGCGGCTGAGGCAAGAGAAGGCTGGGCAACTTAGAGAGACCCTAAGAGAGACCCTACAAAGGGCTGGAAGTATAGTTCAGTATTGGTTAAATTTCTGATACTTAAAAAAAATAAAAAGTCTAAAACCAGTCTAAGGCCCTGGTGAAATGAAAACATCAGAAGAAAAAAATCACATAATTAGCTTGGCTCTTGTCATTAAATCCATCTTCAACAATGTGAGGTCAATCCCTTTTAATGATTGGAATGAGAATGAGAAGGGGGGAACTGCTGGTTTCCTAAGATTCCTCACCTGCTTATGATCCCATACTCTGCTCCTCCCCTCCCACCTTTGATACTATAAGGAAGGCAGCTTGTATAGATGTACCTCTGGAATGCCTCGAAGGTAGCCCACCTGACATGCCCTGCTTGGAAATCTGACGATCATAGATCTTCTTTTCAAGCGTATAATCAGCCACCAAACGATAGATGTGACAGGGCTTTTTCTGGCCATAACGGTATACCCGACATACTGCTTGGGCATCATGGCAAGGGTTCCAGGAAGCATCAAACACCACCACTCGATTGGCGCCAATTAGATTCACACCCAAGCATCCGGCCCTTTAAAACATAAGGTAATAGTCATTGAGTCTTTAGTCTAAAGAAGGTTTTTTTTATCAGCTTTACCCTCCCCCAACATTACTCTTCATTTTAAGCACAATATACTCAAGAATTTTGCTGTCCTGCTGAAAAATAGTTACGTTCCTCAAGCACTGAAAACTATACCCTGAAATCCAACATGGCAGGGCCTACAACTCTCTATTCCTCTGTAACAAGTAAGGCCCCACATCCTGGTTCCAGAATGATATCCTTGGTCAGGGGATATTTCTACACACGATGTTTCCAGTGTTTTTACTCTAATCACTGAGGGGAGTGACAGGCTCATACCCTGCGATAGAACATTCTAGTGGCAGAAGGCAGCACAGCTTTTGAGGTA
Organism: Urocitellus parryii; assembly: GCF_045843805.1. Taxonomy (NCBI): domain Eukaryota; kingdom Metazoa; phylum Chordata; class Mammalia; order Rodentia; family Sciuridae; genus Urocitellus; species Urocitellus parryii. Next base: position 94,228,293 of record NC_135532.1, on the reverse strand, counting down.
CTTGGCATGAGACAAAGGATGCATCAGCCTTTTATGATTACATTGACTGTTCACTTTTTCAGGCACTTTCAATTTATCACATTGTCTATGCCTCAGAACAATCCTCAGAGAAAAGCTAATTATGAATGTTAATAAAAGTCTCAAAGAACTTTATGTCACTACCACAACTGCTCTTCTACCACAACTTCTTTTTGGGATCCCCTCTCTGATCTCAAAAACAAGTTACAAGGCCGGGTGCGGTGGCATACACCTGTAATCCCAGTGGCTCAGGAGGCTTGAGACAGGAGGATTACTAGTCAAAGCCAGCCTCAGCAACAGGAGGCACTAAGCAACTCAGTGAGACCCTGTCTCTAAATAAAACACAAAATAGGGCTGGGGATGTGGCTCAGTAGTCGAGTGCTCCTGAGTTTAATTCCTGGTACTAAATAATAACAACAAAAAGAACAAGTTACAAACCTGAGTAGACTTCAAACCTGAGAGCCTTTGGGATATATGCCTAGGTGGCCAATTGTTTGAACACACGCCTTTGACCTCCCCTCACAGTTTCACTCACCTTGTGGAAAGAAGGAACAGCCAGGTGGTGAGGTTGCTGGGATCATTGAACTGATTAATGAGTCGCTCCCTCTCAAAGGCAGGGGTGCTACCATCTAGCCCTAGGAAGGAAGGAAAAAACCACAAGAAGTATACAGATGAGAACAGGGATATTCAGCAAAAATCACTAGGAAATGTGTTTTATGAACAGAAACACTATAGTGCTCAGATCCCACCCCTAGACATATCATGGGGCTACAGTGAGTCCAGGCTTCCACAATGTAAAAATACCCTCAGGTGATTCTCATATGCGACAAGGATCATAAACTACTTTTCTGCCCTTTTGTATCTTAGGTGAATTCTAAGACCAAGGCTCTTAGATTTAAGAGTGCATGTACTCACCTAAGGAGCTTAAAAAACAAAGGTTCAAGGTGATATCTACCTCAGCCCAGGGAATCCTGGGGTGAGTTCAGGGAGACTAAGGATTCTGTGTTTTGGTATGGGTAACATTCCTCCACCAGATATTTGCATTTTTAACAAGCTTCTTAGGCTAAGAACTTGCTTTAAAAAGACATAAGATCAATAAAGTCGGAGCAGTTGAATGCAACACATGAATGAAAAGAGGAGCTCAAAAGGGGGAGGAAAAAATATATCATACTATTATGGAAGCAATAGTATAACTGCTCAGTATTGTGGTCCTCAATGAAGACCCCAGCCTCTCTCTCCAACCTGCGTTCTCACAATTTCAAAGCACAGATCACCACTGACTCATTGGGCAACTCTATAGTAAACACAAGTTCTGTGCCACATCCTGTACTGTGGTCTCCTTGCCACCCTCTAAACCTCCATTCCTCTGAATCTTTCCCTTAGGCCAATGGTTCTTACAGAGCATGGTTTCTCTACTCTTGCACTTCCCAGGGGATATCTGGCAATATATGGAGACATTTTTGATTGTCAAAATTGTCTCTAGTGAATAGAGACCAGCGATGCTGCTAAATATCCAACAATACACAGGACAGTTCCCTATAACCACAGTCTGGCCCAAATGTCAACAGAGCTGAGGTCAACTATTTCTCAACTTTTTATCATTACCATTCCCCTAAGGACCATTTTTAGACATTTCCCCCATCACATCATGTCTTCCATGAAATTTTAATACACAGATATACTATACATCTGTTTATGCATTTATGCATCTGTTTATGCATGACTTATACATTGAAAAAAGTAAAGAATTTTCACACACACACACACACAAATTTTCACCCTTTTAGAGGTATTATTTTCCCCACAGAGAAAGTAGGACTGACTTATGCTCACTCTGCTCTTCTGCCTTGGAATAATTTTCAGGCCACTCTCACTCTATATATTCGAATTCTCCCCATCTTTTCTAAAACACTTCTCCAGCCAGTCTCACTACACTTATCTATCCTTCTTAGAATCCCAGAATGGGCAATCAGTGCTACATTTGCACTGGAGCTATTACATCTCAAATGAAGACAAGGGCAATGCCTTCTACTTCTCTACATGCCTCCTATCTTTCCCAAGTCCCCCCAGTCCCTAATATATTGATTCATTCATAAAAGTTGGCTCTTAGGGTCTCCCTGCTCCTAGGCTAATCACAGATCATTTTTATGCACTGATGGCGAGCAAAGCATGAGAAGAGGAAAGGAGAGAGAAGGAAAGCAGATCTTTCCAAGGCTCCAGGAACAAAGCAGCAATAAACTCACGGAAGTAGCTGACATTTCGAACCCACTTCTGTCCTCCCTGCCCTTCAGCACCAGGCAGACAGGGCACTTCTCGTTTTCCCAGGAACTCTTCAATGAGAGCCAAGGTGGAAAGGCTCTGGCTGAAAGGGAAAATATGGTTCAGATGGCTCCCAGATCCCAGGAATCTTGTTCCCAATAAGCCTATATTCATGTGCAACCTTCTGACAATGGAAGTTCCCACAAGCAGCAACCCCACCAAGAACAAGCAAAGATATTCTGCCTAGCTCATAATGCGAGCAGAGTCATCTACACTCTTATTACCATCACTTCACTGAAAAAAATAAGTCTCTCCATCCTTATTTCCTCCACTAAGAAATTTGGGGGTTTAGCTCAACACTCAAATAGCATTAGTACTACAAACCAATACCAAGTGAATATACATTAAATCTGATCATGAGCCACAGGCAATCTTAGGGATCTTGCTAGGGAAAGAAAATGACTTGGCTTCTTCTAAAACAATGCAGATGGCCAATCTTCCCTAAAGTAATCCTTAAAATCAGGGGTCACTAGGTTCTCTCAAGTTAGAATCATTGCTGCCCTCTCAAAGAATGTCACATATATGCATGTATGAATATATCACAATGAATCCTACTTTTATTCATAAGTACAATGTATCAATTTTTAATATAAGTAAATAGAAGGGAGATCAGTATAGCAAGGAAAGGGACTAGGAGAAGGGAGGAGGCAAGAGAAAGGGGAATTACCATAGAATGAAATGGAGCAAATTATGTTTTGTACACATATGATTATGTCAAAATGAAATAATAAAATAATAAAAACAGGGGCTGGGGCTGTAGTTCAGTGGCAGAGCGCTTGCCTAGCACATGTGAGAGACTGGGTTCAATACTTAGTACTGCATAAAAATTAACAAATAAAGCCATTCTGTCCACCTACAACTACAAAAAAAATTTTTTAAATAATAACAATAAAAACATAATTTAAGAAAATTCAAAATGTGTCCCATGTAGAGGCTCCCAAGACAGGCTCCTGCCACTTGGCTTTACTCGGGGCATAATCTGGTCAGAAGAAAAAAGGAAAAACAATTTACTGCATGTCTGTTTTCCTGGAAAGTCCATTTTTAATGAGACTCAAAAACTGACAATGTGACTATGAAACAAATCATCACTTACTTGGCCTTATAAACAAAACTTTTATAGGGGAGGGATAAAAGCAGATTAGAACAGGGATCAGCAAAGGTTTTCTGTAAAGGGTCAAATAGCAAACAAACATTTTAAGCTTTGTAGATCACATATACTCTGCTGAATATTTTGTTGTTGTTCTTGTTTTACAACCCTTTAAAATTTCCAAAAACTACTTTTAGCTCTCAAGTGGAAGAAAACAGTTGTGGTGCACACGCCTGTAATCTCAGCAACTCAGAAGGCTAAGGCAGGAGGATTGCAAGTTCAAGGCCAGCCTGGGCAATTTAAGTAAGACCCTGTCTCAAAATCAATAATAAACCAGGCACAGTAGTGCATGCTTGTAATCCTAGTAGCTCATGAGGCTGAGACAGGAAGATTGCGAGTTCAAAGCCAGCCTCAGCAAAAGTGAGGCACTAAGCTACTCAGTGAGACCCTGTCTCTAAATAAAATACAAAATAGGGCTGGGGATGTGGCTCAGTGGTTGAGTGACCCTGAGTTCAATCTCTGGTACCTAAAAAACAAATAAATAAATAAATAGGTTGAAACTGTGATTCAATGGGAACAAAAACCAGCCACAGGGGCTAGGGTTGTGGCTCAGTGGTAGAGCGCTTGCCTAGTATGTTTGAGGCACTGGATTAGATTCTCAGCACTACATATAAATAAATGAATAAAATAAAGATTCATTAACATATATATAAACCAGTCATGGGCTGTATGTGGTCAAGGTCATAGTTTGAAGGATTAGACAATGATCTCTAATGTTAGCTTAGGGTTCTAAATTGTTCTCTGTGGAGAAAATGCATTAGACAAAGAAAGATACTCCAAAAGAGAAAGACAAAATGCAAGAAAGGTCCTCACAATAAGTGGTTGGTTGAAAAGGCACTACAAGAGAAAAAGGAGCTAATGTGAGCCTACTTGGTCTCACTCCCCAAAAGCTGTGTTAATCCTTACCAGAGAAAGACAGTCTCAACTTTCTCTTCCTACCTGAACACAAGGATCTTGTCCCCTAGCTTAACACTTTCCTCAATCAGGTGGAATAGTAGTACCATCTTGGGAGAGTTTTCCAAGACTCCAGTCTGGTAATTAGTCAGAAGGTCCTTGGCCTGCAAGAAAAAAATGAGGCAGCTGGGAGCAGGTCCAAAGCCAGATGATCAGAAATAAAATTCTCTCCAAGACCATGGCCCACTGGCCACCTTTAGAGTTCCCTGCACAGACCTTGGCAGTATACTACATTGTACACCTGACTCTCTCACGAAGTGGGCCATGCACCATCTATTTTCAGCATTACTTTATGGTTATTATAGGATCTAATTGACTCACCCATTCATATGTGACAATGTTGTTGCCTCGCTCCTGGAATGGGTTGAAGCCAACCCCCTGTAGGAACTTGCTATTGGTTGCCTCTCCCATTGAGGAAGCCAAGGTTGTATCCTCTCCCTTGCCTTTTGTTCCCTGTTGTGGGCAGCGGGCACTGGTCCCTGCTGAGCCAAGTTCTTCTACGTCTAGGTCCTGCTCATTGGCCAGGTTCTCCTTCTGAAGAGCTTCATACAGCACATCAGGGTGATTCCAGATCTGAGGTAAAAGGAAAGAAAGGGGCATAAGACAGAAAACATTCCAAGGGTGTCCCAGAGAGTGTAGAAATTTACACCTCACACAGTACACACTGTCACACCAAAAACTAATGTACCTCTAACACCTTCAAAAAGCCTGCACATTTGCTTTTACTATCAGCTCTGATGACCACAACACATGACTGGGAGAGTTCATACCAGAGCAATTCCAGTATGTCTGGTATCTAATCCAAAAGGCTGTGTCAAAAAACTTGCTTTCTTATTCAAATAAGAATAAGAATTTTTTTGTTTCACTATGTGGCTACAGTCAGCTACCATATGAAACAAGTCTAATTTCTTCCTATGAACAAGATGTATCTGACTTATATATGACCAATCATGTTATTTCAGTGATCATTCCTAGCAATAGTTGAGAATTTCTGGAAGAAGGGCAGGAAGGAGGAAGGAAGAAAAACACTGGTCCTGAAGCACTATCATAGACCACTTTTGTTTTTGTTTCCTGGCTCTAGTCTAGAACTGTGGCTACAACAGAAATACTTTAAAGAAGTATTTCTGAAGTAACTCACTGAGTTCTGTGTGCCTCATCTGTCCACATACATACATCTCTAAATGACTTATTGAAGCAGTGAATAATCAAGAATAATACATAACAGGTCTGCTGAGAGTACAGCCAGGGTACAGAATAAAAGAAATAGTTCCCTCACTAACAGTACGAAAGAGATTAAAATCTGATAAAAAATAGATCAGACATAAAGTTGTTCACATAACTTGTCTAAGCTGTACATTTCTTAAGAACTGAATATATTAACAGTCCAAAATTCCACCCCACAATATTCCTCCATCACCACAACCCCTTTTTCAAGTGAAAAGGACAGTGAGAAAAAAGCAATTTCTCAAGTTTAATATAACAAGTTGTGCAACTGAGCTGCAAGAGGTACCAGTTACACTACAGTTGTGGTGCATACACCTAAGAACTGTGTGGTGCACAATCAGCATGTTTTCTTTGAGCCCTTACAGAGCACTCCAGTGCAGGGAACTGAGATGGCCTCTCCGGCTTTATTCTTCCTTTATCAAGGACTCCCAGCAGAAGTAACTCACTGAGGACTGTGTGCATGCTGAGTCCCCAACACAATCTTCCATGAGGCCCCAACGCACCTTGCAGCACACGCAAAAAGCCTTGAGAGGGTTCAGCCCCAGCCAGCCACTGCTACCACAGTCTCGGAAGCGGTCCATGAACTGTGTATACAAATCTCGCTGGATCTTAGATAGCCGCACCAGGATCACATTCTCTTCCTTGGCAGGGAGATGAATCTTCAGCACAGTGTGGCCTCTCCTAGAGAGGCAGAGATTAGAAGTGGCCAGGAAGTGTGGCCAGATGGGAACAATGCAGGAAGAAAACATGGCCTTACATTCCTGACACACCTTCCTTTCAAGGATCTCAATATACAACCTTTCAATAATGCAGAGTGGTTTGGCACCATGAAGTAAAAACTTGTCTTAAGAATAACAACCAAACCAGGAGGCAGAGTGGCCTGTCTTAGGCTATTACTGATTGAGTGACCAAGCCCAATTCCCCCGGCTGCCTCCTTTCTCTATACATGCCATCTTAACAAGGTTTTAAAGGAACTGCTTTAAACTAATCTGAGCTAGCTACATCAAATAAGATGCTGAGACTGGTAAGGCCATAGCCCTAGAACCACCACTTCTATTCTTTCACCCAACTCTGCAGAATGCTAGCTCTCTTGCTTTTCTCAGCAAGTAAAGCAGGTATCTCCAGAAATTTCTTTTTAAATCTTTTTTAGGTATTAATTTTATTCATTTATTTATTTATATGCAGTGTTGAGAATCAAACCCAGTGCCTCATACATCTAGGCAAATGCTCCACCACTAACCCCAACCCCAGCCACATCTCTAGTAATTTTAAAGATAACTTTTGAGTAAAGCACTTCTAGGTCAAATTTTCATAAGACCGAAATGGTCTACTAGCTATTTACACATATCTAGCTATTATCTACTAGGTATTTACACACAGGAAAGTTTATTACTACGAAGAGCCCTCACTCATAATAGCCTTGGAAAGCTCACTGCCCCTCTGAGGATGCAGAAAACAGGGCCCTGAGCCTGGCTTACCTCTGCACAAAGCCCTCCAGGAGGCTGTGCAGGACATGGCTCCGGTACCGCATGAGGCGGACGTCCTGAGGCGTGCTATCGATACACTGCCCATTCAGAATAGGGCGTTCAAACATGTTGCTGAACTCCTGTCGAGTGCCAAGGAAATCAGGGCGTACAAAGTCCACCATGCACCAGTACTCGATGAGGTTGTTCTGCAGGGGGTACCCAGTCAGCACCACCCTGCGGCGAGAGCGTATGTTCTTCAAAGCCTGTGAGGTGCTGGCCTGGCAGTTTTTGATGCGGTGTCCCTCATCACAGATCACCACATCAGGACCAGGGCGGCATAAAGCCTTCTCAAACTCTAGGGAGGGAAGAGGATCCGGAGTCAGAGGGTGAGAGGGCCTGCTCTTAGTCAGTAATATGAGAAGTAGGGGAGCACCCTGGAGGAGACAGAAGAAATGAAGGAAGCAGGAAAGCAAGAGTCAGCTCCCGTTGGTGAAAGGGAGCCAGCCATCCAAGCTCCTGCATGTTTGGTGTGATGCTAACCTGGCCATTGACTCTTGCAACAGGTATCCCCTCTCCCCTATCCCTTTCCTTATTTCTTTATTCATTTTTAGGCTAACAGTAAAACTGACTTGCAACCTTAGGACTTATACCAACCAACTGGACAGTAGAGAGCATAACCACAAAGTGCCAGCTCAGGATTAAAAATACAGCTGGTAGGAATAATCCAAATCCTTCACTGGGCTTTCACCATTATCAGCATCTTGGCTTCTTCTGAGGACTGGCTGCTAGGAGCTAACTAAAAGACAAGGTCTTCCCATAATTATTCACCAATCATTGCCAAATGGCAAATTCATTCCAACTCTGCCACCGAAGAAAACCTAGACCAAACATAATCTCACAGATGAAGAGAACTATAAAATGATAGCCTCTGAATGTTTCAAAAACTTTCTTCCCACTGGGTACAGTGGCATACACCTGTAATCTCAGCAACCCAGGAGGCTGAGGCAGGAAAATCACAAGTTCAAGATCCCATCTCAAAATAAAAAATTAAAAGGGCTGGGGATGTAATTCAGTGATAAAGCACCCTTGTGTTCAATTCCCAACACAAAAAGAAAACAACTTTCTTCCCCAAATGGGCAAAAGTTCCTTAGAGGAAGAAATAGAACTATGAGTGGAATGGTTTTCCCTAAAGCAACTAGGGTAAATTCTTTTTCATAAATTTGCACATAACAGTGCTACTCTTATATCTTTCTATGAGTGATTCAAATGCTTTATAAACTGGATGCAGTGGTACACACCTGAAATCCTAGCTACTTGGAAGGCTGAGGCCACCCTCAGCAATGTAACAAGACCCTTTCTCAAAACAAAATAAAAAAGGGTGGGGAGGCAGAACCATTAATGCATAAGGCCCTGATTTCAAAACACAGTATGAAATTTTTTTTTAAAAAAATTGAAAATTTTCTTATTGTTCTCTCAGAACATCTCTAGGAAGTGGTAAAGGGAGTAAGTACTCTTCCAACTATTCTGTAAGAGAAACAGGGATAGATGGACAAATGAGTTTCTCTAAGACGGGTATGGCCTGCATGAAAAGTAGCACATTCTGAGAGCCACTGGAGATTATCTAACCCATCTTGGAGACTAGGATTTCTGGTTCATGATAATTCACACCAATAATGAACTTCATACCTGTCTAGCAGACATTATTTCTTTTTTCCTAAAATACCCCCAAAAGTATTTCTGGGACAGGTTGCCCACCTCTCCGAAACTCCTGCTGTCGATCTTCCTCATCCAGATCAATGATGACTGGGTGAGAACGTTTCTTGGTTTTCTTCGGTCTACCTGTGGCAAAGGATTTCTTCAGAGTGAGGAGTCTGTACATTTCGTACCCCATCAGCAGCACCCCACCCTCTGACACCCAATCAGCCATCACTTTAGCACGAGATGCCATCGTCCTGCAAGAGTAAACAGAGAAAATTGTGTGAGGTATGAATTATATCTCAATAAAGTTGGTGGGGGTGTTTGTGTTTGTTTTTAAAAAGGTAAACAGAGATAAAGTATTATTACTTTTGGGAATAAGCAGAAAAAGTATTATTCCTCAGGAAGAATCTCTCATACTCAAAGCTTTGTTGTATATTTAGAACTCCTTACTGACAAAGATTTCATGTAGTATTAAGAATAGGACTGGTCAGTTGCCTGAGACTTTCCTTTCTCATTCCAGAGACCCTACTTGTATTGGGGATGAACTGGGTCATTGATGATGGTTAAACAGAAGAAACACAGTAATTCAATGACAAAAGGCATGAGAAAGATTTCATGTAGTATCAAGTATAGGACTGGTCAGTTGCCTGAGACTTTCCTTTCTCATTCCAGAGACCCTACTTGTATTGAGAATGAACTGGGTCATTGATGATGGTTAAACAGAAGAAACACAGTAATTCAATGACAAAAGGCATGAGAAAATACCCCCCTTCAATACACATTCATGACTGAAATCCAACATTTAAGGGAGCATTTCAAGTTATTCCCATAATAAACACAAGGTCAGAGAAAGAAGGGCAACACTCTGCATTCCACCTGCCCAGGTTCCAGTGAATAAAGAGCCAAGAAAAACAGTAAAGGGGCATGGATAGTAGAAACCAGATGACTTTCATCATAGCCACTCCACTCCTAAACATCTGAGCCCTCACTGTGTTTCACATGTTGACTACCAGTCCTAAAATCCAAAAACAGAGAGCAGAGGATTAACTACTTGTTGAGTCACTCAGAGTCTCCTCATTTTAATGTGTGTGACCAAAAATGACAAAAAGCAGTCTCTGCAGAAAATAAAGTCTACCTTCTCAATTAGCCATGTCAATGAGAGAAAAGGGCAACATGGACAGTTGGCTTAAAGCAAGAAGTTCTTCAGAGTTTTGGAAACTGAGATTACTTTACAGAATAGAAATTTAATTTTATTTAAATCTAAAGCAAAACAAGATTTACACCTTTCAAAGTTGTGGAAATTGAACCATTAAAGGTTAATAACTATTGATCCATGGCTTAAGAGAATGATGATCGGGTATCTACAAAAAAGAGAAATATAAAAAGTAAGAAGTTAAAAGATGAAAAATTCCACTCTATCATGCTGAATTTTTTTTCCATATACATTGGAAAATGTGACCATGTCCACAGGTTTTTCATGACATAAAAGCATCCTAAAGTAGAACACAAGAAATTTCTCAGGCAACGTAACTCTGTTTTTACTAAAAAGCTGGGTAGAGGGTAAAAAAAGTAAGTAGTAAGAACAGAGAAGGACACATCGAGAAAACAAAAGCAATCTGGGAGGACAGAGTACATAGTCAAATAGACTGCCCTAACATCTAGATCCAAGAAAGAAGTCAAAATGAAGGGGCAGAGAAGAGAAGGCAGGTCACCTACTTGTGCTCATCATTCAAGATGTGAACTTTAAAGAACCGAGGCTGGACTTCTTCAGGCTTGTTGTCAGCTGGAAGGGATTCAGGAGCAGGAAGCCACATGTTGAACTCTGCCAACCAGTTCTGAAGAGTATTAACCTATCAGAAAGCCAAGTCAAAAAAGAGTCCTAAGAAACAAGTTCAGCCAGGCACAGTGGTGCATGCCTGTAATCCCAGTGGCTTGGGAGGCTGAGGCAGGAGGATTGTGAGCAATTTAGCAAGGCCTGAAGCAACTCAGCGATTCCCTGTCTCTAAATAAAATATAAAAAGGGCTGAAAAGTGGCTCAGTGGTTAAGTGCCCCCTGGTACAAAAAAAAAAAAAAAAAAAAAGAAAGAAAAGAAAATGTGGTTAAGCACCCCTGGGTTCAATCCCCAGTGCAAAAAAAAAAAAAAAGAAGAAGAAGAAGAAGAGAAGGGGGTGGGGGTGGGAAGGTAAGCTCAGAGCTGATTTCATCAAGCTTTTCAGTGTCTGGTGAAGACTTTAATTAGAGCTCTTCAGAGCGATGACTATGTGGTGTCTTCCCCCAAACCCTTACCGGAACAATGGCAAGGACTGTTTTGGCTGGCGTATGGCGGAAGAGGACATCAATGAAGGAGATCACTTGCAGAGTTTTCCCTAGACCCATGCTGTGGGCCAGGATACAGCCAAAGCCACTACTGGTCTTAAACCTCTCCAGTGACTCCACGAGGTTATCATACAGGAACCGGATCCCGCCAATCTGGCCAGAAACAGAAATAAATGTCAGAGGGACTAGAAAAGACCAGGGTTCTATTTGTACTCACTTTGGAATTAGTCAGAATTAAGTAAATGAGTAGATATTACAACACACAGCTGGTGTGGACTCCACAGAAGTTTCCCTATAACCTGGAGAAAACAGAAAATCATTCATCCGGTATGACATCCCACCTGATATAAGGATCTGCTGTACCAAATTCCTGATGGGGACTTTCATTCAGCCTGGCTGTCCTCAGCCTTGAGGAGGGTACCTCTTCCAGACAGCTCATTCCTTAAGGGGCAATTCTTGCTGCTGCAGTTCTTAAGCTGAGTTTTGTTCTACCTTCATGGAACTTTCACCCACTGGTCCTAGATCCAAGCTTTGGATCAATACAAACTATTCTTTTCCCAACTATTAGAAAGTCCCTCTGACATCTGACAGTCATATCTGTTGTGAATTCATGCCTTCCTAATCAAAGCCCTGCTCTTTTAGAGAGCCTCTCGAGCTCCTCATTTTTGATCCCACAGAGGAGTACAAGAGCTGTTAGGCCAAGAGGTCCAGCAATTTCTACGTGTCAAGGAAAATCTTGTCTCTTCTCTTTCCCCTACCCTTCATATTCACAGGAATCTTGAAGTGCCAACTGCTAGGAGGAAGATCAGGCTATTCCAACAGCTATTCTACAGGATCAAACTTGTACTTTACAGAATGTGATACTAGTAACCACAAACAGGCAATGAAGTTCCCAGCAAGGAAACAGAAAGGAAAAGAAAAGGAGGGTAAGATTTGTTGTACCTGATGAGGTTTCACAGCCCGTGCCAACTGTGGGGCGAGGAAGACATTTTCCTCCTCTGGAGGGTGGTTCAGGTTGACAAGAACTCGCCCAAGAGCATCATGCTGGTTTAAGGCATCATTCACATGGGTGCCACCCTTCTCCTCTTCCTCATCCTCCTCGCTGACAGACTCACTGCTGTCCACAATGTGAAGAGTGTCCTCCTCTCCAGAGCTCAGTTCAATCACCTCTGAGACACCAGTAAAACAAAACGAAAACCCAGAGAACAGAGATAATTTTCTGGTGGTAATCAGAAGTGTGTGTATCCTTAGTTAGAATTTATCATTAATTATAAAAATTTTGATTTTTACCCCCCTCTTCCATCTTCAAGCTAAGGAGAAAATTTACATTTACTAAAGTAAGTCAGGGAAATCTGTCAAAGCTATGCTCCAAACCAAAAGAATAAGAAGTGAACTCTTTTTTTCAAAAGTACAGTCAATCTCAGGTGAACTTCTGGTCAGGAGGAAGGAAAGGCACCTCTGGCTGGATCTTACCATCTCGACTGCTTTTTTCATCCTCACTGCCACTGCTACTGTCCAAACAAATGACTTCCTGGGCCAAGACCCGAGGAGGCAGTTGAGGACCATCACTTGCTCTTAAGACAATTTCCTCTAGAAAAATAAAGACGGAAGGGAATGTCAAAACCACACTGCTATCATCAACCTGATCTCTAGAAAAATCCCTTTGGCATGTTAAGATACAAAGTTACAGGAAAAAAAAAATCATAATAAAATCAATTTGAGTACTTCATTATTATCTATTTCTACTTTCAAAATCAGATTCTTCTGATGTGTACTCAAAAGAAGCTGAATGACTTTAAAGGATTCCAGGAGGCCACAATCTTACTACAGGTCTTTCTTTTACCACTGTGCAAGCCCAGGGCCTCTTTTCTCTGCCATCTCCACTGCTTACCAGGGAGGAACTCTAGAGGAACAGTAGGAATGGGGGCTGCATAATCTTTCCTCTGCTGCTCCAGGCGCTTCCTTCTTTCCAACTCTTCCTGCTGTGCTGCTTTGGTAACAGGCTCCAATTGATCCTCCCGGAGTAGCTTTCTAAACATTAAAAATAGCAATTGGGTTCACTCAATATTTGGGCAAAGTAATGTCAAGATAAAAAGGAAATGACCACTGCTAAGCTCAGAGAATTGATAGAGGAAGAGAAGAAATCATTTCAGCCCCACCAAACCCTATGCAATGGGCAGGGTGGGGGGTGGAGTGCTTCAAGCTCAGATAGTACTAGGCTAACATACTTTTCATGTTATTTAACTTCCTGACAGATGCCCCTGTGGACTTTTCTTTGTACATACAAAAGATCGAGAGTAAAATAGGGTAATATTGTTTACAAAACTGAAAACTGGCATTAAAAATAAAGTTTTTATGTGGAAAAGAATTAGAGGGATTCTACATCCTTAAGTTTAGAGTAAATATCTTTAAATTGTCATTACATTTTAAAAAGAAAAACTGGAGCAGTAGGCAAAAATGATATTTATCTCCTTTCAATGGCACATGGTGTTATTTGGCAAAAGGAAGAATTGTTGGGGATTTGGAAAGTGAAGGAAGCTCACATTTATTATCTTTAAACTCAAGGAAGAAGTCTTGTCTGGGGCCAGAAAGACCTGCGCCATCTGAAGTTGAGTTCTAAGAAGATGAGAGCTCAATTTTCTCTTTTAAAAATCTCTTCTAGTTTTGAGAAAAAGATAGATAGATAGACAGACAGACAGACAAACAAATGAAAAAACAGAAAGTCCAACTCAGAGCACCCTTTCATCCTCAATTGCTACCCAAGACCTCCTCAGCAGCAGTCAAGGCCCTTCCACGTCCTCTCTGCATCCTCCTCGGACAGCTCAAGCCAATGGTCCTCAGCTGCACCTTCACCATTAAAGAGGGCACACAGTTGAGCACTTTCTCCTTCAGAGAGAGGTCACTCCTGTCCAAACCAGTCCTTCTGCTACTGCTAACCTTATGATGAAGGGAAATACTTCTACTCCTTACTCTCTCCTCTTATCCAAAGAACAACTCACCGTATGTTTCTTCTCATGTGAGAGGGTTTCTGAGCTCTCTTCTTTTTGAGGTCCTCAGAGGCTAGGATTTTGCCATGGGGGCGCTTAAGCTGCTCTGAAGGCTCAGACTGAGATGAGGTAGTTGAAGTGCATCGCGGCGGCCGCTGTCCATCTTCCCCCAGGTGGTCGTGTTCAGTGCCACACATGCCTTCCAGGGATTGGTCTGAAAAAACAAGGGGAGAAAGGTGGTTGTACTGGGGGTGGGATTTGATTACAGACACTCCTGGGTTCAAATCTCAACTCAGCAACTTAATAGTTGGTAACCTAACACAAGTTAAGATCTCCCTGAATGTCAACGTATTTATCTATTAAATGAAGATAATGATGCCTACCTTACAAGGCTATTGTAAGTACTAAATAGTGTGTGTGCCTAAAACCAAGCCTGGCTCAGAGTAGGACTACAAAAAATGAAAGCTATCAAATTGATACTATTTATCAGGATTAGGAAGCTTCAAGGCCTCAGAATACTCAGAATGGCAAAGCTGAGCAGCTGAGTTCCAAACACAGCTCACAATCATTTGCGTGACTCGAAGCAATTCCCTTCATCTCTTGCCTTCTTCCACGTCTTAAAGTGTTCACCCTTTCAATTTGTTGACCATTTAATGAGGGATTACAATATGGTAAGAACTATCCTACATGCTTCAAGGACTATTTTCAAGACTTCTTCCTTCCAAAGATGTTTGTTTTCTATTGATGGAGATAAGTCATATATACACAGATAAAGCATGGCAAGGTGTACTTAATATTACAGAAGGACGGGCTGGGGATGTGGCTCAAGCGGTAGCGCGCTTGCCTGGCATGCGTGCGGCCCAGGTTCGATCCTCAGCACCACATACAAACAGAGATGTTGTGTCTGCCGAAAACTAAAAAATAAATGTTAAAATTCTCTCTCTCTCTCTCTCTTTAAAAAAAAAAAAATATATTACAGAAGGAGCAGATCAATAGACCTAAAGAACTTAAAGGTTTAAGGCATCAATTTTTAGCCAAAGGTAATTAAATAAACCAAGAATAATTATGTTACAGTTACAGGAAATACAAGGCTATTTTATGTAATAAGCACACAGGAATTATATCATATTGAAGATAAATGTGACTGAAGCCTTGAAAGATTAGAATGTCTAAAGTAAATACTTGATAGGAAAAAAGGAAGAGATTCCTGAATGACATTTGTTGCATCAAATACCAGCAAGGACAGGGGTCAAGGCAGGAGGGTCCATGTGCACAGTCCCACTCCTCAGCCTGCTAAAGCAGCATTCTGCTAAATGGGCAGGCCTTGAGAATCACATAAACCATAAAGCCTGTTCTTAAATCTGCCAGAACCCCCAACTACACAACCAAAAGGTCTTTCCCAAAGGTAAGAGCAATTTGAAACTAGAACACAAATGCCAAAACCAAGCAATGGCACTTGGCCCTTATGTAGGAAGGACCCAAATATATTGTGTTGGTGACTGTGTTTAACCAAACTATAGACCTTATTTGGATTTCACCAGTTTTCCACTAATGTCTTTATTTCTGTCATAGGATCCCATCCAGGACACTATGTTCCCTGTAGCTGTCACGTCTCCTTAAACTGAGGCAGTTACTTAGCCTATTCTCATGACTTTGATACTTTAGAGTGAAAAAACACCAGATGCTAGTCACATGTTTTTTTAGACTGTCCCTCTAACTTGGGTTTGACTGATGTTTTCTCATGATTAGTTTGGGGTTATAACTTCTAGGGGAAGAACATCACAGAGGTGAAGTGCCCTTCTCATCACATCTTATCAGACATCAACATAACTTACATTTTGATCACTTGATAAATGTGGTATTTGCTAAGTTTCTCCACTATAAAATAACAATCTTTCCTTTTCTATATTTTATTCATCAGAAGTCAATCATTATGCTCAGTCTACATTCAGGAGAAGAGAATTAATAAGCTCCATTTCCTGGAAGGAAAAATGTTAAGAAGAATTTCAGAATATATGCTAAAACAAACAAACAAAAAATACTTGGGGAAAGAAACTTTGAGGCTATACAACTAACCTTTCTTAAATTTTGCTTGTAATACTGAATTTCATATTTAATACTAAATTTAATATTGAACCCAGGGGTGCTCTTCCTCTGAGCCACATCCCCAGTCCCTTCTATTTTTTATTTGAAAGCAGGTGGTGGGGGGTGTACTGGGGACTGAATCCAGGTATAGTGGGGTACTGTCCTGGTTTGGGGGTATAGAGAGGGGGCTAATGTGGTCACTGTGAAAGTGAGCAGATGGGTGTGTGTGCATGCCCATTCATTCACATGTAGATGCTTCAGGTGATTCACTCCCCTACAGCAACACTGGCAGCATCTTCATTTGCCCTCATTCTGAGGGACCATCAAAGGTTTCAAGCAGGCTGCCTTTGCTTTTTGAAGACCAAACGGGAAATGCCAAGGAAGGAATCAGTTGAGGAATGCTCAGAATGGGACCTAAGCAATGGAACATAAGCAAGAGGTTAAAATGCCATACTCCCTTCACCATTACCAATGGATCTACAATAAGCCTTTTACAAAAGGCCTTATAGAGAAAGCTGAGCACAGGGTGGCAAGAAGCATTAAGAATGTTGTGTAGGGCTGATGCTGTAACTCAGTGGTAAGAGTGTTTGCCTAGCACGTGTGAGGCACTGGGTTCAATTTTCAGCACCCAATAAGGAAGCCTGGTTCCATAGCTTCTATATCCAGCCAGATGTAAGAGCTGTAGCTGCAGCTCTGGAATAGAACACATGATACAGAGTCATGAGTTCAATCCTCAGCCCCTCAAAAAATAAAGAAAGAAAAAGGATGCTTTAAGGTAGAACTCCAAGTCAGACTAGCTGCCCTCCAAATTCATGATCCTTTTCCATCAGTCCTTTCTGACTTCTGTCTGAAACACTATAGGAGGAAAGCTCAGCATTCTGTTTTCCTTTAAAAGAACTCATTCTTTTAGGCACCCCAACCCTCCAAAGAGCTAATTCTTCCACAACATTTTCATATTCCTCCTAACTCACAGCTAAAAATGCTTCCCTTCTAAAAAGGGAAGCCAACAAATGAGTAGCTGGATGGACAGCAGACTCCTAAGGAGGGAACAACCATCGCTAAATGGCCACTTTAACCAACACTGCAGCTTGGGCCACACACCAACCACACTTGCAGCTGGGTTGGCACACTTCAACTTAGTGTTTTGCTGGTTCCTCTGAAATGGGTCTGATAATGACCTTTGATACTCTCCTGATCTTGCTTGTTTCTATTTCATAAGTAAATAGGTTGAGCAATCATTTGGAGGTACAGTTGGAGGTAAGGTTATATAGTAGGCAGATAGTACAGAAATCAGAATATAGACAGCAGGTCTTAAAGGTCAGGCCAAGGGATCTGAAAATGATCAATAAAAACTTGTTGCCAACTACTGTATTCCTTGTTCTGGCTTCTGCATGACAGAGTGGGCTGCTCCTGGGAAGAGAAAGAACAGAACCTGCTGGACTTTCAACATCACAGATTCACTATCAAACTTTCATTCCAAGTTATAAGGCCTGGCTTTGTGAACTCCCATCTGACATGGGGTTGAATGTAGCCAAATATAACAACAATATTAAAATGATCAAAGTATATATAATTCTTAAGCACACTTAGTTCAGATATGAATTCCCCCTTTCCTCTATACAAGAGATATAGGTCAAAACCAAATCCACTCCTTACTGCCCAGCATTCTTTGAACGAATCCTCACCCTCTAGGTTTAAAACTATTCTTGTTAAAGAATTTTAGTTTAAACATGTACTAATATTTAAAGTTTATTGTCAAGTATGTCAATGTTTTACAAGCACTTCATTGCTGCTTCATGATGCTTATTATGAAGTTTCTGAATTTTAGATAATATTATAAGCTGCATGTTTAATAAACTATTCTTATTTTTTTATTCTATAATTAAATTTTCCCTAAGGCAAAATGTTACGTCGCTATATGCTCTTTTGTACCTTCTGAATATTGAATCATTTAAATTCACAACTTAAGTAAAACAACTTTCAAAAACTAACCCTCCACAATTTTAGAATATAACCCATCCACTGAGAAAAAAAAGAGACAAAGTCCAGCAACTAAGTAACAAGAAGCTGGGCTTGGTGGTGCATGCCTGTAATCCCAGTGAGTTGGGAGGCTAAGGCAGGAGGATTGTAAATTCAGGCCAGCCTCAGCAAATTAGTGAGGCCCAAAGCAACTTAGTGAGACCCTATCTCAAAATAAAAAATAAAAAATGGTTAGGGATGTGGCCCTTGATTTAATCCCTAATACCAAAAAATAAATAAGTTAACAAGAAATGTTTTGACAGATAATAAATGTAAATTAGTATCTGCTTGGCTTAAAAGTCAATGACTGGGGCTAGGATTGTGGCTCGGTGGTAGAATGCTACCACCTAGAATGTGTGAGGCACCAGGTTCAATTCTCAGCACCATATATAAATAAACAAATAAAATAAAGATCTACCAATATCTAAAAAGAAAAAAAAAAGTCAATAATGACTACTACCACCCTAACTTAGGATCACAGAGTCAGACCCGGGTGCAAATACTTCTGAACTTTCTCCTTCACGAGAGCCAGCCATGAACAGCAACCACCAGAATTATATAAACACCGAAGAACACTTACATAAGCTTCTTGGGAATGAGTTATAAGCCACACCACAAATTTTACTAGTCAAACCAATGGGGGAGAAACTTCGACATTTCATTCAATGAGGGCATAAGGTACAAACACTTCCAGGGCCCTTCCTCTTCTTCCTCTTCTCTATAAAAAAAGATTAGTGGATTCCAAGTTTCATCACATTTCCTGATGTCATGTGATAAAATGCATACATCACTACCTTTGATGTATGTGTGCAAAATACTGCAACTATTTTTGTTTTGGCAATACTTGAAATTGAATCCAATGGTACTTTACCACTGAGCTACAACCCCAGCCCAAAACACCTAAATTTGAACACAGCTTAATATTTCAATCCTGGTTTACAAAAATACAGGAGACAGTGAACTATAAACAAAACCACAGGAATACAATCAACAAAATTAGACTGTGAATCCTTTCCTTCTAGAAATAAATTGCAAGGAAAAAACAAGGGAAAGTTTACAGATTAAAGAAATATAAAAGTCATATTCAACTAAATGTGGACCTCGTGGGGATTTGAATAAATTAACAATGAAAATAATTTTTAAAGATAATTAAGGATTATCTGAATGTTTCATGATATAGGAACTACAGTTTTAAAAATTTTAGGTGTTGTAATGATATTGTGTAGATTTTGTTTTGTTAGGACTTGAGATATATAGATATAAATATATATGTACATATGTATTAGGGAATATTATAAATACACTCTGAAGTATTAACAGGAAAAAATTTTATAATGTTAAGAACAGGCTTCCAAATAATTCAAGGTTGATGGGAGGAATAGATGAAATAAGACTGGTCCTGTATTCACAACAATTGAAGAGAGTAATGGGAAAAGATTTTATTCTTGTCTCTACTATTTTATGATTGAGATTTTCATAATAAAAATTCATTATTATTTTTTAATTTAAAGTATTGCTTTTGTTTTGTTTTGTTTTGTGTGTGGTGCTGGGGAATGAGTCCAGTGTCTTGGATGTGCTAGGCAAGGACTTCACAACACTGAGCTACACTCCCAACCCTAATTTTAAAAGTTTTAAGAGAAAATAAAATGAAACAAGTATTAAGCTCTTAACTATTTAGTTCTCAACTTTTTCTGTGTGCAGCCATATCAACTTGAAAACAACTAATCTCTTCAGATTTCAACTTTTCTACATTTGTTAATACACATTTACATATTTCATACTGGCAAATCAATTTATATATATATCCTTGAGTGCTCTTCTGTTGGCTACTTGATACATGCATTTCTTTGACATAGCCCACATACTTGCTATTTCTTATTTTTCATTTGTATCTATAGTGTCATAAAACATCTTGGTAGAAATTAGTTTTTCCTTTTATTTATTTTGGTACAATCCAATACAGCTGGAATAATTAGAAAACAGTTTTGCAAGGAGGGGTTTCTATCTTCATATCAGATAAAGTAGACTTTAAGCCAAAATTAATCAGAAGGGACAAGGAAGGACATTTCATACTACTAAGGAAATTATACATCAAGACATAACAATTGTGAATATTTATGCCCAAAACAATGGAGCATCTATATGTATCAAACAAATTCTTCTCAGTTTCAAGAATCAGACCACAACACAATAATACTGGGTAACTTGAACATGCCTCTATTACCACTGTATAGATCTTCCAAACATAAACTAAATAAAAAATATATAGAAGTAAAATATACAATTGATAATTTAGACTTGAGACATATACAGAATATTCATTCATCAATGACTGAATACACTTTCTTCTCAGCAGCACACAGATTCTTCTCTAATATAAACCATGCTACGTAAGCTATCACATAAGTTGGCGCACAATTGTAATATTACCTTAATATATTTGTAGCATCTGTAGGGTTATTTTGATAGCTCCCTTTCCACTGATATTAATTTTTGTGTTCTTGCTTTTTTCCTGATTAGAACTGTCTGATTTTTATCAAATTCTTCTCTATTTCATATATTTCTGCTCCAACTCTTGCTTTTTCCTTCCAACTACATAATTTGAAAATCTTTTTTTTTTTTTTTAGCTTCTTTTTGATACAAATAGTTTGTTCATCTGAGTACTGTTTCATCCCAGAAATCCTGGTATTTTAAGCTTTTATTATCATTTAGTTCTAAGTACTTTTTATTTATTTTTCTTGTACTTTCTTCCTTGATCTCTATAAGTATGACATTTAATTTTGAAATAGTTGGCATGTGGAGGTGGGGTTCTGTTATGGTTTGGGAATGAGGTGTCCCCCAAAAGCTCATGTGTGAGACAATGCAAGAAGGTTCAGAGGAGAAATGGTTGGGTTGTAAGAGAAAATTAATCTCTGAAAGGGATTAACTGAGTGGTAACTGAAGGGGGAAGGTATGACTGGAGGAAGTGGGGAATAAGGGTGTGGCTTTGGGATAATATATTTATATCTGGCATATGGAGACCTCTCTCTCTGCTTCTTGATCACCATTGTGTGAGCTGTTTCCCTCTGCTACACACTCCATCCTGATGTTCAGCCTCATCTTAAACCCTGAGAAATGGAGCCAGCCTTCTATGGACTAAGACCTCTAAAACTGTGAGCCCTCAAATAAACTTTTCCTCCTCTATTGTTGCTCTAGTCAGATCCTTTAGTCAAAGCAGTGAAAAAGCTGACTAAAACAGGTTCTACATATCTTAAGGTGATTGAATTCTAATGTAATAAATCATGCAGGAAACATAGTCTGCATGGTTTCAAATTTTTTTAAAAAGTAATGGAAATTTTTATATTGATTGTATTGGTTATATACATCTCAAAACTGATCAAATTGCATACTTCAAATATGTACATTTTATTACACTTCAATTTTACCTCAATAAAGCTATGAAAAAAAAAATTAAGGTTTTGTAGGTCTAAGATCTCAGTCACAGCTAGTTCATGTTGCCACTGTAGCCCTAAAGCAGCTATACATAAACAAATGAGTAAATGAGTAAGGAAGAACAATTTTGAAAAAGAACAAAGTTGAATGGCTCACATTTCTTGACTTCAAAACTTAGTACTATGGGCTGGGAATGTGGCTCAGGCAGTAGCGCGCTCGCCTGGCATGCGTGCGGCCTGGGTTCGATCCTCAGCACCACATACCAACAAAGATGTTGTGTCCGCCGAGAACTAAAAAATAAATATTAAAAATTCTCTCTCTCTCCCCTCTCTCACTCTCTCTAAAAAAAAAAAAAAAACTTAGTACCAGCCCACAGTAACCAAACAATATGGCACTGGCATAAGGACAGGCATAATAGTGCATTAAAAAGACCAGAAATAGACCCTTGTGTATATGGTCAAATAATTTTTGACAAAGGTGGTAAAGGTGGCAATGAAGAAAGAACAGTTTTTCAACCAAGGGTGCTGGGAACAAGGCTAGCTTCAGCAATTTGTAAGACTCTAAATGCTTTGTAGCAGGAGTGGCAAATGGAGTTCAAGAAACTGAAAAAAGCTACTATATCCCCATTCTGTATGCCATTAATTCTCTAGATATCAGATACTGAGGATAAGTTTTTTTTTAAAGATGAAATAAAAAGGATAAAAGGTAGAGTGGGTACCAGAAGTCTATGATTAATTCAAAATTAGGAATTTAGGTTCAACTTTGGTAATGTTGAGTTAGGATGGTAGTAAATTATTAATTTCCAGGTCCTGCTTGAATTTTAAAAAAATATATCAATTTTAGCCCAGAGAGAAAATGGCAGATTAGGGGAAGGACACGTTTCCCAGCAGTTCCTTATCATCAGATTTACAAAGTTGGAAAACTGCTCCTCAGTGAAGTAACTAAGGGAACTCACTGAAACATAATACTGACCTGTAAAAGAAACCATAGGCACACAGAAAGTCCTAAATTTCAAATATAATATAAGAAATAATACATTAGAGATGTGGCAACTTGGCTGGTGGCAGCCACAAACAGAGTTGCTGAGAGAAGGAGGGGAGAAGGCTAACAGAGAGAGAAAAACATGGTAAATTTTTTAAACAAATTTTTTTCAAATTGGCATAGGGGAATCTGTAATAATAGAGGGAGGCTGAACTTAATGTACCAGGAGTCAGTGGGAGAAGTGCCTCAATAAACACCAACCAAAAATTGCTCAGTACATAGGTAGATAGTTCAGCAGGAACTAGGATCATCAGCATGGAAACCAGGTGCCAGCACAGTAACCACCTATAACCACTGCAGGACAGAGAACAGAGATAGGAGATTGGGAATTCATAAAGGAAGTTATCAGCAGTTGCCTAACAACATTTCCAAGTGAAACTGGACCAATGTTACTGAAACAGGTGCAAAGAAAATTGTGCTTGGAATAGGCAGGCTCTCGATATCAAGGAGAGAAAACTCCCTCTATTGCTAGTACCCCATAAGAGCTATTGAGAAGATGTATATTACGGCCAAACAACAGTGTCTGCTCTACCTGATAATTCATATTCATAGCAGTGAATATGAAATCTATGGAGGTTTAGTCCTAAGCTCTTAAGTGTATTTTGCCAGAGGCCCCAAAAATTCAAATATCCAGCAGAGACTGCCATCAGGCCAGCAATAGGGGGTATAGATCAAATCTCAAATACCCACTGACAGAATTCCAAAGATCAGCCAAGACTAAACCCCAACTACTAGAACTTCCAATTTACAACTCTGCACCACCCCCACTACAGGAATACACAATTGTCAGCACTCCCCAATCTATCTAGTTACTACACCCAGCTTTGCTTCCTAGCCACAAGAACTGGCAGTTAGGTGAGGGACACAAAGACATAACTTAACAACCCCCAGCCCTTGATCCAAGAGTTACAGAGAGAAAGATAAATATAAATATAAAAAATAGAAATTTATCCCTACCAACCATTAGGCCCTAATTTCTTTCTTTCTTTTTAATTTACATATATTTTTAGTTGTTGATGGACCTTTATTTTATTCTTATTTATATGTGGTGCTGAGAATCAAACCCAGTGACTCACACATGCTAGGCAAGTGCTCTATCACTAAGCCACAACCCCAGCCCAACAAGCCCCTTATTTCTAAGAATTTTCCTCTTTTTTCTTACCTTTTTTTCTACATATTTGCACTTTTTACTATTCCTTTGAAAATCCTTTCAAATATCATTTCAATGTATTTATTTGTTATGGTTTTCCATTCTCCAAGATTTTGTGAGTATATATGTGGGTGTGTGTGTACTCACCATGAGGATAACATATATAAACATATATATTCATATATAAACATATATATTCATATATATATTCATATAAACATATATATTCATATAATTTTATTTTCACTTCCATTGCTTTTATTTTCACTTCCATTGCTGTTAATTATATAACTTTGGTTTGACTTAGGTAGAGTATAAATATAGGTGGGTTTGAGTTGTTTAGATCTTATATTTACTTGTTTGTATCTTTTTTTTCCCTCTTATTGTCCCATCTTTTCACTCTTTCCTGACCAATAGCTGAATTTTCCTGTTCTCTCTTCCTCTTTTATTTTATTTATTTATTTTTGAGAGAGAGAGAGAGGAAATTTTAATATTTATTTATTTATTTTTTAGTTTTCGGCGGACACAACATCTTTGTATATAGTGCTGAGGATAGAACCCATCGCCTCACGCATGCCAGGCTAGCGCGCTACCCTTAAGCCACATCCCCAGCCCCTCTTTTATTTTTTTAATGACTTTTAGTTGATTTTTAATTCCTCCTTCTTTATAGCCAACATCCACTACCTATCTCCAATCTCTCCTCTTTTCACTTTTTTTAAAAAAATATTTCGAACTTTTTCTGGACTTTCTTCCCTATTTTTGCTTCACTTCCCCCTTCCTCTAAGAAGGGCAGAAAAGTGATTTAAACATTTCAATTCATAAAGTAGAGATACTGCTGCCAAGAATACTCACAATTCAGGCAAGCAACAGTAAATCTCACCCCAAACATAATCTAGTCCTACCCTAAGCCTCAACATTAATTCAACATATTGAACTGGGGAGATAAAACCCCCAAACCAATAACCAGGCCCCAAGAGGAACAACCAGAGAAGGACCTCAGGTCAGACCCATGGACATCTACTCAAACATCAAAAACAAGAGAGAAGTCCCAGAATAAAAAAGGTTACTACACTCAAAAGGATATGTGTTTAAAAGAGGAAAAAGAATCCATTTCAATTGATAAATAACTACAAGACCTCTGAAAACATGAGGAAACAGGCAAACAAATCTTTACCCCCAAATCCAAAATCCGCCATATCCCACATATCCCACATATCCCACAGATATGAAAGTGGTTGAGTTTCCAGAGAAAGATTTAAAAAAAATTGATTATTAAAATGTTCAATGATGTATGTATAATACATCAAAATAGAATATATTCTACATCATGTATAACTAAAAAGAAAAAATTTTAAAAGTTCAATGAACTAAAAAAAGATCTAAGGAAAGAAATAGGAGATGAAAGATAATTTCAAGGGCTGGGGATGTGGCTCAAGCGGTAGCGCCCTCGCCTGGCATGCGTGCGGCCCGGGTTCGATCCTTAGCACCACATACAAACAAAGATGTTGTGTCCGCTGAAAACTAAAAAATAAATATTAAAATTCTTTCTCTCTCTTTAAAAAAAAAAGAAAGAAAGATCATTTCAATAAAGAAATAGAGATAATAAAAAGTTTCCAATCAGAATTCCCGAAAATGGAAAACAATGAATCAAATTAAGAATCCTCTAGAAAGATTAGATTGCATAGAAAATAAAACTTTAAGCCTTGAGCCACATCCCCAGCCCTTTATTTTTTTTTTTTAAAGAGAGAGTGAGAGAGTAGAGAGAGAGAGAGAGAGAGAGAGAATTTTTAATATTTATTTTTTAGTTCTCGGCAGACTCAACATCTTTGTTGGTATGTGGTACTGAGGATCGAACCCGGGCCGCACGCATGGCAGGCGAGCGCGCTACCGCTTGAGCCACATCCCCAGCCCCCCTTTATTTTTAATTAGATATAATCCCATGCATCCTATCAGATGGAATAAAATTAGAAATCAACAGCAAGAAAAATAATAGAAACCACATAATGACATGGAGATTGAACAATATTCTCTTTTTTTTTTTTTTTTGAGAGAGAGAGAGAGAGAGAGAGGAGAGAGAGAGAGAGATTGATTTAATATATATATATTTTTTAAGTTTTCGGTGGACACAACATCTTTGTTTGTATGTGGTGCTGAGGATTGAACCCTGGCCGCACGCATGCCAGGCAAGCACACTACCGCTTGAGCCACATCCCCAGCCTGAGCAATATTCTCTTAAATGAAGAACTGATCAAAGAAGAAATTCTTACAAACAAACGAGATCAGACAAATAATATATAAAAATATCTGGGACAGTATGAAAGCAGTTCTAAGAGGAAAATTTATAGCATTGAGTACCTACATTTGAGAGAATTTTTTTATATTTATTTTTTTAGTTTTCAGTGGACACAACATCTTTATTTTATTTGTATGTGGTGCTGAGGATCGAACCCAGCGCCATGCACATGCCAGGCAAGCACAATACTGCTTGAGCCACATCCCCAGCCCAAGTACCTACATTTGAAAAATAGAAAGATCCCAAATAAATAAGCTTATGCTCCACCTCAGGGCCTTAGAAAAGGAAAAACAAACTAATTCCTAAACCAGCATAAGACAAGAAGTAATTAAGATCAGAGCTGAAATTAATGAAATTGAGAAAAGAAAAAAAAAATCCCACAAAAATCAATGCAATTAAGAGTTGATTCTTAAAAAGATAAACAAGATCAATAAACCCTTAGCCAAACTAACCAAAGACAGAAGACTCAAATAAACAAAATTAGAGACAAAAAAAGGAGATATAACCACAGACATTTCTGAAATACAGAGAATTATTAGAAACTATTTTGAAAATTTGTATTACAATAAATTGGAAAATCTAAAGATACTGACAAATTTCTAGACATATACGACCAGCCCAGATTCAATCAGGAAGACACCAAAAACCCAAACAGACCAATATTAAGTAATAAAATTGAAGGCTTTCCAACAAAGAAAAGCCCAGGACCATATGGATTTTCAGCTGACCTCTACCAGACTTTTAAAAATGAATTAACACCAGTCTTTATCAAATTAGTCCCTGAAATTGAAAGGGAAGGATCACTCCTAAATACATTCTTTGAAGCCAATATAACCCTGATACCAAAACCAGACAAAGATACATTAAGGAAAGAAAACTAAAGACCAATACCCCTGATGAACATAAATGCAAAAATCTTTAATAAAATAATAGTAAACCCCATTCAAAAACACATCAAGGGCTGAGGGTAGCTCAGTGGTACAGTGCTTGCCTAGCATGTGTGAGGCACTGGGTTTGATTCTCAGCACCACATAATAAAGGTCCATTGACAACTTAAGAAAAACCTCATCAAGATAGACCACCATGGGGCTGGAGATGTGGCTCAAGCGGTAGTGCGCTAGCCTGGCATGCGTGAGGTGCTGGGTTCGATCCTCAGCACCATATACAAACAAAGATGTTGTGTCCGCCGAATACTAAAAAAAATAAATAAATAAATATTAAAAAAATTCTCTCTCTCTTAAAAAAAAAAAAAAAGATAGACCACCATGATCAAGTAGGTTTCATCCCAGGGAATGCAAGGTTGGTTCAACACATGCAAATTAATATATGATTCACCATTTAAATAGAATTAAGGGCAAGAATATTCATCATCATCAATAGATGCAGAAAAGTCCAGTGATAAAATCTAGCACCCATTCATGTTGAAAACATTGGAGAAGCCAGTTTATTTTATTACTCCAAAGAAATATAGTCAGGGCTGGAATTGTAGCTCAGTGGAAGAGCACCTGCCTAGCATATATGTGTGAAGTACTAGGTTCGATTCTCAGCACTATATATAGATAAATAAGTAAAATAAAGGTCCATGCCAGGCGCGATGACACTCACCTGTAATACCAGTGGCTCAGAAGGCTGAGACAGGAGGATTATGAGTTCAAATCCAGCCTCATGAACAGGGAGGTGCTAAGCAACTCAGTGAAACCCTGTCTCTAAATAAAATACAAAACAGAG
The DNA here is from genome assembly GCF_045843805.1 of Urocitellus parryii. Taxonomy (NCBI): domain Eukaryota; kingdom Metazoa; phylum Chordata; class Mammalia; order Rodentia; family Sciuridae; genus Urocitellus; species Urocitellus parryii. The sequence goes on along the minus strand of NC_135532.1, from coordinate 94,200,415 downwards.
TTGGGGATGTGGCTCAGTGGTTGAGTATATCTGAGTTCTGTCCCTGATACCAAAAAATAAAAATAAAGGTCCATCAACAACTAAAAAACATATTTTTTAATAAATAAATAAATAAATAGAGTCTTAGAAAGGCTACATATAACAAACCTAAAGCCAGCATCATACTGAATGGAGAAAAACTGAAAAGTATTTCCTCTAAAATTAGGAATAAGACAAGGATGTCCACTCTAACACTTCTATTCAATATAGTTCTCAAAACTGTAGCCAGGGCAATCAGGCAAAAGAAGGATATTAAAGGGACACAAAAGAAAAAGAAGTCAAATTACCTCTTTTTGTGCTGATGATATGATCCTGTATCTAGAAGACCCCAAAAAAATCAACAGAAGACTTCTAGACTTGATAAATAAATTCAGCATAGTAGCAGGTATACTACAGTAGTGATTTTCCTAAGAAAAAAAATCAGGAAACTACCTCATTCATAACAGCCTCAAAAAAAAAAAAAAAAAAAAAAAAAACTTAGGAACTAATCTAACCAGGAGGTGAAAGAACTCTACAGTGACAATTATAGAATACTGAAGAAGACAAAAGAAGATGGAAAGACCTTACATGTTCTTGGATAGGCAGAATTTATATAGTCAAAATGGCCATACTACCAAAAGCAACATACATATTCAATGCAGTCTCCATCAAAAGAACAGTGATATTCTTCACAGAACTAGAAAAACAGTCCTAAAACTTATTTGGAAGAATAAGAGACTAAGAATAGGCAAAGCAATCCTGAGCAACAAGAGCAATGCAGGATGCATCCCAATACCTACTGTCAAATTATACTACAGAGCTACAGTAACAAAAACAGAGAAGAAAGAACAGGAGTGATTTCTTATAAATAATAAGCACAGCAGCTATTTCTGCCACCTCATGGTGCAGGGGAAGATACAACATTACTATGTGAGATCCACTACAACAGAAAGACCCAAGGAATACCTACATTCTCAGTTGCACCCTGCCTCAAATCAAGAGAGCACCAAAAGTAGAAAAAAAAATCTTATAAACTACAATCCAACCTCTATTCAGCTTTGTCCAACTGGAGTTCGGTGATCTAGTCTATCTGCTTCAAAGAGGAAAAGGAAACCCTTTCCAAAGACATCATCCACCTGCAGAGAATGACGTGACTCAAGCCATCTTGAGCTGTAACAACCATGATTGCCCCAGAATAACCCTAATCAGTTTGTACTTTAGTTCCAAACAAACTATAATAGTCAGAGCTGGGGTTGCAGCTCAGTGGTAAAATGCTTGCCTAGCATGTATGAGGCACTGGGTTCAAACCTCAGTACCATAAAAATAAATAAAATAAAGGTATTGTATCCATATACAACTAAAAAATAAAAACAAACAAATAAAAGACTATAATAGACAAAACTATTACAGTGGTATACAAATCTTTACAACCAGAACCTAGCTCCAGGAATGTGTCTGATTCTTCAATATCATCATAAGAAAAGCCAGGTACATCCCATTCAGGAAAAAAAATCACTTTTGTCCTAACCCATGAATATGTCCCTCTTTCAGACCCAAATTGCAGTGATCTGACCAGGACCATGTTTTAATCAGTAAGTGTCCCAATAAATTGCACAGAATGCTGTGCAATCCTAGCTCTGTCTTCCTCTCTTTCTTCAGTCTAGCAGTATCTTGGGGCCTCATGAAGCAGGACTAGGTTGTTCCAAAATAATTTCTGTAATTTTTTATATGCAAATCTCTCCATTTAATAAAAAAAATCAGTCATGTCAAGAGACAATACTAAATCATCAAAAATTAAGAGGGGAAAAACAGACAACAGAACCAGACTCACTTGTTATCCAGATACGTATATTTAAAATAAATTTTAAAAAAGGAAAGAAAAACTGCTCTGATAAAATATGCAGGGAAACAAAGAAATGGGGGAAATAAAATAGATGGAGACTCTCACTAATTACAATACATAAAGATAGAATGGGAAGGAAATTCTAGAAACAAAATATAAATAACTGAAATCAAAATATTCTATGAATACCAGTTAGGATTAAAGAATAAAACATGAGGGAGATTATAGCAAAATTGTGGGAAACCAAAAATAGAGAAAATCTTAAAAATGATCATAGGTGGGGTAAAGTACATTACCTTCTGGAGGGACAATAAGAATAACTTTTTGGGAAATGAAAGACAGTAGAAGATTATGGAAATTTACTATTGTTGAGAGAAAATGCCTGGCAATCCAGAATTCTGTACCACTGATATGACTTTAAAAAAAAAAAAAATCAAGGTTTAAGATAAAGACATTTTCAGATAAACAAAAACTGAGAATTGAATTTGTTGCCAGGAAACTTATACAAAATAAATAATAAAAAGTAGTCCTTCAGACTAAAAACAGAAATGAAGGAATGAAGAACACCAAAAAAAAATTATATATGTGAAAAATACAAATGAATATTGATTGTATAAAAACAATAATGTGCCAGGCATGGTGTCACATGCCTGTAATCCAGCAATTTGGGAGACTGAGGCAGGAAGATAAAAGGCAGGAAAGATGTGAATGGTATTTAAGTGTTTTAAGGTCATAATACAATTGGGAAATTAAAGCACTAATTTTATGTTAGATAAGAATGCATACTATAATCTAGCATAACCACTAAAACTACAGTAAAATATTATATAGCAAACAGGCTGAGAGAAAACAGAATCACACACACAAAAAAAAGTCAATAGTCAATGTAGGCCTAGTAGTGCACACCTGTAATCCCAGATACTGAGGAGGCTGAGGCAGGAGGATCACGAATTAGAGGTCAGTCTGGGAAATTTAGGGAGACTCTGTTTCAAAATTTTCAGAGGGCTGGGAATGAAACGCAGTGGTTAAGTGCTCACCCAGCATGCCTGAGGGACTGAGTTTAATCCCTAGGATGGGGAAAAAAAAAATTCAACTTGATTAATCCTAAAGTAAGCAAGGGGGGTGGGGAAGTGCCAGGCACGTGGTGCACACCTGTAATCCCAGCAATTCTGGAGGCTGAGACAGGAGGATCACAAGTTCAAAGCAAGCCTCAGCAACAGTGAGGCCCGAAGCAATTCAGTGAGACCCTGTTTCTAAATAAAACACAAAATAGAGCTGGGGATGTGGCTCAGTGGTTGAGTGGCCCTAAATTCAATCCCCAGTACTGCCCTCCCCCACACAAAAAAAAAAAAGTGAGAGAGGACTGGGGATATAGCTCAGCCAGCATGTGTGAGGCCCTAGGTTCAATCCCTAGCACCATTTTTTAAAAAAAGGAAAAAAATAATAAGGGCTGGGGATGTGACTCAAGCGGTAGCGCGCTGGCCTGGCATGCGTGCAGCTCGGGTTCGATCCTCAGCACCACATACAAACAAAGATGTTGTGTCCGCCAAGAACTAAAAAATAAATATTAAAGAAAAAAATAATAAGATGGTAAATTTCAACATTAGATCAGTAATTACATTATATTAATGAAGGAAATGTTTCACATAAAAGACTAAAATGGCTAGACTGAATTAAAAATCTAAAACCCAACTATCTGTTCTTGGCAAGGAACACAAATTAAGAACACAAAAAGCTAAAAGCAAAGTATAAACACTTAATAAATACCAACTGATGGGCTAGTGCACTTGCCTAGTTTGTGGGAGGCACTGGGTTCAATTCACAGCACCACAGAAAAATAAATTTAAAAATAAAGGTATGTGTCCATCTACAGCTTTTAAAAAAGGAGGGGGATGGTTTATAGTGACAAAGGGGTCACTATAAAAGGAAGAAATAGCAATACCAAAACTGTATGTATGCCCACAATAACTTATCTTCAAAATACATCAAAACTGACAAAACTAAATGGAGAAATAGTCAAATCTATAAGTATAGTGAGAGACTAGCATACCTACTTCAATAACTAAGAGCCAAGAGTTTAAAAAAAAATTGGTAAAGATATAGAAAAGCTGAACAGAAACAATTAAAACTACAAGTTACTTGACACATTTAAATGTTTCACCCAACAGTGACAGAAAACACATTCTTTTCAACAGTTCAGTATCAGTTAACCAAAACTGCCCACATAATGGAGCATAAGGCAAACCTCAACAAATTTCAAACTGAACTCATTCAGAGCATGTATGATACAAAAGTCAAATTATCCATAAGTCAATAAAAGAAATATCAGGAGGCTGTGGATAAAATTCAGTAGCAGAATGCTTGCCTAGAATGCATGAGGCCAGGGGGTTTGATCCCCAGCACCACTCAAAACAAAAAATTATTGAAACTATAAAGTAATCATATAACACTGTAGAAAACTGAGGCTTAAACTTCCACTTTCGGCCAGAAGAAGTAAATCATCCTGAACTAGTCCTCTGAGGTGATTTCTTTAGTAGCTGCAAATCATTTGACTCTTCTCTTTATAACCAAATGACTGAGACAGAAAGTCACAATGGGTAGCTTACTAAATCATAAGGCACTTTGTTGCTATTTCAGCTGGAATCACCATATAACTACAATGTCATGAGAATTAAACAAGCCTGAATGACCCAAAACATTACTAAAACTAAATTTAAAAGACCTAAATAAATGCAGATATGCCATGTTCATGGCATAGAAGACTCAATATTGCTAAGCCTATTCTTCCTAAATTGATCTAAAGACTGACTCCATACAACCCGAATCAAAATCTCGAGGTTTTTTTCACTGAAATTGACAAGTTGAGCCTAAAATTTTAATGAAAATGCAGAGAACCCAGGCAATTCAGATAATTTTGGAAAAGAAAAACAAATTTGAGGGGTTGGGTATAAGTTCAGTGATAAAATGCATGTTTAGCACACATGAGGACCCGAGTTCAATCCCTAGCAAAAGGGGGATAGGAGGCACCTATAATCTCTGCTGAGGCAGGAGGATTCCAAGTTTAAAATCAGTCTGGGCAAACTTTGCAAGACCTGGTATCAGAATAAAAAATTTTTAAAAGGGGCTAAAGATGTAGTTCGGTGGTAGAGTGCACCTGAGTTCACTCCTCTGTATCAAAACAAAATCAAAACTAGGATCCTTAGACCACTTAGGTCCAAACTATAAAAATTATGGTTTTGCATAAGGATAGACAAAAACCAGTGGAATACAAAATCAGATCACATACTTATGGTCAATTGATTCTTTACAGAGGCACCGAAGTATATTCATGTGTTGCCCAACAACAGGAATACAATTCAGAGAAATGCATACATTACTTGATTTCTTTTTCATGGGATCATCATAGAGTACTCTTACACAAACTAAAAATTGCAACAATGTCACTAGGCGATATAATCAATCCCTCTCTCTCTGAATCTGACAAGGGGTCTTGCTAAATTGCCAAGGTTGATCTTAAATTTACGATCCTCCTGCCTCAGCCTAACAAGTCAGATTACAGGTTATCAAGCACTGGGATTACAGGTGTATGCCACTATCCACTGGACCCAGCTTCAGATCCTTTAAAAAAAAAAAAAAAAGATACCAGGGCTGCACAGGGTTTCTCAACCTCAGCACCTGACATAGTAGGCTAAATAATGCTTTGATATGACTATCCTGTGCACTGTAAGATATATGAAAACATTCCTGGCCCCTGTCCACTAGATTTTAGAAACACCTTCCCAAATGTGATAACCAAAAATGTCTCCAGACTTTGCCAATATCCCCTCAGGGGCAAAATCATTCCCAATTAAGAGTTACTTCTTTAACAGAATCTAAAACAGTTTTTCAAAAAATCATTTCTAAACATAACTACACATCTTTCAGCCTATCTGAAATTCTATCCCTGTATGGCAGAGATTTTAATTTTGACTATGCTCAGTAATCATGAAGATTTTTTCAGTTACCTTTGTAACCACAAGCACTAGGTACCAAATTCTCAGTAAACTAAAGACAAAAAGGAACTTTTGAGCCAAATGTAGAAAAAGAAAGACTAAGTCTGATACCTTGAAGGATTCTAGTTTAATTTCTGAGTAACCTAATGACTTATGAAAATACATAAAACATATCCCTAATTCAACTAAAGTCTTATAGGCTTTGTAATATTTAGAAAAAATGCACTAAGTCAAAATCTTTATATCCAAATTGAAGCCAAAGACACCAATGAAAACTAAATTCCAATTTCTTCTAAACCAGAAATTGTTGGTGCACACCTGTAATTTCAGCTACTCAGGAGGCTGAGGCAGAGGATCACAAGTTTGAGGCCAGCCTGGGCAAATTACCAAGACCATATCTCAAAATTAAAAAACAAAAAAAAGGAAAAAAAAAAGAGCTGGGGGTATAGCTTAGTGGTAAATTAAAACTTGGGTTTTATAAAAAAAAAAGAGCTGGGGGTATAGCTTAGTGGTAAATTAAAACTTGGGTTTTATAAAACTGGGTTTTGATTAAAACCCAGTTTTAATCTCTAGTACCTCAAAAAATGTTAAATTTAATTTAAAAAATAATGTCCTATGTCCTTTTACTTTATCACTCATGAAAAAAATGACTATCAATTGGAAAGACTGCTTTAATTAACTACAAAATTATAGATTTTTTTACAACAAAGAACATCGTGAACAAAGTTAAAAGATAATCTATTGGGGCTGGGGATGTGGCTCAAGCAGTAGTGTGCTCGCCTGGCATGTGTGCGGTCTGAGCTCGATCCTCAGCACCACATACAAAAAAAAGATGTTGTGTCCGCCGAAAATTAGAAAATAAATATTTAAAAAATTCTCTCTCTCTCTCTCTCTCTCTCTCTCTCTCTCTCTCTCTCAAAAATAAATAAATAAATAAGATAATCTATTGACTAGATGTTATTTTTTTTTTTGTGTGTGTGTGTGTGTGTGTGTGTAGCTGGGGATCGAACCCAGGGTCTTCTGCATGCAAGGCAACCACTCTACTAACTGAGCTATATCCCCAGCCACTATGTTATTTATTGAACAGCTAGTATATCCAGAATATTAAAAAAAACACTTAAAAATATGAAAAATACCACTTTCTCATATAACCAAAATTGATGTCAAAATTTATGTGTATTGATTTTATATCCCTACTTCACAAACTTTAAATGACTCTTGAAGTACTCCCCCACTTTCTGTATTGATTTTATATCCCTACTTCACAAACTTTAAATGACTCTTGAAGTACTCCCCCACTTTCTTCAATCACCCAACTTCATTATTCCACCAGATATGAGAGAAAAAATCCACTGATTTTGTTTCTCTACCCCAAATCCTTAATGCCAAAACAAGAATGCTAAAGCATATATTCATCTTAATATTCCCCGTTCCTTCCATCCCCTGGAATTCTAGAAACAACCCCATAACTAGCCATCATCACACATTATGAAAGGTAAACTCCGCATCCCAGGGAACAATGTGGAAAACCAAGTTCTTCTTGGAATAGCTACAGTTCATTCAAGAATAAGAAGGTGCAAAAAAGCATTTGACAAAATACAGCACCCTTTCATATATATTCAAGACACTAGAGAAACTAGGGATATAGGAACATACCTCAACAGTGTAAAAGCTATCTATGCTAAGCCCAAGGCCAGCATTATTCTCAGCAGAGAAATATTGGAAGCATTCCCTCTAAAAACTGGAACAAGACAAGGATGACCTCTTTCACCACTTTTGTTCCATACAGTCCTTGAAACTCTAGCCAGAGCAATTAGACAAAAGAAATTAAAGGAATGCAACTTCCCTGTTTGTTGAGAGCCACAGCCCAAGGGGCCCCAGCAAACTTCCAGCTGCCAGCTGATGATTGGCTCACAGCGGCCCCAGCAACTTCTAGCTGCCAACTGATTGGCTCCTCTGCAGTGATGCTCATTGGGCTGTTTCCCCACCCTTTTAGACCATGGAGCTGCTCACTGGGGGACTTTTTTTTTTTTTTGTCAAACAGAATAGGATAATCTCCTAAAAGTTCTTTAATATCTACGTGAGATAACCATGTAAAATAATTAGTACCAGATCCAGATTGTTCTTTCAATGCTTCCTTCCTCCCCTTACTAGAAGTCTTTTGGATTTATGCTGATTCTTTTAAGAATTGATTTTTATAGGAACTCAGGATGCAAGTTTGCCCCGAGTCTCAGAGGAGACTTTGGACCTGAACTTTGAGCAATCTTGGAACTGTTGAGACTGTGGGGACTCTTTCCTAAAAGAAGGCAAAGTTATACTCTATTGTTTTAGTCAGCATTTTTTTTTACTGCTGTGACTAAAAGACCCAAACAGAATAATTGTGGAGGAGGAAAGGTTTATTTGAGGGCTCACAGTTTGAGTTCTCAGTCCATATGCAGACAACTCCATTCCTCAGGACTCCAGGTGAAGCTAAATATCATGGAAGAAGAGTGTGGAGGAGGGAGGCAGCTCACACGATCAGGAGGAAGAAGAGAGAGACCTCCACTACTTCCTCTAGCCACACCCACCTGCCTTCGGTTACCACTCAATCCCATCAGGTGATTAATTCACTGATTGGGTTAAGACTTTCATAACCTAATCATTTCCTCTCTAAACCTTTTAGAATTGTCTCGCATGAGTTTTTGGGGTACACCTCACATCCAAACTATAACATTCCACCCCTGACCCCCAAAAGCTCACACTCATCCGACAAAGCAAAATACATTTAGTCCATCCCCAAGAGTCCCCACAGTCTCAGCAGTTCCAAGACTGCTCAGAGTTCAAGTCCAAAGTTTCCTCTGAGACTCAAGGCAAACTTGCACTCTGAGTTCCTGTAAAAATCAAGCTATTTACAAGTATCCAATATATAAAGATACAAAATAAACACTTAGAAAACATTTAGAAAAACAAAGGCATAGAAAGAAAGGAAGGGACCAAAGCAAGGCTGAAATCCAGCTGGGCAAACAAGTCCTATAGTTCTGTCTGGCATCTGGAGCATATGGTATGATGTCCTCTCCAAAGAACTTGTATAGATTACCCCTCTGGCCTTGTAGGTTGCAGCCCAAATGGCCTGATTGTCTTCTTGATCCTGCAGCTTTCCTAGGATGATGCTCCACGTTACTGGCATTTCTTAATCTTGAGGGGTGTCCATCAGAGCTTTGGCTTCCTCCACACATCTCCATGCCTAACCCTCTTGGGGGCTGCCCACAGAGACTCCAACCCTGCTGCACTTTGCCTGGCTTTCCAGGCCATCCTTTGAAATCTTGGTGGAAGCTTCCATAACCCACTAACTCCAGCATCCTGCTTTCCTGCAGAACCAGCACCATGTTTGACACCATGGTCTGCTGCCATCTGGAGTGGTAGCCATGGTCCCAGGGACCCTGGCTGCAGCAGCCTGAACACTTCTGAATAAACTTCCTAGTGCATGAAGGGTGTCCCATCAAAAATCCAGAAGAAGTATCAACTGTAACATGCAAATATTTTAGTTTTCCAAATTCTGGCAAGTGTGTGACGTGGCTTATTCTCACTTTGAATGAGTACCCACCTTCAGTAGTTTCCTGAGATAGGACAAAGGCTACACATGACAAAACAAATATATATGAAAACACTGAATTGGAAAATATCCACAGGTGTGGCTGTATGCTGAACCGGTAGTCAATGACGGGTAAGATCCAATTGCAATAGTACCAACCTAAGACAGTAGGCTGATGCCTTGAAGTCAGCTCATCTGATTACAGGTAAGGACAACCTAAGGCAGGCACGGTCCCTAAGCCACATGCTTGTTGTTTAAACAGAGAGGGGGAGATGTTGAGAGCCACAATCCAAGGGGCCCCAGCAAACTTCCAGCTGCCAGCTGATGATTGGCTCACAGCAGCCCCAGCAACTTCTAGCTGCCAACTGATTTGCTCCTCTGCGGTAATGCTCATTGGGCTGTTTCCCCGCCCTTTCAGACCACGGAGCTGCTCATTGGGGGACTTTTTTTGGCTCCGCCCATGGGACCCAGCCAATCGGCCTCAAGAGCAGGAGGAGTGGGGGAGGTGGAAAGGCTTGTGGGAAGCCGGTGGTGACAGTTGGGCTCTGAGGGTTTTTCCTGAGGAGCTGTGTGGTGTGGTGTGTGTGTTCTAAAAATAAAGTTCGTTTCTTTTGACAAGTGGCTCCTGAATTGTGCCCAGCCAGACTGCGGCACCTGTTCTAAAAAAAAAAATCAACAATAGATAGTCAGGTCGTCTCAGAAAAAGATTATTCAACTTTCTAGTGAATGGGAGAAGAAACAACAAATGCAGAATGAAAAGATCTGACTTGAATCTGTAATTTAAAGAATGCTACTGACTAAAGACCTCACAATGTTCTCGAATAGGCAGAATTAATATTGTTAAAATGGTCATACTACCAAAAGCAATATACAGGTTTAATGCAATCCCCACTAAAATACAAATAACATTATTCACTGAACTAGAAAAACCGGTCCTAAAATTCATTTGGAAGAATAAAAAACACAAAACAGTCAAAGCAATTATTTTTTATTGTTGTCTTATTTTTCTTTTTAGTTATATATGACAGTAGAATCCATTTTAATAAAATTATACAAGCATATATTTATTCTAATTTGGACCCCATTCTTGCGGACGTACATGATGGTGAGATTCACTATGGTGTATTCATATATGTACATAGGAAAATTAGCCAAAAAATTCTAAGCCAAAAAAGGAACACTGGAAGCATCCCAATATCTTGATAAACCCAATCTGACTTTAAATTACAATACAAAGCTCTAATAACAAAATCTGCATAATACTGGCATAAAAACACACAAACTAATGGTACAAAATAGAATACAAAAAGACAAAACTACCCAGATATATAGTCATTTGATCCTTGACAAAGGTGCCCAAAAATGGGGGGGAGCCTTTTTATGGTGTTGGGAAAACTGGTTATTCATATGTAGAAAAATAAAACTAAATCCTTATATCCAACCCTGCAAAAAGTCAACTCAAAATGGATCAAAAACCTAGGAATCAGATCAGAAATTACGCAACTCCTAAAAGAAAATATAGGGTCAATACTCCAGTATACAGGCACAAACAACAACTTTCTCAATAGGACTGCTAAAGCTCAGGAAATAATGCCAAGAGTTAATAAATGGGATAGCATCAACTTAAAAAGCTTCTGCACAGCAAAGGAAACAATTAAGAACATGAAGAGAGAACCTACAGGTCGGGTGCAGTGGTGCATGCCTATAATCCAAGTGACTCAGGAGGCTAAGGCAGAAGGATAGCAAGTTCAAAGCCAGCCTCAGCAACTTAGAAATCCCTAAGCAACTTAGCAAGACCCAATATCAAAATAAAAAGGATTGGGGATGTGGCTCAGTGGTTAAGTACCTCTGGTTCAATCCCTGGTACTCTCCCCACTCCCCCAACCCCCCAAAAAGGAAACTGCAGAACAGGAGGAAATTTTTTTGCCAGCTACTCTTCTGAAAGGATTAATAGCCACAATATATAAAGAACTCAAAAAACTTAACACCAAAAAAACAAAGAATGCAATCAATTGGCAAATGAACTAAACAGACATTTCTCCAAAGAAATAAAACTGGCCAAAAAAAAAGTACAACACTGTTAGTAATTAGGGAAATATAAATCAAAACTACACTGAGATTTCATCTCACTCCATTTAGAATGGCAGTCATCAAGAATATAAACAATAATAAATGCTAGAGAGGATGTAGATAAAAAGTAAAGCTTTTGTACTGCTGGTGGGATTATAAATCAATAAAACCACTATGGAAAAATCAGTATGAAGGTTCCTCAAAAGACTAGGAATGAAAACACAATATGACCTAGCTATACCATTTCTTGGTATTTACCTGAAAGAATTAAAGTCAGGCTGGGATTGTGTCTCAGTGGTAGAGTGGTCGCCTAGCATGCATGAGGCCCTGGGTTCGAACCTCAGCACCACATAAATGTAAAATAGAGATTTTGTGTCTACCTAAAACTAAAAAATAAATATTAAAAAAAAAGAATTAAAGTCAGTATCATTAGCAATATAAGCATACTTATGTTTATAGCAGCACAATTCACAAACTATGAAACCAGACTAAGTATCAGTCAATGGATAAACGGAGAAAGAAAATGTATTATATATGCACAATTAAGTTTTATTCAGCCAGACAGAATAACAAAATTCTTTCTTTATGTCATTTGTAGACTGACATAAGGGAATGACAGAGGGAACTTAAGATCATTACGCTAAGTAAAATAAGCCACACTCAGAAAGTCAAGGGTCATATATTTTCTCTTTTATGTGGAAACCAGAAAGGAAAAAGGCAAAGAAATGTAGGGGGAGATCTCATGAAAACTGAAGGAAGATCAGGAGAGTAGAAGAAAGGGAGCAGGGGGAGAGAGGGAGGGAAAGGAAAAACATTAGGGAATGTAAGTGGCCCAAATTTTATTGTTATATTGTGTATATGTACAAATATATAACAAAGAATCCCAAAACTACAATTCACAGATTAAAAAATGGGAAAAAAATAAATTGAGAATAAAATGCTGGAACCAGACTAGCTGAAATGCATGAAATGCAAAGGGGGTGGGGTGGGGGTTTTTTTGTCTTATTTTGTTTTGCGGTACTGGCGATTGAACCCAGTAGTTCTTGACCACTGACCTACCTCTCGCTCTAGCTCTTCCTCTCACTCTTTTATTTTTTTTAAGACAGAGTCTCACTAGCTGAAGCTGAGGCTGACCTTGAATTTGAGATCCTCCTGCCTCAGCCTCTGAAGTCACTGGGATTACAGGTGTACTGTAGCACCACCTCCAGCCATCCTTAGCCCTTTTTACTTTTTTTTTTTAATTTTAATATTTATTTTTTAGTTTTCGGCAGACACAACATCTTTGTTGGTATGTGGTGCTGAGGATCGAACCCGGGCTGCATGCATGCCAGGCAAGCGCGCTACCGCTTGAGCCACATCCCCAGCCCCCCTTTTTACTTTTTGAGACAGGATCTCACTAGGTGGCCCAGGTTGCCCTCAAATTTTCAATCTTCCTGCCTCCACCTCCTCTGTAGCTGAGATTACAAGCATGTACCACCTGGCTAACGAGGAGCTATTAATGCCTTCCATTTGTCTGTCTTAGGGCATTCAGTCAGGCCTGACTGCTCTTCTAAGCTTATAGTCACAGCCCTTGTCTCTGGTAGTTCCTTTTATTCCTAAAAACATGCTCATCCTTCCCTATATTTATCCCCAAGAAAAGAACAACAGATCTATGGTTCAGGCTCCAAAGTTTTCATCTTATGTAAGGGAATCTAAAGACTCATCAAAGTCATGCCCAAGATCATCAAAGTTTAGATAAGGGCAGCTGCCTTGCCCTTCCCCACTCCTACTACACATTAATGTCCTGAGTCAAAGGCTTTCCAAGGCCACAGTCACAGCTTGGCTTAAGCAGTACAAATGACCCTCAATCTCTCTACTTTATCAGTTCTTCCTCCCTTCTCCCTTGCTGATAATTCTCATTGTCGTTAGGTTAAAAGGATAAAACCACTAAAAGTTTAAAATAAACCTTTCTTTGATTATAAATCTCCTCTAACTACTACCTGTTTTCTGTCTGCCTGTATAACAAAATTTTTCAAGAGCTGACTATTCTGGAGGGTATTCAATTCCTATCCACCTGTTCTTGTTTGAGCCCTGATCACTACCCTGAAACTGCTCATCAAGGGCACTAAGGACCTTCACAATGACAACTCCAAAAATCAATTCTAAGTATTCATACCACTGGGCCCATTGGCAGACAGCCTTTAACATAATTGATTACTTTTTCCTCTTTGTTGTTGACAATCCTGGGGACAGAATCGGGGGCGCTTTACCACTGAGCAGATTACAGACACTAACCATGGCATCTGGTCACTTCCCTCCTTCTTGAAATAGATTTCCACAGTACTTTTCTCTTTATTCTCTCTCTACCTCAGCGGCCATTTCTTCTCAGTCTTCATTCCTAGAACATCTTCAATCCTCTCCACCTCTAAATATTGATGTACCCAGTGCTTACTCCCCAAGCATTCTCTTTAACTTTTCTTACTCCTCAGATCATCTCATCCTGTCCTATGATTTAAATACATGTACATCCCATGTTTTTCTCTTCAATCCAGAGGTCTCATCTCAACTTCAACTCCACAGTCCAACTGCTTTCTGGTCATCTAACATCACAGATGCACAGACACATTAAACTTAACATGCATCCAATATCAAACTCCAGGTCTATCCTCCATCTGTGACCCTTTCCCCAATCTTCCCAAGCTCAGAAAATGGCATTTTCTAGTTTTTCAGTCCAAAACCGTTGGAATTCATCTTAATTACTTCCACATGGCCTACATTTATTAGATCATCAAATCCTATTAGGTCTATCTTCAAAATATATCCAGAATTCAACTGCTTTTACCTCCACAAAGTCACCAATGCCTTCACAAGAATTGTTGCAGTATCTTCCTAACTGGTCAACTGCTTTTGCCCTAATCTCCTTTGGAGCCTGTTTTCTACCTATCAACCAGAAGGATCTTCTTAATCTGAAGTCAGAATAAACAAATAGACAAACAAACAAATCCAGAGTCAGACCATGTCACTCGTCTGCTCAAACCCTTCAATGGTTCTTTTTATCCCACCTACCTAGAATGCTCTTTCTCCAGTCTCCTGATTAGTCCCCTTACTTTCTTTAGATCTCAACACAAAAATTACCTAATCAAGTGAGATTTTTCTTGAACCGCTACATAAAATGGTGCCACCTACACCCATATTTTACATAGATTTATTTAGTCCCCCTTTCATAGTACGTAACACTTTTCTTTTCTTTTCTTTTCTTTTTTTTTTTTTTTGCACTGAGATTGAACCCAAGGTGCACTTAACTTGGCTTAAAGCAGTATGAATGAGCCACATCCCCAGCCTTTATTTACTTTTTATTTTGGAAGAAGATCTCATTAAGTTGCTTAGGGCCTCAATAAATTGCTGAGGCTGGCTTTGAATGTGCAATCCTCCTGCCTCAGGCTCCTGAGTTGCTGGGATTACAGGCATGTACCACCGTGCCCAGCCACGTAACACTTTTCGACATATTGCTTATATACGTACTTATCATCTATCGTTAGCTGCTAAAATCAGAATCTCATGATGAGAGGCATTGTTGGTCACCTCTATATTCCCAATGCCCATGATATGCCTAACAAGGACAATGCCTAACAATAAGCACTACTGAATGACTAAATGAATACATTCCTTTTTGCTGTTATTCTTACACACTGTGTATATATGGCTCTCCTGATCTGTTCAGCTTGTTTTGAAAACTGGTAATATGTTAAAGACTGATACTTCCTGGAATCTTTTTTTTTTTTTTTTTTTTTGGTACTTGGGGTTGAACCCAGAGTCACTAAACCACTGAGCCACATCCCCAGTCCTTCATAATTTATATTTTATTTACAGACAGGATCTCAGTGAGTTGCTTAGAGCCTTACAGCTGAGGCTGGCTTTGAACTTATGATCTTCCTGCCTCAGCCTCCCCAACCACTGGGATTACAGACGTGGGCCACCACGCCTGGTCTTCATAGGCTTTTTAAGCAACTGAAGCCTAACAGAATATTAGGTACCTTTCTAAAAGGAAGTTTATTTCAACTAATACATTTGACAAAATCTACTCTGACAGTGTTAGAGTGGTTTGTGGGCTAGACAGTAATTACTTAGATTCACAGAAAGATAAAATTCACTGAATGGTAATGGTTCATTTAAAGTGAACTCTCCAGTATTCCATTTTTCCCTATGACTTACATAGCTAATAGAGATGACAGATCTATTATCTAAACCAAACGAAAGCACAAGGGCTTGTACATGAATGTTTCTGGTGGCTTTATTTGTAATAGAAAAATAGAGAAATTGATGCCCACCTCAGAAAAAAACAACAACAATAACAAAACAGAATGGATAGACAAATTGGGGATATCCATACAGAAGAATACTACTCAGCAATGAAAAGATCTGACTGCAATCTATAATTTAAGGAATGCTAGTAGTCAGCAAAATTAAGAATAAAGCCAGGCAGGGTAAAACATGCCTATAATCCCAGTGGCTTAGGAGGCTGAGGCAGGAGAATTATGAGTTTTATTAGCAAAAACCTATCTCAAAAAATAAAAATAAAAAGGACTGGGGATGTAGCTCAATGATAGAGTGTACCTGGGTTCAGTCCCCAGTACTATAAAAATAAATAAGTTCAGAACAAAATGCAAACTTTCTCCAACTAAAATATAATGGAGAAAAATAGTGCACCATGATCAAGTAGGTTCATTCCAGGGATGCAAGGATGGTTCAACATACAGAAATCAACAAATATAATTCATCACATCAATGGACTTAAAGATAAGAATCATATAATTATATCAATTGATGCAGAAAAAGCATTTGACAAAATACAGCACCCTTTCATGTTTAAAACACTAGAGAAACTAGGAATGGTAGGAACATACCTCAACATTGTAAAAGCTATCTATGCTAAACCCAAGACCAAGTCAATCTTTTTTTTTCTTTTTTTTTTTTAAAAGAGAGAGTGGGGGGGGGAGAGAGGGGGAGAGGGAGAGGGAGAGAGAGAGAGAGAGAGAGAGAGAGAGAGAGAGAGAGAGAATTTTTAATATTTATTTTTTAGTTCTCGGCAGACACAACATCTTTGTTGGTATGTGGTGCTGAGGATCGAACCCGGGCCGCACGCATGCCAGGCGAGCGCGCTACCCGCTTGAGCCACATCCCCAGCCCAAGACCAAGTCAATCTAAAGAGAAAAACTGGAAGCATTCCCTCTAAAAACTGGAACAAGACAAGGATGACCTCTTTCACCACTTCTATTCAAAATAGTTCTTGAAACTCTAGCCAGAGCAATTAGACAAAATAAATTAAAGGAATGCAAATAGGAAAAGAAGAACTCAAACTATCATTATTCACTGATGACATTATTCTATACTTAGAAAAACTCCTTGAGAAAACTTCTAGATTTAATAAATGAATTCAGCAAAGTAGCAGGATATAAATTCAGTACACATAAATCAAATACAATTCTATATATCAGTGATTAACCCTCTGAAAGAGAAACTAGGAAAACTACCCCATTCACAATAGCCTCAAAAAAATATAATACTCGGGAACAACTTAACAAAAGAGGAGAAAGACCTCTACAATGAAAACTACAGAACACTAAAGAAAGAAATTAAAGAAGACCTTGAAAGATGGAAAGATCTTCTAGAGGTAGAGTGCTTGCCTAGGATATGTTAGATAGGCAAAATTAATATAGTCAAAATGGCCATACTGGGACTGGGGTTGTGGCTCAGTGGTAGAGCACTTGCCTAGCATATGTGAGGCCCTGGGTTCGATCCTCAGCACCACATACGAAGAAATAAAGTTAAAAATCCATTGGCAACTAAATATATATATATATATATATTTTTTTAATAGCCATACCACCCAAAGTGCTATACAGACTCAGTGCAATTCCAATAAAAATCCCAACAACATTCCTTATAGAAACAGAAAAGGCAATCATGAAATTAATTTGGAAAAATAAGAAACCCAGAATAGCCAAAGCAATCCTTAGTAAGAGTAAAGCAGTAGGCATCACAATACCAGGTCTTAAACTACACTACAAAGCTATAGTAACAAAAAGGGCATGGTATTGGCACCAAAATAGACATATAGACCAATGGTACAGAAAAGAAGACACAAAGGGGCTGGGATTGTGGCTCAGAGGTAGAGCACTCACCTAGCATATGTGAGGCACTGGGTTTGATCTTCAGCCCCCCATAAAAATAAGATAAAGGTATTATGTCCATCTACAACTAAAGAATAAATATATAAAAAAAGAAAATCAGAGACAAACCCAAATAAATACAGTTATCTCATTCTAGACAAAGGAGCCAAAAACATACATTGGAAAAAAATAGCCTCTTCAACAAATGGTGCTGGAAAAACTGGAAATCCATATGCAGCAAAATGAAATTAAACCCCTATCTCTCACCATGCACAAAACTCAACTCAAAGTTGGAATTAGACCAGAGACCCCAAGCCTAACAGAGGGAAAAAGTAGGCCCAAATCTTCATCAAGTCAGATTAGGCCCGACTTCCTTAACAAGACTCCTAAAGCGCAAGAAATAAAATCAACAATTAATAAATGGGATGGATTCAAACTGGAAAGCTTCTCAGCAAAAGAAACGATCAAAGAGGTAATGAGAGAGCCTACATTTTGGGAGCAAATTTTTGCCACACTCACGTCAGAACACTAATCTCCAAGATATATAAAGAACTTAAAAAACTTAACACACACACAAAAAATAACCCAATCAGTAAATGGGCTAAGGAACTGAACCGAGACTTCTCAGAAGAATCTATACGGTTGATCAACAAATATATGAAAAATGTTCAACAACTGTAGCAATTAATAAATGCAAATCAAAACTAGGATTTCATCTCACACCAGTCAGAATACAAACAACAATAAGTGTTGGTGAGGATGTGGAGGAAAAGATACACTCATACATTGCTGGTGGGACTACAAATTACTGCAACCACCTGGAAAGCAGTATGGGGATTCCTTAGAAAACTTGGAATGGAACCACCATTTGACCCAGTTATCCCACTCCTTGGTCTATACCCCAAAGGACTTAAAATCAGCATACTATATTAATGCAGCCACATCAATGATTATACCAGCTCAATTCACAATAGCTAAACTGCAGAATCAGGCTACATGCCCTTCAATAAATAAATCGATAAAAAAACAGTGGTATATATACACAATGGAATATTACTCAGCATTAAAAGAGAATAAAATATTACAGCTGCAGGTAAATGGAAGGAGTTGGAGAATATCATGCTAAGCAAAGCAAGGCAATCCCCAAAAACCAAAGGCCTAATGTTCTCTCTGATAAGTAAATGCTGATCCATAATGGGGAGGTGGAGGGATGGGAAAAACAGAGGAACTCTGGGCAAAGAGGAGGGGGTAGGAAAGACGGTGGAATGAGATGGACATTGTTACGCTAGATACATGTATGACTCCACATATGGTACGACATTACCTTGGGTACAATCAGAGAATGGAAAAGTTGTGCTGTAATTGTGAACTATGAGTCAAAATACATTTTGTTGTCATATATACCTAATTAAAATAAATAAATAAATTTTAAAAATAAATAAATAAAAGTGGAGGAGAAAGATATATATATATATATAGGAGAGATATTAATGCCTGCCATTTGCCAGTCTTAATGCATTCACTCAGAGCCTGAGTGTTCTCCTATTCACAGCCATTTTCTCTGCTAATCCACTTTTGTTCCTAAAATCATGTCCATCTTTCCCTGTCTCTATCCAGAACAAAAGAACACATAAATCAATCTCAAAATAATTACCCTGAGTAAAAGAAGCCAGACTGCCAGCAAGAGAAAGAAAGGAAAAACACACTATGTGATTCCATTTATATAAAAATTCTAGAAAATACAAACTAAACACTAATGACAGAAAGCAGATCCATTAGATTACTGAAACTATTCTTCCTGCGTGCAATTTTTTATAAAAAAAATTTATAAAACTGATCTTTTAACTAAGATCAGAGTTATATAACTCTGGTCTTAGCTAAAACTTGGGATTTCTTATACTTTTTCTGCTTCTAACTAATCAGACAGCATGACTTTTCCTGCAGACAGTTGCTATTTACTGATATGCCCCAAACTCAAGTGAGAGTCTGAAATAGCATCTGTTAGGAAAGAAGCAAATAAGTCTGGCACGGTGGCATATGCCTGTAATCCCAGGAACTTGGGAGGCTGAGGCAGGAGGATCACTAATTTGAGATCAAACTCAGCAACTTAGCAAGGCCCTAAGCATCTTAGTGAGATTCTGACTCAAGATAAAAAATAAAAGGTCTAGAGATGTAACTCAGTGGCTAAAGCACCCCTAAATTCAATCCCCAGTAACAAAAAAAGAAAGAAAAGAAAACCAAGGATTCAGGCATATCTCTAACCCCACCACTGGCCTTACATCCTCAGGTCCCTTTATTATTTTATCCTAAGGTACTCTGCCCTTAGCTTTGCAACTAACTCTACATTCCAGCCACAATGGCCTTTCTAACTTCCTGATTCTTAAACAACCAAATTTATCCCCACTCCAGGGGAGTTACCTTGATTTTTCAAATTGCAAGCAAAGAGAACAAACAGAAGGGGGCCACAGAAAAAGCAAGCTTCCTGCAGGAGAATCAGAAACCCAGGAGTTGAAAAGGAGACTAATTTTCCTAACTCAGTAGTCCAAGATGTAAGGGTTTGGCTGCAGGCCAAAATTTACTGGGAGGCTAGTGTTTTGGGCTATGAAGCAGGTTGACACAGGAGACTGAACATACCATATATTTAACTACAATTCCAGAATCCTAGGACCCTGATATGTAAAACAGACAAGAATAAAATTAAAAAGAACCTCATACTCTTAAAAAAAAAAAAAGTGCCCATCAAGTTAGTCTGTGTCCAGATGTTGGGGTTAATTTAAACCAGGGTCCCTCAAACTTTTCCATGCAGTGTGGGTATGGATCCTTAAAAAAAAAAAAAAAAAAGCCAACAGAAAAATGTCCTCTTCCCTTTGGAAATGTCCAAGTACCATCCAAAGCAATCAAACCTTACTCTAAAATGTATTTTAAAAGATCTTATTTTATCTTAACAATGTATGTGAATTCTGATTTCTATGTCATATTTTTTATTATGAAAGTTTTAAGTCTCTTACTAGTTAAAGAACTAAACCCTCCAATCTGACACTTCATCAATCTTCTGGTAAAAAACTGAGGAACTAAGTTTGCAAATAAAACCCTTTAGCAATAATTCTTAGAATAAACAATATGAATTTTTGTTTGTTTGCTTTAGGTTTTTTTAGGGGGGGTGGGTAGGGTAAATACTAGGGATTAAACCTAGGGGCACTTTATCACTGAGACACATTCCTTACCATTTTCATTTGTTTTGAGACAGGGTCTCACTAAGTTCCTTAGGGCCTCACTAAGTTGCTGAGGCTGACTTGGAGCCTTTGATCCTCCTCTGCCTCAGCCTCCCGAGTCACTGGGATTACAGGTGTGTGCCACCACATAATTTCTTTAAGTCTGTAGTTTCTAGTTTGTGCTTTGGTCTGTTGTCCAGTCATTTTTTTTTTTTTTAAGAGAGAGAGAGAGAGAGAGAGAGAGAGAGAGAGAGAGAGAGAGAGAAATTTTTTTTATATTTATTTTTTAGTTTTCGGCGGACACAACATCTTTCTTTGTATGTAGTGCTGAGGATCGAACCCGGGCCACACGCATGCCAGGCAAGCGTGCTACCGCTTGAGCCACATCCCCAGCCCCAGTAAAATTTCTTTAGAAAAAGCCTACTCTTGTCTTATCTGAAGCAGTATTTCCACAACATGGACCAAAGAGCTTTGATGAGCAGAGTATTCTCAGAAGAAAATTGTGATAGCGGCTTTAGATCCTGTCAGAGAATAGAGAAAGGTCAGAGTACAGGCATAGGTAACCAACTAAAAGCACTGGAGGAAAAGAATAGAAGCATCTGTTTTTTCTTGCAAGAATAAGGATACCCTAAATATAATGACAATGGTAGAAAGAAAAGGAATCTCATTATTCAGTACGATTTATCATATATACCTGGAAAACAAATGAAATTTTGGAGTGATGAAAGAAGAAACTGGATCCATAAATACAGATGAATGTTAATAAGAAATATTATGAAGGCCATATTATGCACATATTAGGGCTGGTGATATAGCTCAGTGATAGAGGACTTGTCTAGTATGCATGAGGCCCTGGGTTCAATCTCCAGCACCACAAAAAAAAAAAAAGTGAACATATTAAATTCTAAGAGTTTCCCCTGCCCCTCAACTTTTAGTGCATATTAAACCCCGGGTTTCCTCTTGCCATTATCCTCCCATGTCTTTGTATGTCAGGGAGATAAGATACTACTTTGGAGAAATGATGTTAGGATTTTTATACAGACTGACAGAACCTTAGAAATATACCTCCTCATCTAAAAACTCTATCACCTAAAATTACCAGAGCCATCAAGGAAGAGTCTATTGCAGTCTTAAGAGTATAGTAACATCAAGGAACCAGCAAAACACACCAAAAAAAAAAAAAAAAAAATAGCCAGGTGCAGTGGCACATACCCATAATCCCAGCAACGCAGGAGTCTGAGGCAATAGGATTGAAAAGTTGAGGCCAGTCTCAGCAATTTAGCAAGGCCGTAAGCAACTTAGTAAGACCATATCTCAAAGTAAAAACTAAAAAATAAAAAGGGCTGGATATGCAGCACAATGGTAAGTGACCCTGGGTTCAATCCCCAGTTAAAAAACAAAAAAAAAATTAAGAATAATAAGACACACATAAAAAATCCCTAGCAAAGTCCTGAAAACATACAACACTACCTGTGCATACATAAGCCATACCATATTTTCACTGGATCGTACACTAAACAGCATCCAGAAACAAACTTTTTCTTTTCTGTTTTTTTGGGGGGGGCGGAAAAAATTGAATTATCCCAGGAGTTTCCTTCATCTAAACAGTTCATGGTACTTTATCTGGGGAAAGAGATTGGCCCTGAAATGAGCTAGAAGAAAATACTGAAGAAAAGCCATTGCATAAGGAAAGCTAGTACCCAGAGGCAAAAATAGAAGTTCAAAACCTGATGCTAATCAGACATAACTTTCCTATTTTCATGTATGAATACACGACCAGTGAAACTCCATATCATGTACCACCACAAAAATGGGATCCTAATTAGAGTAAGTTATACTCCATGTACGTGTAATATGTCAAAATGCACTCTACTATCATGTATATCTAAAAAGAACAAATTTTTTTAAAGTGGGGGGGGAACCTGATGCTGACACCCACCTCTCCCCACCATTTCAAAAGAGGAAACCCCACAGCACAGACATCAGGAGGAATAAAAAAGAAGGGAATGAATTCTGTGGTACCCTACCATTGAACAATATTCCCCCAAACCTTGATATTTTTTGAGACGAGGGCTTTTTAAATTTTGCCAGGCTAGCCTCAAATTTGCGATCCTCCTTCCTCAGTCTCCTGTGTAGCTGGGATTACAAATTGGTACTACCATAAGTACAACAGATGCTAGAGAATGATGAACTATCATTTCTCTAAATGACAAGCTAAATCCAAAATGCCTCACAATATGCCATAAGTCCCATGACATGCTATAAACAAAAAGCACTCTCATTTCCTCACTTTTGAGTTGCTCTGAAGGTAACGTCGTGGTGCTATTCTCCAATAGCCAAAACCTCCATGACTATTATTATAGCCAGTTAGACAAATATTCCACAAGTCGGTGTCAAAGTTCAATATCAAGGGACAGACAACATCCTCACTTACTGCAAGCAAAGCCAAAAGTATTTAGAACCCACCACACACACTTCCTATACTGGTATTCCCACATTTATAGAGGTCTCATCATCCTCCCAGGCTTTACCTATCCCCACTTCAACCTGCCCTATACATCCAGTGAGTGACTAGGTCCTATGTATTTCAGTGCAACAGGTATAACCATTTACTCCTCTTGTCCAGATCAACTAACCCAAAAGGAATAAATCTTCATTACCCTTTCCCACAGATTTCTACCACAGACCTATTGGTCTTCCCTGTTTACAGGTCATGTCTTTGGAAACTACTAGAGTAACATTTCTAAAATCAAAGGTCAGATGAAAATCAAAGGTCAAATGAATGCTCCTCAGTAAAAAATTTCCATTAATTCTGTGCTGCCTCTAAAACAAATTCTTAACTTCATAGTGTAACCACAAGCCATCTCTCCAGTCTCACTCTGGTCATCCCCCTAATATATCCAGTACTATATTAAAGACAGTTCATCATTCTCTAGCATCTATCATACTTATGGTAGTACTGATTTGTAATCCCAGCTACACAGGAGACTGAGGAAGGAGGATCCCAAATTTGAGGCTAGACTGGCAAAACTTAAAAAGCCCCCATCTCAAAATAAAAAATATCAATGTTTGGGGGAATATTGTTAAATGGTAAAGTACTCCCGAATTCAATCCCTAGTACTGCACAAAAATTTAAAAACACCGCTTTGAAGACCAAAAGCTCAGCTTTGCTACTTTCTTGCTAACTTATATTGAGTAAGCCAATCTCCTTTCTGAAACTCAGTTTCCTCATCTGTAAAATGTATATTCCTCACCTTTCAGACAAGACTGTCAGAACTATTTAGTAAAATAAAGAATGTCTAAATGCAGTAAAGGGAAATTAATTGTTTTAAGTACTCATATTAGAAAAAGAAATTTGAAAATTAACAATCTATGCATATGCTTAAGAGTTTGAAAGTCAAAATAAGCCCAAAAAATGTAGACAGAAAATTATAAAGTAGAAATTACAAAGAAAATAAACACAACAGTGGATATTACAAAAGCCAAAAGACAGTTCTTTGAAAGGAATAATATTGTTTAGATGTTTATGTAAACTATGACAAATATATATATATATATATATATATATATATATATATATATATATGAAAGCTATTGTTATCCAACAGAGATGAAACTTCAAATAAAATGGGTTGAAGTAACAGTTTTCATTTTGAAAGGGTTTCTCACATCTTAGTACCCATTGATATTTGAGCCAGATAATTGTTGGAGTAGGTATTGAGGCTTTCTTATGTGTTGCAGGATGTTTAGCAGTGTCCCTGGTCTCTACCCATAAGACACCAGTAGCATCCCCTCCTCACCCCCCAGGAATCATGACGAGCAAAATGTCTTTACCAAATATTGTAAACCATCTTCTGAAGGCAAAAATCATCCCAAGTGGAAAACAAAATGGCCACATTATACTCTATCAGCTAAGACCAGATTTTCAAAGCCATTCATAAATTTCTCTTTTCTTTTTTTTTTTTTTTTCCTGTGTGTGGTACCAGGAATTGAATTCAGGGTCACTGTCCCACTGAACTACATTCCCAGCCCTTTTTATTTTTTATTTAGAGATAGTATCTCACTAAACTGCCCAGCCTAGCCTAGAACTTAAAATCCTCCTGCCTCAACTTCCTAAATCACAGGGATTACAAGCATGTTTAACCATACCCAGCCCTATTTTTAGAACAGTTGACTGCTTTGTCCATTAGGACTGGGGGATGATAACAAGCCAAGGAAGGAAGGACAAGACAGGTGTTTAAGCAAAATTGTACAGACAGTATCTAATGAAATTTTTTTATCATTCTGGACTTCATAAGTGATAGAAATAAATCATATCAGTGTTTTAAGATTATTTAATCCTGGGGCTGGGATGTGGCTCAAGCGGTAGCGCGCTTGCCTGGCATGCGTGTGGCCCGGGTTCGATCCTCAGCACCACATACAAACAAAGATGTTGTGTCTGCCAAAAAATAAAATATTAAAATTCTCTCTCTCTCTCTCTCTCTCTCTCTCTCTCTCTCTCTTAAAAAAAAAGATTATTTAATCCAAGAATAGAATAAATATTCTTTTCTTTAAAAACCCTAATTGCAGGGTAGGGGTGTAATTCAATGGTAGGTACAGCACCTATCTATCATTTGCCAAGGACTTGTGTTTGATTCCCAGCAATGCAAACAACAAAACCCCAGTTGCATAGCTCTACTATTCTGAGACAAATCACTATTAAATTCTTGCTAAACTTCTAAATAAATAATAGTAAAGTCTTCAGAGAGAGAGGATTTTAATCTTTTCTTTTTCGGCGGGCACAACATCTTTGTTTGTATATGGTGCTGAGGATCAAACCCTGGCGGCACGCATGCTAGGTGACCGCGCTACCGCTTGAGCCACATCTCCAGCCCCTAACTTCCCATTCTAGAGGTTGTACATGATACAGAGTTACATTGTATATTCACATATGAACATAAGAAAGTTATGTCCAATTCATTATACCACGTTTCCTATTCCCATCCCCCCACTTTTCCCTTCATTCCCATTTGTCTAATCCAATGAACTTCTACTCTTCCCTCTCTTTTTGTGTGTTAACACCAACATATCAGAGAGAACATTCAGCATTTGGTTGTTTGGGATTGGCTTATTTCACTAAGCATAATATTCGCCAGTTCCACCCTCTTATTGGCAAATGTCATAATTTCATACTTCTTTATGTCTAAATAATATTCTATTATTCTAATGTGGTATATATATATATATATATATATATATATATCACATATCACATTTTAAAAGCATATAATTTTTTAACAGAATCATCTCTTGGTATCTTCAGGGGATTGGTTCTAGGACCCTCTACAAATACGAAAATCCACAGATGCTAAAGCTCTTATATAGAATGTCAGAGTATTTGCATATAACCTATGCACATCCTCCGATATACTTTAAATCATCTCTGGCAAGGAATGGTGGCAGCACACCTATAATCCCAGTGAGTCAGGAGGCTGAGGTAGTAGGATTGCAAATTTAAGGCCAGCTTTAGCAATTTAACAAGACCTAGTCTCAAAAATAAAATTTAAAAAGGCTGGGGGACTGGGGATATAGCTCAGTTGGTAGAGCTCTTGCTTCATATGCACAAGGTTCAATCCCCAGCACCACAAAAAAAATTTTAAAATTTAAAAAAGGCTGGGGATATAGCTTAGTGATGGAACACCCCTGAGCTCAATTCCCAGTACTGTAAATTATAAAATAAGGATTTTTTATAATTTCTAATACAATGTAAATGCTGCACAAATAGTTGTTATATTGTATTATTTAGAGAATAATGACAAGAAAAAGTTTCTGTATATCCAGCACAGACACTTTTTCCCAAAAAATATTTCTAATCCACAGCTGATTGAATCCTCAGATATAGAACCCATGGATACCCACTGTTATTAAGCTTTTGGCAAGAAGATTCCAAGAAGCCAAGAGGGAGGAGACTCTATTTATATCCATCATACTCACTAGCAGCACCAAAAATCTGATCTGAACTTTACAGGAGTCCTAGGGCTATCTAAAATATAATTCTCAGAAGCTAAATGATAAAAAGCAAAAAACTGATTCAGACACCTGGGGACTCTTAACACCAGAAAAATGAAAGCCAAAGAAGATGATGCACTATCACATCATCACTGTCTTCCACTATTTCTACTCCTGCCTTATAAAACAAACAACAGAATCACTTCAGGGGAGACTCCAACTGAATAAGCTAGTAATAGAGAAACTGCTGCCATCAGGGCCAAATAAAACTGAAATGGCCATTTCCCTATTAGAAGTAAGATGGAAACAGAGCAGATATTTGGACAGTATAACATACATGACAGTATAAAGAAATTTAATTTGAGCCATATAGAAGCTGTTAGAATGGTTGAATAAAAAATGATGATAGTAACATCAGCAAAGAGAATGGATTGCTGCTCATCTTCCTGGAATCTGAAGAATGGAGCACATTTTCCTATGTTCCTTCAGATTCAAGTGATGATGATCTAATGCAATGTTTAGTTCCACAGCGGGTGGGTCTATTATGAACAGACAAAATCTCTATTCCTCAATTAGTATTATGAATAACTAAATCCTATATCATGAAAGGCCAGAATTCATTGAAAAGCCATGTAACTGCCCAAATAAGCTAATATTTGATGAAAAGAAAAGGTTCAGCTGGGCACAGTAGTGCCCACCTGTAATCCCAGGGGCTTGGGAGGCTAAGGCAGGAAGATCAAGAGTTCAAAGCTAGCCTTAGCAACTTATCGAGGCCCTAAGCAACTCAGTGAGGCCCTGTCTCTAAATAAAATACCAAAAAGAACTGGGGATATGACTCAGTGATTAAGGACCCCTGGGTTCAATCCCTGGTACAAACAAAAAGAAAAGAAAAAGCTCCATGACACTTTAAGAAATGGGGGGAAAGTGGGAAGGGCTAAGCAAACCAAATAAGAGGAACTTAAAGGAAGCCTACCAGCTATGATGATGCAGTCCCCTCCCAAGCAAGAGCAGTTGACAGTCACTAGAAGTGGCCAGGAGGCAGAGCTGTACTATAGAAAATGAAGTCAGCTTCCAGGGGTATGAGCCTAAGAATCTCTCTCCAGACAATACAATCAGATACACATAAGCAGAACTGTGAGTGTGATTTCAGAAAACCCCCAAGACTACTCACAGTCAACCCTTCACCTACTTGAAGGGTCCTTACCCCCAGTCTGCAAAGCATCACCACAGAAACTCTGCCATTGCTCCACCATGACTTGGGCAAATGCACCTTACCTTTCAATCTCTGGACCTGAGCTCTACAGTTGTGAAAGATGAGTTAAACACTAAAAGTTTTTCTAGTACTAAAACAATGCTTATGTGGAAGACAAGAATCCAGTTTCTGAGATTCAGCATTAAGAATTCACATTTGCTAAGTTCTCAGTCTATGTCTTCTCATATGGATGACCTAATACTAAGCTCCCACAAGCAAAAATTTCCTTTACTACTCACCATCCAGCAGGTCTTCCTCATCATCCCTGTCATGCTCCTCCACTGCCACCTCCTCCTCCTCCTCCTCCTCTTCCTCATCCTCCAGCTCCACGTCCGGGTCCAGGTCTGGATCGCTCCCTGAGGCGGATTCGTCTGACATGGCTCCCAGTGGTACTCAGTGTGCATTACCAACTCATGGTCCACTGCAGGGGTCCTTGGAGATGACAAGAAGAATCAGAATCACCAAGGTTTCACTTAGCAGCACAAATCTTTCAAAGAAAACTATACTTAAGATGAATTCCCTAGGGTTTTTCTAAGCAGTAAAGCAAGCTAACCATATCCAATTTCAACCTTCTCTATGATTGTACTACCCAAGACATGTTTTGGCAGCTCTGCCAGCTCAAACTTCTCATGGCTACTTTGACAAGAAATTATCTTAGGGCTGGGGATGTGGCTCAAGCGGTAGCGAGCTCGCCTGGCATGCGTGAGGCCCGGGTTCGATCCTCAGCACCACATACAAACAAAGATGTTGTGTCCACCAAGAACTAAAAAAAAATAAATAAATATTAAAAATTCTCTCTCTCTCTTCTCTAAAAAAAAAAAAAGAAAATATCTTAAAGTAATAACAACAAAAACAAAAGCGTATACCTCAGAATTTTCATTTATGCTAAGTGCCTATAATTCCAACAACTCAGGAAGCTGAAGCAGGAGGATCACAAGTTTAAGGCCAGCCTTGGCAACTTAGACCCTACCTGTTATGGTTTAGGAATAAGCCCCCTCTCCCTGAAAAAAACTCAGGTGTAAGATAATGCAAGAATGCTTAGACCTGAAATGATTTCAATTATTTAAAACTATAACCTAATCAGTAAATTGATCCAGTGATGCGGATTAACTGGGAAGTAACTATAGGTAGATAGGGTGTAGCTACAGGAAGTAGGTCACTGGAGGCTTGCCTTAGGGTTTATATTTTGTCTTGGTGGAAGAACTCTCTCTCTCTCTGCTTCCTGTTTGCCAGGTTCTGAGCTGCTTCCCTCTGCCACATCCTTCTGCCATGATGTCAAGCCTCACTTTGGACTCAGAGCTATGGTATGGAGTCAGCTGACTGTAGACTGAACTTCTGAAATCTTTTCCTCCTCTAAGTTGTTCTCTTCAGGTCTTTGGTCACAGCAACAGGAAGTTGACTAGAACACTCTCAAAATAAAAAGGGCTGCAGATATATAGCTCCGTGGTAGAGTATCTCTGGATTCAATCCCCAGTATCAAAAAAAAAAAAAAAAAGCTGAGGGATTCCATTTGTTCATTTCTTACTGCATCACCCATTTCCTGTGCACCAAAGCCCTGAACCCATATAATCTACTTATGTACATATATGTATTTATAATCAAAAGCACTATTCTAGTCACAGTAGGAAGAACAAAAGCATGTAAAGAATGTGAAGGACTGGTGTATACCAGGAGGAGCTGCTTTTTTTATACAGGGTTAGCTGAGAAGTTCTTACTAAGCAGAGGCCAGAAGGAAGCAAGGGAGCCATAGAGACATATGGAAGCATATGATCCATACACCATGAGCAACAAGGGCTGAACCCTGGAGGGAGGCTGACTTGGAACACTCAGGAAAGAAGGAATAGGTCAGGTCTGGATAAGGGCAGGGTCTGGCATTAAGCACTACAAAGAGGGGAGCTCATTGTCCAATTACCCGAAAGAAAGGCTTCCAGTGAGCAGCTAGCACTTCACCACATTATCACTTTTCCCAGACATGTAGAGAACCTCAGATGTGGACCCCTGTACATTTGTTGTTCTCTGGTTCTTCCCTACTTCTTAGCCCAGTTCCAGTTCCATTTCTTCCAAGAAGCCTTTGTAAAGTGCCCTAGATTTCTGGTATTATATGCCCTC
This sequence comes from Urocitellus parryii, assembly GCF_045843805.1. Lineage (NCBI taxonomy): Eukaryota > Metazoa > Chordata > Mammalia > Rodentia > Sciuridae > Urocitellus > Urocitellus parryii. Next base: position 94,170,211 of record NC_135532.1, on the reverse strand, counting down.
TTCTGAACCCCATTAGCCAGGCCATCCCACATTATTAATCTTCAATGAAGGATTCATGTGGGCTACTTGGCAATATGGTGTACTTTCTTTGTTCTTACCTCCTGACCCAACAGTAAACCTCTAAGGGGAGTGATTTAAATGGGAATTGTGGGTTTGTATTCTACAGCTAGAAGTTTGTAGTATATCCAGGTTATTCTCCCTCATTTACCAACCTGCTATACTCTGTTTACAACGTATCAAAAATTGTGTATGTGTATCTACTTCCCTCCTTCCCTATCCCCTTTCTCATCACTTTACTGTTAGCTGATTAGCTGTAATGATCTTTTTTTCTTTCTTTCTTTTTTTTTTTTTTTTTTGGTATTGGGGATAGAATACCAGGGACACTTTACCTCTAAGCTATACCCCTAGCGACTTTTATTTTTTATTTTGAGACAGGGTCTAGCTAAGTTGCTGAGGCTGAGAACTTGCAATCCTCCTGCCTCAGTCTCCCAAGTCCCTGAGATCACAAGTGTGCAGCCACTGCAAATAGCTTAAGGTCATGTTTTTTCTGGGGTAGGAAGGGGACAAGGTAAAGAGATGTCTAGGTGGACAGTTCTATGTAAATATAAATAAAAATGTTAACTTATGTAGTCACTGATTCTTTCAATTTTTCTGTATATTTCCAAGTTTTCATAATAAAAGATAGGGAGAGGACAAGGTAAATAATCTTTCACAAGACAAACTGCTGCAGACAACCACATAAAAAAATCAGGTCACCCTCAAATGACTCCCATCTCCCAAAATAAAAACTTAAGCACAAGTCTCTAATTATTAAACACAAAACTTGTTCCAGACTGAAATTTCTTATTAAGGTTCAGAGTAATTTGCAATTTGAAACAGAACTTCTATCTTCTGGAGAGGGGGTGGGGAGAAGGAGGAGGACGAAGAGGAGGGAGGGGGAGGGGAAACAACAGAAGTTTCTGGGGTTATGAACCTAGCTGAGATCTCTCCAAGACAATGCTGTCTTCCTTTAGGATTTTGGAAAAACAGAACTTAAGTTTAGGACTGCTCAGAGTTAAAAATAACAGAAATTAAAATTGTGTGCATTTCTAGATGGGTCATGTACTTTGCCTCTCAAGACAACTAAAGCAAAGAACAGCTGAGCAGTGAGTTGGTAATAAATTTAAAATTTTTCCATTTATAACTCACATCTAAAAACTTCCGCAAAGAGTATTAAGGGGCAGGGAAAAAAAGTGATCCACAAATACAAAATAGTGTAACATACTGAGCTGTCCTCCACTTAATGACCAGGCAAATACCTGTAGGAATGACTATACTGTGCCTTTTCTTTTATTTAGTAAGTTTCAAAAGGAAATAATAGAGAGCCCAGCAAGGTATCACAGAGACTCCAGGGGGCTGATTCCAAATTCAAGGCCAGCCTTGGCTACTTAGTGAGGCCCTAAGCAACTTAGAAAGACCATGTCTCAAAATTTGAAGATGAAAAGGGCTACAGATGTAGCTCAGTGGTAGAGCACCCAGGGTTCAATCCCCAATACAAAGGAAAAAGGGGTAGGGAGCAATTTAAAAAAAAAAAAAAAAATCAGCAACTTTGGGATTGCTGGCGTGTGCTACCTTGCTGGGCTCTTTATTATTTCCTTCTGAAACTTACTAAATAAAAGAAAAGGCACAGGATATTTGGAAGTGAAATTGACTTCTCCACAGCCACAGTAAAATATCTGAATATTCATATATCCTCTGGATATTAATGTTCATAATCTGCATTACCCCTATTTCATTCCATACTGCTTGAGAAACGCAGTAGGTGTTTTCCTTACAGTATGCTTGGCTGATTATGAAGTGGTTTTTAAAGAATAATTAATTATCAGGTACCTTTAAGTAATCTGAAGGCCTGTCATTCTAGAAAAGAAATTGTGTGGTGGTAGAATGACAATCATTTTGAGGTAAAAACTAATAAGGACCAGCCTTCCATGTAACCCCAGTTAACTAACTGCTTTAAAGCTCCTGAAAGAAGCAAACATCAATTAAACATCCAATAACCACACATACTATTACAATGTAAGAGATATGGGTCCAGTCCCCTACTCAAAACATTTCAAAGCAGTAGACACTTTAAAATAGAACCCAATGGGAATGAGGTTTCATAACAGGTACCAGAATACAGTTACATAGGAGGAGTAAGTTCTAATATTCTACCAGTAGGTGACCACAGTTAACAACAATTTATTAAAGAATTGGAAGAAAGGATTTCAAAGGCTCCAAATGCAAAGAAATTATAAATGTTTAAGGATAGGGAAATACTAATTACCCTAATATAATCACTATACCTTGTACACATGTGCCAAATTATCATAAATATGTGCAATTATTATGTCAAATTAAAAAATAAAAAACACAAAAATAGTACCCAGACCATTATCATATGCTCATAACAGAGAAGAGATTAAAAAGCAAAGAATTTCTTCAATCCTATTAAATTTGGTTTTTCTCTTCCCCTTCCTTCCACAAGCCATTAAATTTCTTTACAGAGAAAACAAAGTGAACTCTCTTCTCAGCTCTTCAGAATCATACCAACTCTCTAAAGGATAGGTTTTGCTATTACTATCTTCAAAAAGGCAACAAAGAGAACATGACAAAGGAAAATCTGGTCTTATCGGGTAGCAGAGTTGATTACATTCTGTCTCTAAGGGACTTAACCTGCACACAGACATCTGGATGTGGAACCCAGGCTTTCAGAACACAGGGAAGGCAGCCCTGATTCAATAATTAGCTCTTCATTATGTTAAGTGAAATAAGCCAAACTCAGAAAGTCAAGGGTCATATGTTATCTCTCACATGTGGAAATAGAAAGAATAAAGGAAAAGGAGGCAGGTGGTTTACCATGAAAAACTAAGATCAGTGGAGTAGAGGAAAGGGGACCAGGGGTACAGAGGAGGATAAGAAAAGGGAAAATACTGGAGAATAATACTGACCAAATTATATTGTTACATAATGTGCATGTATGAATATGTAACAATGGATCCCATAATATAATTGTATTATATATAATTATAGTACACCAATAAAAATATTAATAAACAAGAACACAGTTTTCAGTATATATGAAGGGGAAGTTGATAAGGAAGAAAAACACATCACCCATTTGTTCCTCATTCCACATGAAATACAGCCTGAATCTGCAGTGCAGAGGGTCTCTGCCTCTAGAATACAGAGAAACTAAGAGAGTGATTATGTGTATGTGTACCTTAATGAAGACCTGTGTTCTCATAAAGCAAATTCTGGGAATCAAATTCTATTTTAATGAAACTGGAGAACTAGCTATTTAAAGGAACTCTAAAAGACAACCACTATGAAAAGCAAACATTCAACCCCTAAGCATGTTAATAAGCCTACAGTTTAATATATTGGATTTGCTAACAAGAGGCTATAATTAACAAGAAACCCACAGCTAAATCCCAGCTCATTCCCTCACAGCAATCTAGAGAGTAAAAGAAAAGGTTGTTCTACCCTGCTAAATTCAAAGACAAGGACACCTGACTATAAAGTGGTGCCTGGCCAAGAATCAGAAGAATTATTCATGCCTGCACAGTCCTTAGAGACACTGGGATGGGGGTTGGGGAGGACATAGGAAGAACCCACCCTCACACACATACACACACCTTCTTTATTCTCAAATAGATCATGTTTGAAGAGTCCACCTTGAAATCAGAGGGCTACAGGTGCACACACATTGCCTCATTACTATGGGGCAGCCCATGAAATTTCAAAGATACCCTCATGGTCTCCTGTAGCATCATGATCCAATCTTTCAACTCCATGTCCTCATTAATTTTGGTGACCTTGAATCATATTAAATTTCCTCAAATGATCTCCAACAATTCTACAGTGCATGCAACTGACTTTTTTTGTTTGTTTGTTTGTTTGTATTAAAGGTATAAATAAAAAAACCTGGGACTGGGGTTGTAACCCAGTAGCAGAGAATTTGTCCAGCACATGTGAAGTACTGGATTCAATCCTTAGCACCACATAAAAATAAAATAAGGCATTCTGTCCACATACAACTACAAAAAAAATTAAGAATAAAAATAAATACAAAAACCTGGATTTAAGCTAATTAACAAGAGGGGCGATTTTTTTTTTTTTTTTTTTTTTTTGGCCACAGGGAACCCAAGGGTGCTTAATCACTGAGCCACATCCCCAGCCCTTTTTGTTTTTTATTTTGAGACAGGGTCTTACTAGGTTGCTCTACATTCTAACTAAACTGCTGAGGCTGGCTTTGAACCTGGGATCCTCCTGCCTCAGCCTCTGGGATTACAGGCCTGCACCACCACACTCAACGGAATAAAATCTTTTAAGACACTTTCATTCCAAAGCTTTGGGCAATTGGGCTGAGAATGTAACCTAAAGGTAGAACATTTGCCTCACTCACCTAAGGCCGTGGATTCAATCCCCAGCACTCGAAAAAAAAAAAAAAATACTAATAATAATAACCAAAGCTTTGGGCAATACCCTTTCAAATAAACCCAGTCAAATAATTTGTATAATTTCAAGACATGTCAGTCCACATTGTAGTACTAAGTTACCATAGAATTCTTCCGGTCTGCTGAGAAATTCACTGTGGGTCAATAAAATTATTTCAAAACCCCTTTTCCTGTGCAAGACAAAGACCTGTCCTAATCACACCAATGTGTACTTCAAATCTCCATGGCTGGCAAGGTGATGCATGCCTGTAATTACAGCAGCTCAAGAGGGGGAGGCAGAAGGATCACAAGTTTAAAGCCAGCCTAAACAACTTAGCAAGGCCCTAAACAACAGAGCAATACCTTGTCTCAAACTAAGAAAGGGGCAGCCACAAAGTCAAAATCATCCCCAGCTCTCATCAATGTTTTTGTTTTTTTTGTTTTTGTTTTGTTTTGTTTTGTTTTTGGTACCAGGGATTCTGAGGGGCACTCAACCACTGAGCCACATCCCCAGCCCTATTTTGTATTTTATTTAGAGACAGAGTCTCACGAGTTGCTTAGCACGTTGCTTTGCTGAGGATGGCTTTGAACTCGAGATCCTCCTGCCTCAGCCTCCCAAGCCACATAAGCATGGGCCATCATACCCGGCTCATTAATGGATTTCTATGTAACAAAACACAAAAAGTTCCTTTCTTTCTTTAATTTTTAATATTTATTTTTCAGTTTTCTTTCTTTAATTTTTAATATTTATTTTTCAGTTTTCAACGTACACAACATCTTTGTTTGTATGTGGTGCTGAGGATTAAACCCAGGCCTCACGCATGCCAGGCGAGCGCACTACCACTTGAGCCACATCCCCAGCCCACAAAAAGTTCCTTGATAGGCCTTTAAATCCACATTGTAATTAACTTTTAAGAAACTCTTCTCAAGAGTTTTGATATAGTGGGGCTGGGGTTGTAGCTCAATGATACTTGTAGCTACTTGCCTGGCATGTGCAAGGCACTGGGTTCCATCCTCAGCACCACATAAAAATAAATAAATAAAATAAAGGCATTGTGGGCTGGGGATGTGGCTCAGTGGTAGAGCACTCACCTCACATGTGTGAAGCACTGGGTTTGATTCTCAGCACCACATGAAAATAAATAAATTAAAAACAGGTATCATGTCCATCTACAACTAAAAAATACTAAAATAAATAAAGGCTTTGTCTCCATCTACAACTAAGAAAAAAATTTTAAAAAAGAGTTTTGGAATAGTTTCAAAGAATATACACAATTTGGGGCTGGGGTTGTGACTCAGGGGTAAAGCACTCGCCTAGCATGCGTGAGGCACTGGGTTCGATCCTCAGAACAACATAAAAATAAAATAAAGGTTATTGTGTCCACCTACAACTACAACAAATATTTTTTAAAGATTTTTTTTAAAAAAATATACACAATTATGTGAAAGGTAATTAAAACACAGCCCCTTTCAAATATATCCCTATAGCAGCTGGGTTTTCTTCATGCACTTCAAAAATGCAATAAGTCAACAACAAAACAATAAAGTCAAAACAGACCAGACACAGAAACAACTGAGAATACACTGTCTATTCAGCCAGAAAATTTCAAATGCTTAAAAACAATCTGCTTTGGGCTGGGGATGTGGCTCAAGCGGTAGCGCGCTCGCCTGGCATGCGTGCGGCCCGGGTTCGATCCTCAGCACCACATACCAACAAAGATGTTGTGTCCGCCGAGAATTAAAAAATAAATATAAAAAAAAAACCAATCTGCTTTTTTAATATTTTTATTTTGGAAAAATAGTTATTTTTCATTAAAAATATTATTTATGGGGGCTGAGGATACACTCTGGTAGAGCACCTGAAGGATGCACAAGGCTTTGAGTTTAATTCCAAGGACAGAAAAAAGAAGTTATGATCTGCAGGTATAGCTCAGTGGTAGAGCCCATGCTTAACTGCATAGGACCTGGGTTCAAGCCCCAGTACCAAATAATAATAATTTATTTATGTTAAACAGAATGAGTTTATTTTTTAATGAATTAATATTATTTCTCAGTTTTAATTTCTAGTACAGCAAATATTGATAGATATAATACAATGATACTCTTAAAAATTGAAGACCCCAAGAACCAAGACCAAAAATCTTTTTGGGGGAATTTTCTATTTTTTTATTAGAACATAATAATTATACATAGGAGTTAGGTTCATTTTGACAAAATCATATATGCAAGGAATTTGATTTCAATCCCCATTTCCCTTTTCCTCACTTCCCTCCCCCATTCTCCTTCCTCTGTTCTAATGAAGATCAAAAATCTTGAGAACTATTGTTTCACAACTACAAGATTCTAAGATCTGTAGTCTATTACCTCAAATTTTCCTGTATTACAAAGAGAAAAACTAGCATTTTTTAAAATTTAATAAGGAAAACACCAGATTGGTAGAATATCACGAAATATTTTAACTATTCCATAACGAAAACAAAATTTCAAAACTATGATTAACCTGATCTGTAAATCACATACACTGGTTATTTTATAAATGTAATCAGCCATCAAAGGCAAATTTTCTCAATGACTAAAGTCATTTGCAAAGTCAGATTTTTACTTTTACCAGTAAATCTCTGCTATCTGCACCCCATTTAAAATGGCCAAGGGCGAGGGTTCCCTATGTTCTCTGCAAAGCTCCCCTGCTTAGGCCCTTCATTGGAAAGGGCACTGAGCAACATAGCCCTGCACCAGTCCCAGGCATTTTGAATGAGTAGGAGTAAATGTCTGGAAGGCCACTATGATGGAAGCAAGTGCAACATTCATTTCATTCTCCATAGAATCATGGCCACTGGGGAAAAAAGGTTGTGGCATGGGGAAAAATTATTAGACTGAGAAGATATGAGCTAAAGCAGGGATGAGAGTTTGGGCCATGAGAAGGCTGGGTGACACAGATTCTATTCCATCATCTACAAAGCTGGGTTCTGCAAAATTTGCACATGCACACGCGCGCGCGCACACACACAAACATAATCAATGTAATATTAGGGAATGAGGCAAGAATGAAAGCAATTCTAGCTAAATCTCTTACCATTCAACTTGTGAGTCCTGAATCTCTTTCCACGTGTGTGTGTGCATACACATGCTAGAAATGGAACCCAGGACCTTGCACATGCTAAACACATACTCTACCACTGACTATGTTTTCCCTTAGCCCAACTAAAATGTCTTAAGATGAAGATTATAGTAAGAACCCATATGGCAATGGCATGAAGCCCACTTTTCCCAGGCTTCCTTGAGTCTAAACCAGCCCTTAATCTAAATCAACCTAAAAGCAAATCAGTTTTATCTGCTAGATCCTGAAATGAAGAGAAAGCCAAACCATTCTCAATTTTTCATCCTTCCAACTCCCCCATCAGTCTTTTTCCAAAAGAGAAGACTTGTCCTCTGAGGCTCCTCCCTCTCCTGACAGCTCTACCACAGAGCCAAGAAGCGTAGTCTGGGTTGTGCTTTCAAAACCCAGACAAATGCAAGCTGAGCATAAAGGAGGTGGTTTGCCCTTAATAATCCTGTGAACATTCAGAATGAATTATGGCAAAGACTTCTGGATCTAGCTACCCATCAGACAAAAAAATCCTGAAAAGCTCCATGCACATGGCATTCAACAAATAGAAGCTCTTTTAAGTAAGACTACACAGGGACCCTACCCAAATCCCTCAATAATATAACAATAAGTGCCAATTTTCTAAATTAATGTGGATCACTTTAGATTTCCTATTATCAACTCTTTTTTTTTTTTTAAATATTGTTTAGTTGTTGGGCTGAGGCTGTAGCTCAGTGGTAGAACACTTGCCTAGCACGTGTGAGGCCCTGGGTTCAATCCTCCGCACGCATTAAAATAAATAAATAGAATAAAGGTATTGTGGAAAAAATTCAAAAAATATATTGTGTAGTTGTCAGTGGATCTTCATTTTTATTTATTTATACATGGTGCTGAGAATCGAACCCAGTGCCTCACACATGTCTGGCAATGCTCCACCAATGAGCCAGAACCCCAGCCCCTATTACCAACTCTTTTATAATAGCAACAGGTACATACATAGTACACAGGTGTTTTCTCTCTCTCTCTTTTTTTTCTTTTGTATCAAGGACTGAACCTAGGGGCGTTTCACCACTGAGCCACATCCCCAGGCTTTTTTTTTTTTTTTTTTTTTGTAGTTTTAAATGGACAGAATGCCTTTATTTATTTTTTATGTGGTGCTGCGGATTGAACCCAGTGCTTCACACATGCTAGGCAAGCACTGTACCACTGAGCTACAGCCCCTCCAAGCCCTTTTTTATATTTTACTTAGAGACAGGGTCTCGCTGAGTTGCTGAGGTGACTTTGAATTCAGGATCCTCCTTCCTCAGACTCCCAAGCCACAGGGATTACAGTCATGAGCCACCATGCCCAGCAGGTTGTCTCTTTACCACAGTTTTTCCTTAGGTAGTATCTATCCCAAATATAAGTATATGCTTATATTTTCAAAATATTCTAGAGGGAAAAATATAATAATGTTATTGTATTTATACAGCTATCCAATTTTTCACTTGTCTTTGCCATGGCTTGGGCACTCTGTGCACTTAGCTTCTCTGGCTCTCCTTACTTTGTGATATATAAAAATATACTTAATCTTTGTTCCTGGTTCCTGGGTAGTAGTTCCTAAAACTCTTGGAACTTCATAATGCTGGGGCTCCTTGACTGCCTCACAATTAGACTAGGTACCAGAAAGTCCAATAGTAAACTAGAGGAACTCTAAGGAGTATCAGAACTGAACTGAACATCCAGTTCAGTTTTTGATGCAGAAAGAATTGGCTATTAGTGTTCTAAATCCTTATCTGCAAGAGCACCAAAAAATTTCAAAGATTCCCCACCACTTTCTTTTTTGGTCCTGGGGATTGAATCCTGGGGGGGCTTTACCACTGAGCTACATCACCACACCTTTTTATTTTGAAATAGGATCTCACTAAATTCCTGAGGTTGGCCTCAAACTTGCGATCCTCCTGCCTCAGCCTTCTGAGTCACTGGGATTTTAGGTGTGTACCACTCACTGTGCTTGGGTAAAGATCTATTTCTTGACTTCCCATATGTAAAATAAATTATGAAATTTATATCAATGCAAAAGGTAACCTATATCTTTAAACTACTAAATGTCACCTTTCCACTTTATGTGAATTATTAATTAAATGGTACAAGAGTTTGTAAATAGAAATACAAAGTAGGTTCTACCTCCTCGATTCACAAAGGAAGAAAAGAACCCCTGATGAAAAAGCTATTGCAAATGTAATGTTTTCCATATTTCTAATGAATAACAAAAACTGATTATGAGAATTAGAAGAAAAGTAGCACAAACAATGAAGATCTTTAGTGATCTAAGCAGTTCAAAATATGCATAAAGATGGGGTTATGTCCTGATAAACCCATCATCAGATAAAAATATATTAAGTTGAAAATGCATTTACTACACCTATCCTACCAAATATCATAGCTTAGCAACACAATATGCAGAAGGTTCGGGCTGTGCACTCTCATGATGTACAGCTGACTAGGAACTGGAGCTCACTGTAGCTGCCCAGCATTTTAATAGCATCATATAGCACATGCTAGCCTGAAAAAAGATGAAAATTCAAAGCTGGAAATATGGTTTGGTTTCTACTGAAAATGTACAATAGAGGCTAGGGTTGTGACTCAGAGGTAGAGTGCTCCCCTCACATGCGTGAGGCATTGGGTTCAATCCTTAGCATCACATCAAAATAAAATAAAAATATTGTATCCACCTATAACTAAAAAATAAATATTTTTTTTAAAAAAGAGAGAAAGTGTACAACATTTTCATCATTGCAAGGTCAAAAATCCTAAGTAGAACCATCATCTGTCAAGGACCATCTGTAAAGACTAACCATTTCCAGTCTATTAGATACCTCCCCCTCCCTTAGCCAAAGCAACCCTTTCACATACCAAGTCTGCTAGTAGCTACTAAAATGTGGAAGGACTATATTACACAAGTGAATTCTACTCAAACACAACCCTTTCCTCTCTAAGTAGCAGCGCTTTCTGAAGAATGCCATAAGGAAATCAGGATCTGAATATCAGAAGACAAGGTTCTGGGAATGAGTATATAAACCTCGCCATATATGAAAAATAATCCTCCAAAAATTGTTTCAGATTAGAGGACAGTAAATGCAATGTGGAATCTTGGGTTAGATACCAGGCCTGGAAGAAAAAATAACTACAAAATCCAGTACTATAGACAACTAATAGACTGAGTATAGACTGTGGGCAAGATATCAATATCAAATTTCTTGATTTTGAGAATTGATCTGTGATTACGTAAGAGCATGTTCTTAGGAAATACATGATGAAGTATTTTGTGGTAAAAATAACTTCCTAAGAGACAGCAAGAAAGAGAATACATTTTTCTGTTTCTACTTCTCCAAAGATTTAAACACTTAAGTTCAAAAATGTAGTGTTTCAAAATACAGATCTAAAATATTACCTGACCATTCTCTATTGTTAATTAGTAACAAATTAGGAACAAACTTCTTTTCCTTTTAGACTCAATGACTTAGGGTTAAAAAGGCTAAATAAACCTCCCAGCAATCCCTTGCATATAGACAGAATGTCCACTTGCTAAGGGTTGAATCTTTCCCTTTCCCTGAGCCCAGCAAAAATTAAGTCAAAGTCTCACTCGTACTCTAGGCATGATCAATGTCATAAACAAATGGCATCCCACAAGCAGGCAGAAATTGGACTCAGCAGCTTGCCCTCACTCTATGTGTGGTATGTGACCCAGTTCTGAACAGTCTTCTAAGGAGACTTATGTAATCTATCTATAGTATAAATGTTACTATGGCTTTGTGGCCAAAATTAATCTAACCTGTACTCAGAGCATGTACATGCTCTCGTTTTCACCCTAGCACTATAAAAATACCTTAAAGCAGGCATGGTCCTGGTGGTGCACGGCTATAATCCCAGTGACTCGGAAGGCTGAGAAAGGAGGATCACAAATTTGTGAACAGCCTCAGCAACTTAGCAAACCCCTAAACAATTTAGCAAGACCCTGTCTCAAAATAAGAAAAAGGTTTGGAAGGCCTGGTACAGTGGTGTATAAGTAATCCCAGCAGCTCGGGAGGCTGAGATTGGAGGATCCTGAGTTCAAAGCCAGCCTAAGCAATTTATCGAGGCCCTCAGCAACCCAGCAAGACCCTATCGCAAATTTAAAAAGGGCTGGAGATGTGGTTCAATGGTTAAGCACCCCTGGGTTCAATCTCTAGTACCAAAAAGAAATAAAATATGGCTAAAAGACATACCACTTTGAACCAGACTCACTTGCGTGAACTTGCCCTACAAGTCTCTCTCTAGCTAAACAATGAACATAAATACTCAAGAAAACTGTGACATCTGAATTTCAGCAAAGAGAAGTGGTAAAGTAAGTTACAATTGACCTAAAGCCAAAATACTAACAGAAAAAAAAAAAGATTCTTCTTTCAAATTATTACTTCTATAACTTCTCTAAGGAAAAGCAATATGGAGTTGAACAAAACTAGGGCTATAGATTTTAGAAGTAAGAGGATCTGCAGTAGTCTGCAGTAAAACCCTATTTCTGTAAACAAAAAATAATGGATACTACCTTGGAAGAAGAACCATCTGTCAAAGACCAGAACATAGCCTATATGTGTGTGTGCCATGCACATTCCATACTCTTCAGATAGAGGCCATTCTATGGAGACATAACCAAACTTCATCATATCAAATGGGAAGTATAAAGACCAAAATAGTTCACACAAGACCATAGAGTCAAGAGATATTGTCATAGTCAAGGGAACAAGAGCATAGGCTGGAATGAACTAAGAGCTTGAAAAAATAATTTAAAGAAAAAGTAGCTGAGTGTGGTGACACATACTTGTAATCCCAACTTGTTGGGAGGCTGAGGCAGTAGGATCATAAGTTTGAGGCCAGCCTGGACAATGTAGGGAGACCTGTCTCAAAATAATTTTTTTTTGGAAAGTGCTAGTTCTGGGGAGAAAAAAAATGGTGGCATACACAAACTTGGTTCATGTTATTTCTTTCTCTCTCATTTTTCTTCTTCTTTTTTGGTATTATGGATTGAACCCATGCAGTTTTACATGTGCCTTTAGCACTACTGTTGTCTTAGTCAATAATTATGAAGTACACCCCATTTCAAAAAAAGGGGGAGGCTGGGCATGGTGTTACACTTTATCACTAGGCTATGACACCTCCCCTTTTTTTTTTTTTTGGTACTGGGGACTGAACCCTGGGGTGCTCAACCACTGAGCCACCTCCCCAGACATATATTTTATTTAGAAACTGGGTCTCAATGAGTTGCTAAACACCTCACCATTGTTGAGGCTGGCTTTGAACTCACCATCCTCCTGCCTCAGCCTCCGGAGGTGCTGGGATTACAGGGGTGTACCACCATGCCCAGCCCCCCCTTTTTTTTAATCATTTTTAAATTTTGTGACACATTCTTGCTGAATTGCTTAGAGCCTTCTTCAGTTGCTAAGGCTGGCCTTGAACTTGTGATCCTCCTGCCTCAGCCTTCATGTCACTAAGATTACAAGCATGCACCAACAGTTTGTGTTAATTCTGAAATTTGAACTGGGATGTACTTCATAATTATTGATTAAGACAACAGCAGTGCTAAAGGCATATGTAAAACTGCATGGCTCCTTTTTATATGATTTTTTTAGAAGTCTATATAACAAAATATGTAACTATATAATTTTTATGGGGGCTGGGGATGTGGCTCAAGCAGTAGTGCGCTCCCCTGGCATGCGTGCGGCCCGGGTTCGATCCTCAGCACCACATACCAACAAAAGATGTTGTGTCCGCCGAGAACTAAAAATAAGTAAATAAAAAAATAAAAAATAAAAAATAAATTTATGTTTTTCTTAGTAAGATCTAGTTTGCATAATATTAACATTAAGTAAAAATCTCATTAGAGACCTTTCTACTATGTCACATTTCCAAGCTAATGAAATAAAAACTTAATGAACCTGTCTCAAAATAAAAAGAACTGAGGATACTGCTCAATAGTTGAGAATCTCTGGGTTCAATCCCCAGTACTGCAAAAACAGAAGAAAAAGGGGGAAAAAAGTGGCTGACAATTATTTTGGAGAAAGAATGATTAAAGGGAAAAACAGAAAGGCTAGTGATTTATTCAGACCAAAGTCTAAGCACTTTTCATATAAAGACACTCTGAGAGGCACTGTGGGGATAGTACAATACATGATTCAAAGGGGGAAAAAAAAAAAAAAACAGAAGTAGAGCAAGAAGCAATGAGACTATCTGACTCCAAAACAGAAAGAATCAACAAAAATGTCATTTGGGGCCACAAAGAAACCTGTATCACTTGAATAAACACTAAATCAAATCTGATCATAATACAAAAATTTTATTTGTAATAGAAAAATGAGTGCTAAAAGGTAGTGCTATTGCCTCACCAAGGAAGTTACAGGGCACATTCTTCCCTATTATACTAAACACCCACCCTGAATACACACACTCTCTCACATCTGGTCCCATGGCACCCAGGGATATGCATTCATCCTGATGCAGTTAAGGGACTATCTAGGTTTGCAGGGCAAAGCCTATACCTTGAAATTAAACCCCAAATCTTTGCCTAATCATTGCTCACTATGCCAACCTACAGCACTTGGCAACCATTAAGACAATTTATTTGAGTGAAAGTGAAGAACAGAAGTGGAACAATGAGAGACAACTGCCAAATCTCAAGGGCAGAGACTCAGAATCTATAGTGTAGCAGGTTCCACTGCAGGTTCCAATCTTCTGGTCACTCATCCAATGAGTAGTTATTAAACATTATTGGGACCTATTCTCAAGTGGACATTTCTCTAGTGCTACAGCCAAAATTAAAATGTCTGGCCAAAAAAGGGGAGTGAGTGAATAACGATGAGATTAATCCTCCCTCCTGCTCACCACAGCAAACAAGAATGAGGAGTGCAACTCATTGTTACATAACAGTGAGGTTGAACAAAAGGCCCAGTTAGGTCAATGTTGACAGCTACAGAGCATCATATACCAAAGGTTAGAAGCTGCTACTTGGCCACATTAAGTGACAGGCTACTGACCACCCCATACCACAACCATTTCTAGAATCTCACTGCCTCTCCCATTAACTGAAATAAAAAAATCATGGGCTTTCATAACAATTCTGACAGGAAGCCATCTTCACATTCACATGTATGCATGTTAAGATATTCCTGATTTTGTTTTTTGTTTTTGAAGCCAGGGATGGTTTACCACTAAGCAATATCCTTGGTTCTTTTTATTTTGAGACAGATTCTCACTAAGTTGCTTGAAGGTCTTGATTAAATGGCTGAGGTTGGCCAGAAAAATGGAACGCTCCTGCCTCAGCCTTCATAGTTGCTGGGATTACAGGCCCGGGCCACCACACCCAGTAAGACATTCCTGCTCTTAATGAAGTTCATATCATTAAGTTTTTATTTATTAGCTTGGAAATGTGATACAACAGAAAGATCTCTAATGAGATTTTTGCTTAATATTAATATTATACAAAATACTAAGAAAAACATAAAAATTATACAGTTCCATATTTTGTTATATAAACTTCTAAAAATATCATATAAAAAGGAGCCATGCAGTTTTACATATGCCTTTAGCACTGCTGTTGTCTTAATCAATAATTATGAAGTACACCCCATTTCAAATTTCAGAATTAACACAAACTGTTGGTGCATGCTTGTAATCTTAGTGACATGAAGGCTGAGGCAGGAGGATCACAAGTTCAAGGCCAGCCTTAGCAACTGAAGAAGGTTCTAAGCAATTCAGCAAGAATGTGTCACAAAATTTAAAAATTTAAAAACAAAGGAATGGGGGCATAACCTAGTGGTAAAGCACCCCAGGGTTCAGTCCCCAGTACCAAAAGAAAAACACACACACACACACACACACACACAGAGAGAGAGAGAGAGAGAGAGAGAGAGAGAGAGAGAGAGAGAGAAAGAGAGAGAGAGACACATAAACCAAGATTATGTATGTCATTTTTCCCCCAGTACTGGGTATTGAAACCAAGGGCACTCTATAAGTGAACTACATCATCAGCCCTTTTTTATTCTATTCTGAGATGGGGTCTCAGGTTAAGTTGTCCAGGTTAGCCTGGAACTTGCAATCATCCTGCCTCAGCCTTCTGACCTACTGGGATTACAAATGTGGGGCTACCATTCCAAGCCAAGTATGTCATTTTATAGCTTCCCTACTGATCAAACTTTTGCAACAAAAACCTATAAAATTATCATCATGCACAAAGAAATTTTTTTTAAAGTGAGAGTGAAAGAGAGAGAGAGAGAGAAAAAAAAAAAAAAGGAACTGAAAGGAAGTACTTCACTGAATACTGGGTATACCAAAATTGAATTCAAGAAAGCACCAAAAATTCTAATCACAGGTCTAGAAACTAACCAGTGGAAACCAACAAGATAACAACATAATGAAAAATGCACATTTAACACATTGGACAAGGACTTCCTGCTTGACCCACTGGCAGACAAGAGATGCTACAAAATTTCTCCAATAGCAAAACCAAGAAATGTGGATAAAATTATAATGACAACTCAGGAGGCTGAAGCAGGAGGATCAAAAGTTCAAGGCCAGCCTTAGCAACACAGTGAGGGCTCTAAGTAACTTAGTGGGACCCTTTCTCAAAATTTAAAAAATTAAAAAGCTGGGGATGTAGTTCAGTGGTAAAGCATCCTGGGTTTAATCTCCAGTACCCTCAAAAAAAATTATAATAAGCATTCTTTTTAATGCACAGCTGTGCTCACAAGACGGTAATAGAAATCCCCAAGGACCAAAAATGAAAAGCAAACTAAAAATCACAGACTAAGTCTCTTGAGTTTTAAAAGCTGACACTGTAATGGTTCTGGGGAAAGGAGGAGGATAATCATGAGGGGTTGGAAGGAGATAAGAGTCAATGTGTTGGGCTCAAAGAAGCTATAAAGGAGGAGCTGACTTGGTGTGATGGGAAAATGAGACATGCCAGTAAAGAAGGCTGAGGGAGGAGGACCTCAAATTCAAGGCCAGCCTCAGCAAAGGAAGACCCTGTCTCAAAAATAAAAAGGGTTGGGGATATAATTCAGTGGAGAGCATGTCTGGGTTCAATCAAAAGGAGGGGCTGACACAAAGCCAGGACCTTGAATATTTATGCTCTCATGAAAAGCAAACTAGAAAAAACCAGTCCACCAAACACAGAGACAACACAGAAACTTGTGTCAACCTAAGCTAGAGAAGGAAAAAAAAAGTATCCAGTGGAAACCTGTAACCATCTGCCCTCCAACCAATTTGAGATCTAAATATATATACTTTGCTGTATGGTCCAAGAAATTAACCAAAATTAAAGTGATCCCAAGCAACTGATACACCTTGGTTGCTTAGCAGCAAGCACAAAGCATGTCTGATATATTCCTCATCCCAAACCACAAAAAGATTTCCTTGCTGAAGGGCTGGGGTTGTAGCTCAGTGGTAGAGTGCTTGCCTAGCATGTGTGCGGCACTGGGTTGGATTCTCAGCACCATGGATAAATAAATAAAATAAAGGTCCATCAACAACTAAACAACATTAAAATTAAAAAGAAAGTAAGTCTTGCTCACAATCCAAAAGTGCCAATATATGAGGGAGTAATCCAAGCAATAAAGATCAGACTCCTAAAAATCTTCTCATAACAGAACTATCAGATTAAATTAGATATATTACATGACTATCTCTAAAGATGCATAAAAGTCTTAGATAAAATTCAAAATCTATTAATGATTCCAAAAGAAGACAGAATCTCAGCAAAATAGATGAAAGCTTCTTACGAAGGATAAAGAAAATTGACCGGAAACATTTACCACACTTAGTACGAAACACTGGGAGTATGTCCTTTAAATTCAGGAAGACAAGGTTGTATGCTATCAGTGATTCTATCAACATCAAATTAAGGATTCGTGGGGCTGGGATTGTGGCTCTGTGGTAGAGTGCTCGCCTAGCACAGGCAGGACCCAGGTTCGATCCTCAGCACCACATAAAAATAAAGGCATTGTGTTGTGTCCATCTACCCCTAAAAAATAAATTAAAAAAAATAAGGATTCTAAATAAGGAAGACCAAAAAATTGGTCATAAAGATTGGATTTAAAAAAGAAAATTATCAGTCAGGCATGGTGCAAGCCAGTAACCCCAGCAACTAGGGAGGCTGAGACAGGAGGATCACAAGTTCAAAGCCAGCCTCAGCAACTTAGCAAGGCCCTTAGTAACTTAGCAAGACCCTGTCTCAAAATAAAAAAATAAAAGAAAGGGCTGGGGATGTGACTCAGTGATTAAGTGTCCCCCTGGGTTCAATCCCTAGTACCAAATAAATAAATAAAATAAAAAGGGCTGGGGATGTAGCTCAGTGGCAAAGAACACCTGGGTTCAATCCTGAAAGACAAAAAAGAAAGGAAAACTCTGAACAGTTAAGGAATATATTATTTCAACATGAAAATATATGGGCAAGCTATTAGAAATACAAATGAACTCACTAAGGTGATTAAGTGAAAAAGCAATAAAGAAAAAAATTGATTTTATCTCTAGATGCTCTTAATACCCACTTTTTAAATATTTTTAGTTGTAAATGGACACAATGCCTTTATTTATTTTTATGTGGTGCTGAGGATACCACTGAGCTACAGCCCCAGCCCCTGTTAATACCCATTTGGAAGTCACAATTTTAAAAAATATTATTTAAAAGAGCAATAATGGCCAAGCACAGTGGCTCACACCTGTAATCCCAACAACTAGGGAAGTTAAGACAGGAGGATTCCAAGTTAGAGGCCAGCCTGAGCAACCTAGTGAGACCCTTAGCAATTTAGTGAGACCCTGCATCAAAATAAAAAATAAAAAGAGTTGGGAGGTAGCTCTGTAGTAAAGCTCCCTGAGATCTAAATATATACTTTGCTGTATGGTCCAATCCCCAGTACAAAAATAATTTTAACGATTTTAAAAATAAGAGCAAAAATCACCAAACAAGTAGCACATGCCATAATCTCAGCAATTTGGAAGGTTACATCAAGAGAATCGCAAGTTTGAGGCTAACCTAAGCAACTTAGGGAGACCTATCTCAAAATTAAAAATAAAAAGGGCTGGATGTGGCTCAGTGGCAAAATGCCCCTGGGTTCAATCCCCAGTAAAGGAAAAAAAATAAAAAACAATAACTATATAATAAATTCCTGATACTTACATCTGGCAATTCATGCAGGCTTCCCAAAACATGGACTAGCCATTAGATTGAGTAGTATACAGGAGTGAAGAAAGAGGCTTATTTGTCTAATCTCAGTTATATAAACACTGATTTTAGGACTCACCTATTTTCCACTGTCATCAACAAAATGAAAAGAAATAAGTTTTTTTCATTTAGACTTAAACAAAGGAATCAGACACATGGTCCTCAAAATGCAAAACTGTTTCTAAACAGCATCCTATGATAAACATATAAATAACAAGTAGTATGGGTCCTGCAAAGCTATGTGACAGTTCTCTTTGAACTCTTTTTTCCCCTATTATACCAAATTTGAGCAAATTTCTTCAATAGACTGTATCTGCCAATGTCTATCCTTTGATACACCCTGATAAAACCAGTTAGCCTTCTTTAAAAAAACTAAAGGAGCAATCACACTTCAAAAGACCCTTTTTCTACTACTGATTCAGTCTTTCTATTCCTAACTCCTCACTCTATGTTTACATGTGGTCAGGCATCCAAATCATTATATCTTCAGGTACATCTAATATAGGGACTCCAAAACTAATGGATTCTGCTAACTATGGCCCAGAGTGAAGTATTCTTGTTCTCCTGTGTAAGGCAGAGATCAACCATTTCCTTGCTTTGGGGAAGATACTCTGGCCTATGAATTTTCCCTCCTAGGCTTTAGCAGGCCCTGGCAGCAAGCTCAAACACTTCAGAAAGCTAATATCTACATAAGCCATTAATACCAGGATAAAAACGGTATAGCTGCTGGGAATGGACTCAGTGGTAGAGCACTTGCCTAGCATGCAAGAATGCTCTGGGTTCAATCCCTACCCCATCCCCCCAAAAAAGCTATTGCCAACAGATTCAAAACCCTATATTGCTTCTATCAGTAACTGAAAAAACTATTTAATTTTGCTTTCCAAAAGTTGTTCCCTCTAGACTGTTTCTAAACTTGACAGTAAGAAAAAAGGTTTTGTTTTTGTTTGTTTTACAGTACTAGGGACTGAACCCAGGGGCACTCTACCACCAAACTATATCTCCAATCTTTTTAATCACTTAGATACACAGGCTGGCTTTGAACTTGATTCTCCTGCCTAAATCTCTTGAATTACTGGGATTACAGGCGTGTGCCACCCAACCTGGAGAAGTAAAAGATTTAAAGGGAGATTTAAAAATAACTACAGCACGGGATGCAAGGCTGGTTCAATATACGGAAATCAATAAATGTAATTCACCACATCAATAAACTTAAAGATAAGAACCATATGATCATCGATAGATGCTGAAAAAGCATTCGACAAAATACAGCATCCCTTTATATTCAAAACACTAGAAAAATTAGGGATAACAGGAAATTACCTCAAAAAGGTAAAAGCTATATACGCTAAGCCTCAGGCCAGCATCATTCTAAATGGAGAAAAATTGAAGGCATTCCCTTTAAAATCTGGAACAAGACAGGGATGCCCTCTCTCACCACTTCTATTCAACATAGTTCTTGAAACACTAGCCAGAGCAATTAGACAGATGAAAGAAATTAAAGGCATAAATATAGGAAAAGAACTTAAATTAGCACTATTTGCCGATGACATGATCCTATACCTAGCAGACCTAAAAAGTTCAACCAAGAAACTTCTAGAACTAGTAAATGAATTCAGCAAAGTGGCAGGATATAAAATCAATACCAATAAATCAAAGGCATTCCTGTATATCAGTGACAAATTCTCTGAAATGGAAATGAGGACAACTACTCCATTCACAATATCCTCAAAAATAAATAAATAAATAAAATACCTGGGAATCAACCTAACAAAAGAGGTGAAAGATCTATACAATGAAAACTACAGAACCCTGAAGAAAGAAATAGAAGAAGACTTAGAAGATGGAGGATTTACCTTGCTTATGGATTGGTAGAATTAATATTATTAAGATAGCCATATTACCAAAAGTACTTTACAGATTCAATGCAATTCCCATCAAAATCCCAATGACATTCCTTGCAGAAATAGAAAAAGCAATCATGAAATTCATCTGGAAAAATAATAGACCCAGAATAGCTAAAGTAATTCTAAGCAGGAAGAGTGAAATTGGTGGTATCGCAATTCCAGATTTTAAACTATATTATAGAGCAATAGTAACAAAAACAGCATGGTACTGGCACCAAAACAGGCTGGTAGACCAATGGTACAGAATAGAGGACACAGAGACAAATCCACAAAATTACAACTACCTTATAATAGACAAAGGTGCTAAAAACATGCAATGGAGAAAGGATAGCATCTTCAACAAATGGTGCCAGGAAAACTGGAAATCCATATGCAACAAAATGAAATTGAATCCCTTTCTCTCACCATGCATAAAAGTCAACTCAAAATGGATCAAGGAGCTAGGAATCAAACCAGAGACTCTGCGTCTAATAAAAGATAAAGTTGGCCCTAATCTTCATCACGTGGGAGCAGGCCCCAAATTCCTTAATAAGACACCTATAGCACAAGAGTTAAAACCAAGAATCAATAAATGGGACGAATTCAAACTAAGAAGTTTTTTCTCAGCAAGAGAAATAATATGTGAGGTGAATAGGAAGCCTACATCCTGGGAACAAATTTTTACCCCTCAAACATCAGATAGAGCTCTAATCTCTAGAGTATATGAAGAACTCAAAAAGTTAAACAACAAAAAAACAAATAACCCAATCAACAAATGGGCCAAGGACTTGAACAGAAACTTCTCACAAGAGGATATACAATCAATCAACAAATACATGCTGGGAATGGAACCACCATTTGACCCAGCTATTCCCCTTCTCCGACTATACCCTAAAGACCTAAAAAGAGCATACTACAGGGACACAGCCACATCAATGTTTATAGCAGCACAATTCACAATAGTTAGAATGTGGAACCAACCTAGATGCCCTTCAATAGATGAATGAATTTAAAAAATGTGGCATTTACACACAGTTGAATATTATTCAGCACTAAAAAAATAACAAGATCATGGCATTTGCAGGCAAATGGATGGCAGTAGAGCAGATTATGCTAAGTGAAGTTAGCCAATCCCTAAAAAACAAATGCCGAATGTCTTCTCTGATATAAGGGGGGGGGGTGACTCAAAATGGGATAGGGAGGAAGAGCATGAGAAGAAGATTACCACTAAATAGGGAAGAGAGGTGGGAGGGAAAAAGAGGGAGAAGGGGAGTTGCACGGAAGATGGAAGAAGAACGTCATCATTATACAGAATACATATATGATGTTGTGATGAGAAAAAGAAAAAAATGTGTCACATTAGATTGGATAGAGAGAAATGATGGGAGAGGAGGGGAGGAGTAGGAGGGATAGGAAGGGCAGCAGAACAGAAGGAGGATCACAAGTTCAAGGCCAGCCTCAACAGTGAGGCTCTAAGCAATTCATTGAGACCCTGTCTCTAAATAAAATACAAAATAGGGCTGGGGATGTGATCAGCGTTTGAGTGTCCCTGAGTTCAATCCCCAGTACCAAAAAGAAAAAGAAAAGCACTCTGAGGTCTTAGATCAGGTTACTCTGTGGCATTTCAGAGGAAAAAAATCAGAACAAATACTTGGAAAGCCCTTACATCTTATGAAACAAAAGCCATTCCTTGGGGATGCAGTCTGCTAGGGTACCAGTCAAAAAAAAAAAAATGCTATTCAACAAAATATTCCATTAAAAAAAAAAGCAATAGCTGGGCTCTGTGGCACACCGCTATAATCCCACCAACTTGGGAGGCTGAAAATAGAAGGATCTCAAGTTTAAGGCCAGCCTGGGCAACTTAGCAAGCCCCTGTCTCAAAAAATAAAAGGGGGTGGGATGTATCTCAGTGACAGAGTGCCGCTGGGCTTAATTTCCAATGCCAAAAAGGAAAGAAGAGAAAAGAAGAAGAAGAAGAAGATGATGATCTACAAAGATAGTCTGAACACATCCAGTTGTCAAAATATAAAAAACATTAGGTCCTTCTTTAA
Source organism: Urocitellus parryii (assembly GCF_045843805.1). Classification (NCBI taxonomy): domain Eukaryota; kingdom Metazoa; phylum Chordata; class Mammalia; order Rodentia; family Sciuridae; genus Urocitellus; species Urocitellus parryii. Next base: position 94,147,502 of record NC_135532.1, on the reverse strand, counting down.
CAGGTTTATAACCTTCAGGCCAAAAATTGACCCTTACTGACTCCAAGTTGTTTAAATTAAAAGAGCTCATTTTTGCAGAAGTTTTGGTAGTTTCTGAAATATCTGCTTCTAGAGTCAAATCTCCAAAACACTACCTATCTACTGGGGGACACAAAAATACAGACTAGATCAAGTCAGGAAAGAAGAAAAGTGTTAAAAGTGAGGCCCCGCCAGCCATGGTTGTGCACACCTATAATCCCAGCAGCTTGGTCGGCATGCAGATGTGCATGCAGTTTTAAGCTAAAAACAAATCTTAGCTTATTTTGCTATGTGACCTCAGACAAGTTATTTAATCTCTCTGAACCACAGTTTCCTCAGTTGTACAATGGAGTTATCCCCTATCTTCAAAGTTTCTTAAGAAGATTAAGTGTTGAACAAAGATAAAATATACTATACAAATACACAGCTCAATATTTATCACACTGCAAGTACTCAAAACATAGAAGAAGGGTTCCAGACATAGCTCAATGACAGAGCACTTGCCTAGTGCACCTGAGGCCTGGGCTCAATCCCTAGTATTACCCAAAAAAAGGGGGGGGGGAGAAGGAGGAGGAGGAAAGGAAGAAAGGAGAAGGAAGTGGCAGAGGAAGCAGAAGCAGCAGCAGCTGAAGATTCCGCTCAGTAATAATGTAATCGCCTAGTAGGCATGAAGCCCTGGATTCAATTCCTAGCACAAGAAAGAAAACCAGCATGGTGGCACATATCTTTAACCCCAGGGATTCAGGAGGCTGAGGCAGGAGGATCACAAATTCAAGGCCAGCCTGAGCAATTTTAGGTAGACCCTGTCTCAAAATAAAAAACAGAAAGGGTTGGGGATATAACTCTGTGGGAGAGCACTCCTAGGTTCAATTATAAATACTGCAAAAAGGAAGGAAGGAAGCGAATTTTGCTGGAAGAAATGTAGAAAATGAAATAAAAAATAAAAGACCAATTAAAAACCAAAGGAAAGGCCAGATTTGAGAACTATTTGGGAAGTAAAACAAATTGGGCTAGTAGAACATTGTTCTTCAAGCCTCAATTAAAAGTAAAAGAAGAGGCTGGGTTTGTGGCTCAGTGGTAGAGTGCTTGCCTAGCATGTATGAGCCACTGGGTTGATCCTCAGCACCCCATTAAATTAATTAATTAGGTATTGTGTTTCACAAGTAAAAATTTAAAAAATAAAAAATAAAAGTAAAACACACACAGGGCTTCTTTTTCAGGTTTCCCTAACAGGGTCTAAGACTACTGTCACCTCCTCTTCAGACACCAGCCCAGGCTAGAGACCACATGCCACACATGTCAGCTTTTACCATTAGCACCACAATAGAGGTGGTAGGTGTATCACAAGGCGGGAGCTCTTTAGTGTCAGAGGACTGGCTTAATGGCACCACTTAGAGCAAATTACTTAGCTTCTCCTCATCTACAACTAAGATAATGATACCTACACTCAGGGGCTATGAGGGTTCACATAGCATATGACCCAGGAACATAATAAGGACTCAGTCAGTTAGAACATCAGAAATCCTACACAGATGTAAAACACACTTTACCCTGTCTCTTATAAAAACACTGTATAACCTTAGCATGGCTCAATTCCATTTGGAAGCTTCTGAGTTGAGACAGCCCTGTACACATCAGTAAGTTGGCTCTCTTATGGGCAACCAATGTTCCATTTACAGAAAGCCTGTTTGTATTTCCAATATGTGTATAATATCTTCTGCCATAATGAGTATTATATGGTTCCTAAATAAATAAAACTGGTTTCATAGAGCTCATCTCTGGAGCAGCAGCTGGGATAGTTTTACCCAAAAATTAAGCAAAAAATATTGGCCTTAATCCCGGAAAACAAGCATTACTTTCAGACAAAACTGGATAAACCAATTCCTCTAATAATAAGTAGATAAACACTCAGGGAAATGGAAGAACTAGAGATAACCAGAGTAATCCACATGGTGAAGTTCATCCAAAGTCAAGAATGTACCACTGCAAATTTGAATTGGCCAGGGGAGGCAAATAATTACCAAGTATAAAACACCAAAGTTACTACATTTAAGCACTTAAGAATAAAACAATTTGCTCTCATTAAAAAACAAGATTCCTCGGGGCTGGGGATGTGGCTCAAGCGGTAGCGCACTCTCCTGGCATGCGTGCGGCCCGGGTTCGATCCTCAGCACCACATACCAACAAACATGTTGTGTCCGCCGAGAACTAAGAAATAAATATTTAAAAATTCTCTCTCTCTCTCTCTCTCTCTCTCTCCTCTCTCACTCTCTCTTTAAAAAAAAAATGTTTAAAAAAAAAAAAACAAGATTCCTGCTGGGGGCCAGTGGCACATGCCTATAATCCCAATAACTCTGGAGGCCTGGCAGAAAGTTTGCAAGTTCGAGGCCAGTCTCAGTAATTTAATGAGACCTTGTCTCAAAACAAAAATAAAAAGGGCTACTCAGTGGTAAAGTGTCCCACAGTTCAATTCCTACTATGAAAAAAAAGAAAAGAAGAGAAAAATCAAGATTTTTTATAAGAAGTTAAGAAGCTGGAGAGAGAAAATGCAGAGAAAAATAACAGTGGAGACAAAATTTAGAAATAATGCATGTGAAAGAGTAAGCTTCCAATTGAGTAGGTTGTTTTGTTGATGCTTCTATTGGTAGCTGATTTCTCTTAAGAAATGTCTTGACTGTATTCTTTACAAGTCATTCTTTGCTATTTCACTTAACAAATAGTTAAAGAAGTGATTCGTCAAGGGAGAAAAATTAAGATCTACAATATTTTTTATTTTCATGTATTTGTTGCTTAAACTAGTACACAATTTTATATAGATTTCAGCTTGCAGCCTCTCCCAATTCATCTTTCTCCTTATCATTTCCAGTAAGTCTCTGTGAGTCAATAATTCTCTATAGTATAACCCTCATTTGTTTTTAATACAATAGTCCATCACCACTCATGCCCCTAGTCACCGAAACAATTTCTCTTCTGTCAATGATCAGGAATTTTCTACACTTATAGGTTTTGTCAGTTATACTAACTGTAATGGGATGGACTGCATCCACTGCCAGTGAGCAAACACTTGCTGAGTGAAATAGTGAATAAAAATCACACTATCAACAAGGCACAGTGACACACACACATGTAGTCCCAAATACTTGGGAAGTGGAAATAAGACAGCTTGAGCTCACAAGTTCAAGAACAGCTTGGGCAACATAGCAAGACACCATATCAAAAAAAAAAAAAAAAAAAATTGGGGCTGGGATTGTGGCTCAGCGGTAGAGCACTTGCCTAGTGCAGGCAGGACCCAGGTTCGATCCTCAGCACCACATAAAAATAAAGGCATTGTGTTGTGTCCATCTACACCTAAAATATAAATTTAAGTTTTTTTAAATTAGCTATTTAAATTATTTCTTTCTTCTGTCACTCAGTCTCCCTCTTCCTCATCCTCATCCTCTCCCTCTCTCCTTTTGCAAAGTATACAGGTGAATTTAAGTAAGGCAAAATATTAGATGCAATTCTACTACATAATTATAGCACCTTTGTACTGGAGGTTAAAAAAAAAAAAAAAAAAAAGGGAGTCCTGGTATTAGTGAGTTTAATGTCCCAGTACAAAACTATATTTATTAAGTGCCTAGTGAATGATAAACATTTCAAGTACACCAGCATGAAGAAAATGTAGCAAGAGACTAAAGTTTGGATGCTGTAGGAAGCCTTCCAGGAGGAGAGAGATTTTGAAACAACCTCTAAAGCAAGCTGAATTAGATGAGTGAGGAGGGAGGAGAGGACATTCTACCCAGGAACCATGACTTAGATGAGAGGTCTTGAAAAGGCAGTCGCGTTTTCTTGAAGACTGCCTTTTCTTGAAAGGGAGATAAAATGATGCAACAATCCCCCCCACCCCTCCTCCCTGGTTGTAGGCATTGAATCCAGGGGTACTCCACCACGGAGCTACATTCTTGTGGGTTTTTTTTGTTGTTGTTTTTTTTTTTTTGAAACAGTCTAACTAAAGTTGCCCTGGATGGCCACAAACTTATGATCCTCCTGCTTCAGTACCCCAAGTCACAGGCATTACCAGCATCTGCCACCACGCCTAGTTTCATCAATCAATGGCACCTGCCATTTCACTGGCACTGAAATGTACAGATGAGAGGATCCTGGCCACAGAGTAACAAATATATAAACAAATACCATGAGAAAACTGACAAGTATGATGATAATACAAATTACTAAGATTCTTCTGTCAACTAATGAATAAATAAAATGTAGCTGGGTGCAGCGGTGCACACTTGTAATCCCAGCCACTGGGGAGCTTAGGCAGGAGGATCACAAGTTTGAGACCAGGCTTGGCAAACTTAGCTAGGTCTAAGCAACTTAGCAAGACCCTGTCTCAAAATTTAAAAACTTTTAACTCACCAAAAAAAAAAAAAAACAACAACAACAACAACAAATAACCCAATCAATAAATGGGCCAAGGAACTGAACAGATACTTCAAAGAAATACAATCGATCAACAAACATATGAAAAAAATGTTCATCATCTCTAGCTATACAAATCAAATGTTGGTGAGGATGTGGGGAAAAAGGCAGATTCATACATTGCTGGTGAAATGAACACTCTAAAATGGTAAAATTTGTGGTATGTGAATTTTTTGTCAGAAAGAAAGGAAGGGAGGGAGGAAATGGAAAAGGGAGGGAAGGGAAAGAAGGGAATTGGAAGAAAAGGAAAACAGAAAGATAAAATGATTGAAGTTAATATCTTTGCCTGGAAAGGCAGATAAAAGCATCCCAAAAGAGGTAACCAACCTGAGTATTATAGGACAAATAAAGCTTTCCATAAACAGAGAAAGATAAAGTCATTCAGGGAGAGAGAATGATATATACATACAGAAGCACAGTTCCATGGGGCTGGAGGTTGGGGCAAATGAGGGGACTAGAAGAGATCAGAAGTAAACAGGCCAGATTATCTACCTACTTATCTATCTTTATTCATTCATTCATTCATTCATTCATTCATTCATTCATTCAATGCAGGGGATCAAATCCAGGGTTTCATGTATGCTAGGCAAGCATTCTACTTTGCCTAGAGTATACCTGTGCTACATCCCCAATTCTCAGGTCAGATCTTAATTTTTGCACTGTCCTAGGGCCCTTGCAAAGGAATCTGAACTTTCTGCTAAACAAGGATTGACAAATATGTGACAGTACCACTTTCTTGTCTATGCCACTGAGTCCTATTGAGCTCTTAAGTGGCCTTCACATCTGTCTCCATGAAATCCTCCCCACAACTCATTTCCTCCCACCGGGAAAACTAAAAGATCTCAAACAGGGAAATGGCATCATCCCAATTCTCAAATTTGTGGCAGGGGGTGGGGTGTGCTAGGAATTGAGCCCAGGGGTGTTCTACCATTGAGCTATATTCCCAGCCCTTTTTTAGTTTTTGAGACAGGATCTTGCTGAGTTTCCCAGGCTGGTCTCTAATTTGTTATATTCCTGCCTCAGCCTAAAAAGCAGCTAGAATTACAGGTATGCTTCACTGCACCCAGCCAAATTCTTCAGTTTGAGAAGACTCTGGTGGCTATCTGAAAGTACAGAGATTAGGTAGAAAGTTCTTATAATAGTCTAGACATGAGATAATAAGAGATTGAACTACAGTAGTGACAATTAGAAGGGAGAAAAGAAGAAACAGAGAGCCTAAGGAGGTAAAGCCAGTAAGACTTCAGTAGCCAGCTAAAAACTGCCTTCATGGAGAGGACACCTTGGTTATCACTGTCTCCCAACATCCATTCACCTGGCACAAAGCAAAGTGTTCAATAAATATTTACCAAATTGCTGAGTTTCCAATCAACATTCTCTCACTGAATCTTCACAATACCATAAGGAAGATTACTATTATCCTCACTTCATAGGTAAGGAATCTAAATTTAAACAGATTAAGTGATCTTCCCCAGTACACCTAGCCGAGTGTGGGAGAATCTGATTCTGACCTAGACTTTCAACTCCAGAGTCCAATGTCGTAAACAACAAGATGAGTAACAGCATTGTTAACTGTGAAATGACAGTAGCAGACAGAAAATGGAATGAAGTCAGAGATACAGATTTGGGTATTTTCACCGCGTTCAAGTAGCTGAAGTGCCAAATATGGAAGATAAGAGAACATACAGTGGGGAGCTGGGGATAGGTCAATCCATAATGGAGTCAAAAAAAAAGAAAGGAATCTGCACAGAAAGTCAGACAGGGAAAGAAGAATCAGAGAAGTATACTATCAGGAAAGGCACCAGCAAGGTGGCCATGACCAAGTAGCATTTAGGGCAGGGATTCTAAAAGGGGTTGAAAGTTGCTGGTATTTTCTAAATCTGTCAGAACATCAGAATCTAGGAAGCTTGTAAAAAAATATAACCCTAGCTGGGCTTAGTGAAGCACACCTGTAATCCCAGTGGCTCAGGAGACCCAGGCAGGAGAATCAAGAGTTCAAAGTCAGCCTCAGCAAAAGCAAGGAGCTAAGCAAATCAGTGAGACCCTTTCTCTAAAAAATAAAATAAAATAAAAAAATAGGGCTGGGGATGTGGCTCAGTGGTTGAGTGCTCCTGAATTCAATCCCTGGTACACTCCTCCAAAAAAAAATACAGTTCCCCAACATAACTGCTAAGGACTGAAGATCTTTGTGCCCTCCACCTAATTCTTGTGTTTAACTTTAATTCCAATGTGATAATATTTAAAGGTAGGTTCTTTGAGAGGTAATAAGGTCATGAGGGCAGAGCCTTCAAGGGATGGGACATGTGGTATAAGATCTATCTGCCATGTGAGGACAAAGCAAAAAACCATCATCTGCAAACCAGGAAGAAGGCTCTTACCAGGAACTGAATCACCCAGCAACTTGATCTTTTTTGTGTTTTGCTTTGTTTATTTTTGCAGAGTGGGGGAGGTGTTTGGTTTTGTTTTGGGGTTTGGTTGGTGGGTTGGTTGGTTTTTTTGGTATCAGGGATGCAACCCAGGGGTGCTTAACCACTGAGCCATATCCAAAGCCCCCCTCCCCCTTTTTTTGAGACAGGATCTCACTAAGTTGCTATGGCTGACTTTGAACTTTCAATCCTCCTGCCTCAGCCTCTCAAGATGCTGGGAGTACAAGCTTCAGGCTTGAGCCACATCCCCAGCCCCAGGAAAGGATTTTTAATTGTAGAGAGATGAGTAAAAGACAAACCTTTCAGAAGGACTGTAGAGATAAGAAAAGAGGAAGGAAAAATCAATTATCATAACTGCTAGACCTGGAGGGCATGGGTTAAGAGTAAGGCAAGGAAACCAGAAAGAATAGAGTAAGTACAATGTATTACCCAGGAAAAGTCAACAGTGGAAGGAAAAAGAGGAATTAAATGACTCCATGGCTTAAAATCTCAGTGACTAAAAAAATGGTGGCTTGCCCTCCACCAAAATTAGAAAGAATAAGGGAACAGCTAGTTTTTTTTGGAAAAAAGAATGCCGTACAAGCTATTTAAAGAGGGGTAAGTGCTATACAAATAGGCTAATTGAAAGTAGATGTGTTTTGGACAGGAAGATAGTACACTGAGGTAAGAGTAGCTCTGAGGGCTGGGGATGTGGCTCTAGCGGTGGTGCGCTCGCCTGGCATGCGAGGGGTGCTGGGTTCGATCCTCAACACCACATAAAAATAAAATAAAGATATTGTTTCCACCTAAAACTAAAAAATAAATATTAAAAAAAAAGAGTAGCTCTGAGATGAGATGACCTGAGTCAAAAATACCAGCATTGCCATTTTCTTTTTTTTCTTTTTTTTTTAAAGAGAGAGAAAGAGAGAGAGAGAGAGAGAGAGAATGAATTTTAATATTTATTTTTTTAGTTTTCGGTGGACACAACATCTTTGTATGTGGTGCTGAGGATCGAACCCAGGCCGCGCACATGCCAGGCGAGCGCGCTACCGCTTGAGCCACATCCCCAGCCCCAGCATTGCCATTTTCAATGTATAGGACACTAAAAAAGTTATTAATTTCTCTAAACCTTGGTTCTTTCATTCATAAAACGAAAATGAAAATAATCTCATCTGATTATTTTTAATATACAGTAAAAGAAAAGAAAGCACTTAGCACAGTATCTAGTACATAATAAATTAGCTTGCAATAAATGTTGAAAATTACCTTTCACTGTCCCATGACAACAAACCAGCTACGCTTTAAAGAGGCTAAATCATATTATCAAAAGAGTCAGAAAATGTCCCAATTCCAAGACAAGCCAGGAAAAAAGGATTTCTTGAATTATGAAATCAAGGAATGAACACCCAAGTTAGTACCATGGTACCATTTCATAAAGTAGGCCTTCATTCCTCACTACAAAAGTATCATATCCTTAGGACATTGTGTTTCTAAATATTTGCATAAATGTTCTTTACTTAAAGTCTGCTTTAGTTCACACATTAAGCCAGTATTTACTGCAAATCTACTGCAATAATTATGTACAATGTAAGAAAATGTGGTGCCTGTATGAGATTACAATCTTAAAGATGAAAAAAATTCAAGCACACAAGCCCAGCATGGTGTACAAATGTATTCCCAGTGATGGAGAAGGCTAAGGAAGGAACACTGCATATTCAAGCCCAGCCTGGGCACCATAGTGAGACCTTGTCTCACTTGTCTCAAAATAAAAAGGGCTGGGGATGTAGCTCAGTAGTAGAATATCTGCTGGCATGTGCAAGGTCCTGGGTTCAATCCCCAGTACTACAAAAAAAAAAAAAAAAAAATGTTTTAATTTAAAAATTAAAATTTAGGCACACAAATATCTGAAGTTCCAAGCACATTGTGGAATGCCACTGATGCACTGTTTCTTTGCCAGTCATGACTGTCAGAAGGGAGAAGTCTTATGTGAGCTAGAACACAGAGTCAGGAAAAATAAAGTGAATACAGGCAAGGAAACCACATGAAGGCAGATGCACAGCTGAAAAAAGGCAAAAAGTATTCTGGGAAGAGCTAGGAATCAGGATTAACTTAAGAACTATAAAGTAACTAACCCTAAGGTTGAGGACAAAAAAGGGGGAAGGGCCATAAGGTTTTGAAGCCTGTATTTTCCAGGAGAGAACAGGTTAGGGAAGTTAGCAACTGTATTTGCAGGCAGGATGATGGATGTGACTCCTGATATGCTAAGTAGAGAACATTTCTGAAACCACCTTCTCATAGCTGACAAGCTTTTAAAGGTGGATAGGGCTTCAGTCTCTAGTCCAGTCCTTCCATCTTTCTGAGAACACCAAGATCAAGAAAGGTGACTGATTTGCACAAGTTATGAATTTATTGTCTGAGGTTAAGTTGCATCTCTGGTCTATAGACTCAGTTCATAGTACTTAACATTTGCCCAAAAACCAGGATGAGAATGGGTTTGTAGCTTGGTGAAGAAACCAGACTTACAGTTACAGAACTGAGTCACTGGGATAAGATGAGGGGGTGGAAGAGCTAAATCTCCAAGGGCCAGACTTACAGAGGGTATATAAGAGGAAAACACAAACCTGGGTTATATCCACACCTATGGCAGATGTATTCTTTAAAAGTATATCTAGACTGACATAGTAGCACATACCTGTAACATCAGCAACTTGGGAGGCTGAGGCAGAAGGATTGGAAGTTCAAAGCCAGACTCAACAACTTAGCAAGACCCTGTCTCAAAATAAAGAAAAGCAGGTGCCTGGGGATATGGCTCAGTAGTTAAGCATCCCTGGATTCAATCCCTGGTACCAAAAACATTAAAGGCATATCTGAGGGGCTGGGGAGGTAGCTCAATGGTAGAGTGTTTGCCTAGCATGCAAAGGCCCTCGGTTCAATCCCAAGCACAGGGGTTTAGAGGAGGGAACACATCTGAGAGGCAAGCAAAGAATCAAAAAAAGAGTATAGGATTCTAGAAGCCAAAGTTAGCATATCTTTTTCAGTTAACACATAGGTACTCAATAAATATTTGCTAAATAAATATATAATTGAAGAACAAGTAAAGACAAAGTTGGACGTGATGGTGCATGCCTGTCTGTAATCCCAGATCAAGAGGCTGAGGCAGGAGGATGGTGAGTTCAAAGCCAGCCTCAAAACTTAGCAAGGCCCTAAGCAATTCAATGAGACTCTGTCTCTAAATAGAAACTACAAAATTGGACACTAGTGGAATGGCCCTGAAAATGTACAACCAGAGGAAGGAGAAGTTATGCTTCATTTGTGTACTACATGTCAAAATGCATTGTACTGTAAAATTAATTAATTAATTAATTAAAAAAAAATAAGGTTGGGAATGTGGCTCAGTGGTTAAATGCCCCTGAGTTCAACCCTAGTACCAAAATATATATATATATATATATATTTTTTTTTGAGCTCTGTGCAAGCTGGATATGTAATGTGGGAATAAATACAATAACTTCACAACAACCCTCTGAGGTAGAATTTTAACCATTATCCTCACCACATTTCATGATAAGAAAAAAGGTCATAAATTACACAATTTGAACAGGAGGGAGCCCAACCAGGCTTAAAATCAAGTCTTCTCTATTAAGAGAATACCATTAATTTACAGATAAAATAATATGATAATGATGTTTAAAATGTAAAATGTTATTATATTAGTTAGAAACAAACAGTGGCAATATCTGGGATTTTAGCTTTAAAATATGACAACAAAAGAGTGGGGAATACATTGTAAGAAAATTGAGGAAGTGATGACAATTGTTGAAATTATGTTGATAATTAGATGATGGGTGCAGGAGGGTATGGGGAGCAACATTGAGTTACCTCGACTTCCAGTCCTAAAGCACCACAGGGATCTGAAAGATCACTGTAATCTGGCATGGTAGTGACTACCCGCACCCCCCTCCCCCACCCCCTCTGGGATAGCAAGGTCAGTCTTCTGAGTATGCATACCCCTAGGGTTGAGCTACACTCACCTATTCTTTTATAATCCTACCCCTTTGCCCTGTTTGGGCTAGAATGTTCCATGGAAACTCCCTTTGTGTGTCCCCTTCTCTTGCTCTACCTTTGGGAGTGGCCTTCCTAAATGTCAGTCAATCTGATGACAGGCGATATCACAAAGCTAGATTCAACCCCCTGAAATGAGGCAAGGGCCTCATCTGAATGGCTTCTCTTCAATAAAAGGGTTCAGCACATGCACAGGCTCTTTCTCTCTCTCTCTCTAGTCAGAGGAGCCGTCACAGGACCTGTCACAGGACCCAAAGAAAAAGGTATCTCTGTCCCTTGTGTGATTATTTTGTGCAGCCCAGTTCATCTGGAGTGACCGTGAGTGTTTTAGTCATGAGAAACGTGACAGGAGGGTTCAATATATTATTTATATTCTTGGTGCTGGGGGATGTAGCTCAGTGGTAAAGAGCTTGCCTAGCACGCATCAGGCCCTAAATTCAATCACCAGTTCTGCAAAAAGAAACAAACATGGGCTGAGGTTGTGGCTCAGTGGTAGAGCTCTTATCTAGCACATTCAAGGACCTGGGTTGTATCCTCAGCACCACATAAAAATAAATAAAATATTGGACTGGGGATGTGACTCAAGCAGTAGGGTGCTCGCCTGACATATGCGGGGCACTGGGTTCAATCCTCAGCAGCACATAAAAATAAAATAAAGATGTTGTGTCCACTGAAAACTAAAAAATAAATATTAAAAAATAAATAAATAAAGGTGTGTCCAACTGCCACTAAAAAATAAACATATTTTAATAAAAAAGAAATAAACATTATACTATACTCTCTGTTGTTGTATGTTTGAAAATTTTCCATAATAAAAGGTCCACTCACGGGAGCCAGGGTTGGGGCTCAGTGGTAGAGACCTTGCCTAGCATGCATGAGGCAATGGGTTTGATCCCTGGCACTACATTAAAAAATAAACAAATAAAATAAAGGTATTGGGTCCATCTACAACTAAAAATTAAAAAAAAAAAAACCAAAAAACACATTTACTCATGTGGAGTTTCTCTTCCAGCACGTATGGTGAGGAGGAGGGAATTAGTCAGAACGAGGTAGAACAAATACAAGAAAAGAATCGTTCAGGTTAAGCTAGCGATATAGCTTTAGGAGAGCATGTACTAACCATGTGTGAGTCCCTGGCTTCAATCCCCAGCACTGAAAATAAAGAAAAAAATATATATTTGGTCCAGACAACCAGGAACTCACCTCAAAGATATTGTTCAGAAGAAGTGAAGGGACCAAGAGCTAGACAACAAAGGACTAAGAGGCACAGATTGAGCAGGTGGCGAGGAAATTGCACTAAAACTTATACTTGAGAAAAAAAGAGGCGAGGATAAGAGCAAGCAAGCAAAGGGAGTATGAGAGGCACAGGACCAACCAAAGTTACTGTGTTCTTCCTTTTACATAGGTAAAACAAAATAGAAGTCAGGCATGGTGACGGGCACGTCTGTAATCCCAGCAATTTGGGGGCTGAGGCAGAAGGATTGCAAGTTCCAGGCTAACATTAGCAATTTTTTGAGATCTTATCTCAAAATCAAAAGGAATTGGCTCAGGATCAGTGGTAGAGGCCTCTGGGTTCAATCCCCAGTATTAAAAAAGAAAGAAAGTAGAAAGGGAGAGAGAGTAGGAGGGAACATAGAAAGATACTGGAAAAAACAGCAGTAGGTAGAAGCCAATTAGGTGTTTGCATGAAGAACAAAAAATAAAGAAAGAAAAGAAGTTCACCTCTTCTGGGAGGATGAAAAAAAGAGTAAAATTCTGAAACTGGACTGTATGAGGGATTGTGTAATATAACAATGAAAGGGGCGGACTCTGACATTCAATTATAGGACTTTAATCCCAGCTTGTCACTGGTCAATTGTGTGGCCTGGGGTAAGGCTTTTATTCTTCAGGTTCTAGTTTCCTCATTGGCAAATAGGCTGACAATAAAAGTATCCCTCAAAATAACCTGGGTGATGGATATGCCAGTCATCCTGATCTGATTATTATACACTGTATACATGCATTGAAATATCACATTGTACCCCATAAATGATTATTATGTGTCAGTTAAAATAAAAAATATTAAAATTTTAAAAACATGTTTGCAACACATAGGTGTCCACATCTGAATATATTTGTTAGCTCAATAGTGTATTGCTTTAATGCCCTTTCTCAAAGGATTACAAGATGGAGATGTCGGGGCTGGGGCTGTAGTTCAGTGGCAGAGCGCTTGCCTAACATGTGTGAGGCACTGGGTTCAATCCTCAGCACCACATAAAAATAAAAAACAAATAAAGGCATTCTGTCCATCTACAACTATTTAAAAAAAAAAAAAAAAAGATGGAGATGTCTATAAACATTACAAAAGCCAAGGCAAGAAGCCCCCCATTGGTGTTCAGCTGAAGTGAGCTGGATTTAGCATTAGCAGTATGTTCTTTCTATATCTGGGACTCCATTTTATACAGTGTGGAGGAAAGTAAACAGTATACTTCTTAGAGTTGTTGAAAAAGCTGTTAAGAGTTGACACAAGGGGCTGGGGATGTGGCTCAAGCGGTAGGGCGCTCGCCTGGCATACATGTGGCCCAGGTTCGATCCTCAGCACCACATACAAACAAAGATGTTGTGTCCTCCGAAAACTAAAAAATAAATATTAAAAATTCTCTCTCTCTCTCTCTAAAAAAAAAAAAGAATTGACACAAGTAAAAGACTTGTGCCTAGGAATAATTATACAATATGACAGCTGCTATAATAATAATAATACTATTATTATTATTGGAAGAGTTAAAATCTCCCCTAATAGGCAAGAACTCTCATGAATCAACACAAATATGTTAGTCCAGCAAAACTTAGCAAAGGACATGAAGAGGGTATACATATGAAACAAACACATGAAAAGATGTCCATTTTCCTCTATAAGGAAATGTAAAAACTAGTTATCTAGGCTTCAAACTTGCAAAGACTTTTAAAAATATTGATGCTGTTCAGTGGTAGAGAAGAAATTTTTTTTCTTTATTTCTTCTCCCTCACCCTCTCCACCCCCACCCCCACCCCCCACTTTGGTATTGGGAATTGAATCCAAGGGCACTTTTCTACTGCACTATATCCCTAGTCCTTTTCATGTTTTATTTTGAGACAGGATCTTGCTAAAGTACTGAGGGTCTCACTAATTTGCTAAATTGCTGGAATTACAAGCATGTACCATCACACCCTCGAAGCATGCAAGAAATATAAATTGATATAACCTTTGAAACATGTATAACCTTTAACACAAAAATCCCACTTGTAGGGGAATCTATCCCACAAGTATACAAAGTATAGAAATATTTATACAAAGACAATTGTACAAAGATGCTTGTAACTGCAAAGAAATAGAAACAAATGTCTGTCACTAGTGGACTAGAAAAATTGATACCAATATACAATGTAATATTATATAACTATTAAAAGATAGCATAGATATGTACATTCTAAACATGAAAAAAAAAGCCCAAGATAAAAGCATTAAGTGAATAAGAGCAAGTTACAGAAAGTAGATATATTATGATCCCATTTCCACAAAAAGGAATTACTTTTCTTTTTACACACACATCTGTTAGCATGCACGGTGGAAAAATAATCTGGATAAATATAGATCAAATTCTTTTTTTTTTTTTTTTAATATTTATTTTTTAGTTCTCGGCGGATACAACATCTTTGTATGTGGTGCTGAGGATCGAACCCGGGCCGCACGCATGCCAGGCGAGCGCGCTACCACCTGAGCCACATCCCCAGCCCATAGATCAAATTCTTAATGGTGGTTAACACTAAGATGAAGGATTTCGTGTTTATTTATATATTTATTTATTTATTTTAATTTATTGTGGTATTAGGGAATGAACCCAGGGCACTTTAGCACTTTATGACTGAGATACATCTCCAGCCCTTTTTAAATTTTCTTTTATTTTGAGACATGGTCTCATTAAATTGCAGAGGCTGGCTCAAACTTGGGATCCTGTCCCAGCCTCCTGAGTCACTGGGATTATAGGCCTGAACTGCTACCTCATTTTAGGTAATTCTGAACTAGAGATGTAGCTCAGGGATAATGCACTTGCCTAGCAAACACAAGGCCTTGGTTTCATCCTTAGTATTGCAGAAAAAAAGGGGCAGGGGAGGGGCTGGAATTCTACCATGCTTATATATTACTTGTGAAGCAAGGGAAAAAAAAGTCAAGTACTTCCAAAGTATAAGACTAATGATGGAAGTCTGGTAATAGAAAGGAAGGGGAAAATATTAGAGAGCACAAGTCCTAATGTGAAGTCATTGGTCTTGAGCCTAAGAAAAAGACAAGCTTTAGGAAATGTGAAAGCAGTTACACTATGAAATAGAATGCTTAGGAGGCAGCACAGGAGAACACTAAGAGGCAAAGAGAGCTCAACTCAAGTGAGGTTGCGAGAAATGCCTGCAAATGGCACATCACATTTTCCTGAGACAATGAAAGCTACCAGGAAAGAGAATTTAGGAATGGCAACTGGCATAGCAGAGACAGCACAGTGTCAGGGAAGCAAGGACTTCTAAGACCTGCGAAAGGCATTACTGAAGCTGTGGACCATGGACAACTAACATCAAGATTAGGGTGGGAGGTAGATGAAAACATGGGGGAAAAGATGGAGTATGTAAAACAGTGGGACTGGAAGATATAGTTGAAAGCAGAGTATAATTTCCAGCAAGAATTACATCCAAAAGATTCTTTCCCAAATTTCCATTTTTCTTCCAATTTCTGTACAACATCACATCAGAAGACTTTTACTTATGTCATGGGCTTAATTGTAAATCCATCTCCATCTGGTTCTAGGATATTCTCTTGACCCCTAAATATGAGAAGCACGGGGCTCCAATTCTTCTAAAGTTGCTGGGACACTCTTAACAAGAGCAGACTTCCCTGTCCAGCACCTCCTGTGTATCTTCTGTTTGCAAAGACTGGAATAAGGAGCCCTGCCAATATCATTTGAGGACATAAAAAGGACCTTGAACTTAGAATCAGAAAACTAGCATTAAGCTGGGTACATGCTGTAATCCCAGAAACACAAGTGACTAAGGCAGGAGATCACAAGTTCAAGACCAACCTGAGAAACTCAGTGAGACCCGATCTCAAAATAAAAAATTTTAAAAAGCTGAAGATATAGCTCAGTGGTAGATCACTTCTGGTTCAATCCCTATTACAAAGAAAAAAAAAAAAAAAAAAAAGAAGAGAAAATTAGCATCAAGACCCAGCATAACCAATGTGATTCTACAGCATGTACAATCAGAAAAATGAGAAATTATACCCCATTTATGTATCAAAGGGCATAAATGCATTCTACTGTCATGTACAACTAATCAAAACAAATTAAAAAAATTTTTTTAATTTTAAAAAGACCCAGCTTTTCTCTCTGCTTCCAGATCATCATGTGAGTCCCTTCCCTCCACCATATTTTCTGCCTTATCTCAAGCCCCAAGGAATGGAGCCAGGTGTCTGTGGACTGAGACCTCTGAAACTGTGAGCCCCGAAATAAAATTTTCCCCCTCTAAAATTGTTCTTGTCAGGTATGTTAGTCACAGCAACAAAAAATAGCTGACTAAAACAGAAATTGGTGCCGAGAAGTGGGGTCTTTGCTGTGACTAACCTTATCATGTGGTTCAGAAGCTTTTGGAGTTATTTGGAATTTGTAGGAGGAATTTTGAGATGTTCCAGCAGTGAAAGCTGGAAATGCTTTAGGTTGTTATAAATGAAGCTTAATGAGCCATTCTGGTGGGAGTTCAGAAGACCAGAATACTGATAGGTCTGTGCACAGTAAAGACAGGGCTCATGAAGTCTCAGGGGAGGAGGACTCTACTAGAACTTGGACTAGAGGCCATTCATGTTCTGTTCTGGCTAAGAAGTTGTCCTGAGACTTTCTGTGAGGCTGAATTGAAAGGTGATCTGGCAGAAGAAATTTCTAGACAGCATAGCATTCAGAAGGTGGCATGGATACTGCTGGTGGCTTTTACCAAAGTTTATTTGATATGAACTTGAAAGGTGGGAGTAAGACAGGGGTGAAAGAAGTTGCACTTCTTAAAGACATTAGAACCACTAAAAAGAATGCTAAAGACTTTGCCCAGAGACATAAGGAAAATAGCTTGAAGACATCTCAGGAATTGGCAAGACCACACTCAGACTCAAGGGGCCCCCTTCTTGCACAAAGAGGTCTAGGAAGTTTTTTCAATGTGCTCAGCCACCCAGGCACTCAGAAGCTGCTATAGCCAGGGTCCCTGGAAGCTTGTCTGCTGCTTGAGATGGCAGCAGACCTTGGCATCAATAGTGGTGCTGATTCTGCAGGAATGTAGAATGCTGGAGTTAGGGAGTCATGGAGGCTGCCACCAAGATTTCAAAGGAATGCCTAGGAGGCCAAGCAAAGTGCCTCAGGGTTGGAGACCTGTGGGCAGCCCCTGAGAGGGCCATGGATGGAGATGTGAGGAAGAAGCCAAAGCTGCAGTGAAGACCCTCAAAGATTAAGAAATTCCAGTAATATGGGACATCAGCTGAGGAAAGCTGCAGAAATTGAGCAGAGGCAAGCCAACAGAGAGGCTGTGTGGACTGCAACCAGTAAGGATACAGAGGCAAAGCTATACAAGTCCTTTGGAGAGAACATCACAATGCGGTATGTTCCAGATGCCAGACACAGAACTACAAAACTTGTTTGCCCAGCTGGACTTCGGTCTTGCTTTGGTCCCATCCCTTCTTTATATGCCACCATTTTTCTGAATGGAAATGTTTACTCTGGATCTTTTTATGTTAGATACTTGTAAACTGCTTTTGATGTTTATAGGAGCTCACAATTTGAGTTTGCCTTGAGTCTCAAAGGAAACTTTATTTTCATTTTTTTTAATATTTATGTTTTAGTTTTTCAGCGGACACAACATCTTTGTTTGTATGTGGTGCTGAGGATCGAACCTGGGACACACGCATGCCAGGCGAGCGCGCTACCGCTTGAGCCACATCCCCAGCCCTCAAAGGAAACTTTAGACTTGAACTTTTGGGCAATGATTGAACTGTTGAGACTATGGGGACTCTTAGAAATGAACTAAATGTATTTTGCATTGTGAGATAAGCATGAGCTTTTGGGGGTTGGGGCATAATGTTATGGTTTAGACATGAGATGTCCCCCAAAAGCTTATGGTGAGACAATGCAAGAAAATTTAGAGGTGAAATGATTGGGATATGACACCCTTAACCCAATTAGTCCCCTGATAGGGATTAACTAAGTGGTAACTGAAAGCACGCAGGGTATAGCTGGAGGAGGTGGGCACTAGGGATTTGCCTGTGGGATATATATTTTGCATCTGGCAAGTGGAATCTCTCTGTGCTTCCTGATCATCATGAGTCACCTCCCTCTGCCACACTCTTCCACCCTGATACCTCAAGGTACCTCAAGGTACCTTGAAACCTCAAGCAAACCGAGCCAGCTGTCTATAGACTGAGACCTCTGAAAACATGAGACCCCAAATAAACTTTTCGTCCTTCAAAAAAAAAAAAAAAACTGGCTTTTTTTCTTGTTGGCTTTGTGTATTTTAAAGCAAGCCACTATACACCACTTCAGGTTTGTTTGTTCAGGGGTCAACTCCCTCACAGGGATGTTGGAAGGATGAAGTAAAGTATGCATACATAGAAGTGTTTTATGAAGTATAACAAACATATGCAGAGTTAACTTTCCATGGTAAGACAAACACTTTTCATTTCGCTTTAATGTAACTAATGTTAACTTGTCAATGCTGCTATAAAACCATAAGCCACTGCTAGTACCTACAATGTGCCTGTGCTGGCTGAAATTTTCCATATTCTTATTGGCTCCAGACTATATAACTACTTTTTTTTAATTGTTTTTAGATGTTGATGAACCTTTATTTTATTCATTTATTTTATGTGCTGCTGAAAATCGAACCCAGTGCCTCCACATGCTAGGCAAGCGCGGTACCACTGAGCCACAGCCCAGCCCCCTATAACTACTTTTTGATATCTCAACACTGCTCTCAAAATATCTTCAATTTTTAACAGCTATTGCCAAATTAAAGTGCCTACGCTTTCCTCAGTTTTCCCTTTTATCTCATACCAATTTTTACCTTAACCTAACTATAGTTATTCTTAATGTTTTCCTTTTATATAATTTGCTATGTTTCTCACTTACACAAAAGAATAACTGCATTATGTAGACTTCAGTGAACTACCTAACACCCAGCTTCAGGAGGATTTCTATGTGGTCTGATAAACTATGAAAATTAAATGAGAGTAATTTAGATGATATCCTCTTATTTTCCCACTAAGAACCAGGTGGGTAAACCAGATGCAGTGGCACATGTCCATAATCCAACTACTCAGGAGGCTGAGGCAGGAAGATCATGAGTTGGAGGACAAACTAAGCAACTGAGTGAGAACCTATCTCAAAAAAAAAAAAAAAAAAACCACCACAATCAGCATAATGCTGTGCCTTCTTGATAAATAACTTAAAACACAGTTTCCTGACAAAAAATTAATACATCAGTTTCAGGATTAGTACAGCATTAGACTGAGTAGAAAACTGGTAAATATTTTCATAGTTATTGAACTCAAATTCACAAATAGTTCAGTCAAATAAACATATTTCCTGCATACACTGACACAACGAGTTCGGCTGTCTTCAAAACCCAGTCAGCAAAAGTCACAATACCTTCATGCTAAATTAATTTTTCATTCCCAGGCAGGTAGTATGCTGGCAGTAGTTATGGGGAGACCTGGTGGCCAAAACTGACTCGTTACTTCTTAATACATGAGGACAAAGTACTCAGAACAGTAAATGAGCAATGAAAAATCTAGATAATATCAATAAAAAATTTACCACATTCTTTCCCAAATAAAACTTTTGCAAGACCCAAAGAGAACAAGTAATAGCCCCCAGCCTGAAAACCATGACCATATGAAATAAGCAACACATTTTCACAGCCAAGTGTTGCCTTTAGCAACCTGGAAATACAAAGCTGGAGGCACTGCTTCAGCATGGATAAGATGCAGCCAAAAAGTCAGAACACTCATTGTAACACCAGCTCCACATGGAATGATTTCATGTCATTTTATAAGCAGAGGTCATTCGTTTTTTGACTCAACATTTGCCAATTAGCAACGGTATGCCAGAAATGGTTAGGTGCTAGGATATCAAGATAAACAAGGGCTGATGATATGGTTCAGTGGTAGAGCATTTTCCTAGTACATATGAGGATCTGGGTTAGATCCCAGCACCACACACACACACACACACACTCACATACACACAAACAAGATCCTGCCCTCAAGTAGATTACAATCTAGGCACGTACAGCACACAAAAATACCAAAACTTAACAGTATAGTATAATTATGAAAGAAGCTTACAGACAAACTGCAATGTCATGAGAGAGATTCTGCTGGACCCAGGAGGAACCAAAGGTTTTCATTAGGAGAAGATGTGATCTTGGGGATGAAGCATAATAGTAGAGTATTTGCCTAGCATGCCTGAAGCAATTGGTACAGTCCCAGCACCACAAGAAAAAAATTTTTAAAAAAATTTTTTTAGGGCTGGGGATGTGGCTCAAGCGGTAGCGCGCTCACCTGGCATGCGTGCGGCCCGGGTTCGATCCTCAGCACCACATACAAAGATGTTGTGTCTGCCAAAACTAAAAACTAAATATTAAAAAAATTATCTAAAAAAAAAAAAAAGTTAAAAAAAAAATTTTTTAAAGAGAGAGAGCAAGAACAAGGAAGGAAGAGAGAAGGTAATGTCTGAACTCTTGGTTTGAGCCATAAAGTCTTGAATGAGAAGAAAAATTATTAGAAGGAATATCCTGAGCATGCTGAGACCTTCAGGGAGTTATAAAATTGTTATTAGAACTGAGCCTCATATGCCAGAAAAACTGTGGCAGAGAAGAAACTAGAAGATACAGGAGGGACCAGACCATAAAGGGTCTTGTAAGATGTTCAAGCAGAGCCATACCAGAGTATAGATACAATTTCAAGGCCAAAGGAATATTATTTACTTTTGGGGGGGTGGGTGGGGGTGGGCATGTGCTGGGATTAAACCCAGGACTTTACATATGCTAGGCAAGCACTCTACCACTGAGCTACATCCCTAGCTCCTTATTTACTCTTATTTGAAATTAAAGGCCACCCTGAATAAAGGGGGAACTTAACTAGGGCAAGACTCTAAGGGATTTAGAGGCCAGTCGGTTTGGTGCGGTGCGGTACTGAAGATTGCTCTACCACTGAGTTACACCCCCATCCCTTATTATTTTTTATTTTGAAGAGTATCACTAAGTTGCAGAGGCTGACCTTGAACTTGCAATCTTCCTGCCTCAGCCACCCAAGTAGCTGGGATTACAGGTGTGAGCAATGTACCCAACAGGGCCCAATTATTTCAAATCACTTCTGGGCTCTATTTAATTTTCCTCTTCAATATTAGTAGACTCCTCCCCCCAACACACACACACACACACACACACACACACACAGAAAAAATAAAACAGAACAATTCTATAACCAAGCCTGTGAACCAAGCCTGTGAACCTTCTGTTCATCAAAAACATGACTGAACAGAATCCTAGGTTCTAGCAAAGTAGCCCCAATTAGAAAAAAGATGACAAATCTCTCCTGCATCTGGAGCCTTCTAGACAAAAAGACCAAAGTCAGGTCCCTGATGCCAGCAGGAAAAAAAGCTAGAGAAACATCCTGATCAGGGACCACAGAGAACACAATGCTGCCTGCCACACTCCAGTGCTCTGTCAATGGAAATGCCCACTGTTCCCAATCAAGGACATGTCAAATAGTACCTCCTGGCTTACCACAGAAACTGCCAGGAAAAAAAAGTACCAGTGCCAAGAATGACCTTGGACTTTATAGTGTGGACTCCTGCTTACCAGTACTAGATAAAGACTACCTTAATAATTTCCCTCCCTTAGTGCCAGCAGATGCACACTGCACAGCTACCTTCCTCATCAAACAAGAAAATTGGGCTCCTCACCCCTACAGAGCACCTAGTCACATTCCTACCACTAATACTGCATAATAATACATACTAACTTCCACTAACAGCCAGCACTGACCACCCAGGAAGCAAAAGGTCCTCATCTCCAGTCCTCTCTACAACTTGCAATTCTATAGCCTCATTTTTACAGATGAAGTAAAATATAAAAACAAAGCTCCGAGAGGTTAAGAGTTTACTCAGGGTCAAAAAGTCAGCAAGAAACAAAGGTGGGAAGTCTCCAAAGACTACTACACTAGGCAACTTTCAGAATTTTTCTAAAGAAAGCAAAATCTCTTTCCAAGATTTTCTGAAGTTGATCCATTTAACTAAGTAGCCAAAACCATTTAAGTAATCATCTTGCCTTCAAAGCAACATATGATCCAGGTTTTTTTAAATATTTAATTTTTAGCTGTAGTTGGACACAATACCTTTATTTTATTTATTTATTTTTATGTGATGCTGAGGATCAAACCCAGAGCCTCGCATGTGCTAGGCGAGCTCTCTACACAGCTAAGATACAACTCCAGCCCCCAGGTTTTTTTTTTTTGTTTTTTTTTTTTTTAATATTTATTTTTTAGTTCTCGGCGGACACAACATCTTTGTATGTGGTTCTGAGGATCGAACCCGGGCCGCACGCATACCAGGCGAGCGCGCTACCACTTGAGCCACATCCCCAGCCCCCCCCAGGTTTTTTTAAACAAGTGAATATTCCAGATGAAAAATGAGGACTAGCTCAAATAATTTACTATGATTTAAGTGTCTTGATTTTAAATTTCTTCATTTATTTTTGGTCAAGATATATATGCAGAGCTGGGCGCTGTGACACACACCTATAATCAATCACAGCAGCTGGGGGAGACAGCCCTGAGGCAAGAGGATTGGGAGTTCAAAGCCAGCCTCAGCAAAAGTAAGGCACTGAGCAATTTAGTGAGACCCTGTCTCTAAATAAAACACAAAATAGGACTGGGAATGGATGTGGCACAGTGGTCGAGAGCCCAAGTTCAGTCCCCAGTACCAAAAACAAAAAGATATATATGTAAAAAGAGAAGAAGAGAGTAAAGGGCAGAACTGTCATTTTACTAGATTAGAATGAAGGTTAACAACTAAAGGAGTCAGGCATGGTGGCACATGCCTATAATCCCAGAGACTCAGGAAGCTGAGGCAGGAAGACTACAAGTTCAAAGCCAGCCTTCAGCAATTTAGCATGGCCCTAAGCCACTTAATGAGACACTGTCACAAAATAAAAAATGAAAAGGGCTCAGCATTTGGCTCAACGGCAAAGTGACACCTGGCTCAATCCCCAGTACTAAAAAAAAACAACAACTAAAGAAAAAAATCATTCAAGTTTATGCAGTAAAAATTAAGAGGCAAGCAACTTCAAAGAGACTGAGTCTTATCTCAGTCTTATTCCTGCTATTACAGGGGACAGTATTCCAAGCATCAGAGACACTCCTAGTCTACATATATTGAAGCAGACATAGGAAGTGAGCTTTCATGCTCCAAAGACTTCAGTGGAGGGCTGGGGGTGTGGCTCAAGTGGTAGCGAGCTCGCCTGGCATGCGTGCGGCCCGGGTTCAATCCTCAGCACCACATACAAACAAAGATGTTGTGTCCGCCGAGAACTAAAAAAAATAAATAAATATTAAAATTCTCACACTCTCTCTAAAAAAAAAAGACTACAGTGGAAAGGAAAGTATGATGGCTTCTTAAGCAACCTGAACATATACACCGTATCTGTAAATCACTGCTCATTTAGCAACATACCAAAACAAAATAATTTTCCTATAGTTTTTCTACAGAAACTTAAATTTAACAGGTATATTAAATAAAATGATATGAAATAATCCCATACCAAGGCTGGGGTTGTGGTAGAGTGCTTGCCTAGTATGTGTGAGGCCCTGGGTTCGGATCCTCAGCACCACAGAAAAATAAATAAAATAAAGGTATTGTGTCCAACAACAACTAAAAAATAATTTAAAAAATAATAATCCCATACCAATGTTAACACACAGTTATAACTATGTTTTCTGCCTGCAAACATGAACAATTGTCACTACTGAAAATTAATACACTATAAAAACTTTTAAGAGGAAATGAAAAGGTACTCCTTTTCATCAAAGGAGATTAAGTAAATTATGACATGTACATATATGAATATGGCATAATAAATTCCACTATTAGGTATAATTATAAGTACACTAATAAAAAATTTAAAAAGAAAAAAAAAGCTTCATGGCCTAGGGATGTAGCACAGTGGCAGAGCACTTGACTTAACATGAACAAGGCTCTGGGTTCAATCCCCACCACCATAAAACAAACAAACAAACAAACAAACAACTGTTCAACAGCTTTACTGACTAAAATTTGATATACCTGAATAAACTTCTTTCTTAAAAGATGTACTACCACCTCTGACACTAACAAAAGGTCAAAAATATCATCACTAAGCCAGGCATGGTGGCATATGTCTGTAGTTTTTGCTACTTGGGAGGTTCAGATGGGATGATCACTTGGGCCACAAGTTGGAGATAGCCTAGGCAACACAGCAAGACTCTGTCTCCACATGCACAACACAAAAAAAATCACCACCGCTGTGAAGATGTCTAACACAGCTCCTAACATAATGCATCAGACATAGGTTTATAAAAGAATAAAAAAACTTATAGAAATTTTTCAAAAGAGAAAAAAAAACTTTTGGAGGGAAATAATTTTTTAAAGCTTAAGGAAAAATCAATCCCTAGAATAGAACTGTCAATACAAGTACAAATAGAATTACCTCACATCTCAACTTAAAATTTATATTAACCTCCAATTAGGCAGTACATCCCAAACTCTAAATTCAGAAAGCACAATGAGTCTGATACTGTTTTTCCTCATGAAAGTTTCTCTTTAATATCATATCTACAGACAACACACCAACTTTTGCTTGAATAATACATACAGAGCTCTGGTGCACAATTGCAGGCCTCAGAGTCGGAGTTTGCAACCTGTCTTTCAATGTCACAGGCCACCAGTGTACAGACCAAAGTCACTGAAGACAGATAACACTTCTAGTGAAGATAATGTCCTGTGAGAGATAGCAGGGGTGCTGAAATGACAGTCACTAAGATTATTTTTTAATATTTATATTTTAGCTTTAGGTGGACACAATATCTTCATTTTACTTTTATGTGGTGCTGAGAATCGAACCCAGTGCCTCACGCATGTCAGGTGAGCGTGCTACTACTTGAGCCACATCCCTAGCCCCAAGTCACTAAGATTTAATAGAGCCAATGTAATCACTTCACAGAAATAAGAGAAAATGAAATTTTATGGATTTAGAGATGGAAAGAGCTTTTAATAACATAAACATTTATGGTTTTCACATTCCTCTCTAGGAATTAAACAATGGCACATAAATCAGTGAAATTAATTTAAATTTTAAATTAATTTTAAAAATTAATTTAGATTTATAAGAATTGGACTAACAACCCCTAGAATTTACATATATAATGTCTAAGTTTCTCTACAGTTAAAAACAATACCCACAGTGCTAAAAGGAAAGTATAGGCCAGCATGGTGGCTCATGCTTATAATCCTTGTACCCAGGAAACTGAGGCAGGAGGATTGCAAGTCAGCCTAGACAATTTAGCAAGACCCTGTCTCAAAATAAAAAAATAAAGAGGACTGGAAATGTAGTTTGGTGGTAAAGCACCCCGGGTTCAATCCCCAGTACAAAAAACAAAAAAAAAAAAAAAGAAAGTATGAATCACAATTTAAAACAAAGAAAAAAAAAACGAACAGAGGACAGAGGACAGCATTCTATCAAATACCATAAAGAGGGGTCAGGGACATAATACAGTGGTAGAACAGTTGCCTAGCATGTAGAGGGCACTGGATTTGATTCTCAGCACTGCATATAAATAAATAAAATAAAGATTCATTGACAATAAAATTTAAAAAAATAAAAAATAAAAGTCCACACGGTCTTCTACTCAAGAACAAACTCATCAAGCCTCCAAATACCCTTTTGGTTTCATCCACCTCAAAGTCCAGAAATCAATGTAGTCAGTCACATTGGCTGGCAAGCGACGAGAATTCTAACAGATCTGAGTCACCCACTCCCCCGCAGGAAGAGGTTATCCTCTATCAGGAAGCCCACTCTGCAAATTCCCTTGTTCATCTCCCAGATTGCCACGACCATGACCCACCATGAAGCTTATTTTTCCAACCTCAGCAGCCTACCAACCCTCCTCGGCACTGCCCAAATCACAACTCCCACCGGCTTCACCTTAATCCCAAGCAGCCAACAGTACTCACATGGGTGTTACTACTCCTATGTCGAGTTCTCTGCTTGAGAAACCACTCTTTATCCCGGTGCATTTGGGTCATGGAGGACCAGCTCTTTGCTCAACTCTCCTTTCTGTGCCCAGCTGAGCTCGTGCCTTTCCAAGAACTAGTCATCAGTAAACCCCGAGGAGCTAAACTCCCCATGCCTCTTCTACCCCACTCCGACCCCAGTCTGCCAAATTTCCAGACTTCGGGAGGAGAGGCATTCCTATTAGCTTCAGGGACCATGCACACTGATGCCCCTCAAATTCCAAACACAACCCACCCCCTATCCACCCCGCAATGATCAGCCTCCGAGGCGCCAGTATCGAGCGCCAAGAGCACACAACCCGTACAGTTGAGTCTCGGTAGCTCTATCATCCTATTGCCAGACTTCAAAATCCCCAAATATCAACTCAACAAGGCCCCGAGCCGAGACCAAGACCCCCATCGAACCTCCAGCCATTGGAAGTTTCCCAGGTCGAACCCAATGCCCCAAAGGCCAAGGCCACTAGGACCATTTCGGTGCCCCAGGCCTCTGCATGCCAGGGGCCCGGGCCGCGTCTCCACTCCGTCCCCATTGTTGCGGGTCCCAGCGGCCCGGCGGGGAGCCGGGGACCAGCACCGGCTCTCACCTCCCGTGCCTCGGATCCGGGCCGCACCGGACCGGGCAAGGCCTAAGGACCTCACGTTCCGCCGCACCCGCCTGGACGGGGTTTACAGCAGCCGGGACGGGGGCAGTAGCAGAGCCGGGAAGCAGCCGGCCAGGCCCGGGCGCCGCTGGCTGGCTCTGGCCGAGCGTCGGTCTTCTCCCGCGGCGGCGCTCGCAGCCTCCGCTCGCGGTCCGCGCCACAAAGCGTCCCCCTCCCGGCCCGCGCGCCCGCCCACCCGGACGGGAACATGCGCCGCCGACAGAAAAGTTCCGCTGTGAGCAGACCAGAGACCGTTCTTCCTCTGAGAAGGGTATATAGAGATTCTTTCCTGAATAAAGCCGTTTATCTACTGCTAAGGACCGTTTCAGGAGTGAATGTGGTACAGAAATACCAGGCAGATTCCGGCTTGGTTGCATGAGTGGGTGCAACGGAATAGGTTTGCACCCGCCAACCACCAACAAAGTGCACTGATCGCTTGCTTAATGCCTCAATTGAGCCTCGGTTCCTCCTCATTCCTCAGTTGGGGATAGACTCAGAGGTTTATGAAGAATGATGGGATGATGCAAGTGCCAGGAGCAGAGATATGGGGCTCCACATTGGGATATAGTCAGTGCTAATGCTGCCAACGACGATTGCTTCTCTACTACTCTCCCCTCCAACAGAGGTTGCTCTCAACCTCCAAAGTTGATGAGCACCACGCAACTGTCATTTTTTTCCCTTTACCCGAACCTGCCGTTCCGTGTTCTGTTGGCTGAAGCTGCCTTCAGAATTACCTGGAAGAGAAGGAGAGGCAAGAAGGGTCTTTCTTAATCACGGACACACAAATGGAGATTAAGGATGATGCAAGATTTCCTCCCTAAAATTAGAAATTTCAGCGCCCTTGGGCTTGAGTTACCGATAGAAGTATATTGTTATCATACCTCTCCACTCTAGCCCCAGATTCTCTTTCTCCTCTCCCAAGAAGTGAATACTGGTGAAATGACGAAAAAGGAAAAAAATACTTAAGTGGATTTTTTCTTTGAGGTTTTTATCCCTCACGAAATTAAGAATATAAAAATTCCCTTCTCATCCCCACCTCTCTTCTCTTCTGGGCCTTCATACCTTTGGATACCAGACATGGTTAATTTCGGAGAAAAATTAGGTTATAAAAAATACAAGTGTTTTCCCAAACTATGGGAATTTAAATCTACAGAAAGTGCTCCTAAAGCATCACAGCTTTCACACGTTCTCAAATTTTCCGTTCTCACTTAAGTGAGATTAACTTAATTCTGAGATTGGGAGATTTTACTTTGATACCCTTCTCTCTTGTCTCAAACGACTTTCCAGAAAGGCTCTGATATCAGTTACTTGCACCTGAATGAAATTTTATCACTACCACACACTTAGACACCTGGATTTATTAAAATTTCAAATTTTAATAAATGCCGAAAAGAAACTGAAACAGAGAATGGTATAACACAGACACCATAGGGAGAAGGAATGCATTGGATAAGAATATCCCAAGGAGGTGAACTTGAGCCAAGAATATTAGCACTGTGATGGATCTGGGAAGAATCCAAGGCAGAGACACCAGAGGTCAGGGGTAGTAAAAGATGCAGTAAGCCCACTTAGATGCCTACCCTTATAGGGTGGGAAAGCAGTCTCTTGCTCTGCATCTAGATTGTGTGGTTTTGGGGGGAATCACTGACAGGGCTGAACCTGGGGAGGGTGTGAAGAGGCTATGGATCAATTGTCCTAAGGAATAAGCACAGATATTGTAACTGATAAATAAATTATCATGTACATTTGACAAGTCATGCAGCATAGAAACAATTGAAAAAATTCCTACAGAAAATAATTCCATTCCATTTCCTCTGAGAAGTCCCCTATGATCTTTATCCAATTTACAGCAGTTGCTCAATGCTGGATACAGTGGTGTGCACCTATAGTCAAGGCTGAAGCAGGAGAATCCTAAGTTCCAACCTAGGAAACATAGTGGACACTGTGACAGAAAGAAGCAAAGAATTTAAGAGAAACTACCCATCACATCACCCTATTTTATCTGCAGAGCACTTGATGCTATCTGATATTTTCTTTATCTGTTTATTATCTCTCTCCCCTAATGAGATTGTGAAGTTCAGGAAAAGAAGAATTTATCCATCTTTCAGGTTCCTCAACACCTAGAACAGTTACAGAAGAGCTCCATAAGTATCCTTTTTTAATTATTTTTTAAAAACATGACAATAGTGGAATGCATTATACTCATTATTACCCATATACAGCACAATTTTTCGTAACTCTATATATAAAGTATGTTCATGCCAAATTATGCCATTATACATGTACTCTTTTTTGCATTACAATTCTTAATACACATATATACCACAATTTTTCATATCTCTGTTTGTATTCAATAAGTATCCTTAATAAATATAAATTTATCTTGGCCCAATCATTGAGAGGTCTGTGAAATGTTATAAATGAAAGGGAAGAGTAGGTGATCCCTTGGAGCTTTTAGCATGACTGACAGACCCTACTTGGATTGTAATACCCTAAGTGAGGTCATTTCTCCAAGGTTAGTACAAATCATGTGCCATGGGAAAATGGAGGGCCTCCTTGGCACAAGTTTGGGGTGCACAGTGCAATGGAAGAAGACTTGCTGAAGAAGGTCCTTTAAGTATGAAGAGGACTTGAACAGAGGACAACATGAGAAAAGGTATAGCTATAGGAAAAATAAGTAGTTTTGGCTGGATTTTCAGGTTTGGCTGAGAAAACTGGGATGTGCCAGGTGGGTCCCACCAGCTCTCAGTAGCCACTCCAAGGTCACTTTAGCAGCAAAGTGTTGGTTTTCATAATAAGATATTCAACAAACTAGGAAATAAGGGAAATTCTTTAATATACAAAAGGTGTTCATATAAAATCAACGTCATACGCAATGGCAAAATACTAAAACCTTTTTCTCCTTAAGACCAGAAATAAGACAAGGATGCCTTTTCACCACTGCTTTTGAACATGGTAGTGCAAGGCTTAATCAGAGCAATTAGGCAATAAGAAATCCAAATTAAAAAGGCAGTTAGATTATCTGTTTTCAGATGACATGATCTTTTATGTATAAAGCTCTAAAGATGTTTCAAAAGCTCTTAGAACTAATAAATTCAGCACTTGCAGGATTCAAAATCACACACAAAAATCAGTAGGGTTTCTTTACATTAAAAATGAGGGCTGGGACTCAATTGTAGAGCTTCACCGGATACAATTCCCAGTAAGGTTGATCTGAGAATTAGTTTTGGATCATGGTGCATGTCATCCAGATATGAAGAAGCAAGTAAAAAATGCATTTATTCTTGCATGCAATGTGTCACTAGAATGTGAAAAAAACAGATGGGCTGGGGATGTGGCTCAAGCGGTAGCGCACTCACCTGGCATGCGTGCTGCCTGGGTTCAATCCTCAGCACCACATACAAACAAAGATGTGGTGTCCGCCGAAAACTAAAAAATTCTCTTTTTTTTTTTAAAAAAAGAAAGTCCTCCAGTAAGTTCCTGTTACCATTCTTTCCTTTTATAAATACAGCATCACTTTATGAGCTTTGGGTTACATTGATTTACAATACCTGACACTTATTTAATAGATAGCTTATTATATTTTACCTGGCTCTTTTGTATATTTGATTTTATGTGTGATAAACAACTTAGATTACTGTGCTAGCTCAGATCTGAATATATAATGAAGTACTCTTGTCTGAAAAGGTGGAGATTGTTAGCATCAATTCTTTAAAATACTTGTTTGGGGCTTTGAATGTCACTGTTTTATATAGATTTTTTTTTTGTTCTTTTTAGTTGTACATGACAGTATAATGTATTTTGACATATTATACATACATGGAGTATAACTTCCCATTCTTGTAAGTTGTACATGACATGGAGTTACACTGGTTATATTCATCTATGAACATAGGAAAGTTATGTCCTATTCATTCTACTGTCTTTCCTATTCCCTTCCCTCTCCCTTCCCTTCATTCCCCTTACATAGGTATTAAAGTAATATCTTTCTTGTTCCAAATTCTAGAATTAAATCTATTATTCTTTTCAATTGTTATTAGGTTCCTTTTGGTTAACTTCTTTTCATGGGTCCAAGAGATTAAAATATGGCAGGTATATTAATCTATCTTTTTTTTAATTTTTTTTTTAATATTTATTTTTTAATTCTCGGCGGACACAACATCTTTGTTGGTATGTGGTGCTGAGGATCGAACCCGGGCCAAACGCATGCCAGGCGAGCGCACTACCGCTTGAGCCACATTCCCAGCCCATTAATCTATCTTTGATCTATTTGTACATTTAGGTTTCCCTTAGTTGAAAACCTATAATTTTATAGTCATTTTTTTCCACTTGAAATGTTGTCAATATCTTTCCAAGTCAATAATTACGCTTTCAGCTATCTTAAATGGCATTTCATTATACAGTTATACTTCAATTTATTTTGAAAATGAATATAAATCAACTAAATAATATAATCCTATTTATAATATAAATATTGTTTGTAAATAATATAATTCTATTTTTAACTTTTTTTGATTATAAACAAAGATCTCCTTTTTTAACCTTATGCCTTATTCTATAGTATAGGACTTTTAAAATGGGCATACCATGCATATTGCTGGACCTTTTCCATGTAAAATGTTTAAATTATTCAATATATTAAATGTAGAAAAAGGAGAGGAAATAATATAATAAACACCTTTGTACCCTTTACCTACCTTTAATAAATAGCAACATTTTGCCAAAAAAAGGAAAAAAATTAGGGCAGTGTTATGGCTCAATGGTAGAGTGTTCGCCTGGAATGAGTGAGGCACTGGATTTGATCCTTAACACAACATAAAAATAAAAGTATTGTGTCCATCCACAACTAAAAAAATACTTTTTAATAAATGAATAGTTCAGGGCTGAGATTGTAGCTCAGTGGCAGAGCGCTTCCCTTGCGAGTATGAGGCACTGGGTTTGATCCTCAGCACCATGTGAAAATAAATAAATAAAATAAAAGTATCGTGTCCATCTACAACTAAAAAATTTTTTTTAAAAAAATGAACAGTTCAGCTGGGCATGGTGGCTCATGCCTGTAATCCCAACAGCTTGAGAAGCCGAGATAGGAGGATCATGAGTTCAGAGTCAACCTCAGCAATGGTGAGGCTCTAAATAAGTAACTCAGTGAGATCCTGTCTCTAAATAAAATACAAAATAGGGCTGGGGATGTTGCTCAGGTTGAGTACCCACCCCTGAGTTCAATCCCCAGTTCCAAAAAAAAAAAAAAAAAAAAAGAACTTCAATGCTGGATGCAGTGGCACATGCCTGTAATCCCAACTGAGGCAGGAGGATCACAAATTCAAAGCCAGCTTCAGCAACTTACCAAGACCCTAATCAACTCAGAGACCCTGTCTCTAAATAAAACATATATTTTTTTTAAAAAGGGTTGGGATGTGGCTCAGTGCTTAAGCACCCTGTGTTCAATCCCCGGTACCTCTCCAAAAAAAAGTTCAAAAAAGATATTAAACTCAGTGCAATGGAAAATGCCTGCAATCCCAGAAACTTGGGAGGCTGGGGCAGGAATTCAAGGACAACCTCAGTAATTCAGGCCCTAAGAAATTTAGTGAGACTTTGTCTCAAAGTAAAAAATAAAAAGGGCTTAGGGTCTGGGGTTGTGGCTCAGTGGTAGAGAGTTGTCTTGCATGTGTGAGGCACTGGGTTCGTTTCTCAGCACCACACATTAATAAATAAATTGAATTAAAGTTCATTGATAACTAAATAAAATAAAAATAAATAAAAAGGGCTTGGAATATAGCTCAATGTTAAAGCACCTCTGAATATAATCCCCAGTACTGAAAGAAAGAAATTAAGGAAACAATTCCGCTGGGCACGGTGGTGCATGCCTATAATCCCAGTGGCTCAGGAAGCTGAGGCAGGAGGATCACAAGTTCAAAGCTAGCCTCAGCAACCGAGGCGCTAAGCAACTCAGTGAGACTCTGTCTCTAAATAAAATGCAGTATAGGGATAGGGATGTGACTCAGAGGTTGAGTGCCCCTGAGTTCAGTCGCTAATACATCCCCCAAACAAAATTCCATTTGGGGCTGGGGATGTGGCTCAAGCGGTAGCGCGCTCGCCTGGCATGCGTGTGGCCCAGGTTCGATCCTCAGCACCACATACAAACAAAGATGTTGTGTCCACCAAAAACTAAGAAATAAATATTAAAAAAAAAAAGAGTTACAAAATTATATTTGTACCTGCATCAAAAAGAACAAAAGTTGGGCTGGGGATGTGGCTCAAGCGGTAGCACGCTTGCCTGGCATGCGTGCGGCCCGGGTTCGATCCTCAGCACCACATACCAACAAAGATGTTGTGTCCGCCGAGAACTAAAAAATAAATATTAAAAAATTCTCTCTCTCTCTCTCTCTCTCTCTCTCTCTCTCTCTCTCTCTCTCCTCTCTCACTCTCTCTTTAAAAAAAAAAAAAGAACAAAAGTTTAAAATAAACTTTATTAAGGAGACAAAAGACTTGTATATTGACAACTATAAAATATTGCTGAAATAAGACATGAATAAATACAAAGATGTCTTGTGCTCATAGACTGGAAGACTTAATACTGTTAAGGTGGTCAATACTGCTGGGTGTGGTGGTACAGACCTATAATCCCAGCTACTCAGGAGGCTGAGACAGGAGGATCACCAGCCTCAGCAATTTAGGCATGCTGGCCAAGTGATTTTTGAGTGCTAAAATTACTCAATGGGGAAAGGACAATCTTTTCAACCAGTGGTACAGGAAAAACAGGATATTGAAAGTAAAAGAATGCATTTGGTCTGAATGGTGATACACACCTGTAATTTCAGCTAGCGGGGAGGCTGAGGAAAAAGGACTAGCCTCAGCAACTTCGCAAGACCCTGTCTGAAAAAATAAAAATGGCTTGGGATGTAGCTCAGTGGTAGAACACTTGCCATATGGAAGAAGTGGGTTACAGACCCAGTGCTGTTTAAAAAAAAAGAATGCAAATCATATGTCATTGGGATTGATATTTAGAATATGTACAACTATAGCAATAAAAATAAACACAATTCAGGCTGGGGTTGTGGCTCAGCAATAGAGCGCTAGTCTAGCAAGGGCGGGACCCAGGTTCAATCCTCAGCATCACATAAAAAAAAAAATAAAGGCATTGTGTTAAAAAAAAGAAAGAAACACAATTCAAATTACTTTACACCATATAAAAGATTACTTTTTAAAAATTTTAGTACCAGGGATTGAATCCAGAGGCAAAACCACTGAACTACATCCCTAACCCTTTTCATTTTGAAACAGAGTCTTGTTAAGTTGCTTAGGGCCTCCCTAAGTTGCAGAGGCTGGCTTTGAACTTGTGAAATTAACTTAAAGAACTAAATGTTAGATTTAAAACTAGAAAACTCTTAGGAGGAAAAAAAGCGAAAAGCTTCATTGCATTGGATTTAGCAATGATTTCTTAGTTGTCACTACAAAAGCACAAGCAACAAAGAAAAAAATATAAACCAACTTCAGAAACACAAGTATCATGTTTTCTCTCACATGTGGAATCTAGAAACAAACAAACATTAAAAACTACATGAAACTAGAAGGGGAAAGGTACTAGGAAGATGAGGGAAGGGATGGCAAGAGAAGGTAGTAGGGAGGGTGGATAAAATCAAAGTACATTATATGCTTGTATGGAAATGTCATAAATAAATAAAAGAGATTGATTTGGCTGGGCATGGTGGTTACCAGGTACACATTACTGCTTTTTTTTTTTTTTTTTTGATAAGGGAAACAGGAATGGTCCCCACTTATGGGGCTCTAAGGTCTGGAGAGAACCCAGGGTTTTGTTTTTGTTTTTGTTTTAAGAGTTCAAAGTGTTTTTTTTTTTAATTTTTAAAATCTGTTCTAATTAGTTACACATGACAGTAGAATAACTTCTCATTCTTCTGATTGTACAAGATGTAGAGTTACACAGGTCATGTAGAGAACCTAGGGTTTTTAGGAGTTTCCTTAATTTCTTTCAATCAATGCAATTTTTCCTCAAGGAGAAAGGAAGTCAGCAATTCTCATATTCTGTGTGATCTTTTTTTGAATTATTTTTTTCTAGTTATAGATGGACATAATGTATTTATCTTTATGTGGTGCTGAGGATCAAACCCAGGGCCTCACGCATGAGAGGCAAGCATTCTACTACTGAGCTATAACCCCAGCCTTTCTGTGTAATCTTATACAAAATTCTCTTAATCTTTATGAGCTAATTATTCATCTATAATATGGGAATAACAAGCTCTTGATGGTAAGAAACAAATGGAAAGATGGTGTTGGGGATGTGGCTCAATGATAAGTCATTTGACTGGCAGTCCTGGGTTCAATCCCAGCCTTACAAAAAAAAAAAAAAAAAAAAAGCAAAGGGAAATGGGAATAATGGCTCAAATGCTCTTTAAAACCATTAAATGTATGTACAGGATTATTTAGAGAAAAAATAGTGTCTATATTTTTTAGTTGTAGATGGACACAATACCTTTATTTATTTTTCTTCATGTGGGGCTGAGAATCAAAACCAGTGGTTCACACATGCCAGGCAAATGCTCTATCACTGAGTCATAACCCCAGCCCCAGTCCAGTCTCTACACTTTCAAGTTAATTCCTCCACCTTTTTTTTTCGGGGGGGGGGTTCTGGGGACTGAACTCAGGGGCATTTGACCACTGAGCCACCTCCCCAGCCCTATTTTGTATTTTATTTGATACAGGGTCTCACTGAGTTGCTAAGCTTGCTGCGCTAAGGCTGGTTTTGAACTCACCATCCTCCTATCTCAGCCTCCCAAGCCACTAGGATTACAGGTGTGCAACACTGCAATGGGCCTACTATCTTTTTCTAGGGAGAATAGGGTCTTTTCTCTGCATAGGTTGGCTGGTATTCCTGAGACTCAGCTGCACTTGTGTAATTGTCTTGGTTATAGCAGTTGTTCTTAGTGGAACTGTATCTGATTGCTCCAGATGGGAGCATGTCAGCCAATCTCAGTAGCCCCAAAGTCTGGTACAGAATTGGATTCAATGAGCATGTATTTTGCCACTGCCCACCCCTGTGCCATAAGGGGATTCCGTTTCATCCAACAGAACCTGGGGATTTATTAAACAAAGACAAAAACCACATAGTCCCTGAGGCTCCTGGGTGAGGCAGGCACATAAACATAATTAAAATACAGCCTTAATCCTGTGAGGACAGAACTATTGGCAGGGTCCTATGAAAAAACATTTTGGCTCAGATACTTGAAGGAGTCTAATCCCCTGATTGGCCACTCCTTGACCATTTCCAGGTCACCCACAGTCATCATCCAAGGTGTTGTTAATTATTGGATGCTCAGAAATGTGTGATTGTCCAATGTGAGATTGGGCCACTTTTCCTGTTGGCTGGTAAACCTATGCCCCTGTAGTGCCCAATTGTCATATTTTCTATTATGCTTCCATAAACCCAAAGTCCAGTTCTTTTTCTGAAATTTCTTTTTTTTTTTTTTAGTTGTAGTTGGAAACAATACCTTTATTTATTTATTTATTTATTTTTATGTGATACCAAGGATTAAACCCAGGGCCTCACATGTGCTAGGCAAGCACTCTACCAATGAGCCACAATCCCAGCCCCTTTTTTTCTGAAATTCTTGACACTTCATTTCATAAATATTGGGCAGATAGTTTTGTCCCTGGAAACAGAATTATACAATTTGGTCCTAAGAACTTACATCCACATCCACTGAGGAAGCAGACCTATATCAGGCATTAGACCAGTAGTAGTTATACCATTTTAAGAGGTAAGAGCACAGTAAATATTCACTGAAGGAGCTGCAGGAGACACCTTTGCGACTTTTTAGCCCATGCTCCCCTTTATAAAACTACCTACCCCCCAGGGGTAAGTAGTTTGTGTTACGTGTCTTAACTACTAATAGCTGATTGGCCCAGAGAGAATACCTGATTAAAAGTAGGCCAAATCAATTGCATATCCAAGGAATTTGGAATCAAATTTCAAAGACACAGAAATCTCTGAAGCATCCAGGCAGAGGAAAATTGAGCTGAGAGCTCCAGAGGGAGGGAGGAAGGGAAGGACTACAGTTCCTGCCTGTGGGGTCTAAAATATACCCCCATCTCTCCTTATAATCAGAGTTCCTAGTTGTACTTAAAAGAGCTTTTGGACTGGTGTGATGGCATATGGATTACATGCCTGTAATCCAAGCACCTTGGGAGTCTAAGGCAGGAGGAATGCAAGTTTGAGACCACTTAGCAATTTAGTGAGGCCCTAAGCAACTTGGGAAGACCTGTCTAAAAATTAATATTTTAATTTTATTTTTGGTATGGGGATAGAAACCAGGGGTGCTTAACCACTGAGCCACATCCACAGCCCTTTAAATTTTTTGTTTTGAGACAGGGTCTCACTAAGTTGCTCAGGGCATTGATAAGTGCTGAGGCTGGCCTCAGACTAGAGATCCTCCTGCCTCAGATTCCCGAGTTCCTGGGATTACAGGTGTGTGCCACCTTGCCCAGATTGAAAATTTTAAAACTTTTAAAAGAGGGCTGGGGATGTAGGCTCAATAGTAGAGCACCCTTGGGTTCAAATCCCAGCATCAAAAAAGAAAAAAACATTTCTTATAAAAACTATTGTCTCATATGTAAGCATATCTATAGTTTAAACACACAGATTTTCTAGGTGTGGTGGTACAATCTAAATTCCATTCTTTTCATTTGCCATGCTTCTGAACATATCATTTAGAATATGTCTTCAAATGCTACACAGAGGGGCTGGGGTATAGCACTCGATTCTCATATGTGAGACCCTGGGTTCGATCCTCAGCACCACATAAAAATAAATAAACAAAATAAAGATATTGTGCCCATGTTTAACTAAAAAATATTTTTAAAAAATGCTACACAGAAAATGTTGTCACCTTTACAAATTACCTTAATGTTTGTAAAGTATATTCTAACACTATGTGATAAACTACATCTGAAGTCTACTGACTATTGTTGCATATTAACTGGGCCTGGTGGCACATGCCTGTAATCCCAGGGGCTCAGGAGGCTGAGGCAGGAGGATCACAAGTTCAAAGCCAGCCTCAGCAAAAGCGAAGCACTAAACAACTCAGTGAGACCCTGTCTCTAAATAAAATACAATATAGGGCTAGGGATGTGGCTCAGAGGTTGAGTTCTCATGAGTTCAATCCTTGGTACCAAAAAAAACAAAACAAAACAACAACAACAACAAAAAAACCTGAACATGGATAATTATAGCAGCTTTATTGATAACTGCCAAAAACTGGAAGCAACCAAGATGTCCTTCAGTATATGAGTGGTTAATAAACCCAAATACATCCAAACTACCCATTCCCCCAAAGAAAGAAAGACCTGTACAAAAAAACTATAGAACATTTAAGAAATAAATAGAGGGGCTGGGGATGTAGCTCAGGCGCATGCACAAGGTCCTGGGTTCAATTCTCAGCACCCCCCCAAAAAAAAAAAAAAGAGAGAGAGAGAGAAGAGAGAAAGAAAGAAATTGAAAAAGACCTCAGAGATAGAAAGACTTCACATTTTCATAGACAGGCAGAATTAACATTGTTAAAAATGGGGTTGGGGATGTGGCTCAAGCGGTAGAGCACTCGCCTAGCGTGCACGCGGCCCGGGTTCGATACTCAGCACCACATATAAACCAAGATGTTGTGTCCGACGAGAACTAAGAAAAAATAAATAAATGTTAAAATTCTCTCTCTCTCTCTGTCCCCCCCCCTCTAAAAAAAATTGTTAAAAATGACCATACTACCAAAAACAACATACATATTCAGTGAAATCCCCAACAAAATACTGATACTGATGATATTCTTCACAGAACTAGAAAAAAACAGTCCTAAAATTCATTTGGATAAACAAAAGACTAAGAAGAACCAAAGCAATTTTAAGCCAAAAAAATAATGCTGGAGGCATCACAATACCTGACTTCAAATTATACTACAGAGCTATAGTAATGAAACTGCCTAATACTGGCATAAAAACACACACATAGACCAATGGTACAGAGTAGAAGATGCAGACAAACCTACACATCTGTAGTCAATTGATCCTTGACAAAGGTACCAAAAAACATACATTGGAGAAAAGACAGCCTATTTATCAAATGGTGCTGGGACAACTGGTTTCCATATGTAGAAGAATAAACCTAGACCCTTATCGCTCACCCTGCATAAAAATCAACTCAAAATGGATCAAAGACTTAGGAATTAGGTCAGAAAACATGCAACTCTTAGAAGAAAATGTAGGGTCAACACTCCAGCATATAGGCACAGGCAAGACTTTCTCAATAGGGCCTCTAAAGCTCAGGAAATAATGCCAAGAGTTAATAAATGGAATGGCATCAACTTAAAAAAGCTTCTGCACAACAAAGGAAACAATTAAGAATGCAAACAGAGAACCTACAGGATGGGAAAAAAATCTTTGCTAGCTACTCTTCTGACAGAAGGTTAATAAATAAAATACATAAAGAACTCAAAAACTTAACACTAAAAAAATCAAATAACCCAAATAATAAATGGTTAAATGAATTAAACAGACAATTCTCATAAGAAGAAATACAAATGGCCAACAAATATATGAAAAGTGTTCAAAATCATTAGCAATTAAATCAAAATTACACTGAGATTTCATTTCACACCACTCAGAATGACAGTCATTGAGAATACAAATAATAATGTTGGAGAGGATGTTGAGAAAAAGGAATATTTTTACACTGTTCGTGGGATTGCAAATCAGTACATCCACTGTGGAAATCAACATGGAGGTTTCTCAAAGGACTAGGCATGGAACCACCATATGACCTAGCTATACCACTTCTTGGTATTTATCCTGAAGAGCTGAAGTCATCTACTATAGTACTACATGCATACCCATGTTTATAGTAGCATAATTCACAATAGCCAAACTACAGAACCAGTTTAGGTGTCCATCAACTGATGAATAAAGAAAATGTAATATATATATATATATATATATATATATATATATATATATATATATATATATATATATATATAACATGCATGCACAATGGAGTTTTATTTAGCCATAAAGAAAAATGAAATTAAGTCATTTGCAGGAAAATGGATGTTACATAAAATATGTTCTGTTAAGTGAAATAAGTCAAACTTAGAAGGTTAAGAATTGTATGTAGGGGCTGGGGATGTGGCTCAGCGGTAGCGCGCTCACCTGGCATAGGTGCGGCCCGGGTTCCATCCTCAGCACCTCATACAAACAAAGATGTTGTGTCCGCCGAAAACTAAAAAATAAATATTAAAAATTCTCTCTCTCCCTCTCTCTTAAAAAAAAGATTAAAAAAAAGAATTGTATGTATTCTCTCATATACAGAAATTAGAGAGGAAAAATGAAAAAAAAATTATGGAGGTAGATCTCATGAAATCAAAGAAAATCAAAGGGAAGAGATCAGTAGAGGAAAGAGACAAAGGGGATGGAGATAATGAGGGAGAGGGAAAGTGCTGGGGTGGATATTGGCCAATTTATATTGTTATATTGTATATTGTGTGCATGTACAAATATGTAACAACAAATCCCAACAGTATATCCAAATATAATGCACCAATAATAATTAAAAGAACTTGTAAAAATGAAATAGGACCCTGTTCCTTGCCCAGCACATGAAACTCAATGAATAAAGGAAAGAATGAACAAATGAGTGACCTGTAGAAGATGCACCCATAATTTTTAAGGAGGTGAGAAAAATTACATTTTGAAAAATTATATCTTCCCATTGTTCCCTCCATCCATTTCTCTTTTCTATTTGTAGCCTATCTTTCACCTCACCATCTACAGGATGTCTTCCCAGATTGTACCCAGCCACCACACCGAAGGTCTGGATCTCCAGACTAGTTCCTCTTTCTCCTCATCTCCTTCTCACCTCCAGAGAAGGAGGCAGACAAGAGGTTCACAAGGAGAGGCATGAGGCCAAGGAGGGAAGATAGGAAAAGGCCTTAGCTTGACTAACTCAAAACTTATACAACATGGAAAGAAAACTAAGAAAGCTGAAAAAATAAAAAAAAAATGGGACGGGGCTGTGACTCAGTGGTAGAGCACGTGTGAGGCACTGGGTTTGATTCTCAGCACCACATAAAAAATAAAGCCAGGCACGGTGGTGTAAGCCCATAATCACAGCGGCTCTGGAGGCTGAGTCAGGAGGATCGAGAGTTCAAAGCCAGCCTTAGCAAAGGTGAGGTGCTTAGCAACTCAGTGAGACCCTGTCTCTAAATAAAATACAAAATATAGCTGGGGATATGGCTCCGTGTTTGAGTGCCCCTGAGTTCAATCCCTAGTACCAATAAATAAATAAATAATAAACAAACAAATAAAATAAAGTCATTGTTTCCATCTACAACTAAAAAAATGAAAAATGTATATGACTGGTTGGAGGAGCAGGGGGCAGATCAGAGGAATGGAAGACAAACCTGTTGAAATTTGTGGGGAATCAGGCCCCCTGCTCCAGCATCCCTAATCCCAGCCCCTAAGAAAGAGGCTAGGATGCTTTCTCTTCCCTCCCCAGGGCCAGTGTCCCAACAACCCAGTGGAGGCATCAGGCTGTTTTAACCCCTCTGGGAATCAGATGCTGTCCTTTGAGGTAGCATCTTTCTCAGGCCACTGAGAGGGTAGGTAGGGGAGTGTAATAGGCCAAGCATTTCCCAGGTGCTGGCTGAATTCTCTCCCTATATGCCCCTTTTATTGGGAAAGAGGAGGCGCTCTATCAGGACTGTCCTTGTAGCTGAGTTAACCTTGGATGTGTTATTGAACTTTTTGGAGCCTTAGCTTACACATCTGTTGATTAGATCATGATGCCTACCTTATAGGATTATTGAGACAATACTTTTTTTATGACACTGGAGATCAAACCCTGGGCCTCACACATGGTAGGTAAGTGCTCTACCACTGAGTTACATCCCTAACCAAAGAGAACACTTTGAAGGGTGAAGTTAGGGCCTGGCACAAAGTAAGTGTTGTGTTCAGTGACTGTCTGGTGTCTGAACTGAGTGCAGAATTCTGACCCCATCAGGGATTGGTAATTGTAAATTACTGATAAAGCCTCTGATGCTTCAGCATACCCAGACAAAGAGCAGCAGGGGCCTGTTCCTGCCATTTCCTTCTCATGAGTGCTGGTTAAGGGGGAACCATGGCACAGATATAGCAATTAAAAAAAATAAAAAGCCTACTTGGGAAGTTAAGGCAGGAGTGACACTTGAGCTCTGGAATTCAAGGCTGGCTTGGGCAACATGGAAAAATCTTTTTCTTCAAATAAATAAATAAATAAGTCAACTCACCTGGGTCAGGCTAAGTTCTATATCCCCTTAGCTCATGTAATTCTAGAAAACCCTTGAGGCAAGTACTAACTTCTCCAGATTTGTCCCTCCCTCCCTCCCTCCTTCCCTCCTTCCTTGGGTTTTTCTCTAAATAGACTAATTTTCATAATAGTTTTAAGTACACAGCAAAATTAGCCAGGTGACACATACCTATAATCCTAGTGACTTGGTAGGCTGAGGCTGACAAGTTTGAAGCCAGCCTCAACAATTTAGCAAAGCCCTAAGCAACTTAAACCCTATCTCAAAACAAAACATTAAAAAAAAAAGGCCAGAAATGTGGCTCAATTGTAAAATGCCCCTGGGTTCAATCCCCAGTATCCCCCACAAAGAGTTAAGTACACAACAAAATTGATCAGGAAATGCAGAGTTCCCATATACCCCCTTGCCCCCACACAAACAAGGTCTCCTCATTATTAACATTCTGTACCAAAGTGGTACATTTGTACCATCTTTAAAAAATTGTCTTTTCTTTATGGTATTGGGGATCAAACCCAGGCCTTGGGGATACTAGGCAAGTGCTCTAGCTACATCCCTAGCTCTGACATTTGTTATAATTGATGAACCTCCATTGGCAAAGCTCTATCACCCAAAGTCCATAGTCTTTATTGGAGTTCACTCTTGGTGTTGCACTATGAATTTTGACAAATATATTATGATGACGTGTAGTTTTATTTTCCAATACAATTTTATTTTTTATTAAAATATTATGTGCCCAGTAATTTGAAAGAGTAGGGAAAAAAGTTTACAGGAAAAACTGAGCATCTCTCTTTCCTGTCCTCCTACTTTCTAGCCTCAGGTCCTGGTTCCAGGGGCAGAGTGGCATTTTCTTATGTAATCCTCAACTGTAGGATGGCCACACTCTTGGCACTCAGGTAATGAACCTGTATCTGTAACATCAAAGGGAACTTGGGACAAACAGCCTATCAGAGCCAAGTGACCAGATTAGCTGAACACACCCTCTGCCTCAAGGGTCAGTCAGGCACCAATAAGATCTTTGAAAGATATTTTTAAGCTAGGTGTGGTGGCACACACCCGTGATCCCAGCAGCTCAGAAGGCTGAGCCAAAAGGATCAGAAGTTCAAGGACAACCTGAGCAATTTCGTGAGACTTTGTCTCAAAAAGGCTGAGAATTTAGCTCAGTAGTAAAGCATCCTTGGGTTCCAACCCCAGTACCAAAAATAAAACAATCAAAAATAACAAAAAAAGGAAAAAACAATATTTTTAAAATACTGCCTTCTTTTATTTCAATTAATTAATTGTGGTACTGGGGATGGAACCCAGGGGCACTCTCTGAGCCCCAGCCTTTTAAATTAATTAATTTTGGGGTACCAGGGTTTGAACCCAGGGGCTTTCAACCATCCCTAGCCCTTTTTAATTTTTTATTTTGAGACAGGGTCTCATTGCTTAGGGCCTTGCCAAGCCCCAAACAAGGCTGAGGCTGGCTTCGAAATTGTGGTCCTCCTGCTTCAGCCTCCCAAACTGTTGGGATTACAGGACTGTGCCACCATACCTGGCAGCCTTTTCTTTTTTCTTAATATTTTTTTACTTGTTTTATTTATAATAAAGGTCTATTGACAACCCGGCACCTCACACATACTCAGCTTTGCCACTGAGCCACAACCCCAGCCCCACCTGGCAGCCTTTTTATTTTTTATTTTTTCATCTTGAGACAGGGTCTCACCAAGTTTGCGACACTTATCTTGAACTTGCGATCTGGAATTCCCGTTTTAGCCTCCCAAGTTGCTGTTTTCAGTAGTTTTTTTGGATGAGGCAAAGTAAAGCTCAACACAGAAAGGCTGCTGGGAGCCAGGCACAGATGTGATCCTAGCTTCTAAGGAGGCTGAGAAAGGAAGGTTGCAAGTTCAAGGCCAACCTGGGCAATATAGCAAGACCCTGTCTCAAAACAAAATAAAAAGGGCCAGGGCTGGGGATGTA
Organism: Urocitellus parryii; assembly: GCF_045843805.1. NCBI lineage: Eukaryota > Metazoa > Chordata > Mammalia > Rodentia > Sciuridae > Urocitellus > Urocitellus parryii. The sequence goes on along the minus strand of NC_135532.1, from coordinate 94,103,265 downwards.
GCTTAGAGGTAGAAAGCTTACCTAGTGTGACATAGACTTGGGGTTCAATCTCCAAAATTTTGGGGGTGGGGAAGTTTCAGAAAGGCTGTGGAATGTGAGGCTGCCTAAGTGGGCTACTATCATAGCTGTATGGCCCTGAAAAATCATTCTATTTTAGACTTTTGAGATCTTCGCGTAAAAACCAAGGGGGTTGGATAGGAGTCCAGGCTAATGCTGCTGTGGCTAGCAGCTTAGTCTCTGGAGCCCTTCCTGTAAGGTGATGTTTCCTGCTGCAAAAACACCTTGCAACCACCCTCAATGCAGACATTGTTACCCCCAAATTAAAAATGAAGAATTAAGGGCTGGGGATGTGGCTCAAGCGGTAGCGCGCTTGTCTGGCATGCGTGGAGCCTGGGTTCGATCCCCAGCACCACATACAAACAAAGATGTTATATCCGCCGAGAACTGAAAAATAAATATTAAAAAAAAAAAATGAAGAATTAAGCTGGGCGCGTGGTGCCTGCCTGTATTCCCAGTGACTTGGAAAGCTGAGGCAGAAGAATCACAAGTTTGAGGCCAGCCTGGGTAACTGAGACTCTGTCTCAAAACAAAAAAAGGAAGTAGTTCAGTGGTAGAGCACTGGCCTAACATGCATGAGGTTCTGGGTTGAATCCTCAGTGCTGAAAAAAAAAAACCAATCAATAAATAAAGTAAAATAAAAACCCCTGTTCCTTTTTGGGGCAACAGGAGCAAGGGGCTTATACCCAGGGCCCCAAGCATGCTACACTGAGTTACAGCCCTAGCCCCCTACTTTTTGAGATAGGGTCACCCTAAACTGCTCAGTCTAGCCTCATTTAAACTTGTGATCCTCCTGCCTCAGGCTCCTGAGTAGCTGAGATTATATAAATGTTCCACTGCTCCCAGCTAGTTTTTTTTTTTTTTTATGTTGTAGATGGACACAATACCTTTGTTTTTTTATGTGGTGCTGGGGATCAAACACAGTGCCTCACGTGTGCTTGTCAAGTGCTGTACCACCAAGCCACAACCCTAGCCCATCCCAGCTCTGTTTTTAACTTCAGGAAAATGTTGGGCCCTGGACTGGAATACAGGACTCCTGGGTTCCAGGCTACCCTACCACCACTTCCTGGAATAGCAACCTTCTCTTTAAGGGACACAACTAAGCATGTCCACTCAGTCCATAGATTGAGGATTCTTTAGAGCAGGGCCAGTGATGTATGCCATGTGCTGCATTCTTGTCAGCACAAGATACACAGGGTGCAGGACCAGGCACAGAACAGGAGCTGGAGCTGGAAACCTAACTTGAAACTTTTATTTGGTTCTTCATTTTTGCTATGTGTGTGTATGTGAATTTGGGATTAAACTCAGGTGCATGTTACCACTGATTGCATTTCTAGTCCTTTTTCTTTTTTTAAATTTTTTAACGAGACTGCTGATTTTCGTTAGGTTGCTGAAGCTGGCTTCAAACTTGCAATCCTCCTGCCTCAGTTTCCTGAGTCACTGGGACTGTAGGTATGTACCACTGTGCCCAACAGTCTTTTCATTCTTTTTTTTTTTTTTTTTTTTTTTGTGTGTGTGTGTGCGAGCTCGCACGCACGAATAATTGAACCTAGGGTTTTACCACTGAACTACATCCACGGTCCTTTTTATTTTTATATCAAGATGTGATCTTGCAAAGTATCTTAGGGCCTTGCTAAATTGCTGGAGTTGGCCTCAAACTTCTGATCCAGTTGCTGTGCATATAGGCATGTGCTACCACACCCAGCAGTTTGTTTTAAAATCAGATTTCCATTTAAGTTGCTCTCCCCACCTACCACATACAAACCATGATCTTCCAAAGCAGTGATTGCCTTTCCATATTTAATGGAATAGAGATTTTCCCTTCTTCCTGTTTTCTCCTCTGGGTTGGTTCCTGGGGAGATGGGGGTCTTGTACTCTGGAGAGATCTGACATTGGACATTCCTGTTTCTTCTAATATTCTTCCTCTCTTCCTCTGAGCAGTTCAACAGCTGCTTTTCTTTCTTTCTTTCTTTTTTTTTTTTTTTTTGGTACTAGGGATTGAATCCAGTGGTGCTTAACTATTGAGCCATATTCCCAGTCTGTTTTATTTTTAATTTGAGACAGGGCCTTGCTAAGTTTCTGAGGCTAGTTTGAACTTGCAATCTTCCTGCCTCAGTTCTCCTGAGTCAGTCTTTGGGATTACAGGAGTGTTCCAATGCACCAGGCCAGGGCTGCTTTTCAGTGTAGCAGGATCTGGTAGCATGGATTTTCCCAGGAAATGGAATATTCAAATGGATGATGGATGGCACTGAGAGGAAGATTTGGTTCTAGATCGGGGGTCTTAATCCCCTTTCCATGGCAATTCCATATGGACTCAGTTGGATCAAAGGTCCTCCCCTCTCCATGGAGATCTCATCAAAGGACCACGACTACAATGCCCCAGCACATCTAACCTTTTGGCAATGACTGATACCTGAGAAACTGTGCTCATATCCAGTTCTGTGATAGATCCCCTCATCTACCTCAATCTAAGGCTGGTCTAGTGATTCCTTTCAGGCCCCACACTCAAGCATCCAAAGGCTGCTTTTGAAGTCCTTCCTCCCAACGAGTCATGCCCACTTGTCCCTGGTTGTCCTCTGGTCCAGTGGGAAGGCAGACAGCTTTGTGACTTCACAAAAATCTATCTTGTGACAAGACTGATCCTGGTGAAACAGGAGGTGGGCAGAGGGAGCTTTCCCCAGGAACATCATGTAACTTTCCATAGAGACACCCCCACCTCTAAGGGAATGAAGAAGAGCTGCTCTGCGGTAAGTGTCCAGGTTACCCTCTATGACTAGAAATGCCTTTCCTTGATGACTTTGGCTTCCAGGCCTAGCTGGAAGTTCCAGGCTATGTTGCCAGATATATCTCAGAGGTCCAGGCCTATGGCAGCCAGGTTTCTGGAGAGGCAGAAATTATTCCAGGTGATGGTGGTGGTGTATTCCTGTCCTTCAAACTGAAGTTCAGACCAACTTCCTGCCATTAGACAAAGTCATTCTTCTCTAGGTCCATTTGAATGAAGAGAACTGATAGAGTGGGGATTGAATCTTCATTAGGGTCAGCCCCAGCAGTTATTTCCCAAAGTACATTCAACCAGAGATCCCTGAATCCCATAGAAAGGTCTTGTAGCTATATATAAATATTGCCAAAAATCCAGGGGCTTGTGGGAACTTGATGGCCAGTATAGACTGCTCTCCACTGTTGTTTCCTCATGAATCTGAGGCAAAAAAGCTGGGGATGCTTGCTTCTAAACTTCCCTGCACCTAGTCCCCAAACTTTCAACTGTACCTGCAGTATGGTCTCTGGGAAGAGCAGGTCCCCAGGAGTCAGGATGATAATTGCCTGACTTATTAGGGGATTAGACAGGCCCAGGGAAAATCTGGAAGGCAGAATTTAACTCTCTTCAAGCCCGCTTTGTGCTGGGCTTGTGAGGGTGGTCCAGGGCACACCATCTCTGAAAATCCCCTTTGGCCTCTACTTTGATTATGACATCACTATTCTGCCAGAGAACCAAGAAAGTTAAGAGTTCTGTGCAAGGATTCCAAACGTGGGCTTCCTCCCTGCAGGAGAGCAGGGTGGATAGGCTGGTTTGGGAGGAGTGCCATGTTTTATTTCACATTCAGAGGGGTCCTTGACCTTAACTACCCTTCACCCTTAATTAGCTGTAGCCCTTTCAAGAGTAATGAGGCCTAGAGAAGATTCTCCTGCCTCCACTCTCTGGCCTTTTCAGTTTAGGTTCTCTAATGGAACAGGAAGTTGGACAGGTGATCAAAAGTGGCTGTTCCATTACTTTTCAGTCTTTCTGAAAATGTGCCCCAGGATTTTTCTGGTATGGAGCTTTTTTTCTTACTTAAATGCAGAGAGCTATGCTGGACTTGGTGACACATGCTTTTGCTTTTACTCACAGCAACTCAGAGGCTGAGGCAGGAGGATCACAAGTCCAGATCAGCATTGGCAACTTAGTAAAACCCTATTTCAAAAAAAAAAAAAAAGGCAGAGGGCAGTGGTATAGTTCAGTGGTAGAGTGCTCCTGGGTTCAATCCTTAGTACCCCCCCACATATTAATTTAATTAAATTTAAAAATGCAGAGAACTTGAGCTTCTCCAGACAGCAGTAATGGGAACAAAGAGAATCCATCCAGGGCTGAGGGAGTCCTAAAGAACTCCAATAGGTACAGTGAGAGACAAAGAACAATCAAAGGTAAGAATAGCTATCACTTACCTAGCACTTACTATGTGTAAGGGACACATTAAACACTTTACATTTAATTCTCATAACAGTGCTGGAAAAAAGATGCTATCCCCATTTTCCAGGTAGGGAAATTTAAGTTCAAGAGAACTGAAGTAACAACCAAGGTTCACAGCTGGTAAATGGGAACACCAGTAATGGAACCCAGGCCTGTCTGTCTCCAGACCTGGACTCAACCACAGTGCTATCCATTCCCCCACACTCCAAAAGAGTAAATGATACTATTTTTGCATCCCTATCCATCAGCAAGGGTGTTAGAGAAGGCCAGATGCTGGAAATTTGAGCCTTATATCATTCAGATCATGTTTTTGGATAAGGAGTTGCTTAGATCTTTGCTTAGACCTAGCTAATCTTTAAAGAGACTCATTGGGGAGCAGCTGTTCTGATTTGCTTCTTACCATTTTGCAGATGATTAAAGTGAGGCCCTGGGGGCCACAGGAGGGGAGTCCTTGGGGTCTGTGGCTAAGCAGTGGCTCTGAGGTAGGGTTGACAGATAAAATATAGATTCAGATAAAATTTAATTTCAGATAATAATTAAGTGTACTAAATATTACATGGCTTCTCTCTCTGGCTGGGAACCTGGTACATGGAAACTGGGTAGAGATGAGAAATTGAGGCCACTGCCTCATTTCTCACTTGAATTTCTGGCCCCTTTATGAGAGCAGGAGGTGGAGGCTGACTTCTGGAGACTATAGCTGCTGCATCAACTGGATGAGGTGGGGGCTTAAACTGTTGTCTTTTCTTTTTCCTTTTTTTCTTTGTTGGTATATGAGATTGAACCCAGGGGTGTTTTACCACGACCAACATCCTCAGGCCTTTTGATTTTTATTTTGATTCAGGGTCTCCCTGAGTTGCTTAGGGCCTCGATAAGTTGCTAAGGCTAGCCTTGAACTTGCAATCCTCCTGAGCCTTTGGGATTACAGGGGAGCACTACTGTGCCCTGCTTACGCTGTTGTCTTTTTGGAGCCTCATCTGCTTTCTCTGTAATCTGAGTGTGGTAAACATGGATGTAATTGATAGGAGTTGTCACTTTCCATATCTCTTGGAGAAGGGGATAGTGTTACCTCTACTAATTTTTCTGGAGAACTGATGAGGCCCCTCAGGCAGGAGAGGGTACCTGGTGAATGGTTCAGACTTTCTGTCTGGGATGAAGACTCTAAACCTGGTAGCCCTGATTCTATTCTTAGTGGTTCCAATAACACATCTGGACACTTGCAGTATCTTGTCCAGTTAACAGAAGAGCACAAGTGATTGTGGGACAATGGCCTCACCTCCCAATTCTTGGGAAATGTAGGAGAAAGCATGGAGTTGTTGGGGTGGCACTAGGGTCAGGTGAGCCTAGAAAGAGGCACCAGGAAATAATCAGTCATAGAAAGGTGGGGAGGGGAAGAGAGTGAGAAGGGAGGTGTAGCTTGAAGTCCAGAGGACCTGGTATTATGGATTTTCCAACCCAGGGAATGGACAGCTTGGGATAGGGACAAGTAGATCATATCTAAGATTGTAGCCCTGGTCCTGGGGCTAGGTCTGGGCCTTGATTACCCTTTTTCTGCTGCTAGGGAGCCCTGTGAGCATGACTCCTCCCCTTTTCAGATGGGAGTTTCTTTATCAGGCATATACCATAAGGAGGGAGGGACAGAAGGGAGCAAGGCAGGACAGAGTCCAGAGATATTATGTCAAAGAGGCCAAGAAATCTCATTCTGATGATTTACAACTGAATGTGCCAGAACCAAGCTTGGTGTGAACCTGGATTATCTGTAGCTTTGTGTTTATATATGCATAGGTTTGAAAGTATTTGCTGTAAGGACTGGTACCTAACACACAAGTGTACATGTCTGTTAATCTGGCATGTGTGAGTAATACTTATTCTTTTGAAATGTGCCATTGAGCACTCTTGGAGTGTGTGTGCACCTAGGAAAGCCTGGGTGCTGCCCCTTTCCCTTCTCAGGATATGGTTCTGGGGATGCCTGCAAGTGTGCAGCTGTGTGTTTGGGCAGGGGCTGACAGGGATAGAGGGCTGCAATAGTTAAAGTGTGAGATTCTTGAGGGAGCTGCTGCTGGACAGGCCCTGTATGTCTCCTACTTTTACTTTCCCAGCCTCCTAGGTCCTGACTTCTTCAAATTCCCTCCTTGATGCCCCTGGCTCTCTTCACCAACCCAGGACCCCAGGCTGGGTTTCTATAGGAGAGCAGTGCCATCTGGTGACAAGCTGAAGCAGTGCCAGGAGCTCTGGTGAGTTGCACTTTGGGATCCTACAGAGGTTCTTTGAGAACTTCAGGCAGTCACCATGGGATGGCTAGACCACAGACAGAGGGAGGACATCTAAGTTTGAGAACTGCATTTCTATGCATCATTGGGTTCATGGCCCAAGGAGGCATGGTAGGAAATTTGTCTGGAGTATTGGAGAAAAGGCATAAGCAGGTTGAGCCCAGCCTCTGGACACTGATTCAACTGTCTGGATTCAGATTTTTCATCTGTAAATCCTGTTAACCATACCTACCCTATGGGGTGGTAGTGAAAGAGTGTGGCTAAAATACTTGGCTTAGAGGCAAGCTTGCTGTAAAGTCAAAGTAAATGGTAGTGGCCATTGCTGTTATAGGCAAAGTTCAAGAAGCACAGAAGGAGAGCTGTGTGTTGTGGCAGAAGGGGTTGCAGAAAGGTGACATGTCTAGCACACATTCTAGAATCTGGGCCTTGAGCAGCTGCTGCTCCAAGTTAAACATTTAAATGAGGAAGGAAGATCTCTCTGGAAAGAGGAAAATGAGATCTGGGAATGGAATCAAGAGACCCAATATCCAGGTTTATTACTAACTATGGAATCTGAGTATGGCAGCAGACCATGGGAATGCACAGAAACGTGCTCAGACTCTAAGATGAACTGTGGGATCTTACTGAGATTCTGGACAATTGTGGACTTAATGTTTATCTCTCATGCTCCCACAAAGGATCTCTGAATCAAAGTCAAGACGCAGTTCTGACTCTGCTGCTCATTGGCTGCATTAGTTAAGACATTTACTCTCTGAGCCTTACTTTTCCCAACTGTTAAATGAAGAAATTGAATTAGATGACCTTTGAGGTCAGTCCTGCCTGCCTTCATCTATTTTTCTTCTTTGGTTTTGAGAATTGAACCCTAGGGGTGCTCTAACCCTGAGCTACAAGCTCTTTTCTTTCTCCCTGCCTCGCCATACTGGGGATTGAGCCCAGGGGCTCTACCACTGAGCTACATCCCCAGCCCCCCAACGCCCTTTTTTTCTTATTTTGAGACAGGGTCTGAGGTTGGACAGGAACTTGGGATTCTCCTGCTTCAGCCTCTAGAGCGACTGTTAGGTGCATACCAGTACACTCAGCCATATATGGGCTTTTGATTTTTCATTTCTCTTCTTCACATATAGTAACTGGCAATAAATATTAATTGATTCCTACAGGATATGTCGAACAGAAAGACAAAAAACCAAAGACTTCTGTATGAGTGCTGTACTTTCTGATATGCTCATGGGAAATATTTTCTTTGTTCCTGGTATATTCGAGGAATGATATGGGAAATAAGAGAATAATACAGAACCTCTCCGTTGACATATAGCGCAAAATAAAACACTGAAAAAGTATCAAGCAGTACAGTCCGGTTGTAGAAGAATCGAGTCCCTTTTCGCTTCCGTCTTCCCAAGCAGCCAATGAGTACAGGGCAGTTTGGCTTCAATGTAGAAAACTACATGTCCCGGCAGCCAATGCGCGGGACGAAGAGCTTATGCGCCAATCGGCACTGGCGTCCCTAGACGCGAAACTTCATTTCCCAGGCGTCCTCGGGGCGCTTCGATTTTCTTTTTTTTTCCACCCCCACCCTCCGCTCTTTCAGGCGTCTACTCCCGCCCTCTGCTCGCTATCCTCGCGCCAACTCGGCGCGCGCGCACTCGCGCGCGGGGCACGTAGCACGCGAGTGACGCATAATATGTGGGCCGCTCTGGAGCCGTGGTCGCGCTGTGTGTGTGAGTGAGGGTGAGTGAGTGCGGGACCTGAGGCAGTGTGTGTGAACTGTGTCCGCTGGCGGGGTCAGGGGGAAAGCGGCGGAGCCGCCTAGGAAGGTGAGTGGGGAAAGGAGGGAGATGGCTCTTTGGGAGGGGCACAAGGAAACGGCACGCAGCCGGTGGAGCGGAGAGTGGGCGCCGGACTGGGGGAGGGGCGGCACCTGCTTGGGCCGGCGGCGGGGAGGGGGCGGGCCGCGCCGCCGGAGTGGCTGGGCCCGGGGCCTGACAGGACTTTTTCTCCGGATTCCTGGCCTGGGGGCGGGGCCTCCAGTTCTTTCTCTAGTCGCTTAAGAAGCTTCCCGAGAGTAACTCTTCCGCCCGGAGTGGGGGGCAGGGGTGTGCCCGCCCCTACCTGGAGGCGGGGGGCGCCTTTCATTTCCCTTGTCACCTCTTTTCTGCCAATTCTTGCGTCTCCGTTCCGTACGGTCTGGGGGGTTCCATCTTCTTTGCCGTACGGCGGCCCCCTTCCCGGACTGTGTCTCCGCCTCCAGCTCCAGTCACCTGGGCGGGCTCTCCCCTCCCTCGGCCTCGTGCCACCTCCCCCTGCACCCGCCCAACTCTTGGACCCGGCGCGGGGGTGGAGCTCTTCAGTAACTCCTCCCACCAGTGACGGAGGCGGGAGTGTAGAGATAGGTTTGCGGGTCCTGCGCCTAGGAGGCAAACCTCGGATTGCCCGCCAAGCTTCCTTGGGATTCTGTTTCCAGGGGTTGTAGTTGTTTTCAGTTGTGATGTCCGAGAACTTTACTTCTCTTCCGAGACGGTTTCTGTCTCGCTTCCTCTTACTGCAGTGGTATAGTTGAAGAAGTAGTTTTTGTAATGTTTGTTGTACTTTTTGAGTTACAAAAAGTAACAATTACGTCCTGTTGCTCTCGTTTTTTCCCTACTACCTGTGACTTTTCAGTGAAGCCTTTTAATTTGTCTACATGTTTTAATTATTAGTTTACACTAGCATCTTGTTGGGAACGCTTTGTTAATATTTAGAGTGTGAGGTTCATTGGTTAGCGTCATCCTGAATTTTTTTTTCCGGTTTATTGGAGTTTACCTTTAAGGTTTATGTAAGCTTTTTATTTAGACTTTAGGAATTGATTTAGTGTTTTTCTGAAGGATTAGGGTTTTAAATCATGGCGGGTATTCCTTACCCATTTTCGAGTGGTGGTGTATTTTTGGATATTAAGAAGGTAACAGAATTTGGGAAACGTAGGGAAATCTTTTCGTATTCAGCATCTTTTGCTTCGTTTGCTGAGCACAGTGTTTTACTGTTCTACTGGCGTGCAGTTATTAAATTTAATAGAGGAGAATGAACCATGTATTAAATTGAAGTGATTTGAATTGGTTTACTACCAGTTGTATTTTTTTTTGTAATGGAGATGGTCATGTACAATAAGATGAAGTTGCACATGATCTCTTATGTCACAGGGATTATTAACTTTTTATGTGAACCTCTACAATTACCCCCCCCCCCCCCCCCCCCCCCGCACGGGAAACTGAACCTGGGTGCTCTAACATTGAGTTACATTCCTAGCCCTTTTTATTTTGAGACAGGGTTCCCTTAAGATGCTGAGGCTGGCCTCCAAATTATGATCCTCCTGCCTCAGCCTTTGGAGTGGCTTGTATCACAGACATGCACATCCAGCTTTTTCTTTTTCTTCTTTTTTTTTGAAGGTACTGGAACCATGCCCAGTGGTGCACACCTGTAATTCCATTGGTTTGGGAAGCTGAAGTAGGAGGATTGCAGGTTCAAAGCCAGCCTCAGCAATGTCTCTGAGCAACTTATCGAGATCCTGTCTCAAAATAAAATATAAGAAAGGGCTGGGGATGTGGCTCAGTGGTTAAATGCCCCTGGATTAAACCCCTGGTCCACCCCCACCCCCCCAAAAAAAAAATAAATACTGGATTTTGAACTCATGACTTCTGTCATGCTATGCACATGCTCTACCACTGGGTTACAGCAGTTTTAACAAGGAAGGGTGCTTATAGATATTTGTTTTAGGATTGTAACCTTCCTAAAGTTTTTTTTTTTTTTGGATTCAGGATCAGACCTCCCCATCTTGCAGCCCTGGGGATCAAACCCAGGGTCTCATGCATGTTGGGCCGGCACTCTTATCACTGAACTATATCCCTAGCCTCAGAATCATTTAAAAAAATTTTTTTTTGTATTTATTGATGGTCAGAGTGCCTTAATTTCGTTTATTTTTTATGTGATACTAAGAATTGATCCCAGTGCCTCACACATGCTAGGCAAGCATTCTGCCAATTGAGCTAAAGCCCTAGCCCCACAATCAGTTTTTTTTAAAAATACATTTTTAATTGTAGATGAACTCAATACCTTTATTTATTTCTATGTGATGCTGAGGATTGAACCCAGTGCCTCACATATGCTGGGCAAGTGCTCTACCACTGAGCCACAGCCCCAGTCCCAGAATAAGTTTTTAAAATGGACTTTATTTTAGACTTTGGGATAGTTTTTGCTGAATAGTGTATTGGAAAAGAAGACATTCTAGAGTTTAATTAGAAAGTTAGGAAAGGTTTTAAAATTAAAGGTGAGAGTCAGGTTTGGTGGCATATGCCTGTAATCCCAACCACTTGGGAGTCAGAGACAGGAGGATCTCAAATTCAAGGCCAGCCTTTACAGTTTATTGAGGCTCTCAGCAACTCAGTGAGACCCTTATTTATTTATTTATTTATTTATTAAAGAGAGAGGGAGAGAGAGAGAGAATTTTTTAATATTTATTTTTTAGTTATTGGCAGACACAACATCTTTGTTTTATATGTGGTGCTGGGGATGGAACCCGGGCCGCACGCATGCCAGGCCAGCGTGCTACCGCTTGAGCCACATCCCCAGCCCCAACCCTTTTTTATTTAAAAAATAAAAGGGCTGGGGATGGAGCTCAGTGGTAAAGTGCCTCTGGGTTTAATCCCCAGTGTACACACACACACACACACACACACACATACACACACACACACACAAAAGATGTGAGGTTAAAAAAAAATATAATGAAAAGTCTGTTCTCTATCTTAGTCAGTTACCTGCCATAATATAATATTATTAATTTCCTGTGTATTCTTCCAGGGATGTTTTGTTCTAGGGGAATACACTTTTTTTTTTTTTTTGTCTTCATACATGTACTTAGGGTTAAGATGTTCATCTCATTCCACCATCTTTCCTACTCCCAACCCCCTCTCTTCCCCTCCCTCCCAGAGGGATACACTTTTTAATTCACAGTAGGTAGTATGTTATACACAAAACAAAAACATTTTGCTTTCTTACTTGGCAATGTATTTTGATAGTAGCTCTAAATTAGGAAAATAAGTGGTTCTCAATTTTTTCTAATTCCCCTTTTGTGTTGGAACCCAGGGTTTTGTGTTCATGTGTACTCTCACTGGGATATACCTCTAGCTACTCCAACTTTTACTTTTAATTTGTTATTATTTTTGTGACAGGATATCCCTATATAGACTAGACTGGCCTCAAACTTGCTATCCTCCTGTCTCCACTTACCCGGGAGCTAGGATTACAGGCCTGCCACATTGCCTGCCTCCACCTTTTTATTAGGAAGATTTTCAAGCTTTTTAAAATAGAAATTTTGAAAGAATAATAAAATAAATTGGTTATCTGTTATATTCTGTATATGTGTGGAGTTAATGTATTTTTTGTAAACATTTGAAAATAAATTGGAAGCCAGATGGTGCATGCCTGTAATCCCAGTGATTTGTGAGGTTGAGGCAGGAGGATTGCAAGTTTGAGACCAGCCTGGATGCCTTAGTAAAAAGGGTTGAGGATGTAATGTGGCAGTAAACCATCCTTGAGTTCAATCCCCCAGTATGGAAAAATGAATAAATAAACATATATATGTCTGGAAATTTGCATGATGAAATTAACCACTAACCATTTTATTTTAATTTTATATGTTATTTGGTACTTGGAATTGAACCTTGGGGTACTTTACCCATGAGCCACATCCCCAGCCCTTTTTATTTCTTATTTTGAGACAGGGTCTCACTAAGTTGCTCAAGGCCTTGCTACATTATTGAGGGTGGCCTTGAATTTGGGATCTTCTGCCTCAGCCTCCCAGTTGCTGGGATTACAGGTATGCATCACCACACGTGGTTTACCACTAATCATTTTAAAGTGTACAATTAGGTGGCATTTTGTATGTTGACGGTGTAGTGCAATCTTTATCTCTTTCTAGTTTCAAGCCAGTTTTTATCACTTGGAAAGGAAAATTCTTACCCATTTAGCTATTATTCCCCTTTTCCTTTTCTTCTTATCTCTGACAGTCACTAGTTAGCTTTCTGTAGTATGTTGATTTACTCCTATTCTTTTTTTTTTTTTTTTTGGTACCGGGGATTGAATTGAGGGGCACTTGAGCACTGAGCCACATCCCCAGCCGTATTTTGTATTCTATTTAGAGACAGGTTAAAAGGTTTTCACTTTTGCTGAGGCTGGCTTTGAACTCACAATCCTCGTGCCTCAGTCTCCTGGTGGAATTACAGGGGTGTGCCTCTGCACCCAGCTGATTTATACCCATTCTTGATGTTTCATATAAATACAATCATAATGATAAATGTGACCGTTTGTATGCTTTTTTCACTTAACATGTTATTTTCAATGTTCATCCACATCTATAACATGTATCAGTATTTCATTTCTGTGACTGAAGAAATATTCATTGTATGGATATGCCACGGTTTGTTTATTCATTTATCTGATGATGGACATTTGGGTTGTTTCCATTCTTTAGTTATTTTGAATAAAGCTGCAGTGAACATTTGCCACACAATTTGTTTTGAATTCTTTTGTGTATATAGTAGTGAAATTGTGGGTTATAAGGTAATTCCATGTTTGTTTAAAAAAAAAAAAAACTCTCAGGGACTATCAAACTTCCATAGTTGAGGTACCATTTTGTATTCCTGTCAGAAATGTGTCTTCTTCTTTCTTCACTTTTTTGCTGGTGTTTATATTTTCTGATGTTGTGATTATAGCCATTCTAGAAGATGTCAAGTGGTATTTTCATTTTTTTTTTTTTTTTTTTATGGTGCTGGGGTTTGAATTGAGGGCCTCTTGCATGGTAAGCACATACCACTGAACTGCATCCCCAGCTTCATTTGCCCATGCTTATTTATTTATTTAATTTTTGATACCAGGGATTGAACCCAGAGGCACTTAACCACTGAGCCACCTCCCCAGCCCTTTTTATTTTTTATTTTGAAACAGGTTCTCGCCAAGTACCCTTGAACTTGGAGTACTTCTGCCTTAGCCTTCTAAGTTTCTGGGATTTACAGGCCTGTGCCACTGCACCTGGCTAATGCAATTTATTTTTGTGGTGTTCTTTTTTCTTTTTGGGTACTGGGAATTGAACTCAGGGGTATTTGACCACTGAACCACATCCCCAGCCGTATTTTGTATTTTATTTAGAGACAGGGTCTTACTGAGTTGCTTAGTGCCTTGCTTTTGCTGAGGCTGATTTTGAACTCGGGATCCTCCTGCTTCAGCTTCCTGAGCCACTGGGATTACAGGTGTGTGCCACTGTGCCCAGCTTTCTATGGTGTTCTTATATCCTCAACTTTGCTGAATTTGCTTATTAGTTCTAACAGTTTTTATGTGGATACTTTAGGATTTTTTGTATATAGGATTATGTTATCTACAAATAAAGATCATTTTATTTTTTCCTTTCCAACTTGGATGGCTTTCTTTTTCCTTCATTGTTCTTATGAGATCAAAATGTTCAATAAAAGGATAAAAGTGAGCTTACTTGTCTTGCTTCTGATTTTATTATTTTGGTACTGGGATTGAACACACAGGGGTGTTTTATCACTGAACAAGTCCCCAGCCCTTTTTATTTTTTGTTTTGAGACAGGGTCTGCTAAAGTGCTTGGGGCCTCACTAAGAGGCTGGCTTTGAATTTATGACCCTCTTGTTTTTAGCCTCCTGAGTTACTGGTATTACAGGTTTGTGCCACCATACCTAGCCTTTTTTTTTTTTTTTTTTTTTTTTTGGTGGTATTGGAAATTAAACCCAAAGGCCTTCTACCACTGAGCTGTATCTCTAGCCCCGCCTTTTTAAAAAATTTTATTTTGAGATAGAGTCTCATTAAGTTGCCAGGCTGGATGATTATTATTATCACAAAAGGGTCAGATATTTTTTTGTGCATTAGTGAGATGATCATTTTTTTTCCACCTTCATTCTGTTATTGTGGTGATGATATTGATCAGTTTTCCTATGTTGAATCACTCTTGTAATCTGGGAGTAATCCTGGTTGGTCATTGTGTGTAATCTTTTTTTTGGTGGTGCTCAGGATTGAATCCAGGGTCTTGTGCCCGCTAGGCAAGTACTCTACCAGCAGAACTATATCCCTAGCCCTCATTGTGTGTAATCTTTTTTTTTTTTTTTAAAGAGAGAGAGAGGGGAGAGAGAGAGAGAGAAAGAGAGAGCATTTTAAATATTTATTTCTTAGTTCTCAGCGGACACAACATCTTTGTTGGTATGTGGTGCTGAGGATCGAACCCGGGCCGCAAGCATGCCAGACAAGCGCGCTACCGCCTGAGCCACATTCCCAGCCCTGTGTGTAATCTTAATATTTTATAATGTTCCCTACCATATGGTTGAAGTTCTTTTTTTGTTTTATTCTGTATTTAGTCTGCTAGTATGTTTTTCTTTGGAGTTAATGGGTAGCTCAGGTGACATGAATCGCTACTGGCTATTGGAATTGCCTCTAAAATAAATATTTGTACTTTAGAGAATTGGTGGTATTTTCTTTTACATGTTTCTTTTGGTCTTATGGTAGATATCTTTAGAAGAATTAACAACCTTGGATCAGTAAGTAATCCTATTCTGGTGTGAAACTTCTTTTATAGAATGATTGGTAAAAATATATACTTTCCATGGCAGGATCTGATGTTTTGATCCGGAAGGCTGCTTTGGCAAAGAAATTGATTCCATGAACCATCTAAACATTTTGGGTCTCATTTATCTCCTTTGGAACTCCTTTTAAACCTTTGCCATTTGGTGTCTTATTTGACTCCTCCTAAACCCATTCAGGTCCCTGTCCTTCATCATTCTTTGGCTTATCACTCAGTCCAGTAACTTCTACCTATCTTCCAGTCTCTTTTTCTCCTTCCAGGAAATCAGATGTAAGGGAGGTTAGGAGACGGAAGGACAAATAGGCTCATTTATTTTATTTTTAGTTGTGGTACTGGTGATTGAACCCAGGGACATTTTACCATTGAGCTATATCAATACCCTGCCCTTTTTGTTTTTATTTTGAGGCAAGGTCTAGCTAAGTTGCCCAGGCTGGCCTAGAATTTGTGATCTTCCTACATCAGCCTCCGAGTCACTGGGATTACAGGTGTGTACCACTGCACCCACCTTATTTAGTTTTTAATATGGGGTCTTATTAATGTTGCTCAGACTGCCTTAGTCTTTTGTATAGCTGGGGCTACAGATCTGAGCAACCCTATCCAGTTTTGGACAAATGGATTTATAGCATTCTTTTCCAACTTTTGTATTGGTGATAAAGTAGATCAGTGGATCATTGCCACTTCTTGGCCTTTTTAGAATTAACAGGGACTGTTTGTTTTATAGAGCTTCCCCCCAGAAGACTAACAAGAGCAAAAGATTTGGACCTCAGTGATCTAGACCTGGGATTACTGCATGGCTGTATATATTTTATATGTGTGTGTGTGTGTGTGTGTGTATTTACATATATAATTCTTTATTTTTTTGGTGCCAGGTTTTGAACCCAGGGCCTGGTGCATAGTAGGCAAACACTCTACCACTGAGCTACATTCATAGTCTCTATACATGTACTTTTCAAGAGAGGAAGAGACTGTAGCTTTTGATTGATTCTCAAACGGGTTTTTAGAAAGATTAAGAATCACCATTTTGATCAAGCTTCTTGCTTGATTTGACAGGCGAGGAAACTGAGGTTGAAGGAGGTGAATGTGGATTCAGGGTATCCCACTGTACCACATATAATTATCTGAAAGGGTCCATGTGTTAAATTTCCTTTGCTTTTTAATTATTTCCCTTGCTTGCTCATCCATTTTCTACCCTTTCCCTTCACTTTTCCTTTTGTGGGAAGTATGTCTGGTTTATTTGCCTGTGCTCATTTATTGTTGTTGTTGCTGTTGTTGTTTTGGCTTCCTTAGGCCAAGTCATGACTACAGTAGCGGTACATGTGGACTCAAAAGCCGAGCTCACTACCCTGCTGGAGCAGTGGGAAAAGGAACATGGCAGTGGGCAGGACATGGTACCTATCCTTACCAGGTATGAATAATTAAGGTGGTTTTTCATACATGACTCTTATGCTAGTTTTTTTTTCTTACACACAAAAAACCTACACTATAAGAAAAAGGAAAAATTAATATAGAGAAAAGTATAGGAATATTTTTACCTTGACTGAGTTTTAATTCCATTTTTTTTCTTTTTATTATTTATTTTGGTACTGGAGATTGAATTTAGGGGGGCTTTACCTCTGAGCTACATATCCAGACTTTTTAAAAAATTTTTTGAGACGGAGTCTTAAGTTGCTGAGGGTCTTGCTAACTGCCTAGGTTGGCCTCAAACTTGTGACACTCCTGCCTCAGCTTCTCAAGTTGCTGGCATTATAGGCATGTGTCACTATGTCTGGCTTCTCTTTGCTTCTGAATTTCTTATCTTTCATTTCAGGGCCCTGTCCGCATTCTTCTTTGCAGGTTTGTTTGTGGCTCTCTTCTCCCTTTTTAACCATTCTTACCTACTTTGATCCCTGTCCATTATTTCAGCCGTTATTCTGTGTTGACTTTTAGGTTTCTATTTCTACTTTTTTATTTTCTTTTTAGTTTTAGGTAATTTTTAAAGTTTCTTGGTGTATATATCTTGAGAGCTTTTGGGGAGGTTTTAGCAGGGGAGTACAGCTACTTTTGTATATCCTTGACTAAAGAATGATTTTCCTCTATTGGGAAATGTTATCCTCTTTGACCAAATGTGCAGTTTATGGAGAGATGCACACAGAGTAGCGAGTGCATCTAGGCACACCTACCTTGCTAGCCAGATAAGCCAAGTCAACCCTCGTGGTTATTGGGGTGACATGTCACAGTTAGATTGCACTTATATCCTTGGTTAGAAATATTAACCTTGGGCTGAGGTTGTGGTTTAGTGGTAGAGCACTAGCCTAGCATGTGCGCGGCCAGGGTTCTATCCTCAGCACCACATAAAAATAAATAAATAAAATAAAGATATTATGTTCAACTACAACTAAAAAATAAATATTAAAAAAAAAAAGAAATATTAACCTGGCTGTTCCACAGACATCTAAAACATACCATGTCCAAAACAGCTTATCACCTTCATCTGTAATTCCTTTATCCACAACTTAGTCCTTTTGTTCTGCTCACCTTGGTTTTAAACTAAATGGTTATAAACTAAAATCCCAAGAGCCATCATCTCTAATGTATTCCTTTACCAACACAGTCTCAGTCACAAAGCCCTAGGAATTTCTGCTTCTTCCTTTTCATTCCTTTTCCACAGCCACTACTACTTTATTAGGAGTTGACCATGTCTTGATTGACTCATTAGACAGTATGTCTTTTTAGTTTATCCTTTTCTAATAGATCCTTCCCTCTTGCTGGAAAACTCATCTTTTTCATATAGAAATCTGATTGTAATGTCTCTTTTCTTAATTCTTCCATGGCTGCTTTGTTCCTGCAGAATAAGAGGTGAATTCTTTAGACCTCCCTTTTCTGCCTCATAGCATTGGTCTTCTGTTAAGGAGTAGTGCTATGTTTTCTAATCTCTGTATGCCTTCACACTTGCTATTTCTTTGGCCTGAAATACCTTTCCTTGTCATGTCTGTTTCACAAGCTCCAGTCCTTTGAATGAATGGTTAACAAATCATATCTGTAGAAGCTTCCCTAGCTTTGACTTCATAGGTGGGTTTGGTCACCCCCTTTATTTATTATTTTTAAAAAAAATAATATTATTTTAAAAAAATTACTATCATTTATATACATCACAGTTTTCCCCCATTATAACACTTACCACACTGTACTTTCTATCTATCTACTATCTATCTATATTTTTTTACTTTATTTTTATGTGGTGCTGAGGATCGAATGCAGTGCCTCCCACATGCTAGGCAAGTGCTGTACCTTGAGCCCCTGCCCTAGCTCTACACTAATATATATATATATATATATTTCTTACATACATGACAATAGTGGAATGCATTACAATCATAATTATCCATTCACAATCCCCTTTTTCGTAACTCTATATAAAGTATGTTCAGCAAATTATGCCATTATACATGAGCTTTATTATTATTGTTATTTGCATTACAATTCTTAATATACCTTTATACCACAGTTTATCATATCTCTGGTTGTATATAAGGTATATTGACACCAAATTCACATCTTCATACATGTATTTTGTATAATGATGAGGGTCTCCTTCCATCATCCATGCTATTCCCCTTCTCCCCTTGCACTATATTTTTTTTAAACATGTCTTTTTACTAAGTTTCAAGCTTCTTAAAAGTAGGAATTATGTCTTTTTTTTGGTGGTGCTGGGTGTTGAACCCAGGGCCTTGTGCATGTATGTAGGCAGTTGTTCGTTCATTCTACCATTGAGCTATAACCCCAGAAGTCCCTGATTTTTTTTTTTTTTTTTTTTTGGTGGTATTGTGGATTGAAGCCAGGGGTGCTCTACCACTGAACTACATCCCCAGACCTTTTTATTTTTTATTTTGAGACAGGGTCTTGCTAAATTGCCCTGGCTGGCTTTGAACTTGGTGATCCTCCTGTCTGAACCTCCTGAGTCACTGGGATTATTGTGCACCACTAAGCCCCAGCTGAACTGTCTTTTTATTGGTGTTTTCTCAGTGATTTGCCTACAACCTGGTACATAATAACTATGTGGTACATAATGTTATCCCATTATTTATTTATTTTTTCTGGTTCTAGGGATTGAACCCCTGGGTGCTTTGCCTCTGAACTACATCTCTAATCCTTGTTTATTTTGAGATGACAGTCTTCCTAAATTGCTGAGGCTGGCCTTTTTTTTTTTTTTTTTTTTTTAAAGAGAGAGTGAGACAGGAGAGAGAGAGAGAGAGAGAATTTTTAATATTTATTTTTTAGTTCTCGGCGGACACAACATCTTTGTTGGTATGTGGTGCTGAGGATCGAACCCGGGCCGCACGCATGCCAGACGAGCGCGCTACCGCTGAGCCACATCTCCAGCCCAAGGCTGGCCTTTTATTTACCATCTTCCTACCTTAGCCTCCTGAGTAGCTGGGATTATAGGCATACAGGACTGCATTGTCTTAAGGAGGGAAAAAAGTGAAAAATATTGGGGAGGAATGTTTATACGTTTTCTAAGGAGAATATCATGGGAATATAGGTATCTTTAACATTTAATCCTTGATGCCATGCTGTGAAAAAATTCCTTTCTGTGGTGATATTTATGAAGAGAAGAACTATAATCTTATGCAAGTTTGAAAACGGGTAAATGCTTTGTTTCCAACTGCTCTGAATACATGGGGAATATGTGGAAGTACAGTTTTTTTTTTAAGAGATTAAGATTATTGTTGATAGGAAACTAGATTTTAATTTATAGAAGCATTGAAGTCTAAGAACTGTTAAGAACAAACACTAAGACTTAAATAAAATATTTGTTTGTTTTTGGTACTGGGGATTTAACCCAGGGGCACTTATGACTGAGTTACATCCGTGGACCTTTTTATTTTGAGATAGAGCCTTGCTAAGTTGCTGAGGCTGGCCTTGAACTTGTGATCCTCCTGCCTCAGCCTCCCAAGTTGCTGGAGAAGATATTTGAAATGCAGCTACAGCAAATTAGAGAATCTAAATATTGTACAGTTAACATGTATATTATTATTAATATTTTTGGTATTGGGGGTTGAATCCAGAAGTGCTTAACTACTGAGCCAATCCCAGCCCCCTTTTTAATATTTTTTATTTAGAGAAGAGGGTCTTGCTGAGTTGCTTAGAACCTTGCTAAATTGCTGAAGCTGACTTTGAACTTGTGATCCTCTGGCCTCAGCCTCTTGAGCGCTGGCTGGGATTACAGGTGTGTGCCACCACACCTGGCTTAATGTGTATTATTGATGTTACTGTGAAATGGGAGTGAGTTATTAGTGGATATGATAAGGTTAGCTTTGGGCTCAAGAAATATTTATTGAATACTTATATTAAAAATACTTAATGTTGCTGGTTGTAGTGGTGCATACCTGTAATCCCAAAATTTGGCAGACTAAGGCAGGTGGATTTTGAGTTAGAGGCCAGTCTGGGCAGTTTAGTGAGACCCTGTATCAAAATAAATAGATAGTAGTATTGCTGTATGTATATACGTGGCCGTATAACCAATGTGATCCTGCAACCTGTACTCATGGAAAAATGAGAATTCTTACCCCATTTGAATCAAATGTATGATATGTCAAGATCATTGTATTGTCATGTGCAACTAATAAAAAAAAAGTTCATGTGTTGGGGAAAAAAAAAAGAATTAGGGATGGGTTTGGTGGTAGAGAGCCCCTTGATTCATTTTCCAGTACTGTTAAAAAAACAAAAACAAAAAAACACCCCAACAATGTAATCTTTCATTTTCAAGGTTATTCCACATTCATTAACATATTTGATCATTTTTACTGTGCTCTTCAGCAATGCAAATCTTAAAGTAGAGGGCCACTGCTCTCAAGGAAATAACCATCTGGAAAGCAGCTTAAGCCTAACAGATAAGAAATAATGCAGAGTAGTAAAAAATAGCATATAATGAAGTATTAAAAAAGGCAGTGTGTTTTATAAACCTTGTGGTGGTTATAATAATAGAAAAAAGTTAAATCAGACAGGTCATTTATTCAAATATTTGAGGATCTTTTGTGTGTCAGCTGTTAGAGATACTGAACCTTATCTTATTTGTCACTAAAAATATCATTGATAACTAAATTTTTCTTTCTTTTAATGTTGTGCTAGGGATGAACTCAGGACCTTGTGCAAACTGGGTAACTAGTATTCTACCATTAAGTTACATCTGTAGTCCAGTTTATAACTTTAATTGATCTTTTATTAGCCCTTTTTCTTGATTATATTTAAAGGGACTGGCTTTGAGCTTTCAATTAAGCTGTATAAACTTAATCTAAATTAAAAAAATTTTTTTGAGGTGTCATTTGTATACTATACTTTGCTCAAGCATCCAAAATGGGTTCTTTTGCTCAAAATCATCATCCTTATCAAGTTATAAAACCTTGAGTACCACTGCGGAGCACTTCTTGCTCTATTCCAATTAATAGTCCATCCTAAACTAATTGTCTTATTTGTTTTGAATTTCCAGTTTTCATAATTTACAAAAAAAAAATAGTTCTCATGTGTCAGGCTTCATTCTAATTAACTTAAACCTTACGGGAACGCTATAAAATAATAATTCTTTTTTTAAAAATATTTTTTAGTTGTAGATGGACATGATACCTTTGTTTTATCTATTTTTATGTGGTGCTGAAGATTGAACCCAGAGCCTCACTCGTCCTAGACAAGCTCTCTGCCACTGAGCCACACCCCCAGCTCTAAAATAATAATTCTTATTTTAATTTTACACATCAGACACAGAGAGATTAAGTAAGTTGTAGAGTTATACACAGCTAATGCAAGAGCTCTGATTTGAACCCTGACAATCTGGCTGCAAAAGTCTTGCTACCCCTGATTCTATACTGGAGATTGAACGTAATGGGCTTTACCTCTGAATTGTATTCCTGGTGCCTTTTTATATTTTGTTTTTTTGGTACTGGGGATTGAACCCAGGGCCGCTTTACCACTGGCTACATCCCCAGGCCTCTTTTTCAATTTTTAATTTTGAGACAGGGTCTCGATAAATTGCGGAGACCGGCCTTGAACTAGCAATCCTCTTGCCTCAGCCTCCTGAATCTCTGGGATTATAGAGATTCACTATAATCCCAGAGATTCAGGAGCTGAATATACACTACAGCTGGCTTAGCTCTATTTATTTATTTATTTTTGGTACAGGGAATTGAACTCAGGGGTGCTTAACCACTGAGCCATATCCCCAGCCCTGTTTATTTATTTAT
The DNA here is from genome assembly GCF_045843805.1 of Urocitellus parryii. Taxonomy (NCBI): domain Eukaryota; kingdom Metazoa; phylum Chordata; class Mammalia; order Rodentia; family Sciuridae; genus Urocitellus; species Urocitellus parryii. The sequence goes on along the minus strand of NC_135532.1, from coordinate 94,080,884 downwards.
TTAGTATTGGGGATTGAACTCAGGGGCAGTTGACCACTGAGCCACATCCCCAGCCCTATTTTGTATTTTATTTATGAGATAGGGTCTCACTAAGTTGCTTAGTGCCTTGCTGTTGCTGAGGTTGGCTTTGAACTCGTGATCCTCCTGCCTCAGCTTCCCAAGCTGCTAGGATTACAGGTGTGTGCCACATGCCAGGCCCCTTTTATTTATTTATTATAAATTTTGAGACAGAATCTTGCTAAGTTACCTAGGGTCTTGCTGTGTTGCTGAGGCTGGCCTCAAACTTTGATCATTCTGCCTCAGCCTCCTGAGACACTAGAATTACAGGTGTATGCCACCTTTTTATTTTTTTGAGATAGGATCTGAGTAAATGGCTGTTGGTAGCCTCAAACTTGAAATCCTCCTGCTCTAGCATCCTGAATGTCTGGTATTAGAGTTGCAGGCCACCATTACTGGCTAGAATCCCCATTTTTAAATTTTGTGCTAAGTTGCTTGGTTTCAGTTGAGAATACTGGTAGATCTTTTTTGGGGGGAGGGGTACTGGGAATTGAACTCAGGGGCACTCAACTACTGAATCACATCATAGCCCTATTTTGTATTTTATTTAGAGACAGGGTCTCACTGAGTTTCTTAGCACCTCACTGTTCCTGAGGCTGGCTTTGAACTTGTGATTCCCCTGCCTCAGCCTCCTGAGCCCCTGCGATTATAGGCATACGCTATCATGCCTGGTGAGAATACTGGTAGATCTTATAACACGTAATTCTAATTCTAATTTGTGTTACAATCCTTTGTAGTAAAGAGAATATGCAGAGTTAAGCGGAAAAGGGGAAAAAAGCAGAAATACTTTTGAGGCTTGATTAGAGTGGGCCAAAAATTTTTACAGAGAACTTAATCTTTAAGACTAAGAAGTTGGATTTTGTGAAAATAAAGCATGTAGGAAAGTATGACTTAGGGCAGAACATGTTAGATGTGGAGGGTGGATAACCTTGTATTTGATTGTCATTGTAAAAGGTTAAAAAGTCTTGCTTAGGAGCTGGGTGTGGTGGCAAAAAAAAAAAAAAAAAAAGCCTAAGCAAAAAAGTGAGGTGGTAAGTAACTCAATGAGACCCTGTCTCTAAATAAATACAAAAATAAGGCTGGGGATATGGCTCAGTTATCGAGTGCCCTTGAGGTGCATTCAATCTCTGGTGCCCACCCCCTATCCCCCAAACAAAGTCTTGCTCAGGGGTACTAAAATAATTTTCTTGTTTTAACAGTGCATGAATGAAAAGGAATTTGAGCCAAGTGCGGGGGGTGGGGGCCGAGGGGGCGGGGATGGGGGCTGTAATCCCAGTGACTCAGGAGGCTAAAGCAGGAAGATTATAAGTTAGAGGCCAGCCTCAGCAACTTAGTGAGACCCTGTCTCAAAGTAAAAAGGGCTAGTAGGAATGCAGCTCAGTGGTAAAGCACAAAGTGCCCCTGGATTCAATCTCCAGTACCAAAATAAAAAGGAATTTGGTATGTCTAACAATATGGATGACTCTTAAAACATGCTAGTGAAAGAAGCCACATATAATAAGAGGATATGTGATTCCATTTATGCGAATCCGAGAACTGGCAAAACTAAGCTGTCCAGCATGGATACTTAAGAGGGTGAGTCTCCCTGGGCTCTGTCCAGGTGACATAGGGGAGCATAGCACTCTTCCCCATGATGTACAGTTCCTTGGAGATGTAGCTGGCCTTTGTGACTGTGCCTGCATATTTCTACAACTTCTCAAGAGTCTTGTGGACTATGACTGAAGAGGCAAACTATGCAGGAAACAATATTTAAAAAAAACAACAAAAAACCCAACTAATCTGGAGTGAATGAAATCATGAATAGTTACTTGGCGGAGTGGAGGCTTAGGTGGGGGGAAGCACTTTATAGGTGAAGGGTAGCAGCATACAGAATGGTTCTGAAGTAGGAATGAATTTAGACTTTTTGAAGAGCACAGAAAGTCATGTGACTGAAACAGTGAAAGAGATGTAGAGAACTGGAGGAGTGATCAGGAAGCAGCAGAAGCCAGGTAAAAATTGTAGGCCAAGGTAGGACTTGAGGCTTAGTTCAGGGTATTGTGTATGTCATTGTAAGTTAAAGAATGAATTGTGTCAGGTCAAGCATGAAATTAGGAAGCAAGATCAGTAAAAAGGATTGTTGGAAGCATAGTTAGTTAGTGATGGTGGTCTGGATAAGGATAGGAGAGGTCAAAATTTAGAGAACTGATTGGAGTAGGAGGTATCTTGTAGGTAGAGCTAATGGGAATTATTGTGGAGGGTGAGGAGAACAGGAAGATTTTAATGATGACGCATAGGTTTTTGGATTCTAAGGTGATGGTAGTGCTTTTCTCTTTCCTTTTTTTTTTTTTTTCCTCTTTTTGTTGAGGTAGGGAGTGTTTAGGGAAGAATTAATATGGGAGTGGGAAATGTTTTATGAGATGATTGTTTAGATTTATGTGCTCATCAGAAAAATACTGTTTTTCTAACTTTTTGCTTTTATACCTCAATTATTGAATTGTTGTAAGTGGTGGTACATTTTATTGTATGTTTAGAATTGATCCTTTCTTCCCTTTGTGCTAGGATGTCTGAATTGATTGAAAAAGAAACTGAAGAATATCGTAAGGGAGATCCAGACCCATTTGATGATCGACATCCTGGTAAGATGTTTTCTTAAGCTTGGGTCTTTTTTCCTTACAAAAGAAAATTGTTAATAATATTTTTCAATTGAAATAGCATTTTCTTGGGGTTGGGGTTGGGGTTGTGGCTCAGCAGTAGAGCGCTTACCTAGCATGCATGAGGCCCTGGGTTTGATCCTCAACACCACATAAAAATAAACAAAATAAAGGTATTGTGTCCATCTATAACTAAAAAAATAAAATATTAAAAAAAAAACAAATAGCATTTTCTGTGGTAAGTTTTAAGACCTTTTATTTATTACAATATTTCTCAAGGTGAGGGCAATGAAGAAAAGTAAATACCTGGAAAATGGAAATGTTTGTGATATTTATAGGTCAAATAAAACATAATTAACTTAAGGGAGTTAAATTAGGTATACCTTAGTTAACTCAGTTACTGTACTTACAGAGACTTGAGAAAAAGATTTCCCCTTCTGATTTACTTATTTAAAGTTTTTTTTTTTTTTTAGTTGTAGATGGACACAATTTTTTTTAAAATTTATTTTTATGTTGCTGAGGATCGAACTAGTCACATGCTAGGCAAGCACTCTACTACTGAGCCATAACCTCCCAGCTCCCGATTTATTTATTTATTTATTAAACCAGAAAGGGGTTTTACTCTATGCCATCATCTTCCTAATGATAATTATCATACTTGTAGGGAAATAACAGTTGAAAATGTATTCATGCTTTGCTTTTAGTTAGAATGTTAGTATTTGGAACCGAATAAACAGCAGTCTATTATGTTTGTGTCTCTCTTGCTCTTTTTTTTTTTTTTTTTTTTTCTTTTTCTGGTGGTGTTGGAGATTGAATCTAGGGCAGTAGATATGCTAGGCAAGTGCTCTGTTACTGAGCTAAATGCCCCAGCACTATAAGTAAACATCTCGATGTCTGCTTTAGTAAGTCTTGAAAGCTAAAGTATGCCTCTTGTATCAAACCATTTATTTATTTTTGGTGGAGGCTAATTTAGAATCATGCTGAAACAAGCCTGCTTTGGCATGAAGTTTGCTAAAATACAGGATTATATGGGACTTGAGATTTTTGCCATTTTACTTTTTTTCAAAGGTAGATTACGAGTGGGCAAAGCTTAAGTCATGAATGGTCTCAAACCGCATACATACTCTAGTTAGAAGTAGTCCTTTGTGGAGAGGGTCTGAAATTTTGTGTATATAGAGAGAGCATAAATAAATAGGAGCCATAAAAATAAGAATATTGTGTTTCCATCTGAATGTTAGTAATCTAGGCATTTCAAATTGAGTATTTAATTGTTTAAGTGATGTTATATGCTACTTTTGTCCTAGACTTTCCTACACAGTTCTGGAATATTCAGTTAACCCACATCTTCAGTAAGGCAATAGAGCATGAAGGAAATACCAATGTGAATGTGAAATCAGAAATTAAGTTAATACATGGGATTATCAAAAGAAAAAGATGATCATGCATAATGTCATTATTTTGGGAAGGAAGAAGTAGTAATGAGGAAGAAAGGAGAGAAAAGTAAAAGATTCAATTTTTTCTCTCTACCTCTTAATGTTAAACAATATTTGACATTGACATAATTTTTAAAAAAAATAAAAATAAGGATTTTGGTTTCACAACTTTATAAACAGTGAAAATTATGTAAAGTCCTCATTTGTTTTTATGATTCCATTATTTAAAAAAAATTTTTTTTAGTTGAAGATGTATGTAGAGTACCTTTATTTTATTTATTTGTGTGGTGCTGAGGATCAAACCCAGTGCCTCATATGTCTCTGATGTGCAAGCACTCTACCATTGAGCCACAACCCCCCAGCCCTATGATTCCATTCTTGTAACTGTGAATTACTTTGAGATAGTGATTATAGGTTAGTCAAAAACTTCATACCAGGCTGCAGCACACCATAATTCCAGCAACTCTGGAGGCTGAGGCAGGAGGATTCTAAGTTCCTGGCTAGCTTAGCAATTCAGCAATGTCCTGTCTCAAAAAATCAAAAGGACTGGGGATGTAGCTTAGTGGTAGAACATCTCTGGGTTCATTCCCCAGTACCAAATCAAACTGAATCAAATTAAACAAAACCCCAAAACAAAACACAATATCAGCAGCTCACATCTTTTCTTCATTTTATATGTATTCTTTTGTAAATTTATGTGCTCCGAAAGGAAATGAAATAGAAGGTATCTGTTTTCAAAATTAACCAATAATTCTTTCAGTCATTTGCTCATTCATTTACTTTTAGCCTGTGCATTGAGTAGCAACACCTGGTCTCTTTGCCACCTTTCTTTCCCTAACAGGTAGGGAGTTAAGATGGTCAAGGTTACTTTATCTTTAGGGTTGATGATTACTTAGTAGGATTCACTTCCGTTACTCCTACCTTGGGTGTTCTTACAGGTTTGAGGATGTATTGCTGCTGCTGTTATTATAATAATTGAAGGAGAGATTAATTTGGAGCCTATCTTCCCGCAAAAGAAATATGCTTCCTACCTTTCTGTGGCTGTGGAGTCATGTTTTTTTTTTTCTCTCTCAGGCGCCTTTAAGATTCTTTTGCAAATCTTAAATATCCTTGGTGATACTGGTATGGATCCATTATTCAATTTTTATTTCAGTGTTGTCATGTAGGCAGTATACTGGGAAATGGGAAGGTTAGAGCAATGTCTCAAGTTTTTGTATATTGTCACTTTTAAATTTACAAAGTATTTCTTATGAAATCTAATTCAGAATAGGAATCTTGTGTTTCTTCACTTTTTCAGCATTTTATTAGTACTTATAACAACTCAGGTGCCATTCCAGAGATCTAAGTTACTTGACTGGGATGACTTACTCATTCCTTTGTTCCTCCCCTCTTCTTTTGGTAGGTCGAGCTGATCCAGAATGTATGCTGGGCCACTTGCTGAGAATACTCTTCAAGAATGATGATTTCATGAATGCAGTAGGTTTGCTTCTTACTTTTCTCCAGAGATTATCATCAGCAGATGCTGTACCTTTATAAATTTATTTTTGTAAATAATTTGCTTTCACTGAAGGCCTTGGCAAAGTCGGGAGAAGAGTGGGTAGATTTTTATTTGGTGTTCACTCAGTTGAAATAAGAGTAATCAGGGGCTTCTTTCTCTTCTCATTCTTGGGCAAGATGATTTTCTAGTTGTGACCATAGGAGTTCTTTTGGGCTTTTACATGGAAAAATAAGGATGATGTATGTGGTATGATTCTGCATTAAAACAATGTTGTGTGTGTTGGATGTGTGTTTAAGGTGCATCATCTAATTCAGGGCTGTTGTGAAGTAACAAAAAAACTGTATTTCACAACTTCTGAATTTAGTAATAGCTCAATAAATTGTGGCTGTTAGGTTTGTTTGGAGGTGGAATGGCATGGTGCTTGAGAGCATTAAGTATGAAAGGTACTTTGATACAGAGCCTGCCTGGCACATAATGAGAACTTGATGAAACTTAGGTGTTATTGTTATCATCTGTATTAGTATTGATTCCTAAATTAATTTTTCTATCACCAGTGTCTCTTCTCAGCTTCAGGTTACTTTCAACTGCCTTCCAAACATTCCCAACCTGGATATGTCCCACAGACAATGAATCTGCATCCCTTTTTGCTTCATAGTCTGTTTCTCATGTTCTGTAACTCCGTAATGACGTCCTTGTATAGTCAGGTATCCTTTACTCCTTCAAGTTCCTTTGTTCAATGAATTTATTAGGTTGTATTGTCCCTTCCTCCTCAAAAGTGAGAGGTTCTTTTATTTCCTTCTGCCTTTGTTGCCAGACCTTGGTTTAGCCACTACCACCTCTCACTGGGTTACTACAATACCTTCTTAATTGATTTCTTGTTTTGTCCTGCTCTAATCCATTCTTCATTTTATAACCCGGAAATCTTTCTAAAATACTCAAACTCATCATGGAATGCTGAATATCCTTTAATAGTGTCTCATTGCCCTTAGAATAAAAATTTAAATTCCTCAGTTTGGTATTAAAAACCAAACTTGTCTTTGGCCTTTCTACTCTTCAGCTTCATTTCTTGACCTTTGGCCCTCCTCTCCTTAATTACTCTCTACTTGTCTTTTTTGTTCTGATTTTTAACTTTGAATCCTTTTCTTTCTAAACCTTCCTTGAGTCTTTTGCATGGGTTGTATGGCTTCCTAACAACCTTTTGTAGCATCTTTAAGCTTTTTTTTTTTTAAGTACTGTGGATTGAACCCAGGGCCCCATGAATACTAGGCAAACTCTAGCCCTTTTTATTTTTTCCCTCTAGCTTTTTTTTTTTTTTAATATTTATTTACTTGTGGATGAACACACAGTATCTTTAATTATTTTTATGTGGTGCTGAGGATTGAACCCAGTGCCTCACACGTTCGAGGCAAACACTTTACCACTGAGCTACAGCCTCAGCCCCTCCCCCAGCTTTTAAAAATTAAAAAAAAAAATTAAGTATTTATTTTTTAGGTGTAGTTGGATACAATGCCTTTATTTTATTTACTTATTTTTATGTGGTGCTGGATGTGCTAGACGAGCGCTTAACCACTGAACCCCAGCCCCTAAAATGAATTTAAAAAAAAAGTTTATTTACTTGTAGATGGACAACAATACCTTTATTTTATTTATTTATTTTTATGGGGTGCTAAGGATTGAACCCACACATGCTAGGCAAGCATTCTACCATTGAGTTATGTATGCCCCAAGCCCATTTCTCAGCATTTTAAATTTTTTTATTTTGAGACTGGGTCTTGCTGAGTTGTCCTAGCTGGCCTTCAACTTTTGATCCTTCTGCCTCAGCCACTTAAAAGCTGGGCTTGGAGGCATGTAGTATCCTGTACTCAGATACTATGTTTTTGTGTCACCTCTGTTGGATTGTAAGCCTTTGTTGATGAGACTGTGTCAATAATTATTTACTGTTGTTGTACTCAGCACAGAAAATAGTAATGGTAACTATTACTACTTAATAGTAGATATTCAATAAAAACTAGGTGTGTCAAAAGTTTTATTGTTGTATATGTACACATAATTTATTATAAAATTCAAGTTTTTCATTAACTATTGTCAAATCTGGGGCTTATCTTGACTTATTTTATACTTCTGAAGAAGTATATATTTATGCTTTTTTTTTTTTTGGCACTAGTTGCTGTGGCACATGCCTATAATCTCAGTGACTCATGAGGCTGAAGCAGGAGGCTAACAAGTTCAAGGCCAGCCTGAGCAACTTAGACCCTGTCTCAGAAATAAAATGGGCTATGGATTTGTAGCTTATTGGTAGTGCCCCTGGGTCCAGTCCCTAATACAGGGGTGGGAGAAGTATATATAAGTGTGAGGAGGTGTTTTTTTTCCAATATCCTTTGAGCCTTAATTTCCTGGTTGCTGAGTTGTTTTTGTGTGTGTGTGTGGGGGGTATAATTTGACTTTTTCAGCTGTAGAAGAAACTATACAATCTTGGCTAAAAAGAAAATCATAACTTCAATATTTTTTTGTTTGGTATTAGGGATTGAACCCCAAGGAGTGTGTTACCACTGACCTATATACCCAGCCTTTTAAATTTTTTTTTTAATTTTTATTTTTTGGTACCAATGATTGAACCCAGGGCGCTTGACCACCGAGTCACATTCCTGGCCCTTTTTATGTTTTATTTTGACACAGGGTCTTGCTAAGTTGCTTAAGGACTGGCTAAGTTGCTTAGGGCCTGGCTAAGTTACTTTGAACTTGTGCTCATTCTGCCCTAGCCTCCCAAGCTGCTGGGATTATAGGCATGTGCCACCAAGCCTGACTATTCTTTATTTTTTAAAAATTTTTTATTTATTCTTTTTAGTTATACATGGCAGTAGAATGTATTTTGACATATCATACATACATGGAGTATTCTTTATTTTTGAGACATGATCTCCCTAAGTAGCTGAAACAGGCCTCGAACTTGTTATCCTTTTGCCTCAACTTCCTAAGTCATTGCTGAGATTACAGGCATGCACCACTCTGCCTGGTCATAACTAATTTATAATAATTAAAAATTTAACAGTTGTTGGTATGGTATTCTTTCATGTCTTTTAAGAAAAGTGATAGGAATATATTCAGAATTTTCAATAATTTTCCATAATTTGGGTTGAAATAGTCTTTTTTTTTCTTTACAGCTGGTGAATGCATATGTGATGACAAGCCGAGAGCCCCCATTAAACACGGCAGCTTGCAGACTGCTACTGGACATCATGCCAGGGCTGGAAACTGCTGTTGTTTTTCAAGAAAAGGTACTCGCTAAAAAGAAAAGTCATTGTTTCATTTTTAACTGAATGATGATCTGTTGGACTTGTCTTTCTTGTTATGGCTTTTTCTTATCCAAATAGCAATGTATGTTATAGAAATTTAAGAAATCCAGATACACAAAAGAAAAATTTAAATAGCTGTTCACAGTACTTGCTGCATGTGTGCTATGGTATTTTTTTTTAATCTTAAGATCTTGTTTTTAAAATAAAGTTATGATTTTATCTAAATTCTTACTCTTTGATGAGTGAGTCTTTCCCAGTGATAACTCTTATTTTTCAAGGAAGTCCATCCTATTCTTGGTAGTATTTAATATTCATTCAGCTAATACCTGAAGACAGTTTTTTGTGCAAGGTTCTGGAATGTTTTATCATCAAGTTAGGAGCTTATTACATTTGTCATGTATGTATTTGGGGACAGGCAGACATGCTCAACTGGTAATTTAGGGTGAAATAAGTGATACGTAAACAAGAAAATGTGAATTAGAGTTCAATCCCCAGCACCACATAAAACAAAGTAAAGGTATTGTGTCCACCTACAACTAAAAAAAAAATTTTTAAAAATAAGTACAAATTATTACAAACAAATCTTTACTCCTCACACTTCAGATAGAGCCCTAATATCCAGAGTATACAAAGAACTCAAAAAATTAAACAATAAGAAAACAAATAACCCAATCAACAAATGGGCCAAGGACCTGAACAGACACTTCTCAGAGGAGGACATACAATCAATCAACAAGTACATGAAAAACTGCTCACCATCTCTAGCAGTCAGAGAAATGCAAATCAAAACCACCCTAAGATACCATCTCACTCCAGGAAGATTGGCAGCCATTATGAAGTCAAACAACAACAAGTGCTGGAGAGGATGTGGGGAAAAGGGTACACTTGTACATTGCTGGTGGGACTGCAAATTGGTGAGGCCAATTTGGAAAGCAGTATGGAGATTTCTTGGAAAGCTGGGAATGGAACCACCATTTGACCCAGCTATCGCCCTTCTCGGTCTATTCCCTAAAGATCTAAAAAGAGCATACTATAGGGACACTGCTACATCGATGTTCATAGCAGCACAATTCACAATAGCTAGACTGTGGAACCAACCTAGATGCCCTTCAATAGATGAATGGATAAAAAAAATGTGGCATTTATACACAATGGAGTATTACTCTGCATTAAAAAATGACAAAATCATGGAATTTGCAGGGAAATGGATGGCATTTGAGCAGATTATGCTAAGTGAAGCTAGCCAATCCCTAAAAAACAAATGCCAAATGTCTTCTTTGATGTAAGGACAGTAACTAACAACAGAGTAGGGAGGAAGAGCATGAGAAGAAGATTAACATTAAACAGGGATGAGAGGTGGGAGGGAAAGGGAGAGAGAAGGGAAATTGTATGGAAAATGGAAGGAGACCCTCATGGTTATACAAAATTACATACAAGAGGAAGTGAGGGAAAGGGGAAAAAAACAAGGGGGAGAAATGAATTACAGTAGATGGGGTAGAGAGAGAAGATGGGAGGGGAGGGGAGGGGGGATAGTAGAGGATAGGAAAGGCAGCAGAATACAACAGACACTAGTATGGCAATATGTAAATCAGTGGATGTGTAACCGATGTGATTCTGCAATCTGTATTTAGGGTAAAAATGGGAGTTCATAACCCACTTGAATCAAAGCGTGAAATACGATATGTCAAGAACTATGTAATGTTTTGAACAACCAACAATAAAAAAAAATTCATATGTAAATATATATCCAAAAAAATAAGTATTTCTGTTTCTATTTTTAAAAAAATTTTTTAGATGATTATGGGCCTTTATTTTATTCATTTATTTATATGTGGTGCTGAGAATCAAACCCAGTGCTTGTACATGCTAGGCAAGTGCTCTGCCACTGAACCACAGCCCCAGCCCCTCTATTGTTTTATTTACTTATTTTTTTGCACTACTGGGGTTTGAACCATGGGCATTCCACCATTGAGCCATATCCCCAGCCTGTTTTATGCTTGTTTAGAGACAGGTTCTCAATAAATTGCTGAGGCTGTCCTTGAACTTAATCCTCCTGCCTCAGTCTTTTGAGTTGCTGGTATTACAGGCGTGTGCCATTGTGCATGGGTACTTTTTTGTGTGTGTCTGTAGTACTGGGGATTTAACCCAGGGATTCTCTGTGACTGATATACATCCCTATCCCTTTTTGTTTTTTATTCTGAGAGAGGGTCTTGTTAAGTTGTCCAGGCTGATCTTGAACTTGTGACTCAGTCTCCTGAGTTGCTAGGTGTGCACCACCATGCCCAGCTTGGTTGCTATATTTTAAAAAATAATATAAATGTCTTGTCTTTTAGCTTTAAAAATTTGCTGAGGAATTTGGTATGCCTCATAGTCTGCTTTATTTTACATTTTTATTTTATTTTTGTGCTGGGGATGGAGCCTGATCTAACCTCCCAGTGCTTGCTTGCTTTATTTATTTATTTTTAGTATTGGGGAGTAAACCCAGGGACACTCTAGCATTGAGCTACAGCCCCAGCCCTTTTTATTTTTATTTTGAGGTAGAGGCTTGCCAGGTGGCTTAGGCTTAGTTGAGAGCCTCATAAGTTGCCTAGGCTGCCCTTGAACTTGTGATCTATCTGCTTTAGCATCTCAAGTAACTGGGATTACCGATGTGTACCTCTGTGCTTGGCTGCTTGCTTTATTATTTTTTATTTAAAAAATTTTTTTTGCAGTTGTAGATGGACCTTTATTTTATTTTTTTATATGTGGTGCTGAGAATGGAACACAGTGCCTCACATATGTTAAGTGAGCACTATGTCATTGAGCTACAACCCCAGCCCTTATTTGTTTATTTTTATGTGATGCTAAGGATCAAACCCAGTGCCTCATACATGCTAGGCAAGTTCTCTGCCACTGAGCTACAGCCCCATCCTTGCTTGCTTTTTTTTTTTTTTTTTTTTAAGTATATGGCAGCGTAACGCATCACAATTCTTATTACACATATAGAACACAATTTTTCATGTCTCTATTGGTATATAAAGTATGTTCACGCCAATTCATGTCTTCATACATGAACTGTGTTTAATGATGTCTATCATATTCCACCATCATTGCTAATCCCCTGCCCCCTTCCTTCCCCTCCCACCCTCTGCCCTATCTAAAGTTCGTCTATTCCTCCCATGCTCCCTCTCTCTACCCCTCTATGAGTCAGTCACCTTATATCAGAAAACATTTGCTATTTTGTTTTTTTTGGGATTGGCTAACTTCACTTAGCATTATCTTCTCCCAACGTCATCTATTTACCTGCAAATGCCATGATTTTATTTTCTTTTATTGCTGAGTAATATTTCATTATGTATATATTTGCTTTATTTTTAAACTATTAGAAATTTAATCTTCTGGGTCTGGCATGATGGGGCATACCTGTAATCCCAGCAACTTGGGAGGCTGGGTTGATAAGTGGCAATAGTTCTTCGAAGACTATAGCCACAGCATCAGGAAGTGGCTTTGTGGCAAGAAAATAAGCATCCTAGCCCACAGAAGTTGTCTTCCGAGCCCCTTTTGCCTCTGGATGAGGAAGCTGTGGACATGGACTATGGTGACATGGGAGTAGATGTAGTGAATGGAGAACAAGAAGCTTCTGGATACTTGGAGATCTCCTTTCATCTTGATTCAGGCCATAAGACCAGTAGTTGAGTAAATTCAGCAACCAAACCTGAGGAAGGAGGATTGAAGAAAAACAAAAGCATTAGGAAGGGGGAGGTTGGAGGATGGTAAATTCAAGGCCAACTTCAGCAATTTAGTGAGTCCCTATCACAGAATTTTAAAGAATTGGGGAATATAACTCAGTGGTAGAGTTTTCTGGGTTCAGTTCCCAGTACCACCACTAAAAAGAAAAAGTATTTACGTGTGTGTGTGTGTGTGTGTGTGTGTGTGTTTGTGTGTGTATGCGCATCTCTCTCTTTCTCTGTCTTTCTCGATCTTTTTTTCTTTTTTGGTACTAGGGTTTGAACCTAGGTCCTACCACATGTTAAGCAAGCACTGAGTTGTATCCTTAGCCCTGTTTTTTTTTGGATACCGGGGATTGAGCCACATCTCCAGCCCTATTTTGTATTTTATTTAGAGATAGGGTCTCACTGAGTTGCTTAGTGCATCGCTGTTGCTGAGACTGGCTTTGAAGTCTTGTGAGCGTATGAGCTTAGACTTGCGCCACTGTGTTGGCCTTTTTTTTTTTTTTTAAGATAGGTTCACTAAGTTGCTCAGGTTGACTTTGAATTATGCGCTTCCTGCCTCAGCCTCCTGAGTAGTTCGGATTACAGGCATGTTCCATAATGCCTGGCTTACTTTGACTTTTTACTTTTTTTTTTTTTTTTTTTTTTTTTAAGAGAGGAGAGAGAGAGAGAGAGAGAGAGAATTTTTTAGTATTTATTTTTCAGTTTTCGGTGGACACAACATCTTTATTTTTTTATGTGGTGCTGAGGATCGAATCCAGCGCCCTGCACATGCCAGGCGAGCATGTTACTTGAGCCACATCCCCAACCCGACTTTTTGCTTTTTGTTTTGTTTTATTTGTTTGGTTTTTTGGTGAACAGGGTCTTATGATATTGTCCACACTGATCTTGAACTCCTGCTTTAGCCTCCCAAGTAGTTGGAACTACGTGTGTACAACTTTGCCTGGTTTCATTTTTTGTTCTTGTTAACAACAGTGAAATATTTCAACTTTTTTTGTTTTGTCATAAGACTGAAATTTTTGCTTATATTTTTATCTGTGAAAGTGGTCCTTTTCTGAATTGTTTTGTTTTTTTCTTTACTGTAGGAAGGAATCGTTGAGAATCTTTTCAAATGGGCCCGAGAGGCTGATCAACCTTTGAGGACATATTCTACTGGACTATTAGGAGGTGCTATGGAAAATCAAGATATTGCTGCCAACTATAGGGATGAAAATTCACAGCTGGTAAGGATCATCTTAGAATGAATTGTAGCATGCTATGGGAGAGTATTCCTAAATTTATTCTTGCTATCTGAATCTGAATAGGTGATTATTTATACCTTGTACTGCAGCATAGTTATATCAATATTTCTTTCTCTTTTTAAAAACCCAAAATTTTGGATCCTGAAGGTTCTTTGCCACCCAGCCTCCTCTATTTTGTTTTTGTTTTTTCCCTTTAATGTTTTATTTTGAGATGGTCTTTTTGTTATTATTGTTTTGGTATTGGGTATTGAACCCAGGGTGCTTTACCACTGAGCCAGATACTCGGCCCTTTTTATTTTGAGACAGGGTCTCTCTAAGTTGGTGAGGCTGGCCTGAAGCTTGCACTCTTCATGCCTCAGCCTTGTGAGTCACTGGGATTATAGATGTATGCAACCATGTCTGACTCTTCCCCATCTCTATTTAAGATTAAGCATAAGGGCTGAGATTGTGGCTCAATGATAGAGCAATTGCCTGGCATGTGTGAGGCACTGGGTTCTATTTTCAGCATCAATATACCAGTAAATAAATAAAATTAATGAATAAAAATGTTAAAAAAAAAAGACTAAGCATAATACTACTTCTTATGGTTGGCCCCCAAAGTAAGTAATTAAAAGAAAAAGTAAAAAAAAAAAAAAAAAGGTTTATTTGAAAAATCAATCATGGTCAGGATTGGTGGCACACACTTGTTAGCCCAGTGATGTAGGAGGCTGAGGTAGGAGGATCACAAGTTCAAAGCCAAAGCCAGTCTCAGCAACTTAGTGAAGCCCTAAGCAACTTAGCAAGAACCTGTCCTAAAATTTAAAAAACTGGGTGGTGATGTGGCTCACTGGTAAAGTGCATCTGGGTTCAATTCCTGGCACCTACCCCCCAAAAAAATTAATCATGTCATTATATACAGTGTAGATAATATCTACAGTGTAATAATTATCTACAATGTAGATGACAATATCTAACAGAATACAACTTATAATAGCTTAAAGTTTGAGAAACCTTTTTGTTTGCCTTTCAAAGGCTTTTTAAAAGAATCCATGATTAAGCCAGATGTAATAGTGTAAGCATGTAATCTCAGTTCTTGGGAGGTGAGGCAGGAGGATTGCAAGTTCAAGATTAGCCTTGGCAATTTATCAAGACCTGGTCTCAAAATAAAAAAAATAAAAAAGAGTTGAGAGTGTAATTCATTGGTGGAGTGTTCACCTCTCATTTGTGAGTCCCTGGGATGAATTTCCATTGTTGGAAAAAAATGTATCTACCTCTTCTGGTTGGATGGTTCAGCCTACCTTGAATCATACCAGATGAATTTTAAATGCCTTTTTGGTGCAAATCTTCTGATTTGAGTTCTTTGGGAAATTATATGGGAATGAAGCTTTTAGCCATAGTATAATTTTATCATCTTATAGAAATCAAATCAACATATTTATCAAATTGTTTGCTTTTACTAGGCATTGTACTGACGGCATTAGTATCCAGTTCTTTTTAAGTGGAAATAAGAATTATTTGTTAAGAATCATTTTAAGAAGTAGAAAAGACAACCCCTTTTACACCGATGTTTGTTGATAGGTGGCAATAGTTCTTCGAAGACTGAGGGAGCTACAGCTTCAGGAAGTGGCTTTGCGACAAGAAAATAAGCGTCCTAGCCCACGGAAATTGTCTTCCGAGCCCCTTTTGCCTCTGGATGAGGAAGCTGTGGACATGGACTATGGTGACATGGCAGTAGATGTAGTGGATGGAGAACAAGAAGAAGCTTCTGGAGACATGGAGATCTCCTTTCATCTTGATTCAGGCCATAAGACCAGTAGTAGAGTAAATTCAGCAACCAAACCTGAGGAAGGAGGATTGAAGAAAAACAAGGCAGCAAAACAGGGTGACAGAGAGAGCTTTAGGAAAGCCAAACAAAAGTTGGGTTTCTCATCTTCTGATCCAGATCGCATGTTTGTTGAGCTATCTAACAGCAGCTGGTCGGAAATGTCCCCCTGGGTGATTGGCACCAATTATACCCTATATCCTATGACTCCCGCTATTGAGCAGCGACTCATTCTCCAATATTTGACCCCTCTAGGAGAATACCAGGAGGTAAGCTTATTGGGAAGTGTATTGTTCACACTTTGGGACTATATATTTCTGGGTTATTTAGTATCACTTTATACATTTTTATGTTTCTTAACTCTACTACAGAAGAAAGAGGCTTTGTCCCAAACTGGTAATGTCTTGTGTAGGTGACTTCTGGTAAAATTTTTTCTTTCAAACTGTGGTCCTATGTTTATTCTTGATGAGGAAGTAGAGGAAGAGGTGCGTCATTTCTTCTTTATTCAATGTGTGAAAAATAAAGCCAGAATTTTAAGATTTATTTTTGGTCTTCTATTTCAGTTACTTCCCATATTCATGCAGCTTGGATCACGGGAGTTGATGATGTTCTATATTGACTTGAAACAGACTAATGATGTCTTGCTTACATTTGAGGCCCTCAAGGTAAAGTTGTTACAAATACTAGGACACTGAGAATTTTATTGGTAGAAACTTTTTATATTTATTCTGCTTTATAGAGTGGGTATAGTGGGTACTGGCCACACTTTTGAGATATTGAAATGTAGCTAGTGCCTTTTAGACATTGAATTTTAAATTTTATTTATTTTTAAATTAACTTATGTTTAATTAACCATATGTGATCAGTAACTACTGCAGTCCAGATCCAGAATATATTAAAATGGAATTGAAATGAGGGAATTTGCCTTTCAGTCCTCAGAAATTTTGAGTTTGCAGGAGGACTGATATAATTGGACTGACATGTGGGATGCACTGTGTGTGTGTGTAAGTTGTGTTAAATTCATGATTATTCTTTGAGCTGTGGGTTAAAACTGGAGGTCAGTTTGTCTCCAGTGGCCCAGAGGTATTGTTTTCAGATGTAACATCGTTCCTGAACATGATGTAATGGAAGACGGGATTTGGATAGTTGCTATTTCTGTTTTTTTTTGTGTGTGGGGAATTATAATGGGTGTCATTATTGAACTGTTTCTGTGCAAAGTCACATAAGGGATAAATAAAAATGAAATATGGACGAACACGGAAAAATCTCAGAAGAGATCCTTCTTATTGGAAAATTATACTGTAGAAATATGGGTGTACTATTTTGTTCAAAAGGAAGACTTCATGATACAAGAGTTAGATGTCTAAGCGAGTAAAAACAAAATGGTTTAAAATAATAATTGATGGGTAATTTGACTTTGTACAGACATTCGGTATAAGGAAAGGAAACCACCAGAGTCTTTGTTGATGGGAGTGAAATGAGCTGGGTTATAGGTTGTCATGAGCCAGATATATTTAAGGTTTTTGTTAATCATTGAGCCTGCTTATTCTGTTTCCTCAATGTACCTATTATGGCAGTGGAATTGCTACTATATTGGAGTGACATTATGAAAAAAACACTTTCATGGCCTAAATGGTAGAGGGTCCTACACATGGTTTAACTGCTTCTTGAAGGAAGAATTGGGTAGAAGCATGGTAGAGACTTGTGTGAGAGATATTAAACAACAACAAAAACAGCAAAAAACAAAGAGAGGGATTGATTCAAACTATATATAAGGATTAGTTTGAGTCTAGGTGTTGCAAGAACTTCTGAAAAGAGGGCATACCTGTAGTTTTTGCCACTGATCTTGACAAAACCTGTAAAGTATTAAATCATGTAGTTTCTAATTTGTGTTGTGTTGTCTGTTCCTGGAAGATAACCTGGCATGGGAAATAGGAGGGGGAGCTCTGGCTCTCCTCAGCACTTTTCACTTTGCTCTGGGTTCAGAGTTGTCAAGCCCCCTACTATTTGCATTGTATTCCCAGCCCTTAAACTGGTCTGCCCAAAGAGGCTAGTGGGATTTGAACAGTAAATGAAGAAAACTTAAAATATAAAAAGCTTTTCAGTTCTATTTAAAATCTATTCTTTTTTTTTTTTTTTTGAGAATTTTTAATATTTATTTTTTAGTTCTCAGCAGACACAACATCTTTGTTGGTATGTGGTGCTGTGGATCGAACCCGGGCCGCACGCATGCCAGGCGAGCGCGCTACCACTTGAGCCACATCCCCAGCCCTAAAATCTATTCTTATTAATTGTAAAAATTTCCAGTTTTGATATTTAGGATAGTTCTTTGGGAATATATTGAGGGTCAATTTAAAGAAGCTAAGTTCAGGACTTTATTAATTGAGTCAATACTGAATCAAAGCTAGAACACAGAACCAATTATATTAAAATAACTTAAGGGGAAGGTTAGCAAAAGTTCTTTAGAGAGGTATGCCCAAATAAAATGACTTTATAAGATTATATTGTTATTTAGCAATATTTTTCTTTTTTTTGTTTTTTGGTACTAGGGATTGAATATAGGAATACTTTACCACTAAACTATGTCTTCAGCCCTTCTTATTTTTTATTTTGAGACAGGTTCTTGATAAGTTGGTGTGGGTCTTGATAGGATGCTGAGCCTGGCTTCAGCCTCCTGAGTTGCTGGGATAACTGGAGTGTACCACCACACCTGGCTTATTGTTTTTAATTTCACAAAAATATTTTAATGGAGTAGGGTTGTTGCTCAGTGGTTTTGGAAGGATTTGGGTTCAATCTCCAGCACAAAACAAATAAACAGACAAACCATTTAAAAGAAACTTTGGTATTAGGAGGGCAGAGAGTAATGTCTTGAAATCTTAAGGTTTTTTTTTTTTGTTGTTTTTGTTTTTTTCATTTCTGTTAATATTGGCTTTTCTTTTCTTTTTTTTCTGTGTGAGAAAGTGGTTGTATACTTAGAGAAGTCTTGTATTTAGCACTTTATCTTACTTTGATGTTCATAGATTTTTGTGATTCTTTCGATTGTTCCATGATAACATGTGTCTTTGTTGTTCAGCATCTGGCATCTCTCCTGCTCCATAACAAATTTGCCACAGAATTTGTTGCCCATGGTGGAGTACAGAAATTACTGGAAATTCCTCGTCCTTCTATGGCAGCAACTGGTGTATCCATGTGCTTGTATTACCTGTCCTATAACCAGGATGCTATGGAAAGAGTAAGTCCATTCAGGTTTATGAGAAAGGGATTGGGTGGGGACAGACTGTTTAAAAGAGCACATTGAGCCAGGCGTGGTAGCACCTACTATAATAGAAGCCAACTGGGGAGACTGAGACAGAAGGATAGAAAGTTTGAGGCCAGGCTCAGCAGCTGAAAGAGGCCCTGTCTAAAAATACAAAATAAAAAGGGCTAGGGATATGATTCAGTAGTGGAGCACTCCTGGGTTCAATCTCTAGTACTAAATAAATAAGATAATCATAGAATAACTTTTGGATGAGGAAAAAATGAATAGTTGAAGAACTAAATTCTAACGAAAAATTGCAAGGAATATGAACAGCCACTTTTCACAAAGCATTTTATAAAAGTAAAATTGTTTAGGAAAGGTTCTAAAAAATTTCTGACTCTTCTTGGAAAATGCAGGATGGGTTGCAGTTCTAGAAGCTTTATTTATTTTTTGCCATTTTTGTGTCATTAAAATTAGGCACTATTCCGATGTTCCTCAGTGGAGTTACATTTAACTTTTTGAATCTGTTTATTGCAAAAATGATAGATGATATTTTGTGTTTATTATGAGATAATTTATGGTGGAGATAGTGAAATCATCCCAGCTCTTCTCAGGGCTATAGTTTTTTCGTGTTTGGTTCTGCTGCTTTTCAGGTTAATCCTCTTTTATGCTTAGTGATTTAAAAAAAAATAAAAAATATGAGCGGTGTTGAACATTTGAAAAGTGAATCGCCCCCAACCCTGAACCCTTAGGGAAGGTCTTGTCATTTCTGAAATGTTTTTCTAATACTCAGTGTGGCATATCTTTTCTGGTAAAGCAAAACTGGCAATTTTTTTTTATATATAAATTGAGCTCTGTCTTTGCTTATTCAGATAATCAGCTGGGTTTGGTGTCAAACAAATCTATAATCCTAGCTACATGGGAGGCCGGGGCAGGAGGATTGCGAGTTTGAGGCTAGCCTGGGCAATTTAGCAAGACTTTGTCTTGAAATAAAAGTAAAAAAAGGATTAGGGATGTAGCTCAGTGTGACACAGTCCTTGCCTAGTAAGTGTGAAGCCCTGGGTTTGATCTCCAGTACAGCCAAAAAAAAAAAATTCCCCTCTTCAATTGAACATTATGCAAGGAGATTGAGAATAGTAAACTAAGCTGTGTATAACAAAATTAATTATAGTTAAGATATAGAAAAAGGTAACAGACCTGGGGAATGCTTTGTCTAACTCATAGCATACATCAAAATACATATAAATAAATTAATGAGTCAATGGAAACTAAACTTGTAGACTTCATAGGCTCATCTACTTTTATCACCTCAGGAAGGGTGATAATTTCTCTGAGCCTCTTCCTCATCTGTTAAGTGGAGATCAGGTATCTATGTAACAGAGCCATGTGAGCATTAAATGATAACATTTGTTGGTACTCAGTATAGGATGAATTAGAATAACTAAATTTAGATAGTTTTCAAAGGATGTGTTCTAAAATTGCATTGTAACTTAAACTAAGAATGATGACTGGGAAAGATCATTATTTTCTGCCAAGGTATTTATACTGATGAATTTTTCATCTCTTTCAAAGAGTCCTTTGCCCACAATTTAAAAAAAAAAACTATTATTATTTTATTTTTTGCAGGTTTGCATGCATCCCCACAATGTTTTGTCTGATGTGGTGAACTATACCCTGTGGTTAATGGAGTGTTCTCATGCCTCAGGATGCTGCCATGCTACCATGTTTTTCTCAATTTGCTTCTCATTCCGGGCTGTGTTGGAACTCTTTGACCGCTATGATGGTCTTCGTCGTCTGGTGAACTTGGTAAGCATTTTTTACCTTCTCTTGGCAGGAGTGCAGAGATCCTGCTTGTTTTGGCTGCTTTTAATAGCATCCCAACGAGGAGAGGAAGCTTCTGATTGGAGGAGTTTTGTTATCATTCTTTGTGTAAATTTTTTTCTCCTCCTTTTGTGGTACTGAGGATTGAAGCCAGAGCCTCAAGAATGCTAGAATGTGGGTGCTGGAGATTGAACCCAGGGCGTCACACAGGCTCTGCCTCTGAACAACATCCCCAGCCCCATTCCCTTTCTCTTTAATAGTTGGAGGACTCTTTGTGCCATTATAGACTGGCTTTGGATGCAGTAATCCTATGTCAATCTTGACCTTTCTAAGAGCAAAAACTTTATGCCTATATATCTTTTAACATAATTAAAAGCTGCATAATTTTTTTATGTGAGTTTAATGTTTTGTTTTCATATGGCTATAGCCTGTTGTATATATAGATATACTTTGATATTTGTTCATCTTTTAGGCATAAAAGTCTACCTTGTTTTTGGGGCTGGGGTTGTGGCTCAGTGGTAGAATGCTTGGGTCACATGTGTGAAGCACTGGGTTCAATTCTCAACACCTCATATAAATAAATGAATAAAATAAAGGTCCGCCAACACTAAAAAATATTAAAAAAAAAAGTCTACCTTGTTTTCCTTTTACATTTCTTGTCCTTTCTCCTTCTTCTGCCTCAATTTTTAATGTTTATTAATAGATCAGTACTCTGGAGATTCTAAATTTGGAAGATCAGGGTGCACTTCTGAGTGATGATGAAATATTTGCTAGCCGTCAAACTGGGAAACATACCTGCATGGCCTTGCGCAAGTATTTTGAGGCTCACCTGGCCATTAAATTGGAACAAGTAAAACAGTCACTTCAGAGAACTGAGGGTGGCATTCTTGTTCACCCTCAACCCCCATACAAGGTAAGAGGATGTATTCTGTTTTTGTGGTATTGGGGATTGAATCCAGGACTTTGTGTGTACTAGGAAAACTGAGTTACACCCAGTCCAAGGATATAGTTTTTAAAGATTAGTCTTGTTCCCACACACAGTTGCATCACCAGATCAGTGGAATTTCTGCAAGATAATGCATTGTTGAATGTTACTTTCCCTGTATGAAACAAAACAATTGAAAATGTATATAATAGGTGAATTTCAGGGGCATATTTTGCTGTCAGTTACTAAGTCATTATTTTCTTGGGACACTAAAACTAAAGGGTGAACTTAAATGTGTGTTAAGGAACTCGTAATTTTTGTTTACTGATTTTTTTTTTTTTTTTTTTTTGGACTTGGGATTGAATCCAGGGACTTGAGCAAGTGCTGTACTAGTGAGTTATATCCCCAGCCCTTTAAAGAGTTTTCTTCTCTGAAAAGTACTAGATATTCTGCCTCTTGTGCAGAATTATTTTTGGAAAGAGTATGTCTATATCTCTACTTTTCTATCATTTTGGAATTTATTTGTTATATTTTGGGACCAAGGTCAGTATTTGCATGTTTTAGAAATCAGCAGATTGAAAATATATAAATTCCCTGTTGCTTCTTTCTCTCTTTTGGGGGGGTGGGGTACTAAGGATTGAACCCAGGGCCTTTTGCTGCTCAGCTACTTACTGTGAGTCTCTTTTATTTTGAGACAGGGTCTTGATAAGATGCTGAGGATTTTGCTAAGTTGCTGAGATTGGCTTTGATCTTGTGATCTTTCTGCCTCAGCCTCTTGAGTCACTGGGATTACAGGCATGTACCACCATGCCCATCTTATTTTTTAAGCTATGAAACATATGTACAAAATAACATTGTTATTTTATTGGGAAAAATGTGAGTCTGTAGTTAAAAATAAACAAATGTGGTCTGGGGTTGTGGCTCAGTGGTAAAGCACTTGCCTTGAATTTTGAGGCACTGGGTTCGATTCTCAACACCACATGTAAATAAAAAATAAAGGTCCATCAACAACTTAAATAAATAAAATTTAAAAAGTTATGTAATCATTGTTTCACATATTGGCTATTGACTCAAGAATTATGGTATTGGAAAGCTATTATCAAAATCTGTTGGTCACTGAGCTGTGCTTCAGAAGATGACAGGCAGATAATAGAGTATATATAAAAATAACATGTATGTCTCCTTATAGGCATGTTCATATACTCATGAACAGATTGTGGAAATGATGGAGTTTTTGATAGAATATGGCCCAGCTCAGCTATACTGGGAACCAGCTGAAGTCTTCCTCAAACTTTCTTGTGTGCAACTCTTGTTACAGCTTATTTCTATTGCCTGCAATTGGAAGACCTATTATGCAAGGTGGGACCAGAGAAAGGTTTCAAATGAAGTTCCATCCTGCTTTTTGCTTTTATTAAAATTGATGTTGGTTTGGTTTGCACATGGTGTACACTTAACAAACATTTATTGAATTTAGACTTGAATTTGAGAAATGAAATTAAGCACAAAAATTTGATTTTAATTTACAGAGTGCTTGTTCCTATATATGGTCTTGGTGATTGTAAACATTACATGGTAGACAAGGATCAACAATTTATACTCTCAGAGAAGTTATGTAATTTACATATCTTAACCATAGAGCTGGGTTTGAAGTCCTCTCTTGAAGCTGGAGTCCTTGTTTTTTGGTACTTAAACTTTTTGAATATCTTTAGCTTGACAGTCATGTGTTGTTTATCTTACTTTCTCGTAGAACTGTCTTTTTGCTCTTTGGATCAACACACTGTAATGATTTTCACAATTCTGTGAAATTAAAGGCAGTCAGCAGAGTAGGGTGAATCTCAGAAGAGGGCAGCTGATATAGTAGGGAGGTTGGGTGGTTCTGTTTTGAGAATGATGTAAAAATAATTAAAACTATAATTTGAAAAAGATGGGGGTTTGAAGAGAATAGTAAAGAAGTTTATAAATAGCATTTCTTGACCTCCTTTTCCATGTCTACCCATTGCTATAAAGACAGTTGGGGCTTATTAGGGGAAGTATGTAGCTTGTTTGCTAAATTCCAATATACTAAATCTGGTAGGGTACTTTTGGAGCAACCATTCTAAAACTTCCTGGCCTAAGGACCCTTTTACCATATTAAAAATAAGGAGGAACTCTGAAGAGCTTTTTTTTTTTTTTTTGTTATGTTTATCAGTGTCTACTGACTTAGATATTAAAACAAAATGTAAAACTATAAATTTACTTTAATGTGATCCCATTGAATTTTAGCATTTTTTATGAAAAATTTCTAAAATAAAACCAGATGATTTAGCAAAGCTTTAAAAAAAGGGTTGGCTTAATATTTCACATCTTTGTTCAGTCTTGTAACATTACATATCACATAGTTTTTGGAAGACTCATATTTGGGGCTGGGGTTGTGGCTCAGTGGAAGAGTGCTTGCCTTGCACATGGGAGGCATTGGGTTCTATCCTCGGCACCACATAAAAAATAAATAAACAAAATAAAGTTCTTGTGTTCATCTACAACTAAAAATATTCTTTTAAAAAAAACTCATTTGTGAGACAATGAGAGTGAGAAAGGAAAATAACATCTTAACATTTTTATGAACATAGCTTAATATGGAACCTTCTAAAAGGGTCTTGAAGACTTCTGGGATTCACTTGTCTGCAGCT
The DNA here is from genome assembly GCF_045843805.1 of Urocitellus parryii. Taxonomy (NCBI): domain Eukaryota; kingdom Metazoa; phylum Chordata; class Mammalia; order Rodentia; family Sciuridae; genus Urocitellus; species Urocitellus parryii. The sequence goes on along the minus strand of NC_135532.1, from coordinate 94,056,571 downwards.
TGGGAACCATTGTCGTGTGTGTGTGTGTGCGTGTGTGTATGTGTGTGTGTGTATTTATTTAAAAGCAATGTGGGTGATCAAACTCCAAGACCTTGAGCATGTTAGGCAAATGCTGTATCACTGAGCTATAGTGTCATTTAGTAAATAGATGGTACCTGAGCCCTGAGAACTGCTTTTTTATAGTATTGGAAATATGTTGGTTAATATATTTACTTGGAGAATTACTTAAAAGATAATGAAAGCGGGTTGAGCATGGTGGTGCACATGTGTAATTCCAGTGACTTGGGCGTCTGAGGCAGTACAAATTTGAGACAAAGTGAGGCCTCAAGCAACTTAGAAAGATCCTGTCTCAAAAAATAAAAAGGGCTGGGGATGTGGCTCATGCTGAAGTACTCCTGGGTTTAGTCCCCAGTACCAAATAAAAGATAGTCATGAAGGGTATTAATGTACATTGTTTTGACTGATATATATGTTGTATATGTGTGTGTGTGTGTGTGTGTGTGTGTATATATTTATTTATTTAACTCATTACAATTCTTAATGTAAAAATATGTCATTGATTTAAAAAGCTTATGCAGGGGCTGGGAGTGTAGTTGAGTTGTAGAGCATTTGCCTAACCCATGTCTTGGTTTTGATCCTTACTACTGCAGAAAGAAAGGCTTATTTATTTTTTTATGTGTGGTGCTAGAGATTGGACTCAAAGCCTTGTGCTTGCTAGGTAAGTGCTCTATCCTGAGCTACAACTCCAGCTGAAAAGTTTATTTTTTAAAAACAAAATTAATAGGCCAGGTGTGGTGGCACACACCTGTAATCCCAATGGTTTGGGAGGCTGAGGCAGGAAGATTATGAGTTGAGAGCCAGCCTCAGCAACTTAGTGAGGCCCTGAGCAACTCAGTGAGACCCTGTCTCTAAAATAAAATATAAAAAGGTCTGGGGATATAGCTCAGTGGTTAAGTGCCCCAGGTTCAATCCCTGGTACTAAAAAATAAATAAAAAAGAAAAAAGAAAAATAAAGTTAATAAATGCTTGCTTTGACCTTATAATATACAGAACCTTACGAAAAGAAAATTACTTTTAATCACTATTAATTTTTTCTTTTTTCATAATATATACATAGTTAAGATTATTATATTTGGTTACATTCATCTTTTTCTGTGAAGTATTTCAAACACAAAAAGGAAAGGCATGTAACAACTGTTGTGTATTCATCTTCAACCAAAATTGGCATGTTGCATTTGCTTTATCCTCAGTTTCATTTTTTTTCCTACCTCCCCAGGGTGACCAATTTTCTGAATTCTGTCCATTAATGTTCTTTATTCTATACATATTTGCATGTCCATAAACAATTATATAGTACTGCTTTGTGTGTTTTTAAATTATATGAATGTTTTCCTACATCTACCTTTTGCAATCACACATTCTTATTTTTGTGAAATTCATACATGTTAATATTTGTTTAAACTGTTATATTCCTAAATAACGGTTTGTTTCCATTTGCATTTAGTGTCATTTAGTAAATAGATGGTACCATGAACTTCCTTTTGGAGTGTTGAAGATATGTATAGAACCTGGGTTGTGGGGTGTCTTCATTTTCACCGAGTTGGGTATTGCCAAACATTGTAAAATGACCTTAACCTTTTCTTCTGTCATTAGCATAGGGGAGCTTGGTGGTGTTGGAGTTTTAATTTTGTATCTTACATTATTTTTTGTTTCCTTGATGTGTATTTTGAGCCCTGTTCCTTGTCCTTTAGAGTGGTTTGAAAATGATTGTCATTAACTGCAGGGTAGTTTATCATGTTTTTGAATTTTGCAGCATTTCAGATTTGGATTTTTGGATTAGGGATGCTCAACTGGTAATGTCTATGCTAATATTCCAAAATCCAGAAAACACTGAAATCTGAAGCACTTCTGTCCCAAGTATTTTGGATAAGGAATCCTTAGTCTGTACATAAATACTTCTTTGTACTTAAGTTTGGTTTCTTAGGACAGATTGCTAAAGGGGCAATTCCTGGGCTAAAGGTTATGAGTATTTTAAGAATCATGTTTCATATCTCCAGATTGCTTCTAGAGTGTCCTGTTTATCTTATTCAGCATCAAGGAGGAGGAGGAGGAGCATGATGATTTTTGGCTCTAGGGATTGAAACCCAAGGCCTCAAGTGTTCTATTTGATATCTGAACCGTATCCCCAGCCCTTTTTAAATTTTTATTTTGAGACAGGGTCTTCCTAAGTTGCTTTGGCTGCCCTCAAACTTAGAATTGTTCTGCTTCCTGATGAGTAGCTGGAATTATAGTCATGGACCACCATGGCTGGCTAATTTTTTGTCTTTAATTTTAGGACTTTGATAGGTAAAAATTCATCCCTGTGTTTTTTGGAAGTAATGTCATTGTGACATATTCATTTGATGCTACTCGTGATAGAGTCCACCAGTGGTAATCATGATCTGTTGTTTTCCTTTCTCATTTAAAAAACTGTTATAGTTTCTTGTGACTATATCATAGTTTGCCTTTGACTAATTGTTCTTCCTGTCTAGGAATGACACTGTGCGCTTTGCTTTGGATGTCCTGGCTATTCTCACTGTGGTGCCAAAAATCCAGCTCCAGTTGGCAGAATCAGTGGATGTATTGGATGAAGCTGGCTCTACCATCTCCACTGTAGGTAGGTTGCCATTTTTGTTGTTGCTTTGTGTGAATTTGTTATCCTTTGCTGGTTGTGGTTACTTACTTAATTTTGGGATATTAGAACAGAAAGTAGTAGAGGAAGGTTCCTTGTTTTTCTCTTGTAAATAGCACCATATAGTTTCACATAAGGGAGTCATGCTAGTAAATTCAGGGTCTGTGAGTGGTTCAGGCATTTCTGCTATAATGGTAGGTGTGCATTTCTGAACATATTACAGTGCAGAGTGTTGCACTAAAAATAAAGTTTATGGTGTAATGGGTTGAGGCCAGTAGTAAAAGACTGTTTTCTAACTGTTTTGTGAAAGCAGCTTTGTAATCTGAACACTAAAAATAATCAGTAATAGATGGGCAACTCAAAATGTTTGGCAACCATACACAAGGAAAATAGCTTTTATTTGAAGATATTCCTTTATTAAGAGCAGGTTTCTGAGGGTATTATATTGAGGTTAGCAAGAGAGATAATGTTACTGACTCTGGTTCCTGGAGTACACCACTCTGGTGGGGGCAGTCAGTTTTATTTATTTATTTATCTATCTATCTATCTATTTATTTATTTATTTGCTTTAATGATATGCCCCTGGCAAGACTGCTAAAACCAGATGTTGTATCACCACCGCTGTGAGGAGAAAGCCAAAGGTTCAGGCACTTGTACTTATTCATTCATTCATTCATTCATTCATTCATTCATTTATTTTTGTGGTACTGGGGATTAAACTCAATGTTGCTCTACTGCTGAGATACATTCCCAGCCCTTCTTTTTTTTTGTGGGGGGTACTGGGGATTGAACTCAGGGGCACTTGACCACTGAGCCACAATCCCCAGGCTTATTTTGTATTTTTTTGAGATGGAGTCTTACTAAGTTGCTCTGCACTTTGCCATTGCTGAGGCTGGCTTTGAATTTTGCGATCCTCCTGTGTTAGTCTTCTGAGCTGCTGGGATTACAGGTGTGAGCCACTGTGCCCAATCCCAAACCTTTTTAAATTTTTTATTTTGAAACTGAATCTCACTAAGTTTCTGATGCTGGCCTTGAATTTGTGGTTCCCTTGCTTCAGCTCCCGAGTTGCTGGGATTACAGGCATAATGCACTGTGCCTTGTTCTGGCTAATTTTCTTAATATGTAGTGGAAAAGGTTCCCACTGCCATGGTAGCAGCTGAACTCTGAGGGCTCTTTCTTTTCCTGTAGAAGTTTTTAATTTATTCCCACTCTTTTGTTCCCCTTACTTAGGAAAATTTGTGCATGAACCTTGGTGACTTACACATAATACTAATATTATTTGCTTATTTAATAACTACATGTGAGGTATTATATTATAAAGTTACATTGTAACTAATTGAGCATGGTGGCATACCTGTAATCCCAGTAATTTAGAAGTCTGAGGCAGGAGGATTGCAATTTTGACTAGCCCCGTCTCAAAAACTTTAAAGGGATGGGGAAATTTTAAAAAAGGAAAAAAAAATTAGTGGGAATGTAGTTCAGTGGTAGAGTGCCCCTGGGTTCAATCCCCAGTATCACAGAAACAAAACCAAAAAACATTATATTAGAACAGATTGTATTTTATGCAAAAAATTTCTTATACTTTTAAAAAAATATAGTTTTTTTCCCCCCAATTCAACCAATAATTAGAACTCCAAATTTTGGTTCTGGGACAACCAGTAAAGTGCTAACCATTTGTTTTGTGAGGAAATAATATATATTTTTTCCCTCTCATAGGTATCAGCATTATTTTGGGAGTGGCTGAGGGTGAGTTCTTTATCCATGATGCTGAGATTCAGAAGTCTGCACTTCAGATTATCATCAATTGTGTGTGTGGCCCGGATAACCGAATATCTAGTATTGGCAAATTTATTTCTGGAACTCCTCGCAGAAAGTTGCCTCAGACTCCCAAGAGCAGTGAGCACACCCTGGCCAAGATGTGGAATGTGGTTCAGTCTAACAATGGCATCAAGGTGCTTTTGTCTTTGCTGTCCATCAAGATGCCCATCACAGATGCAGACCAGATTCGGGCCCTGGCTTGCAAGGCTCTGGTGGGCCTATCTCGCAGTAGCACTGTCCGGCAGATCATCAGCAAACTGCCCCTTTTTAGCAGCTGCCAGATCCAGCAGCTGATGAAGGAGCCTGTGCTGCAGGACAAGCGTAGTGACCATGTCAAATTCTGCAAGTATGCTGCTGAACTCATTGAACGGGTGTCAGGAAAGCCACTTCTCATTGGCACTGATGTCTCCCTGGCACGGCTGCAAAAAGCAGATGTTGTTGCCCAGTCAAGGATCTCCTTCCCTGAGAAAGAGCTGCTTCTGTTGATACGAAACCATCTCATTTCTAAAGGGCTTGGAGAGACAGCAACTGTGCTGACAAAAGAGGCTGACCTGCCCATGACTGCTGCCTCCCATTCTTCTGCCTTCACCCCAGTAACTGCTGCTGCTTCTCCTGTCTCTCTTCCTCGAACGCCTCGTATTGCCAATGGCATTGCAACTCGATTGGGTAGCCATGCTGCTGTGGGTGCTTCTGCTCCTTCTGCCCCTACTGCCCATCCTCAGCCACGGCCCCCTCAGGGTTCCTTAGCTCTGCCTGGTCCATCTTATGCAGGCAACTCCCCTTTGATTGGTAGGATCAGTTTTATTAGAGAGAGGCCGTCACCCTGTAATGGCAGAAAAATCAGAGTGTTGCGGCAGAAGTCGGACCATGGTGCCTACAGCCAGAGCCCAGCCATAAAAAAGCAGTTGGACAGACATCTTCCTTCCCCACCTACACTGGACAGTATCATCACAGAATATCTTAGAGAGCAACATGCTCGCTGCAAGAATCCAGTTGCCACCTGTCCACCTTTCTCTCTCTTTACTCCTCACCAATGTCCTGAGCCAAAACAGAGGCGGCAAGCGCCAATAAACTTTACCTCAAGGCTAAACCGCAGGGCATCATTTCCAAAATATGGAGGGGTAGATGGCGGATGCTTTGATAGGCACCTTATCTTTAGCAGGTAAGGAGAGCCTCCTTTGTGGAAATTGGAATGATTCTTCTATTTAGATCAAAGTGTTTGGGCAGTATCTGCACAGTGATTAGTTAAGAAAGCCATTGTTGGCCTGAAATACAAGTTTGTCATTTTGTGTCTACACAAGTGATACAAGTGTACCACCTTTTGTCAACCATGGATTCCTTGAGTTATTGTTGACAATATATTGATATGATAGTCAAAAGCAGTTTATTTTCTAGAACCCATACAACACTCCACCCCTAATCAAGCTTTCAAACTTGTCTTTGTCCAAGTTGCCTTCCATTCTGATCCTTTACAAACCTAACATAAAGGTGGTGTGATCACAGCTTTAAACATGGGAATCTTTGTTTAATTTGTAAGTGCATTTGTGTATTTCTGAACCCCTTACACTGCAGAGTCTTGCACTAAAAATAAAGTTTGTGGTGTAACAGGTTGTGGCCAGTAGTAAAGACTGTTTTCTAACAGTTTTGTAAGAGCGGCTTTGTAACCTGAACACTAAAAATCATCAGTAATAGATGGGCAACTCAAAATGGTTGGCAACCATTTTGAAGCAGGTTGGCAACCTGCTTTACTTTTCTTGCTAAGGATTGTTAATTTCTCTCATTTAAAATGAAAATGAACCATGAAAGTCATTGATATTTCAGAAAAGCTTACTTTTTGAAATGTAATTCTGGTTTTTCTTTATTCTTTCTAGCAGATTTTTTTTTCAGGGTTCTTATATATATGTTTTGCCTCTGATTCTCAGTTTTTGATTTTTTTGCTTAGATTTCGCCCTATTTCAGTGTTTCGGGAAGCCAATGAAGATGAGAGTGGCTTTACCTGCTGTGCATTCTCAGCACGAGAGCGGTTCTTGATGCTTGGTACCTGTACAGGGCAGCTGAAGCTGTACAATGTATTTAGTGGACAAGAGGAGGCCAGCTATAACTGTCACAACTCGGCCATCACACACCTTGAACCCTCCAGAGTAAGTGCTTCTTCCCTGGATGCTCTCAATCATTCTGAGACAGGTTGGTGAAGTGGAGAAAAGGAGACTCACCTTTGTTGGGTCTGATTCTTTTTGAATCAGGTGGAAATTCTAGTTGAGGATGACTTGTATTTCAGAGGAATATGGCCAGGTATTAAGAAGAAAGGAATCATCATTGACATCTTTACAACATATATACCCCTCCCTTGGAGCTATTTAAAACAATTTTTTAAAAACTAGTTTAGGAGGATTTACCGTTCTTATAATTATTTTCTAGGGCACTACAGGGTCTTATGTTTAAATCCTACTGGTTTCTGAGTATTTCTTGGTTCTGGAGAGTTTTTTATTTTTTCTTGAATCAAATGTTTTTTATCTTTGTATGTTAAAATGCTAATGTCAGAGACATCTGCATATGTGTAAATACATGTTTACCCACCTTGGGTCTCCTCCTCTTTTTAGGATGGGTCTTTGTTGCTGACATCTGCTACCTGGAGCCAGCCTTTGTCTGCACTTTGGGGAATGAAATCAGTATTTGATATGAAGTATGTATTATTTACTTTTGTAGTCTCATGTCTCTGTGTTTTTATTACTTAATTTGTGTCTCCCTTCATCTGGTTTTATTTTTATTTATTTATTTATTTTTAAATATATTTCTCCCTTTTTTTTAAAAAACGTTTATTTTATTTATTCATATGTGGTGCTGAGAATCGAACCCGGTGCCTCACACATGACAGGCAAGTGCACTACCGCTGAGCCACAGCCCCAGTCCACCCTTCATCTGGTTTTAGACAAGGAGCCTTTTGGGAAAAAATAAGGCTCATGTTTAATAAGATTTTATCTTTCTCATTTTCTAGCTATTCTTTTTTTTTTTTAAATATATATTTTTGTAGTTGGACACAATAATTTTATTTATTTATTTATTTATTTTTATGTGGTGCTGAGGATCAAACCCAGGGCCTTGCACATGTGAGGTGAGCGCTGTATTGCTGAGCCATAACCCCAGCCCCATCATTATCTAGATATTCCTTTTTTTTTTTAAAAAAATATTTTTTAGTTTCATGTGGACACAATATCTTTATTTTATTTTTATGTAGTGTTGAGGATCGAACCTAGAGCCCCACGCATGCCAGGCGAGCATGCTACCGCTTGAGCCACATCCCCAGCCCTAGATATTCTTTTTTAAAATATTTTTTTAGTTGTAGATGAACCCACAGTATCTTTATTTATTTTTTATGTGGTGCTGAGGATTGAACCCAGTGCCTGACACATGTGAGGCAAGCGCTTTACCACTGAGCTATATAGCCTGAGCCCTCTAGATATTCTTATGAAGTGTTTACATTCCAATTGTGCAGCAGACCCTTGACTAACCCATAATGACACATTTATGTTTTTTTTTCCCCCTAAGTATTTACATAGGGTATAATTGCACTGTTTGCTGGGATATTTCTTTTTCTTTTTTTAAATGTTTACTTTTTAGTTGTAGTTGGACACAATACCTTTATTTTATTTATTTTTATATAGTGCTAAGGATTGAACCCAGGGCCTTGCACGTGCTAGGTGAATGCTCTGCCGCTGAGCCACAACTCCAGTTCCTGGGGTATTTCTTTTAGAGAACTAGGCTGGCATTCTACTGCTGAGCTATACTCACATGTACCCTATTAGCCATTTTTGTAATCAAGGAATTCCTATTATTTGGGGTCCTCACGGGTGTTCTGGTGGAGGGAATTTTCTTTTTAATTCACGTGTGTACAGTTGTTTTCTCTTTGGGAGCCAACCTCACAGATGTTCTAATGGAGGGAATTTTCTTTTTAATTCAAGTGTATACAGTTGTTTTCTCTTTGGGAGCTAAGGATTTTGGGTGAATACGGTTGTGCAAGGGGCTAATTTTCAGTTTGTTAAAAGCATAAATCTTGAAGGTGTGTCACTTTGGTATGTTTATTGTTTGTAGGCATTCCTTTGCAGAAGATCACTATGTTGAGTTCAGTAAGCACTCTCAGGATCGGGTCATAGGCACAAAAGGAGACATTGCCCATGTGAGTACTTAAGCATTTATTGCTTTAAGCTGATTTTACTCATTTGTTCCTACTGAAATCTTCTGGATCAGATGTGAGGACTTAAGTCTTACTCGTGGGTCACTAGAAATACTCAATGATTTTCCTACCAGTTAAGATCTAAAAGTGTAATAAAGTAGTTTTAAATTATATGGGAAGAATATGAAAGGGCTGAACATGGAATCTGAGAAAGATATTATAGGCCAGCAGATTCATTGTTGAGTTACTAAGTTTTAGTTAAAATAAGGTCTGTGCCTTTTATGGAGCCTGAAGCAGTAAATAAAGAAACAAATAAATGCTGTAATTAGGTGGTGTTACAGGAAAAAAGAGGAAATGCTTATTGGAGGTGTGGGGGATTTCTGTTTTATCTGGGATAGCCAACATTACAGATTGGTTATTGTTTGAGCAGAGCCATGAAGGAAGCATGATTGAAGCAGAGAGGCAAAAGAGGTTGTAAGGCAGATGGAATGGAAGGGAAAAGCCCTTGCTTGCGGGGAGGGAAGAGAGGAGAGGGTAAGTGCTGAGGTCAGTGATGACCCCATATTTTATAGTTAGGACCAACCTTTGGCTTTTTCTCTGAGTAAGATGAAGACACTGGATGCTGATCAGAGGATATATGATTGAATGTAAAATTTCTATAGTGGCTCTGGTTTCTTTGAGAGAGGCAATAGCAGACCTTCCAGTTAGGTCAGAAGATGTTGTACCAGCTTGTATGTGAGAAGAGCAGTACAGCTGGGTGCATGTGGGCATGGGGAGACCATGAGAAATGATAGGCCATGACCCTGGGGTTTTGGACACATGAAGTTTGAAATTCATTAGACATTCAGTAGGGAATGGGGAGTGAAATATATATACACACACACACACACACACACAGTTTGAGAGTTCAGGAGAAAGGTGTCTGGGATGGGAGATATAAATATGAATTACATATACATGGTGATAGTATCTAGAGCCATGAACTTGGATGAGATCAAAGGGCTAGAGATGAGAAAGATTGTGAGGACAGAGCCCTGGTTGTTCCACTATATAAAAATTGGCAAATGGGGGGGGGGGGAAATGTTGGCAAATGAAGATGAACTTGAGAAGGAGCTCTAGAGAGAGTGGCCAGTGAGGCAGAAGCAAGTCCAGAAGACAGGTACCCTAGAAACCAATGAAAATAAATTTGAGAAAGGATTGATCAGTGAGTCAGAAACAGTTAATGAATTGTAGAAGATGAGTACCGAAAGAAGACTAACAATGTTGTTAACCTTGTCAAGTAATAATTCTGTATTCTGGTGGAGCAAAACCTGATTAGAGTGGTTCATGAAAGAGCAGGAGAGAAATGGACACACTTGAACATGTAATTTTTTTTTGAAATATTTTTGCTGAAAACCAAAGCAGAGAAAGAAGGGTCACACCTTGAGGAGTCTGTAGGATGGTAAATTTAGGGATAATTTTCTCCTGAATTCTCATTTGAAAATATTGAAACATAGAAAAATGAAAGAATAGTATATATATTCACTTCCTAGATTCATCAGTTTAATATTTTGCCATATTTTGTATGTAAATGTGTATGTGTTGTTTTAAATTATTTTGAAGTTGAAAATTATAAGCATCATCATGGCATTTTTATCCTTCAGTATTATGGTGTGTATCTCCTAACAATAGATATTTTGTTATAAAATCATTTAGCAAATTTAAGAAAATTGTAGTAATTCCCAAATATTATTTGATATTTAGTCCATACTCAATTTTCCCATTTGTTCCTGATGTATTTGGTTTCAAATGTTTGTTTGTTTTTTTTGAACCAGGATCCAGCCAGGATTCACACATTGCATTTGATTGTTATGTCTTACTAATGTTTTAAAGCCAAGAACCATTTCTCCAGTTTTCATGACATTGACTTTTGAAGAGACCAGGCTAGTTGTCTTATCCCATGATATGAATTTGTTTGTTTCCTTGTGGTGTTTCCTTATTTGTTTCAAAGAAAAGATTTGAAGTAATATAGTGTGTCTGTAAGCTGATGGGAAAGATCTGGTCTCTGCATGTGTTGCATATTGTAGACTTTGAAAACTTTTAATATGGTGGGGCTAAAATGTTTACATGGGGAGATTTTATGGAGAAAAGATTATTTCATTGATGTCTTTCTCCAGAAAATAACACTCTAAAGAGTATTCTGTGGGTAATCAATGATTGATATGGACAATTTTTTTAAGTTGTTTATGGACCTTTATTTTATTTATTTGTATATGGTGTTGAGAATTGAACCCAGTGCTTCACACATGCTAGGCAAGTGCTCTACCACTGAGTTACAACCCAGTCTGAGAATTTGTTTTAATATAAATGTTTTCTGTTTCTTGAAAAGGGGAAGGGAAGAAAAATTTGTTTTTCTTAAGTCCCTACATAGTTTCACTTCTCTTTTTCTTTTTTTTTTTAAAGATAGAGTGAGAGAGGAGAGAGAGAGAGAGAGAGAGAGAGAGAATTTTTTAATATTTATTTTTTAGTTATCGGCGGACACAACATCTTTGTTTGTATGTGGTGCTGAGGATCAAACCCGGGGCGCACGCATGCCAGGCGAGCACGCTACTGCTTGAGCCACATCCCCAGCCCCACTTCTCTTTTTCTTACTAGTGGGAAAGGGCTTTTTTAAGACTTGACTATGAAACAAAGCACTTAAACTTTGCTTGAATGGGTATGATCTTCTTACTTACCAGTCATTTTACAGTATTAGGGCTTTTGTAATTTGTCAGGGTAGGGGTAGGGGAAGCTTAAAAAGCATGGGAGAAGCATTTTATACAGTTTCTCTTTAAATTTGTCTATGGATGGATTGGTCTGATTTTTCTCTTCCCACCCCTTCTTCTCTAAAGATTTATGATATTCAGACTGGCAACAAGCTGTTGACTCTGTTTAACCCAGATCTTGCCAACAACTACAAGAGGAATTGTGCCACCTTTAATCCTACAGATGATCTTGTCTTAAATGATGGCGTCCTCTGGGATGTCCGCTCTGCACAGGCCATTCACAAGTTTGACAAGTTCAACATGAACATCAGTGGCGTTTTCCATCCAAATGGGCTGGAGGTCATCATTAATACTGAAATTGTATCCTTTGCACTCCATTTGTTATCCAGTTTGTTAAGCAGAAGTTCTTTTTTTTTTGTTTTTTTCCACATCCAGAGATTTATTCTTATTTGCCAAACAAATTATTTTGTTATAATTCACAATTTTCTAGAGACCTGTCTCACCCTAGATAAAAGCTAGCATTTACAACCATTATTACTACATAATTGTGACACAGTAGAATCCAGGGGTTGCCAATTTTCTTTTTAACCATAGTACTGATTTATTAACCCTGGGGTGCTGGATTTTTAAAAAATTTATTTATTTATTTATTTTTTTAGTCATACATGACAGTAGAATGCATTTTGATAATATAATACATACATGGAATGTACATACATCAATCATATTGTCTATTCTGCTGCCCTTCCTATCCTCCCTACTCCTCCTCTCCTCTCCCATCCTTTCTCTCTATCCAATCTAATGTGACATACTTTTTTTTTTCTTTTTCTCATCACAACATCATATATGTATTCTGTATAACAATGAGGTTCTCCTCCCATCTTCTGGGCAACTCCCCTTCTCCCTCTTTTTCCTTCCCACCTCTCTTCCCTATTTAGTGGTAGTCTTTTTCTCATGCTCTTCCTCCCTATCCCATTTTGAGTCACCCCCCCCCCCTTATATCAGAGAAGACATTCGGCATTTATTTTTTAGGGATTGGCTAACTTCACTTAGCATAATCTGCTCTAATGCCATCCATTTGCCTGCAAATGCCATGATTTTATTATTTTTTAGAAGCAGAAGTTCTTTCTAGCAGTACCAGGTTAAAGTATCCACACTGATAATAATGTGGTGCCTCTCCTTTGGTTTGAATTGTTAGTGAGTTTCCAGTGGACTATATTGTTGATATTGGGAATTAATGACGACTTTAAGTAGCATGTTTTCTATGTTTTAGGAAGCGTGACTAGATTCCTGGCTATCATTATCAAATTGATTTTTATTTATCTTTGGAAGGATTTTACTTTTGCTCTATAGAAATCAGTTGCTAGACATAAGAAAATGAAGTGCTACTACGGGGAAGAGGGAATTCACGTAGCATTTATTTACCTAAAGAGTATACTGGGGACATCATTCAATAATATCTATGACTTTTAAAGTGTCAATACCTAGCAAGAGGGGAACAAAAGTGATGTTTCAGAATTTCCATGAGGTTAGATAAGAACTTTTGTGTGAAATAGTTTTCCTTGACTACTCCTTTTCCAAGTGGGACCTTCGAACTTTCCATCTTTTACATACTGTTCCTGCTCTGGATCAGTGTCGTGTGGTGTTCAACCACACGGGAACAGTGATGTATGGAGGTAATAAACTTTTCACTTCATTCTCTTCTACTCACTTAATTGGATACTTCTTTTTTTGGAAATTCTGCTTTTGTGAGAAGCACTTTAAAGTTCTGACATAGATGAAAAGGTTAGTGTGGTGGTAACAAAAAAGAAGGTTAAAAATAACATTGATTTAGAATGAAAGGCAACTAACTTTGAAGTCAACAAATCTTGTATAGAAAGAAATTTTATGCTGTGATTTCCACACATATATCTTAAAAACCTTTTTATTTATTGTTTTAGGATGTTGTAAGCCTTCAGCTGTTACATTTATTGGGAGCTAGATGAGAAGTTGAGGACATTGTTTGCCACAATAGATTGGATATGCAAGGAAGACAGTTTGAGAGGAACTAACTAAATTCAGGGAAACTGACTGAAATCTTGATTGGTCATTAAAATTTTCTGCACTTGTGAATAGGGAATGTTTCTGATTCTTAACAGTATTTTATTATTCCCCTGTTCCCACTAGCTATGTTGCAGGCAGATGATGAAGATGACTTAATAGAAGAGAGGATGAAAAGTCCTTTTGGGTCATCCTTTCGCACATTTAACGCAACTGATTACAAACCTATAGGTAAGCATGTAGGGGCAGGTATTGATCATTTTTTCCCCTCTTTTTTGAGGTACTGGCAGTTGTATCCCCCATATTTTTTTGAGACAGGGTCTCTCCAAGTTATACAGGTTAGCCTTGAACTCGTGATCTTCCTGTCTCAGTCCTCCAAGTCACTGGGATTACAGGCATGTACCACTAACACATGTTCATGTATTAGTTGAATCGTTTGTTCTTTTTCTTTGTTTTTAGTACCAGGGATTAAACCCACTGAGCCACATCTTCAGCTCTTTTTAAAAAAATTTTAAATTTTGAGACAGGGTCTCACTGAGTTGCTGAGGCTGGCTTTAAACTTGCAATCCTCCTGCCTTCCTCCCAAATTGCTGGGATTGCAATCATGTACCACTGCACCCAGCTCTAGGGAGCTTTCTTTACGTCTTAATGTTACTTTTTAAAGATCCTCCACTTTCCAGGAGGACTGTAACTTTTCACTGAAAATCAGAGGAGTTTTGGAAATATTTATGAATAATCACTTTAACTTCCTATAGAGGAAAAGCAGGTTTTAAGGTCACAGCTATAGGTCCTGTCCTGAGTCTTGTCACATTCTGTTTTTCAGCAACCATTGATGTGAAGCGGAATATCTTTGACCTATGTACAGACACCAAAGACTGCTATCTTGCTGTCATTGAGGTAAAGGGAACTTGCAGAGATCCTGCTGTTTTTCTTATGTGTATGATCATTTGTAAGTTATATTACAGGGGTTTTGTCTGATATCAAATGGGTTCTAAAGTTGATAACGTTTCTGATAGATTATTGATAGCCTACTGAATTGGTAGTGTTTGGGAGACATATAGTATAAGAGAAAAAATAAGAAGATCTCAGTATAAGACAATGTAGAGAGTCCTACCCCTTGGATTTACATTGTCATCCCTTTCTCAGAGGAGTCTTGCCAGAGCAAGACAGGTTTGTTCCAAGGATGGTGGTCTCTTCTGTACTTAGGCCCTCATTGTTCAAAACCTTCATATGCTGTGTTTCTTTCCCTCTGTGTGTCCCAGGTATAATATTTTGAGAGCCAACTCAAGGATTTTTAGGTATTGGAAACATTGATAGTTACAGGGTCAAGGTCATGGGCACCAGAGCTGAGGTGTGGGTATGAACCTTCTGAAAACTCACTATTCCTTCTGGACTGGGTGTTTTATTCCAGAATCAAGGCAGCATGGATTCTCTGAACATGGACACAGTATGCAGACTGTATGAAGTCGGCAGACAGCGTCTGGCAGAGGATGAGGATGAAGAGGAGGACCAGGTCAGTGCTCTTTGAGATGTCTTTCTGCTAAGTAGTGCTTCATAGAGATTGTGCTCTTCTGCTTTTTGCTAGAGGTTTTTTTTTTTCAAGATCAGCTTTTGCTACCTGTTTGCCACATTTGGAAGACTTGTCATATATCTGAAACTTAGAAGAAAGTAAAATTATAAGACTCTAGCCCAGTACCTGATGATCTTGATTTCCACTGGTAGGTTAATTTGCAGCTTAGCAATCACTGAGTGTTGCTTCAGAGATTTCCATGTTTCAATCTCTAAATCAGGCCCTTTTCCGGCTTCAGTATAAGTAACCCCCGTCATTACTGAAGTCAGTACAAAACAGAAGAGCCACTGCTAGAGATGGATTATAGAAATTGGTTAACCTTTATAAAGTTTTGTGTTTTCTCAGTTTTATGGTATAGTGATCAGAGTAATAAGAGATTAATGCTTTTGAAAAATAAAACATATATAAAATATGAGTGAATAGTATGGTGTCTCACAGTCTTGGCTTTTTCATTTTCACTTGGAGTTTTAATTTGTGTTCACTTAATGGTAGGTAACTTACCTGTGTGGTGTCACACTCTTCAGATTTGAAGAGTTTCTCGGTTATCTGAGTTTTCAGCAGTTTGTTTTCTGTCTGCTGGGTTTACACTATGTTCTCTTTTCAAGTACAGTTTCCAGGCCTAATTCTTTTCTCTAATCTTCTAGAATAATTTATTGCAGAGTGAGTATTATAAAGTTGAAATTGAATGACTAACATTTGACATTCTCTTGTTGCAGATATTAAAGCCAGTAAAATGTCTCTTTTTCTAGATCTTGAGTTCATTTTTTCCCCCTCCCACTCTGGTATTACTTAGTCTTGTTTTGCTTTGTGTCCTCTTTAAGGACACATAGGTGACCTAGGTGAGGAGGGGAGCGCCATAGAATATGAGGAAGTGTACTTCCCTCTATTTGTATTGACATAGCTTTTGCCCTCATCCCTCTCTTCCATTTTGGTAAGTCATGCTCAGAGGTTAGGATTCTTTGTTAGGATCCTTTCAAAATAGCGTGTACTTCAAATTTTAAAGGAAAATTTTTAAAGCAAAAAATTTTTGAAAAAAATAATTTTGTGACTATTTTTGGGTGAAAGCCTAAGACTATGGACTAAGGACCCATGTTTTTTTGTAATAGAACTTAGTTGTGACTAATAAGCAAGGCCATTTTGTTTTGCTAATTTGAGATTTATGTGTGATTTTCACTGTTGGGTTTCATAGGTTGTAAGCATTCACTTGCTCTTTAAATCAAATTCTTCTTTTGAATGCATTATCACTTATGCATCAAAGGTGATCCAGTATACCTGGATCAAATATACCTAGACAAAAGAAGCTGTAACAGATACTCTTACCTAAAGTTCCCTGTGTGTGCTCTTTCTACTGTTCTGGTGGTATGTTCCAATTGACTAAGCATGCTCAAAATTGATCCATAATCCCCAGATATAATCCCCAGATATAGATTTCTCAACAAAGTAAGGAAAATAGTCTCGTGCCCCCGTCCTCTCTCCCCTCTGAGTGTGGTTGTTGGTTAAGGTGGGCTGGTAATCACCATGGGATCAGAGCAGAACTTTCTTTGGGGCCTGGCTGCTTCCTGACTCAAAGATTGTTTCTTTGTTCTCTAGGGTTGGGCAGTTTCCCATTCTGGTTTCCCTCTGTCCCCCCACATAATGAGGATTGTCATGATTATTGTTGGAAATATTATTTTGGAAAGTCCTATACTTAAAATGACAGCATTAGTATCATAGTTTTTTTTAATATTTATTTTTTAGGTGTAGATGGACACAACACAATACCTTTATTTTTATGTGGTGCTGAGGATCAAACCCGGGTCCTGCCCGTGCTAGGCAAGCGCTCTACCGCTGAGCCACAATCCCAGCCCAGTATCGTAGTTTTTTAAATACCACAAAAGACATATAGGCTCCAGAGTTTAAAACTACTTCACCAAATGCTGCTAGGGATTTCCTAAAGTAGAAGGGTTTTTCTTTAATGCTTTCCAGTTGCATGGCCTGCAGGGGTCTAAGTTTCATAGCTCACATGAATTATGAGCTAACAGGTATAAGGTCTTCAGATGGATATAGGTGGTTTATGATTTATTTATGGCATTTGGGTATCCCCCTCCCCCCCCCCCTTGCAATGCTGGGCATCAAACCCAAGGCCTAGAACATGCAAGGCAAATGCTCTACCATGGAGCGACATTTTCAGCCCTGTGACATGAATATTAATAGTCTTAACTGCTGGACTTTTAATCTGTACATGGTGCTAGTCATTCTTGGTAACGGAGCTTGCAAGTAGATTTTGGTCCTTGACATTTTGTGTGATTGCCTGTGGTTTCTTATCAGTGTCTGTTCCTTTATTCTTGCTTTGATTTGCTACTTTAGACACCCTACTCCACACATGACATTTTACACGTTAGCTGTCACAAAATAAGGTATATTATCATTGAGTTTAGAAGGTGTAGTTTTACAGTGGTACAAGGTGGCTTGTTCCCCCAGGTTCATTCATCATTACTAGGTATCAGTTCTGTTTCAGGCTTCCTGGATGTTACAAGGTGACCTGTAAATCTGAAGCAGCAGGTTTACTTTGTTAAGTTAAATGGGTCCATGTGAGGCCTAGTGTCTGTCTTCTTGGTTCTCCTTCTGTGGTTCTGCTTAACATTCCTTTTGAGTGGTGAAGGGAAAAAGATACTAGAAAGAAAATAGGTTGTTGATGGTAAGGACGTCTGAGTCTTTGTCTCTTATGGAAAAGTAGAAGCTGCCTTGGCTTGGGCAACTAGGATCAAGAGGTGCAGATGCAAGAGGTCCTGGCAAGTGGCTCTGGGGTCCAGTCTGTATAAGAGCCTGAAAGCTTTCTAGCTTTGGAGGGACCTAGGTATCAGTGTATCTGTATGATGTGGGTAAGTTAGCATTGCTTCCAGATTTTGCTGGCTCTAGGTATGTTTCACTGCATACTAACTACATAGTCCTTGTAAGTCATCTAGTACATTTAATGTTTGAATGTTGTCCATTAGAATACTGCTTTTCCTCTTGGTTTTTTGATTTTTGATTTAGAGATGTTTTGAGTCGAATAAAATATCATTACTTTTTAAAAAAAAATTTCTTTTTTAGTTGTAGATGGACACAATATGTTTAGTTTGTTTATTTTTTATGTGGTTCTGAGGATTGAACCCAGTGCCTCACACATTCTAGATGAGTGCTCTACCACTGAGCCACAACCCCAGCCTTGTAATTAAATATTATTTGTAACCTCGTGTTGATATGAATTCCTTCTAGAATCTTGGAGTGATGTTTTGCTGTATTTACTATCTCCTTCAGATTTCTCCCTGTTACCTATGTAGGTGCAACTTGAATTATTGTTATTATTTTTTAACTCACTTTCCTTTATAGGTTTCACCTGATTTTAAAACTAGAGACTTCATTTTCATGATTCATTTGCTATTCAAAGTTTTGTCCTAGTCTAGATACTTGCTCTATGGTCTTCTCAGCTGTTTCAGGGTTGACATATATTGCTTAGGGATTCAGGCACCTGTGACCAACACCTTTGAATTTGCCTTTTGATCTTAGCAAAATAAAGTCAAAAGCATGAGTGATCAGGTGCAGTCTGTTGAAATGGTCCAGCATCAAGTACTAGTATAAAATGGTTTTTACTTAAAGGATTTTATTCAGATATAATTTACATACCATACACTTTTGTTTAAATGTTGGGAAGTTATGGGAAGGGATGAACTGTACTACTATATTGATACATAAAAATGTACAGAATGTATTTGTCTGTGCATGCCTGATTTCTGAGGTTGCTATCTGCCTTCTTTCAGGCATTTGATGAAAACGCAGATAAGCCAGTCACCTTTCAGAGCTTATGTTATTCATTGGAAGTTTGATAACTGTTTTGAAGATCAGTTCAGTCAACTTTGATGTTGGCTTTTGGCGAAATTATAAAATCAAAGAGTAATAATTGATCATTATTCTTAGACTTTGGAAAGTCAGTGAATTTCAGCTAATTATAGTTAACCTTACAATTATAAAGAAATTCAACAGGGGAATAATGCTCTCTTTTTTCCACTCCATTTGGAATCTGGGACACACTGTGTGCTGTGCTTCCTGTGTATTTTCCACTGCCTAGAAGCGGATGGTAAGAGTCTACCTATTCTACACTTACTGCACCATGGCTGGAGCCAGATGTGATGACTTCTGAAGGGTTTTTTTTTGGGGGGGGGGGGAGGCAGGGGATTCTCCAGTGAGGAGAGAAAAAAACAAGTGATTTTTAAGGTGGTTTATACCAGTAGCACATGTTAAATAGGAGTTTAAAGACAACAAAATGTGACTTGATATAAAAATGTCAAGACAGTAGGATCAGGTTTGATTACATTTTAAAAAGCTACCTTAGTTTTTAGATTAACTGTTTTTTAAAGTATTACTAGAAGTTTGTTTTTTCTAAGGGATTGGATATATTTTGGAAGGAAATATACACTAAAAGCTATTTCTCTTGAAAAAATAAATATTTGAGAGTTTAAATGGTCTAGAAACAAATGCTGTACTCAATCTGCGAAAATTAATTCTGCTCAGTTCTTAAGAAAAAGAGAGTGATTTAGCAGAGAAGGCTGTTGGGAATGCCTGGATTCACCTTTGGGTTCTGTTCTGGCGATTCTGTGGACAAGGTGCATTATTACAGAGAAGTAGAACTTTAGAACTTCAAGGTACTTCTCTGTCATCTTGGCAGCAGTTCTTTTCTTTTTTTGGATTGTTTTGGTTGTACTGGGGATTGAACCCAGGACCTTGGATGTGCTAGACAAGTTCTCTATCACTGAGTTATATCCCTAGCTATTTTTATTTTGAGACAGGGTCTTAATAAATTTCCCAGGCTGACTGCAAACTTGTGATCCTCCTGCCTCAGCCTCCCAAGTAGTTGGGATTATAGGCATGTGCCGCTGTACTCGGCCAGCAATGGGTTTTAATTAGGAGTACACTTGACAATCCACAGGGAGGCCTTCCAAAATCCATTTGCATGAGCTTCATTTGGAAAATAAAGAGGGTTAGGCATGTGTGTTTTAGAAAAAAGTTTTCTCAGGTGATTCTCATGTTCACATGATTTAATCAAACAATCTCATTTAATAAAAGATTGAGATTCAGAGAAGTTGGCTTTTGATGGACATTCAGTATGGCCATTGCTTCTCTTGCAGTTTTGTAAAGGGATGTCATACAGAGCCCTTGGGAGGTTTCAATCGGAAGGGATTAAACCACAGAGAATTGAGAGACTGGAGGTTGGTAGGCAGAGGGATACAAGCAATTGAATACAGTTGGGAGTGACTTGGAGTGAGTGCTGGGGACCTTGGATTTGTGAGAAACAAAAGTTCACTGGAAGTGAAGCCAGAGAAGTGGGAGAAGGGGAAGATGTGCTTGAGTTTTTGACCTGGTAACAGAAAATAGAAAAGGTGCTGGGTTAGGAGTGGTTTGAGTTCAGTTGTAGAATTGTGGGATTTTAAGTTTTGGTGGTACAGATGGATAGAGCTGTTCTGCACAGTTTGTAAATAAAAAGATATATGAAGGCAGGAATAAAGTTGGAAGAACTGTGTGTAGAGGAAGCGATCTGGAAAAGACCAAGGGAGGATCAGGCCAGCCTTTCAATTTGTAGACCAAGATAGATTATTCACTGTAGGTCCTACTCACGGTTGGCTGTTCAGGCTGGTTTCTGTGTCTAATCAGAACATCAAACACTTGTTGAAAACTTTGTATGTGCCAGATGGTTTCCAAAGAACTTATATACATGTTATGTGTAAAATGGCCAGTTGAAATCCTAACAGTAACCTTGTAAAGGTCAGTAAATTGCCCTGAATTTTTTTATCATCATGCTAATTGAATTTATGTTTAGCAGAGGCCTCCTGGCTCCAGAGCACACACAGAGCTGCTGCACTGTGAAGGGGTGTGGGCAGAACCCGGACTGTCACATGTAAGAGAGAGAGAGAGAGAGAGAGCAATTAAGTGAGCCAGTTATAGCTAAGTACATGGAGCCCAGGAATAAAGTTCCTCACTCATCCTTTTCAAAAGTCAACATGTGGAAGGAATTTGAAGTTTGTGTAGATGGAGAAGTTGTTAGGTTTGGGAGAGCTGAACTTGTCATAGAAAATAAGATGGCAGTGGAGAGAAATGTGAAGATGCATAGAGGGAGGTGGGGATACCAAAGTGCATCTGGAGCAACAGAGTCCCACCGTGGTTGAGGCCCAGAATGCAGGGGTGGGAGCTTTGCTTTCTCTCAGATCAGGGTTGAAGTCAGGTTTAGGACCAGCAACCAGATGAGGGAATTTCTGCTTGTCAACCTATTTTTTATACAGAAAGTGAGTGGGTGGGTTGGTTGTCTGCATGCCTAGTTTAGGGCCTTCTGGGTAACCATGAAATTGACTTAAAATGGAATCGAGAGAGTTTTTTTTTTTTTTTTTTTTTTTTTTTGGATTCTTTCTGTTGGGAAATTTGTTAGTACAGTATGATTTAAAATGGTTTGGCTGTCAGATCCTCTAATTCTGTTTCTAAACCCTAGTGAATTAGGTTAAGGAAAAACAAAACAAAACTAGTATTTCTAGATTTAAGATACTATCTAGCTGGATGTGGTATGGTGAATGACTATAATCTCAGCGACTTGGAAAGCAGAGGCAGGAGGATTGCAATTTGCAAAGCCAGCCTCAGCAATTTAGGCCCTAAGCAACTTGGAAAAGACCCTGTCTCAAAATAAAAAAAAAAAAAAATTAAAAGGATTGGGGATGTGGCTCAGTAGTTAAGCACCTCTGGGTTCAATCCCTGGTATCAAAAACAACAACAACAAAAAAGAAGACAAAATGAAGTGACGTGTGCTATATTTCAGGTTCAGGTAGCTCTCTCTTTCCTACTCATTTCACCTCCCCTGCCATGTTACATATAATGTCTTAATTTGTAAGGATGATGATGTCATCTTTCCAGGATGGTTATGTGTACATTTATAAGATAAACAATTTTGTTTATGGGATGCTGGTAGAATTTGGACTGGCATCTAGTTCAAAGCTTAGACCTTGCGTAACCTATTTTTCCAGCATTGCTTTTGATATGGATTTTTGCAATGCAGGAGGAGACAAAAGAAAATGCACTAAGACCAAGTACAAAACTTACATTTTCTTACATACATTTTTCTCTTGTCTATGAATCACTGTTCATGAAATTCCCTATCTTTGATATGGAAACTTGTTTTCACCCCAGTACTTCTGGGTCAGATAAGCTTGATGTTTTAGAAATCAAAACAGCTAATATCTATTTGAGAAGCTTAACATACCCACTCAACTGTGGATGTTTAAAAGTTGTTCTATCTTGACAGGTTAGAGGTGTAGCTTAGCGGTAAGGTGTATGCTTAGCATTTGTGAGGCTCTGGATTCAAATCCTAGTGCACAGAAAACCTGTGCTCTCTTGGGCTGGGGATGTAGTTCATTGGTAGAGCTCTTGTCTAGCATGTGAGGCTCTGGGTTCCATCCCCAGCACCTCAAAAGAAAGTGCAGCATTTTAAATCTTTTTTTTTTCTGTCATAAAATGTAAATTATTCCATTCCACAAAGGGGTAAGAGACATAGGGTTCTAGATACTCTCTTCTTATTTTTAACTGAGGTTCTTTGTGAATGGATTAGAACTGATTTTGGTCATGAATATGTTCTGAAGTGGGAAAAAGAAAAGTCAAAATTGTAATCTGGTTAGAGCTTTGGGTTATTTGGGTTATTTTGAGGTACTGTGTGGCCAAAGCTGTGGAGTAGTGGTCTCAGGCCATTACTTGTATATATTTACTTCTCCTTTCTCCCCTTTCTCTCTCTTTCATGCACACACAAAAATCTGTATACAGACATATACTTTTAGTATTAGGATTATTGAGAAAGGTGTCAGTTTTTCCCATGTACTGTCAGAAATTGTTAAAGTGTAAATCACTGCATTAGACAACATATCAAAAAGTGTCTAATGGTGACTCCAAATGTATCAGGGGTCTGGGATCAGAGTTACTATGCTCCCTGAGCCTAGTTTATATTATAGCTGGTAGATACTAGTAGCTAGGTGGGCCTCCTCTATTTTTTCTTGGGATACTTGGGTATTGAACCCAAGGCCTTGTGCATGCTAGGCTACAAAAAGTTTTTTAAGTGATCAGTATTACATTTTTTTAAGTGATTAGGTTGTTACACAATTAAAATAAAAAGATTTTGTTTTCATTAGGTATATTTATTAAAAATGAATTTTATATTTTATTACTGTAGGAATTAGAATCATTTTGTTATTGGTAAGGCTTAGTATTGATGGTAACCTTGCTTGGGAATGAGTGTCATCCTTATCAAAATAGAGGTGTTTTTGAAGGGAAAACAGTTTGGGTTCTAATGCAAAGCTGAAATCTGTAGAAGACTTTCAAAGCTTAGATAACCTAGAGAAAAGTATTTCATTGGTTTTCTGGTAGTTTTCTTGCCTTTGGGAAGTTGTTATAAGAATGGAAGGATGTTGATATTGGCCAAATTATGTTGTTATAGTGTGTGCATGTACAAATGTGTAACAACTAATCCTATCATTATGTACAACTGTAATGTATCAATAAAAAAAATGTGTGTGTTTGTTGGGGGTAAATGGAAGGATGGATGGTTTATGTAGCATTCCCTCCACTGCTTGTAACAGGAAATGTGAATATCTGTGTGTGCTCTGTCTTGTAAACCTGTGTTTTTTAGAACATTTAGATCAAAGGTATGCAGTCGCATTTTTAGGGGCTCATCTACATTGTCTGTTAGAAGAACAAGGGTACTTACTTGAAGGGCTTAGGAACTGGAGACTGAAGAGATGTCTTCTTCCTCCATTTGTTAAAACATTGCTTTTTAGATTCCAAGTACAAACTTTTTCCCTAGTGTTTCAACTCAGTTCATTTGCTTTGGTTGAGAAAGAAGAGTCCCTTTGGGTTCTTAGAATATTGATGGCAGAGATGTCTTTGAAGCAAGTTGTCTCTTTCCTTGAAAAAGGGCTGTATGGCCAGAATGCCTTTTTGGAGTGACCAATAATCCTTGTTTGAGGGGTGCTTTGAGTTTCTTGGGGGACATGTGTGTGCTTGTCTCAGCCAGCACTGATGAGTCTGACTGGCCCACAAAGTCTGTGGTAACCTAGTTTATAACCTGCTTTGCTGATAGTTTTCTTCTGTGTCCCTTTGGGCAAGAATTACCTTGTGGCCACATGGGTCAAGCCTCTGCGTTTGTCCTAATTACCTCATGCCTTTTTTTTTTTTTTTTTAAACCAGGAAGAGGAAGAACAGGAGGAAGAGGATGATGATGAAGATGATGATGACACTGATGATTTAGATGAACTTGACACTGACCAGTTGCTGGAGGCAGAACTGGAGGAGGATGACAACAATGAGAATGCAGGAGAGGATGGGGACAATGACTTCTCTCCCTCTGATGAGGAGCTAGCAAATCTTTTAGAGGAAGGAGAAGACGGGGAGGATGAAGACTCTGATGCAGATGAGGAAGTGGAACTGATCCTGGGTGATAGTAAGTATAGGGCAGAGTTTGGGCTGAGCCTTGGCACCCTCGGCAAGGTCCCTTCTCTTGAGCCATCCCAACCCAGGGGGTAGCTGTACCCAAGTTCTTTGCCCCATAACTGCTGATTCACTACTGTGATCTCTTAAAGAAAAGCACTCTGACATCACTCATTTTCTGTTCTCCAATCAGACTGTACTCACACCAAATGTCTGTGAACTCTTACCTTTTAAGCGGAGGTCAGCAAACTTTTTTTGTAAAGATGCAGTAAATATTTTCTGCTCTGTGGGCCATATGGTTTCTGCTGTAGTTACTTAGCTGTGCTGTTGTAGTGAGAATGCTGTCACAGATAAGAGTAAATAGAAGATTGTAGCTGTGTTCTAACCAATTTTTCTTTCTTTCTTTCTTTCTTTCTTTTTTTTTTTTTTTAAACAAAAATAGGTGGTGGACTTACAGTTGTCAGCTCCTTTAACTTTAGAATGAAAGGTCAAAGTGTAGCTGTCTTAAGAGGACCAGAGCTGGAGTTAGCTGCAGCTCTTCATGACTGTTGTTCCTTTCTGAAGTTATAAAAGAAATTAAGGCTTCTTGTGGAGGAGCTTTCCTGTCTTCTTTGGTTAATACCTCCTGAAGGCCAGTGGACAATGTTTCTCTTTGGCATCTGTTTTGTTCATTTCCTTTCCGCACTCTTATTCTAAATATTGAAGAATAAGCTCCAGTTTTTCTAGTAACTTTCCATTAGGACAGGTGTTTGAAGTCAAATTTCCTGACTTTGCTAATGAATTTTGAATAAGACAACTAATAGTTTTAAGGTTCATATGCTTTGCTGTGTTCTTGCATGTCTCAGGGTAATATTTTCCTCATTGCAAGAATGTGTCACTGTTGAAGACCTGTGCTAGCTATGGTCCTGGTTATTTGTAGTGCTACCCCACCTGACTGGGGAGTAATCCCTGGAAATCCAGCTATTTTTCATGTAACAGACCTAACCAGCATTCTAGCAGTCATAGTAGATATTTATCTTCTAATGATAGCCACTAATAAAATTTCTCAAGTTAAAAATACAGTTATATTCAAATCTGCATTTCAAATGCTTAGTAGCCACATGTAGCTACTATGTTGAACAGCACATATGTGGAACATTTACACTGTTACAGAAATTAACAAATGCCAACCTTCTGTGTTAAAGATGACTAGTATTTATTAGCTTCCATTTTTGATTCTTAAAGGGACACAGGGCAGTTTGGTTTTTTTTTTTTTTTTGGTACCTGGGGATTGAACTCAGGGGCACTTGACCACTGAGCAACATCCCCAGCCCTATTTTGTATTTTATTTAGAGACGGGGTCTCACTGAGTTGCTTAGTACCTTGCTTTTGCTGACACTAGCTTTGAACTTGTGATCCTCCTGCCTCAGCCTCCGGAGATGCTGGGATTACAGCATAGGGCAGTTTTTACCAAACTTTTTTTGTCATATGTGAGTAGTGAGTTATGGAGGATAAGTTATAACTTCCTTCAATTATAAGGTAGGTTGGGGGGAACAGCCAACAGTATTGCTAATGGTGGTGCCCCCAACATAAGTTTGTTTTCTGTACTTTTTTGAAAAAGAATGACAAAAATACCCAAACTTAAGGTTTATACAAGTTTCCAAATAAGCCATACAGAAGGGTCACAAGCTAATTTTGAAGGAGGGAATCTGTACTTGACAGTGAAGTCACAATGTTGTTAGGACTGTGATGGATCTCCCCAGTGGTTGGGGTTGAACCCAGGGCCTTGAGAATGCAGGCAAGTGCTTTACCACTGAGCTAAACCTCTAGCCTTGTGATGTTTGTTTAATGTTTCCATTTGATTCAGTCAAGTTTGTTCATCCATAGTGTCCAAATAAAGTTAGACTTTAGCTGGGTGTCATGGCACTCAGTGGTAGAATGCCCCTGGATTCAACCCCCAATATTGGAAACAGCAACAGCAGCAACAACAACAACAACAAAACAAAAACAAAAAAAGTTAGACTTGGCTAGAGTGTATAATCTGAAGAACTGGTTATCTGCATTTAACTAATACATTTAGATCACCAGAAAAAGCAGGGGAAGAGCTCATAAAATTAGAACTACCCAGCAAAAATAAAAAGCCAGGCACAGTGGTGAACACCTGTAGTTCTAATTACTTGGGAGGCTAAGGCAGGAGGATTGCAAGTTTGAGGCCAGTTTGGGCAACTTAGTGTCACAATATAAAAAATAAAGGGATGGGAATATAGCTCAGTGTTAGAGTGCTTGCCTAGTATGCATGAGACCCCAGTTTCAATCTCTAGTACTGCAAATAAATAAAGAAAATAAAGAAAAACACCACACATCCACCCTAACCTGGACAGCTGCCTTCATTCACAGTGCTATATCCTTAAACCATGATGGGGAAAATGAATAAAAGCAGAGAGCCTCTGCTGTTAAACGTTTTCAACAATCCAGATGATACTTCAGTTTCTGCTCATGCTTTAGGACAGTGAATCAGGACAAGTCAGATTTACTTCATTTAAGGACTGAAGATGTCTGGGCTATTTTTCTGTAAGTTTCTAAGACTGTGTTCATTAAATGCAAAGAAAAAAAAAGGAAGTCTTGGCAGAACAGGAGAAGTGATGTGCACTTGATGATGAGATTGATTTAAATACTACTCATGGCATGTAGCCTAGTCCATGCTTTAGCTATTTCTAGAGGTTGGTCTTTGTTGCTCTTCTGCTGCTCCACTACATTGTTTACTAATGGATCATCTGGTTAGGGGTACTTAACAAAGCCTGGAACAGTAGTAGAACTGGGCAGGTCCTCAGACTGGAAACAGCTTTTGCTTTTAAAATATATAAACATATTCTTCCTCACTTGACTGCATTAGGGTGATAAATTTTGGGCATGATATAATTTTGTTAACCATCTGGTATGGAAGGAATAGTTCAGTTTAAAAGCCCCTCCCTGAAAGAGGGAATTCTGTGGGCCAGCAATGACCACATGAAGTTAATACATGTTGCTTTTTTCCTGGTTTTGCTGATCCTTGAGCAAGCCCAGTCATCAGATTCTGAGTTTTCCTGGTCTTATCTCCCTTATCATTCTTCATTTGAATTAAAAGCCTCTCAATTTGCATTTGGTAAAATTACTTTCTCCTTTAGACAGTTCCTCCTCTCCAGTCAAAGTTAATCTGGAAAACTCTTAATTCTAATTAGTTATGAGAATATTGTTAATTTAATTCAGATGTGAATGTTTTTGATAAAATAGATGACATCTTGATATTTTAGTTCAACCTCTAGAATTGAGATGGAGATACAGATAGTATCTGTAGGCTGCACTCCATTGCTCTTTCTCTGTTATGTAGCAAATCCACAATAGCTGTAAATAGCAGAGCACGTCGATGCCCTTGGTTTGTTAGTATTTTACTTCATACTAATTTTCTAGAGCAGGGTAGCTGTTGACCTTTTGGAGTTTTTTGAACCCTTTTAGGATATGATGAAAGCCATAGAAATAGAAAACACATAATGGATCCCCTGGTAACCTTGCTTAGGTCCTGGATTCTGCAGGAATCCAATGATTCCAGATACACAACCATAACCTAGGAACCAGAAGCATCTTGACTTAAAGGGTCTTTGTGTCTCGACTTGTTAGCACCTGCTACTCCCATTCCCCCAGGTGCCTGTATCAGTGGCTTAAACACTGCAGGAATTGATAATAATTAGACTGCCTTCGTCTTCAAGAATGGCAGGTTCCATCCAGGGTCTGGGATTGGGTCACTTCAACACTTGGAGGATGAGGAAAGATTGGAAGGAGGATAAGGAAAAATTGGAAGGTAGAGAAAGGAGTCCAACCACCTGGCCACCAGGTGGGGAGTCCATTTTCAAGCACAAAAGGCTCTCAGATGCTGAGCCATTTCCTTAAAGAGGCTTGTGTTGTGATCTTCATGAAGCTGCATGTAGCATTTCTTATCTGTGATAGGGAATAGTGAAGGGTCTTATCTGTTCTTAGCTGTGCTGGGAATGAGGCCCTTGGCCTCCTGTGTTGTAGGCAAGTGCACTACCATTGAGCCACATTTGTGGCCTCTGAGACCTTTTTTTTTTTTAAATATTTTTTTTTTTTTTTTTTTAAGTTTTAGATGGACACAGTGTCTTTATTGTATTTTTATGTGGTGCTGAGGATCAAACCCAGTGCCTCACATGTGCTAGGCTAGCACTGTACCACTGAGCCACCACCTCAGCCTACCCCCCCTTTTTGAGTGGAGTAGGATTTATTCACATAAGAAGAAAAGAAAGAAAACATTCACAGGGTGACAGGGGACCCAATAGCAGGTTGTCACTTAAATGTATTAGTCTAGGGGCTTATGTAGCAACTGGGTGAGCGCATTGATCAATATCTGTGCTAATCAGAGACCCTTATTAACTCTATTTCTTCTTAAAAATTTTTTTTTAGGTGTTAATGGCCCTTTAGTTTATTCATTCATTTATATGTGGTGCTTAGAATTGAACCCAGTGCCTTACACATGCTAGGCAAGCCTTCTACCACTAAGCAACAACCCCAGCCCCTTAACTCTTAATAGTAATAGCAACACAGCTGATGATCAGGAGGTCTCAGGCGGGTGAGTCTGGCATAGTTGGCTCATGGAGTGAACCAACATGAGGATTCTTCAGAGATCTTCCATAGGCACCTGGCAAGTCTGAGGGGGGCCCAGGACACAGTGTGTGCTTGGCTTTGTGTGGGGAACCCCTGCTCTTCCTCATAGAGCTTCTGCAACCAAGAAGCTGCTCAGGTGTGGTTTGTTCAGGTGTGTCTGGTATCCTTTGTCTTCATTGTGTTTTCCTACTCCTCACCAGTCAGGCCACATTTGTGTCCAGTTGGATCACAAACACTGTTTTTTCTAGCCATCCTTATTTTCAGGACTTTGCCCACTTCGGGGTCCCCCCCCAAAGGAGCTTGTAGAGGGTGGGATTGTGGCTCAGCGGTAGAGCACTCCTATCACGTGCGAGGCTCTGGATTCAATCCTCAGCAACACATTAAAATAAATAAAAAAAGGTATTGTGCCCAGCTACATCTTTAAAAAAAAATGTATATATATATATTTTTAAAGGAGCTTGTAGAGAATGAAGGAAGATTTGAGAACATGCATTTTTTTTTCCCCCTCAGCTTGCCCAAGAGTTGATTCAGGCACCTGGGAAAAATTGATAAGAAATTCAACTTGCCAAAGTCCTTCTCCACATGCAACATCCAGCATAGGTGGATGGGACATGTGCAGCCCTCAGGCTCAGACTTGGTCTGTCCACTTTCCTGGGAATGTTGTTAAAATTGTTTTATAGCTTCTTGTATTGAATAATCAAAGTGTGCATTGAGGCCTTTACTTTTCCTTCACTTAGCCACATTGGAATCCTTATCCACAGTTCTCTAATTTTATCTGACAGACATGGTGTAACTAATGATCTTGCTTTGTGGATCCTTTTTGAGACCACCTAGTTTCATTCCTAGGTGGATTCTTCTGGAAGTGTTAATGTGTTGTTTCCTGCCTGAGAAGGCAGAAGGTCGAGCAGGGGCTTCTTATCAGAGATAGTACCAACTTTCAGGGCTTAAGAGCTGCTCCCTGTTTGCCTCCTGCCTCGTTTCTGGGTAGTTTGTTCCTTCTCTGGTATGACTAATCTGTACCTTTCTGGAATTTGTTCCCTTTAGATTATATTCAGAAATGGCAGAGGACTGAATCCTACCTAGGACCACTCCCTCTGCCTTTGTGTGGCCTTCTGAGGACTAGAGAAGGGAGTGACTAAGGAGGTTAAGAAAGATCTCTTGCTTGGATTCAGCTTGCCTTTAGTGGTCTCAGGATCAGGAAGGCCAGTGCCCATCCCTCTAAGGATACCAGAAGGGCCTTCAGCTCTCCTCATCCTTGCCCTTTGTAGTCCAAGTGCCATGGAGGAGGCTTCATGGGGCACTTGTCCTGTCCCTCTGGGGCTTCACAGGCAGAAAGCAGAGCCTTCAAGAAGTTCAGGCCCTTTGAAAGCTAAGAGAACAAAAAGGTCCCAGGGCTGATCATTGTTGCCAGCAACAGGTGTGTTCTCCAGAGCCAGCTCCAAGGAGTTAATTGATGTGTTTTCTTCTTTCTGGAAACCGGTAATTAACACTGCTCAGGCATAAATGTATGTGGCTGCAGGTTCTTCCTATAATCCTAATGCATAATCTAGTCTCCCTTTTCTTACTTTTTAGCTGACAGCTCTGACAACTCTGATTTAGAAGATGACATCATCTTATCTTTGAATGAATGAGGAGCCATCACCACTTGGAAGGAAGAGATGATTGGCAGGCGAGAAACTGAGTCAGATGAATTCAGAATACCTTCCCTTCCCTTTCTCACCAGGGCTGTCTGTCAAGGACCTTCGTGCCCTGCATTCAGAAGATTATGGTTTAGAGTCTCACTGGAATCTGAAGGTCATTCTAAAATAACAACCACAAAAAAGGCAACAGGGATTAGGCCCTATTCTGCTTCCCCCACTTCTCCTAAGATGGACATATCTTTCCTCAAGGGAAAAAAAACAAAAACAAAAACATGTCTCTGGGGTTATTTCACAATATATTTTCTTTGTATAACGTTCTTTAAAGAACAAGAAATAGTTTTTTATAAAACTTAAAAAACAACAAAAAAAAAAAAACACAAAAAACAGGCATTTATAACTGAGGGTATGAACTTATATCCACCAGGTCTCTTGTCCCTGCACTTCATTTTCTTTGGAAGAAAATGATGTTTAAAGAACAATACAGAGGCATTTTTACATACGTATTTAAATGAAAAGGAAAATCGTGGTTTCTTAAATTGATAAGGATTAAGAATATTTTATTATAAATATAATATATGATTTTTTAACCTGTTTTGTTGCCTCATATTGCTGTCAGGTTAATTTGTTTTTTCCTTCATGCCAGAGGTGGGAAGGAAGGCGCTGCTTATTTGCTGAGTAAATGCCTAAATTTACCCACCTTCATGGTTTGGGGGCAGCATGGTCATTGTGGATATTGGTTTTGTGGAGTCGAGGGAACTTAGGATGTAAGTTCACTCCCTCTATTTTTCTTTGTGATTCAGTTTTTCAAAAAAATTTTTTTCTTCCCTTTCTCCCCAATGTGGAAATTACAAATCAAAGGCCTTTTTCTTTAATGTAAAGTGTATTTATTTAAAAAAATACAAAATAAACTACAAGTCTGTCTTTGTTTATGGCCTTTCCCTGTTCTCTTTTACCTAAGTGAGGTGTTCCTTTACTTGCAACTCTTGCCAGGTCATGTGGAAGATGCCTTCTAAGTCAGAACGGGGTGCTGGGAACATGTTCTCCCCTGGAGAACAGTAGCTCGGGCAGTGTCTGGCCCTGGCCTGCAGCTCTTGGGAGGATCTTTTTCTGCAGAGTGATATACAGGGGCAGAGGGAGGAGCTCAGCATCGTCCACTCTGGACACATCTGTTTATCCCCATGTTCTAGATCAAGAAGGCAGCTCCTGAGAAGGAAGGGATTTAGTGGGATTGGAAAGGCAGGGTTCCTGGCAAGCTTTGGAGGAGTGAGCAGACAAAGCTAAGGAGAGCATTTTGACCATCATCATTATTTCATGACTGTCATCACTTTCTTGAAAGGGACTGTCACAGGGGGCTTGAGCAGTTAACTATGCAGTCCTGGTGGTTGAGGAGCAGTTAGGCTGTTTGTAGATACTTGAGGGGTGTCTACAATTGGCCTATGTATAAACAGTAATCACTGAAGAAAGCACCAGTGGTTCCTCCTACCTTTTTGCTCACCCCTCTCTGCTTTCCTTCCCACAATAAATAGAAGACTAGTCTCTCTCTTTAATTTTGCCCAAATAACAGCTTCTTGGTTTTTTTTTTTTTAATTTAGATATCATATAGCTAAAAAGAGAAGAGAGACATTTGGTTGTGAAGAATTAAACAAGCAACACAAGAAGGCTAAAACTCTCTAGGACAGGTGCAATAGCCGGGCTCAGAAGCAATGTACAATTTGTCATACATTCTGAGGTGGGCCTGCACTGTTGCGGGTATCTCTTGGTTCTCCTGAGAGCAGAGCTTTCACCTCTTTATTTGCTTCCTACCTCAGCTTTAAATGGAGAGTTAACACTAAGCAGTAGGGTAGTTTTACTGCTGGTACTGAACATACCAGAAGAGAGAACAAGTTACCAGTCAAGATCCAGTAAAAGCACGTCATTCTATTCACTAATGCAGCTAAGCAGTCTCCCTGAACCCTGCCAGGAACTCATGGGAACACTCAACAGGTCTCAGAGGTGGAGACGGGCAGTCTACTAGGAAGCACAGTTCTGGTTGACTTGACAACACACCCTTAGGAAAGTGCCCTAAGAGGCTAAGACAATGATGATTTGCCAGGAAAAAAACATGTAGAAGAGTTGCACACCACCAGTGATGTCAGTTTGCCTTCAAGCAGTATCTCAGAACTTGACCCCAGTTAGAGGCACTGGACACCTGCAGTTGGTTTTCTTACTGGGGCAGTGTCATGAAACAGCCATGGTAAAGAGGTCACAGAACCTGCTATGTCTTTTTTTTTTTTTAAATATTTTTTAGATGTATAAACCTTTATTTTATTCATTTAGTTATATGTGGTGCTGAGAATCAAACCCAGTGCCTCACACATGCTAGGCAAGCGCTTTACCACTGAGTCACAGCCTCAGCCCAGAACCTGCTGTGTGCTAAAAGAAGGAAGTGGTTGAGGTCCAGGGAAGAGGAGGTCTGTCACAGTGGGGTGTGGCCCTTCACCAAAACTCAGTGGTGGTTTTTGGGTAGAGGGAACCCCCACCCCTGGGGGGGTAGATAAAAGGGTAAAGGCTGAGGTGTCTTCACTCAGGTTTCCTAACATGTCTGTTTGCTGCCTGGGAAAGCTGGTGGTGTATTTTAGGTCCTCAGCACTTACTCTGAAGGAAGACGGGTAGCCTAGATGTACCAGGACAGCTGAGTCATGTTACATAGGCATGTCAAAAGATATGCAGGAAAAACTACAATGTACCTTTAACAAGACAAGGCCTACTCCTATTTCTAGGGATTCCAACTACTCTGGAATGTTACAGGTGGAATGTTACAGCTCAAGTAGAAACAGGCAAATAAAAACAGATCTAACACTTTCTGGTGTTAATGTTTTTGTTGTGAACATGCTTTTTCTCTTGTACTAGCAAAGCCCAGCAAGTGAGTACTTCCTTAAGCACTTCCCTTAAGGAAATTTCCAAATTTCCAGTGTCTCTGAAATAGCTCTGTCCTTTTGGACAGGCACTCCATGTAGCCTGCAGGGAGCCTCAGCCTGCAGAGCACCTCTCAGATCCCGTCACCTGCTGGCTGGGGTAGTGGGCTGCACCTGGAGGATTGGCATAGCTAGGAGAAAGAACCACTTTAAGGGTCATCTTTCACCAGAGTGCCCACTCCTCATCCATGATCATGATCCTTTGGAATATACAGGTTCCCATACATTCTGGAGAGTGGCATTTGGGCTGTGTTCTATGGTGACAACTGCTGTGGGTTCTAAGTTTTCCTCTCTGGTCCTGACACTGCTGAACTCAAGTTTGCCAGCCCTGGTCTTACTACCTAATAAGACAAGCAAAGGCAGAATTCTAAAACTCCTTCAGGCTGCCTTTCCCTCCAAGGTAGAGAGTGCCTCCCCATCCTTTTCCTCTCCAGCTGGGCTTGTGTGGCTTTGACACTGCTCAGCACCTCAGCCACTGTGGCCTCATTTTCTCCAAGAGAAATACCCATTTCTGTGTTCTCCAATTGTATAAGAGCAAGAAACCATTATGTCACTTATAACAGGCATCTTTCTAACCTACTACACTCCCCTGTATAACTGAAAAGTACTCCCATCCAGGGATTAGTTGTACTACACAAAGCTCTAGGCATGACTGGGCATAGTCCCATTCTATGGACACTAGCCCTGAAGGACCAAACACCCCCAAATCATAAATACCTGGGTAGAGTTAACCATGGCAGGGCTGGGGAAATAGTTGGTAGAGTGCTTGCTTTGCATGCACAAAGCCCTAGGTTCAATCCCCAGCACCACATACCAAAACAAAACAAAACAAAACAAAAAAACCCCAAACCAAGGCAGCTTGCTTCCAATTCCCCATTCCAGCATAAGGCCTACAGAGGCCCTGGGAGTTGGAGGCAGCTGATTCCCACACTGGAGACCCCTGGGCTAAATTAGAAGGGAGGCTGCAAGCACTGAGACTCCTTGGCGTCAATATTGCACTGTTCTTCCCTCACGTACAAGATCATGCAACTGCTGAAAACTACCGACTGTTGAATAGGCTTACAGTTGGGGGCTTTGTCTGATAGCCACAGCTCAAAACTGATGGACACACACTTGTGCAGGGAAAATGAAATCCAACAACCAGTAGCTATTGGTCCAGACCCCTCAGGCTCACCCCCTCTGCACTGGCTTTTACTCAGGCTGGTGCAGTACAGGGCTCAGGACCCACACTGAAGCCTGTCAGCCCTCAGTTAAGATCAAAACTGAGTGTGATAACAGTCAACTCAGCATGAAGAGCTGGGAGTCACTGATGCAGCAGGACTTTTGGATCAGTGCTGTTGCAAACATGACATAGGGCATACACTGGGTAAACTGTCCATTCTTTTAAGAAAAAACTTGATTAAACAGGACTCTGAACGGATTAGAAATCCATCCTCTGACAAAGGCTTTACTGACAACTTTCCATACAGTTAGTCAAAAAATAAAAAAATACAGAATACAGCAGACAGTATCTTGTACACTAGAAGTCAATGTAACAGAGTCCCTTCTCATAGTTGTTTAAAAAAAAATCCCCCCCCCAATCTAAGAACTTAGTTTTAGTGGTGGACAGAACTTTGTTCCCCTTCAAATAAACCAAAATAACCCAGCAGAGAATTCAAACCAAGGGAGTAGGGTTGAGAAGGGATCAGATTTTAAAATAACTGCTTTTGTGACACAAACATGGAGCTGGAAAAGACAGGTTTCGGCTAGGCAGAGTCTCTCACTATAACTATCACCATGTGCTCTTCTTCTAGCTTGCCCAATGTCCTCAGTGCTGACTGGAGGTACTGCTGTGAAAAGTCGCAGGGAGGGAAGGCATAGAGCATGCCTGTGCTGTCTCTGCCCTTGGATCCACCCACTGGCAGGCTGATCACCCCTGCAGCCTGCTTCTGTTTCAAGTAGGAGACCAGGTTCCTGAGAAGCCGCCTCTGTAGGCCTGGCTCCACCGTGGGTATCCCCTCAGTGCCAGGCCCACTAAGGGTTGCCTGGGTGGCTAGGAGCACTGCATAGCCATTGGGGCTCCCCTGTTTGATGCGACGCGTGACCTCGTCCAACTTAGGCTGGTCCAGTCGAAGGCGCTGGGCAATCTTCAGTTGAGTCAGCTTGCTCCCGGAAGAGTGGTCTTTGAGGAGACCACTGATAACTCCCTGGTCCCCCTCTAGGATGTGCATAGATGTTGGAAAGCAGCTGTTTTTCAACACTAGAAGCCCATTCCAACCTAGCTGCAGTGTCTGAGCATACTCTGAAAGAGTCTTTAGTTTTTTGGTCTCATGTTTTGGCTCTTCAAGAGGCTTGGTCTCGGCCTCAGTGGTACGATGATTGCGGTCGCTCTCTCTTGTCTTCTTCCCGTGAGAAGAGTCTGGGGCTTCATGGTGGTGGTGGTGATGGCCCCGCTCTTCAGCTCCGTGTCTGCTGTTGCTAAGGGAGTTGCTGCCGGATTCCTTGGTCCCTTCACTGGAGTGGTTCTCCTTGCGGCTGCGCTCAGGGGTGCGGTCTGAGCCACGTTCAGACTGCTGCCCACCACCCTTGGTCCTGCTCCGTTCCTCATAAGGAGAATGGGTTGTCCTTCCACGGTCACTGGAAAGGCTCCTCCGCTTGCGCCTCTCTTCCCAGGGCTTGGGCATGCCCCGGTCACCATCTCCCCCCCAGCGTTCACCACTACGGCTGCGCACAGAGCGGCTATAACCTTCCAGGCTGTTTCTGCGATCAGAACTTTTACTGGGACTGGTCCAGTCCCCTTCCAAAAAGGTCCGGTCTCGGTCTGAGTATAGAAGGTGTGGGGGGGTCCTGTCCCGCACCCTCAGGTCCGCATCCAGGTTGCGGTGCCTGGTATATCCATCAGTGAGAAGCTCATAATGCACAGGGAGGGGTGAGGGCTGGTACTGCTGGGGATAACGAGTTTCCTCTGCTTTGGCAAAATCCACCCGTAGCCTACGGTCTGGACCACCCAATGGAAAGCCCCTCATTTTAGCACAGGCGGCCTGGGCTGCGTCCAGGCTCTCATACTGGATGTAGGCAAAGCTGTCTCCTTTGACATGATCAATGGTCCGAATGCTTCCAAAGCGATCAAACTCCCGGGCCAAAGCTGCCAGCGAGGTGTTAGGTCCCAGGCCACCCACCCACAGGCGAGTAGTGGGGTTGGCCTTGCCATAGCCTATCTTTATGGGGTTTCTGCCAATCACCCGGCCCGACATGGCCACCTTAGCCCTGTGGGCCATGTCCAGGTTCTGGAACTTGAGAAAGGCGTAAGCACCACCCTGACCACGGGCAGGCCTTTTGATGACCACCTCCTCAATAATGCCATACTTCTCAAAGGCCCGTCGCAGCTCCACCTCAGACACGCTGTGGTCCAGGTTCCCGATAAAGAGATTTCTAGTGGCCCGCTGGTCGTCCTCAGGCATCAGGTCCTCCTCACACACTGCTGGGTAGCCGTAGGGGCGCCCGCGGTCATCATACAATCCGTAGTAGTCCAAGGCCCGCTCCCGGGATAGACCCACAGCAGCTGCGGCGGCAGCATCCAGGGCGAAGGCTGCAGCAGCGTGGCGGGCACGGGGTTCCCGCAGGGGTGGGGCGGCTACCGGGGACAGTGAGCGCTGTTTGTATTGATAGCCTCCATGGAGCGGCAAGTAGCCGAGCGGGTCGGCGGGCGCTGGCGGCCCAGGGGGTGGCGTGGAGGCAGCGGCGCTGCTGCTGCTGCTTCGCCGGCTGCTCCCGCCACCGCCGCCGCCCCCACCCCCGCGCAGGTACACCGGCTCTACCTTGAGCGGGCGGTCGTACAGCAGCAGCTGGCGGGCCAGGGCGTGCTGGCGGGCCTCGCGCGCGTCCTGCGGGTGCCGGAAGTTCACGTAGGCCACGCGGCCCAGCTCTGGAGTGTGCGACAGGCGTAGGCTGATCTCGCCAAAGCGCTTGAACTGGTGGAAGAGCCGGTCCTCCAGGTGCTCGGCAGGCAGCGCGGGACTCAGGCTGCTGATGAGCAGCGTCTTGTATTCCGGTGCGGCCGTAGAGCCGGGACCCGCAGGTTCAGCCCCGGGAGGTGGTGGGGGCGGCGGCAGTGGAGACGCGCGGGGCGACGCGCCCGAGGCGCCCGGGTCCCCCGAGGCCTTGCCGCCGCGTCCCCCACCGCCGGCGCCAGAGCTTGAGGAGCGCCCGCTGCTCGCACGGTGATTAGCGTCGCCGGCGCCCCGACCGTCGCGATGCCCTCCTCCTCCGCCGCCGCCGCTACCGCGGGGTTTGTCGCGGGCTCGCACTGGAACAGGGTGCTTGGTGCCGCCGCCGGAGGCCTTGTGCGCCGCTCGCCGCCCGCCCGCCTCCGCCTCCCGTTCGCGCTCCCGCGGCCGCTTTGCCGACGATGACGAGCCACGCCCGCTCGGGCTCGAGTCTCGCTCGCTCTGCCGCTTCATGGCGCCGGCGCGGCGGGCGGGCGGCCCGTAGGCCTTTCACAGTGGCGGCGGCAGCCGCGGCCCAGGAGGCAGCGCCCCCGGCGCCGCCATCTTGGACAAAAGGACTCGGCGCGGCAGTGGCGGCGGGGCGGGGCGGGAGCGGCGCCGAGGGGCTGGGCGTTGCGTAGTCAGGCTGCGCCGGACTTACCACGTGACTTCTGTGGGCGGGGAGAGGGCTACTCTGGGCGTACGTCATCGGGTTGCGCCGCCTTGTGCCACGTGATCTCGCTGCGAGGAAAGGAGTGGGTCGGACAGCGCGCCTTGGCGCCACCGCGCGGCCCCAGTGGACTGAGCCTCGTGCTTTCAGTCTAGTTTAGGTGCTCCGGAGTCTGGCTAACTTCTACCGGTGCTGGAACCAGTGCTGATTGTCCATGGGTGTCAAAATCCGGGATCTTGACCCAGCGGGTTTTTTATGTATATTTTTTCTACCCCCTGCCATGTTGTCTTCTGACTGGGGCCCAGAGTTGACATCCCTGATCCCTGTCCAAAACCCACATCTCCAGCATTCTCTGCATTCAGGTAGTAGTCCTGGAAAGGCCTTGAGAATCGTGGCTATGAACGCAGTGAGACCTGGCTGGGCCTGGTTCAGGCAGAGATAACGCACCTGCAGTTTAGTCAGACTAGGCTCCTTTGTGCCACTAGGTCCAACCTTCTGCTGTGGGCATCCAAGTTGGAAAGGCAGGGCTGTGGCGCCAGGGGCAAAGGAAGCCAGAAGTTGATGATGCCAGTAGTTAACCATTGCTTGCCATGCTGATCTCAGTGGCCAGAACTTTGTTCACCCCCGGGAGGGGAGGGGTGGGGTGGGCCAGGGTGCTCCAAGGATAGTTGGTGGAACCATTGCAGACCTGTAGGATGAGGAAGAGCACACCCAGCTCTTTCCTCCTATAATCGGAAAGCATTTCAGCAGATACAATAGGAAAGGTCTTGGAAGAGACAGCAGTGAACTCCATGGGCAAGCTGTTAAGAAGGCCCTTTAGCAACAGAAAACTTAGCAAACACACAGATGAAGTGATCTGAGGGTAAAGACCAGCTGAGGAAAGGTCTTTTCAGGTGGTTTCTGTGGGTGGGAAGAGCAAGTGTCTCAACTGAGCCACAATTCTTGTTGATAGCCAGAGAGCAGCTAGACACTAGAATTCCATAAGCCCCATAAGCCCTAAGGACCTCCACTGTTATCTAGGGTACACAAAGGCAAAAAGCAGCTCTTTCATGGCTTATTTGTATAAACCAGTGCAGCAAAACTCCAAGTAGGTGTCAGAGGGTAGTACTAACATTAGACCTAGATCACAAATCTTGATGAGCAAATAAGAGGTCAAAGAGCTGAAGTTTTAGAAATGCCAATACTGAATACATGGGTATCACTGTGAAAAACCACACTCCATGCACCCTATTCTGCTTGTACGGAGTCCTCCCAAGTACTTTAGACTCAACTTCTGTACTTAGGAACTGTGCAGCTTCTAGCCTCTCCCTACTGACAGGAGTTGGGGGTGTCAAATCGCCAACATCAGGCTGAGGTGCCTGATAACCCTCCAGTCCTCCAAAACCCACTCACATCAGCTGGTTTCAGCCTGTGTGACCTGCCCTGGTATTTTCAGCACTGGTGGGCTGAGGGACAGAATGGGATATACCCCAAGACTCTTTGCAAACTGGAAAGCATCATCTGGTAGGATCCTCATTTTAGGGCGAAATCTTATTTCAGCAGTCACTTTATCGCTCCAAAGACAGCTAAAAAAAAATTTTTTTTTTCCTTTAATAAAAAAATCCCAGACACACTTTGAAGTCCTAGAGTAAACCATCAATAGAAGGAAGTGAATCCCCCCACGGGGGCACTGTAGAGCCAGCATCATCAGGAAAGCTCCAAGCTTCAATCTGATATTGTCAGGAGCCCACTTAAAAAAAAATAAATTACAAAAAAGGCCGTTTGGGACGCTACAGCTGAACTGTTTTTTTTCCCCTCAGGTGCAGCAGGGATGGGGCAGACTACAAATCAGTCCGAGCACTGGCTGCCTTGGGGGCATATTTAGGCATCAGTTCATTTATCTTCCGGATGTAGTCAGACTTTTCTGCACACCCTTTGCAAGTCTCCCCCCAGTCATCCAGGATCTTCTTCAGCTCTTTCACTCGGAGCTTCTTCAGGTCCACTGTGCTCAAGTCGATTTGCTTGTCTGCAATGGAGAGTAGGGAGAGAGTTAATGGCTGAGTGGGAGCACCCATACTCCTCTAATGTCCCATGACTGGTCACCCCCTGCATGTCAAATCATCCCTTAAAACAACCAGCCCTGGGCGGCAGGGGAAAGACATCTATAGATATATGCAGAAGTGTCAGTACCTACTGCCCCAAGAAGGAACTGACCCCTTCATTAGGAGAGCTGCCTCAGACTATGAATGTCATATACTATCAGACATGCAGTATGAAGAGGCCATACGGTCTTTAGAGGAGAAACACCACTCCCATCCTCTAAGTGCCTCTTGCACAGTCATTAGTGAATGATACCTCTAGGTTGGTGACACAGCAGATAGATCCCCTAGTCTCCATTTATAAACACAGACCTGGAGTCAGGGGTTTACTCTATGACCAGAGTGACATGGAACCAGCCAGATGGCCCTGTTATCAGGATCATTGAGAAAACAAAGCACCCTTAACAAGTGAATAAACTTAGTCACTTGGACATTTGAGGCATAATAAAAACACTTGTGTTTAAATTTTTTTTTTTTAATATTTATTTTTTAGTTATTGGCGGACACAACATCGTTGTTTGTATGTGGTGCTGAGGATCGAACCCGGGCCGCACGCATGCCAGGCGAGCGCGCTACCGCCTGAGCCACATCCCCAGCCCTTGTGTTTAAATTTTGCCAAAGAGGTCCTGATTCCTTCT
The DNA here is from genome assembly GCF_045843805.1 of Urocitellus parryii. Taxonomy (NCBI): domain Eukaryota; kingdom Metazoa; phylum Chordata; class Mammalia; order Rodentia; family Sciuridae; genus Urocitellus; species Urocitellus parryii. Next base: position 94,015,512 of record NC_135532.1, on the reverse strand, counting down.
AAAGATTGGGATTGTGGTCTCAGCCAGAGATGCTATGGCTCCTGACACTCTTGGGCTAAAGATTACAAGGTCTTTAGAAGTTGCAGTAATAACCAACTTGTTAAACGCAAGTAAGATCACATTCCTTCTCTGCTCAAAACTTCTAATGCGCCTAACTTCACTCAGGCTAAAACCAAAGTCCTCACCAATATGCAAGGCCCCTGTGACCTGCCTTTCTACCTGTCATGCCATTGTCTGCCTTTAGACGTCCTACTTTCTCTGCATGGAATGTTCTTCTAGTAGCTAGCCTTTTCGCTAATGCCTGCCTCCTCCAAAGTTTGCTGACATGACACCTCCTCAATGGGACCTACTCTGACCTTCACCCACTTTGATACTAGGTTCTTCCCCATCCCATTACTGAGTGCCATCTATACTATATACCCGACTCACTATGGCTCTAGATCACTACCTTTCATTCCAAGGTAGAAATTAAGCTCAGAGGTGCATAGCATTTGTTGAAAAAGGTCTGGTCATACTCACCATACTTTAGTTCACAGATCTGGCTATCTTTCTTCTTTAGCTTCTCACATATCTTCTCCACAGGGATGTGGTGGGCCAGGGGCTTGGATACCTCATTGATGATCTTGGTGGCTGCATCATCTGTGGCCCCTATGTAGTAACACTACAGCAAGAAAGGACAACAGTCTTCAGGGTGGCACTTAACATTTCTCTCTGTCAGAGCCTCATTTTGGGTCTTAACATATGCTCGGTCTCAACTAAAAGCCACCAGATGAATTCAGAAGTCACCAGGGTTCAAAACTTTAGAGAGAAAAACAAACCAGAGACTGCCACAAAGATTAAAAGATAAAAAAGCCACTCCTCCATGGGGCTCTTGTCCTTGAAGCAGTCCTGGCTCACTCTGCAGGTATCCTGTTAATTTCTGTCCTCACACATACCATGCTCTTTCAAGCCTCAACACTCACACTGGCTGTCTCCTCTGCCTGGGATGATTCTATTCCACTTTGATGATGACCCTTCCCTCACTGATTGTTCTATCTAATCAGCATCCTCCCACCACTGAATGATCCTGGTCTCTCTTCTACATGATACCCATTTGCTGCACTGTTTGTCAGTCATTTTTCTACCCTGATGTGCCTACCTCACAGTAAGTGCTTAATAAATACTAATAAGATAAAAATATTACGCCTGAAAAATACATGCCACTTGGGTGAGGTCAAAGGCACTTCACTCCCACATTAGTTTTCAGACAGAATAGCTGGCCCACAGTGAAGTGGAAGATAAACATGAGCCAGGGCCAGCAGAGAAGGGTCACCAGCTACTCACCAACCGATTCTCTTTGCCTCTTGCTTCACGGCAGAACTTTATAAGTTCTTTTTCAATAGTGGCTGGTGAGAATGTGACATCTCTATCTTTGAGGTCCTGGTAAAATCTTCCCAGAAAAGAAATACAAACTGGAAAAGAGAGGGAAGGGAGATGCTCAGCAATCACCAAATCGTCTCCCCATTCCAACAGGAAGAAACTCTTACAGGACACACAGACACACATCATTAGAGGTCTTTCCATCACTGTTTTTCTCTCAGGTACCCACAGGTGGACAGAACCCTGCTTCATGTTGCTGGGGTTTCTTTGTACACTCAGAGCATGCGAGAAACAAGCATCACACCCAGTGACCCACAAATGATTCTTCCCTGCTCTTTCATCAAGTTAAGCCGAAAGTGAACACGTGTCCTTGAGACGGGGCTCACTATGACCTCATAAATGGATAGACTGGAGGCTGAAGAGAAACAAACAAAATGCTGCTCTTTTCCACGTACACCACCAAAACCCGAGGTGCAGTTTCGAAAGGCCAACAGATTGGCGCGGTACAGAGGACCGGCCTTTGGGGTCTTGGACCCGGGACGCTCCTGGGAATCTCTTAACAATAATGGGAAGGGACAAAAACTCCGACGTGATGTGGACTTCAGGCCAATTTCTTTGTACGAGCTAGTCTCCACTTGTTTTCATCCGACCAGTGTTTTCTAGGCCTGGGAAATATTTTCTAGGCCTTTCCTCTGGTGGACCCCGCTGGGAACAGCCGCAGTCTCCCCCGCCCGCTCGATAATTTGTTGGGTTCAACGCCGTCGCGAAGCCGATCATTGTGTGCAGACCCCGGCCCCCCGCACCTTCGCAGTCGCCTGGCCGCAGCGCCCCGCTGCCTGGCAGTACGCTCAGGGCCAGCGCCACCGCCAGCCCGTGCGTAGCCCACATCCTCCTCCGCCGCTGCCGCCCGGACTGAACCGCACCCGCCGCGCTGCGCCGCCTTGGGGTACTTGCCGCACGCCGGAGCTTTCCATTGGCGGACAGCCCCCGCGCCCTCCCACATGCCGCGTTCTCATTGGTCCACATGCCATAGAGCCCAGACGGGCGGCTCCACGCTGCCCTTCCCCATTGGCTGGTGGTGTCTTGGCCCTAGACAGTTGTCGGCTTCCGATTGAACCTTAGCGGTCCACAGGAAGTAGCTGCGGCCGCCTCGGAAGCTGCATGGACAGCCATATTGGATAGGGGCAGCTGCCTTAGCTGTTGCTGGAGCTGTGGGCGGAAGTAGGGTCTGGCTGCCTCCCAGCGTCATACTAAATTGTCCTGCATTTCACTTGTACTTGTCCCCACGCCCGCCCGAGAAACGCTGCGGATCTCCCTAACAGGAGCCCGGACTCGTGGTGCAGGGTCAGGAGTTCTAGGGTCAGCCGAGACTCAATAGATCAAGTAGGGTTGAACAGCCGCAGACAAGACAATTATTATTTTTCCCTTCTTGTTTTGAACAGTCACGTGGGTGAGGGAACCAACCTCTGGGAGTCCGCTGAGGCTCAGGCACCCGCCTGCCCGCCCCAGCTGGCTGAAACCTGCCTTGTCCAGGGTGGGACGGACTGTAGGTTCCCCCTGGAGGAAGGGCTCGGAGCCCATCAACCCCCGCTCATCCCGAGGCTTTGGTGTCGCCTCAGTGTGGTGGCTACGGGGCTTAGGAGGTTTGTCCTCCACTTTTGGAAGCGATGTGCATTTCCTCACAAGCTCCCGACGCATGCTTGAGCACGCTGGCCCGCCTGCTTTCCAGCTGAGCCATCAAGGCCCTTGGCTATCGAGCTACTTCCCGAGTGGGGTCCCGTGGGTCGACTGACAAGCACCAGAGGATGTGTCCTCCTGGGCTGCCCTGCTTCCAAGGCTTGGCTACCTGTCCTTGAAGGTAGGACGCGGTAAGGGCTGGCTCAGTGCTGAAAGGAGACATCTTTGGGGCTAAAAGGGCTTGGAGCCCAGTGGCAAGGGTTGGAGAAGGGCACTTGTGCTGCTCCCATTCAGTGAATTCAGTGGATCAGTATCAGGTATTCATCTTTAATTAACATCACAGCAGTCAAGGGAGTGGGAAAAGGGGGAAAAGTCAAAGTGGCAGTTATTTACATCTAAAATTCACATTACTTCTTGGATTTAGAACATGCTACCACAATATATACAGTAACTCTTGGGACACTGGTACAAATTTTTTTTTTCTTTTAACTTTGCTTTTCTGGTACAGGTAAGATCATTTTTAAATCATTTTTTCTTTAGACATAAATACACAAAAGAAATGGTTAGTAGTGTTCTTGTTTTAAATAAGCACAGAATGCCAGAGGTTAAAAACATTTATAGGACTGATAACCAATTGGACATCACAGTCTATACATTTTTTGCTCAAATTCCTGTACAAATACACAGCATTCAAATAAGTATTTACAAATAAGCTTGAAAGAATGAAAATCACTATTTCACAATCTTTTCAAAGAATTTTCATCTCTCATCTCCCATTTCCCCTCAGACTGGCTGACTCTCCAACAAAAAGGTTTCAGAATGTGTCCATTTCATCCAGTTAGGGAAAATGGAGAGGGAAAACATGAGTTTGTTTCACCTTCCATAAAGCAAGGCCAACAAACTTACACTTCTCTCCCAACATCCTGTGCCATCAAGTAGAGAAGGTAGATGTTCTTATGTGATGACTGCTTTATCCAGGAACTGAGGTTCTGAAGTGCCTGAAAATCTGATGTCCTCTTACCTTAGAATCAAATTCAAACCAAGTCCCTGACCATTTAACATTAATGATCCCCAGATGTCCCAGAGATTGAAGGCTGCAAGTGAATCTAGGTTCAGGCCTCTCCTTTAAACTGTGGACTGCCTTGACTGACCCCCAACCTGGGCCAGCCTTCTGCCCCACTTGGCCTGGATTAATCCTGATGGTATCAGAAAAGCCCCACACTGGTGTTAATGCCCAGATGCTATGAAGGTAACTGGGTCTTCTATCTTTCCCTATAGTTTACTTGCTGGCATTTCTGTTAAACAAGTTGGCACTTGTTTCCAAGAGAAAAACACCCTGACCATGGCATTTTCTGTTTGAAAAGAGGGGCTGAGGAGAATGAACGAGGACCTAGAACCCAGAACCTGGTCATGAAGGCCAGATAGGCCAGTAAAAGAGGAACTGGGGGTAACATGCCTTAACAAGGAGAAGGCAGTCTTGTGACCATCATAATGTGACCCAAGCAAATGAAAGAAAAAGTTTTGTCTCAAGACAGTTTTTTTTTTTTTAAGTAACTGAGAAGCACCCTGGTAAAATACTACTATACCCACCCCACCCTATCCACCCCCAAATAATACATTGAGAGGAAAATCAGTGCCCTGATCTGAAAGAGTTTACTATAAAGACAGCACTGTGGCCTGCCAAACAGACTGGGGAGGCTGGAGAAACTGTCTTCCTGCTTGCCCTGAACCCTGAGTGGTGGTCCCCATGGGCCTGGAGCAGGGGCGCTATACTTGGCCACTTAGGAGATGATGATTTCTACCTGTATGGTTCTCTGCTTCCATAAGGAGAAGTTCCTTTCCACCTTTTTTACACAGAAGCTTGCTGAACCTGACCACATGTCCTCAGGGCCTGGAAGCCTGGCTGGGCAGCCAACCCCATGGCTCAGAGGTAGTGCTGAAAATCCCTGATTCAGGAGCTGGTGGCAAGCATTCTAGCCACTCTGAAAGCTCAGAGAATTTCTGGCCCCTGCCACACCCCAGCCTCACTCTTATTCCAGCTCTAACACATGGGAAAGGGCCTACCTCTAGGAGAAAGGTGGTTAGGGTAGCCCCTCTGGCTCTATTCCTTCACTCAGACCCCAGAGGGTGGGAGAAAACCCTTGTAGATCCATTCACCATGGAGCCTTCTGCAGGTCATGAGGGGTATCAAATGGAAGGGAGCAAATGATCAGAAATAAAATGATGGAGAGAAAAGTCCAAGGTGGTGTAGGAGACAAGGCTGGCCCATGAAAACTGGCAGTGTGCCTTGGGCATGCAGGTAGGCCAGTCACATGCCTGAGCTGGCAAGTCGGCCTACCCATACCCTCAGTTTGCACACTCCTGGATGGAAGAGTGGGCAGGTGGGCAAGCATTTGTGCAAAATGGCTTGTGGCCCATTTGTCCACCTGTGACATGTAGTCCATGTGGTCCTTGCAATCCCTGAATGCAACCATTAACTTTTCTGTCCATACAGCAAAAGAAGAGGTCCCTAGTGCAATTTCCATTCTGTGCGTCTCTGCCCTGAAGGGAGGGCTGGGGCTTCTGCTCTTGGGCCCTGTGGTGCTGCAAAGCAGTTCTGTGCAATATCTCCATGTAGCTCCACACAGTCTGGAACTATAGGAGGAAGAAAGCATCTACTGCATAAAGAAAAAAAAAAAAAAGAAAAAGGAAAACCCATAGAAAATGGAAACATAAAAAAAAAAAATGAAATAAAAAGAGAAGCCACAACTCTTCATGCTGCTGCGGCCTTTGAACATGGCAACACATGAGTTCACGGCAGTAGAACGGAGACTTGGGGTGGTGCTCTCTGGAGTGCCAAGCCCCTCTAACTCTCTGGGGGTGGGGGAACTTGCTTTTCAGACCTGGAGTGGTTGGACAAGCTGTTCACTGAAGGTAGTATCATAGCTGCCTTCCTGCTTCTCACTGTTCCCCTCGGCCGTGCTCCCAGGCCATGCGGGCCTGTTCCTCCTTGGTGCTCCCAGGAGGCAATGAGGCCTTGCGGTGTAGGCCTCTTGGCCTCTCCGCCTCTTCACGCAGCAGCACACCCTCGTCGTGCTCCAGGGCTGGCAGCCTGGGATGGTAGGGCTTGGGTGGCAGTGCGGGTGGGTCCATGGGGTCCTGAGGGATGACACACCCAGGGGCTGAGTGACTCCGGCATGGCTGGGCCTTGAGGGAGTCCAGGACAGCGGACTCAGAGAGGCTGTAGTGGACAGGGAGGTAGGGCGGCTCAAGGTCTTCATCGCCATTCCAGGCCTGGCTTGGCATGGAGTCCATAGTGTCGGTTCGAGGTGGGGCCTCTGAGGAGTGCCCAAAGTTACTTTCACTCAAGGAGGACACACCACTGCTGGCACTGCCAGACAGTGTAGAGTTGCTGCCATCCAGACCTGATTGAGGGCTGGTAGGGGAGGCTGGGATGGGATGGAGAGGAGACTGTGCGAAGGAAAGGGTGGGCATGTTAGAATCCCTTGCTCTAGATGGCCAACTGGCCTACCATGTGGAGACCAAAGAGTCTGCTTATTAATGAACTTTTGACTCTCCTCAACTAGGAGTTTCTTGTTCAGCAGCAACCCTCTCCCAACCTTTCCAGTGGTACCCCAGAATCACTATACTTCTGAAGGCCTAGAAATGGCCCTACTCTGGCTGCTGGGCATTGGTGTCCCCCTTCCCTGGGTCCCAGGCTGCTGTCTGTGGTCTGGGTTACTAACAAAAGGCTTGGTTATCAGACTACTTGAGGGAGGACAGAAAGAACCTTGGTGGGCCATGGACCAGATGAATTTATTCTGCTAAACTCTGTGATGACAGATTTAACTAACAGCAGGATTTAAGTTTTACTTTTGGGTTTTTTTAAATAAAGCTTTGGTGCCTGATGCTTCTTACTTTCACAGGTCACTAATTTAAGAAGCTCTATGCCCTACCAGAGGGACATTTATTTAGCTATTGTTCTATTGATATTGGCAGAGAGCACTTGTCTTTTAGTGCTCATTGCCCATACACTCTTGGTATCATGTTGTCTCCAAAGCCCCCTGATCTCCCTGTTCTCATTGCATTGGTTGCAGGATGCATTGGTTACCTGCAGCTCAAGTATGGCTCTGGCTACCCCCAGCTTCTGCCAGTCTCAGCTCTCAGGGACAGTGAAGCAGAGGAGACCTCAGGTTCCTCTCATAGACCCAAAGATGATTCTACAGCAGATGAAATGGTGGGACTGTTGCTTCAATACATTACCTTGCGCAGGGTCCGGGCAGGGAGGGCCGGGGGAGTATCACCCAAAGGGTGATGGAAGGCGTCAAAATGTAAGGAGTAATGACCTGCGAAGGGAACAGAACCAGAACCTTATCAGGGGCCCCTGCTCAGGTTGCACACCAGCACCATCTTGCTGGGCCAACTGGACAGGTGTGGAAAGAGTTCCCTGGGGACCCCTCAGTATTGAGGGTGATGGGAAAACTTCTTTACATTGACGTTCTCCAAAACAGGCTGCTGGGATAAAAGAAACCTATTCACACAGGAGGCCAGGAAAGTCCAGTGCTTCAGAGCTCATAGAACAATAGGCTGCAGGCTGTAAGAGCTCTAGCCTACTGCTAGGTGATGACAGGCTGGTGAGCGGAGCACCTGGCAGAGTTGATTCCGTTGTCTTCAGCTTCCCTCATTGGCCTTACTGAGCTAACCTGCTGGACTCCAAAACCTCACTGACCCCAGTGCCCAGCAGAATCCTTCCTGTGGAATGCATGTTTTTTTCTTTGGTTGTGTTGACCCAGAGGATGGCCTATCTTCTCAGCCTGGACAGGTGTTGATCTGGTCTTGGAGCAGAGTCTGAGACCAGGATTACTTGGGGGACCCGCTGGAAGTCTTCTTACCATGAAGCAGGCTTCGGGGAGGCACTGGGGGGGCCAGGATGTGCCCCATGTGGGCAGACAGGAAGGGCTGGGCCTCCCGGACTCCACTATCCAGGCTCCAGCTGCTGGGGGCTGCTGGCACCGCTGAAGGGTGGAAAGAGATGGTGTGAATGGAAGTTACTCCTTCAGCTACCCTCTGGGAGAAGCCCATCCTATAAGCCTGTGGATTCTCTGGGTGTGCACTGTGTATCCAAAACACATGGGAGTGGCATGCCAGCCCCTGGAACTAAAAACACTGGCGAAGCAAGGCACAGTGGTTCACAGAAGTGGACTAAAGTTGCCTAAGAGGATGAAAACAGCTGATATCTGAAGAGTATTCAAGATGAGAAAAGCTGAGAGAAAGTGCAGTAAGGAGTGAACATCTGCAGTCTCTGGGATTTGCCAGAAGGGAAAGCAGAAGAGGACAGAAGAGCAGAACAGACTAGGCTGAAGAGACCAAGAAAATATGGAGAGTGCAGGCCCTAGAGCTCCATGCCAAAGTCAAGCTAGGGCATGTCTACTGTCTAGGCCCTGTGTGAAAAGTAGGGAGCAGGATGGGAGCCAGAGACTGCCTCCTTCCAGAGCTCCCAGAACACTGCCAAGGAGCACATAGGAGCTGCCTCCCAAACTAGCCCTACAAGGGCATGTAGTGACATTCAAACTTTGACCCATCCCTGTTGCTCCTATTCCCACTGGTGGATTTGAGATGCACAAGAGGTTTTCCTAGGCAAGGAGAAGTGTTCAGTGTACCTGTTGGAAGAAAGTATAAAGCTCAGGAACCACAGCCCATGCCCAACTGGACCTACTGCTTCCTGAGAGGATGGAAGGCTATGGAGCCCACAGAAGCTTCGGGGTGTATCTAGAGGCCCCTACATGCCATGAATGCAGAGTAGAGTGGGCCCCAGGCTAAGGAGAAATCCAGTGACATAACACTGTCTTGCCTCTCAGCCACAGTTGGGGTGAAAGACTTTGTAGGAGGGGACAGGAGAGAAGCAATGGCTGAACCTTGAAGTCTAAAGAGTGCCACTCTGCAGGTATGGGAGAGGACATATGAAACCAGGAAGCTGATTCATCCTAAAGAACAAATACCAGAAGAAGAAATATGCCCTTTATCTGGATACTTTTGGACTATTAGTAGCAGGGAAGAGTAGCTCACATTCTAGGTGCCTGGTCACTGGCTCTTTTCTGAGGCTGGGATAGCTAAAGGGAGCCTGAGGCACCTGGACTTGGGTTCTTCCAGTTCAGATACTGGGAAGTTCCAAAGCCTGGAAGGGAAGGAACTGGAGTCTGGCTTTTGAGGAAAGTGGCCAAGAGGGGCGGGACCCATGGTAACGAGGGATAAGGGGATGAAATCCATCTTTCTTCTTTTTTTAGGGACTTACAGAGGCTTTCAGAAGAACACAGGGTAAAATTCCATTATCTAAACAGTTTCATTTCTAAGGAGGACTGTTCAGTTGTTGCCTGGTGGCAGGAAGGAGGGGTGTGGCAACCATTGGGCAGAGGGCAGATGCTCAGCTGTTGCCATCAGGGAGGAAAGAATTCTAAATCTGATGAGCATCAAGTGGATTCCATCAGCAGTCTCCTCAGAAAGCCTAAGCCTAAGAGGTCCATCTTTGCCCAAGCTCTTGCCAAGATGCAGCAGGAGCTTCTTGGTCTTCAGTACTAAGCACCATCCACCCGCCCCCCCCCCAAAAAAAAAAAGAAAGAAAAGCACCATCTACATAAAAAGCCATAGATCTTGGGGGGAAAGCTTGGAGGTGAGTCTGAGGAGCTTCCCCAAAGGGATTCCAACAGCCAATGATCTCAGATGCACGCCTAGTTCCTGGAAGAATTGTTGGGACTGCAAAAGTTCACTTACAAGGACCTGAGGAAACTCAAGGGTAGGAAGGATATGGGGGGAGGAAAGCTGGCAAGGATGTAATGGTTTACAAAAGAGTGCCTTCCTGAGCTACTCCATGTGAATCAGAAGTCACCAAGCTGGGCTCTTAGCTTGAAGTTTGTGAACAGTGGGGACAAGGGACTTTTTTCATGCAGCAAAAGGCTAGTCATGCACTGGGGCTAAGATTGAATGACCTATCTTAGAAGAAAGAGAAATTCCCAGTATCTTGTCCTCTTTTTCAGCATTAACAACTTCCAGCACTGGACTGAGGTCCCCACAGCACAGCCCCTATCCCCAAAGTAGGCTTGCCTAGTATGGTATTTAATTGCTGGTGAAGAAAGATATCTGTAAGAGAAAGGTGGAGTCCTAAGGAGACTCAGGACCCTAACTGACAAGAGAATGGTGACAAGTATGTACAGTTCCTGCCCTGGAGGATTCAGATGGAGACTTGCTAATGTGTTGCCACTGGGCAAATGTCTAATTTTCTGCCCACTAAGTGCTGACCTTGTGCTTGTTTGGGGCTCAGCCTTTGTTCTGAGACAACTCTTTCCCTCCCATACCTAGAATGGGTATGTGTAGCTTCTTGATGTAGTCTAGCCTGAGGTCTGAGTTGCTTCTGGGTCCAGCTGGTATAGTATCTTGGTCTGGCTATCAATACTCATGAGAGCCCTGAAGTCCTGTTGGGGCTCCTGGCTAGTTCTGAGATTGCTCTGCATTTTAGGTGATGAAAAATCCTTGTGGTTTCTTGCCTCAAGGCCAGAAGGGGCACTTTGGTTTGGGTCAAAGGTTCAGGAATCCAAGAACCGCATGTTTTCAGGATGTGCAGCCTTGAGGTAGGAAGGCATCTTCAGTAGGCACTTTGTGGCTGACCATCTAGCACCAATGCCCACCAGGTACTCAGGTTGTGGACCCAGTTAAAGAGAACACAGAGGTCTTTGTCCTCCTGTCCTGATGTGCAGGGGAGGAACAATGACAGTGGGGATAGTAGACAGCAGTTGGTGAACAGGTGCAATGACAACATGAATACAGCTCTGGAGGGCCAGATGGCAGGCCAATATAGGTGGGAAGTGAGTATGCCCTGAACTCCAACAGATGGATGAAGGAGGAGGAGAACCTATGTGAACAGGGCTGATATGGAGCCAGGATCTGGGTGGCATTGTCCCCACTTAGTTTATTGCTCTGTGTTGAAATTAACTCAGTTATCTGGGGCTTCAGGCCAATGTAGTAGGGGTCAGAGGCTGTTGCCATTAGTTTGTAGAAGTAGAATGTAGGGTAAAATGCTCACCATCTAAATGGCTCAGTTCTAAGGAGGATTGCTCAGTCTTATCGTATGGTTGATGGCCTTGAAAGGTAGATGGACTCACAGTAGCTGCTGACAGGGCTTTCCCTGGAGAAGTTTGTGTTTGGGAATTTCACTTTGCCATGGTATGTCCTTTCCACCTTTCCATTCCTCTTGGGAGTTTTTTTTTTTTTTTTTTCCTCCACAAGCCTGTTTTGAGCTTCAAGGAGAGAGGTCCCTGAAGGCCCAAGCTGAGAGGGACCAAAGGGCCTGCTAAATTTTGGGGCTGGCTAGGAAGTGCCCAGGGAGGTCCCCCACACAATACCCAAATTTCCATAAAGCTAGACTTAGGACAGGTGGCAGCTGGAGCCTCTCTGAGGATGGGCCTTGGAAAGAAGCAGAGATTCAAAGTGACATGATCTAAACCAGCTGTGGATTAAATAGTGAGCATAGTAATTGGTTAGCATTCTGGACAGATAGACACACTTGGGTGTTGGGGTGTGGCTCAGACCTGGCCCGTTGGTACTCAGGGACCAGAATCAGACACTCAAGATTGGGACAGATGTCGGGGAGCCCATGGAGGAAGAACAATACCTTTTTCAGCTACAGATAAATTGGGATCACTGCAGGGTTTGCAGGCTCCAACTACTTGCTGGAACAAGGCCCGTTGGAAGTTTGGTGGCTGAGGGAAGGAAGAAAAGAAAAAAGAAAAGCAGAAAACAGCCAGTTACATCTTGGGAGGCATGGACACAGGAGCCAGGAGGTTCCAAGATCAGATGGGGAAATCAAAGCAATGGGATGGCTTCTGTTTGAGATGCTCTGAGAACTCCATGCCAGCCCTGGGGAATACTGTCCAGGGGTGTCTGGTTCTGAGCACTCCCATGGACATTTGAATCACTACCCAGGTTGTCTTGTACAGGCTCTGTGAATAGGACATAGGTATTTAACTATCTGCATCCTTTTGTCTGGCCAGGGAGGCCCACTGGTAGGATTTAAGGATCCTGCTTCCCTCAGGAGACTGACAGGTTTTGCCTTCTGAAGAGGCCCCATAGAGCTCCATGTTAGCATTGAGGTTTGAGAAAAGGTACCACCCAAGCCTGGAGTTTGATAGGCTCTGCTGTTCTGACTGGTGTCTGCCAACCAAATCTGTTCTCTCTGCTTTATAGGGCTAATCAGGCACAGGGAAAGTAATGTTGAGAAACTCTTGGCACTCTGGGGCCAGGTGATAATCACTTGGAGGTGACTTATGAACTTGGATAGAAGGGTAGGGGCAGACTGCACAGGGGAGTGAGTTAATTGCTGCAGCTTCTTGGTCCAGGCCCCCAGGCAGGATGTTTGGAGAGCTGGATGAATGGTGTGCACAGGCACCCTAGCAGGTAGTGAGAGTGGATAGATAAGAGGCCCTTGCCCCTGTGAGGATTCCCCTGCACACCCACAGGGAGGAAGGACATCCTAGCAAGCTGGCCAGAAATACGGATAACCACACAAGCAATACTGGTTCCAACCCTGATGCCATTCTACCCATACCTGTATTCTGGATTGCTGGTACTAGAATTTATTCATACTACATTCTTCATCCAGGAGTAAAGCAGCCTTCTTACAGCAGGATGAGGGAGGCATGCAGGACAATGTGGAAAGCCCAGCAAATGCAATGAGGGGAGTCCAAGCCAACACATTTATGGTTTCAGAAGGCAGTTAGTAGGTTGGGTCTGCTACCTGTCCATTTTCCAGGATGGCTGCTGGATACATGGCACTGCTTGGGCGGTCCCGGTGCGTGGGCAACAGCAACATCATTTCCCGGGCGTGGCGGTACTTATCTGGCAGAGAGGGAGAGCCTGTAACCAAGTGAGAACAATCACGCACAGATGACAAACCACAGATGAAGGGCCCTGCAGTCAAACATCCTCAGGACTGGGGGATCAGGGTAAGTGTTACTTGCAGTTGGGGTGAGCTAAGCAAATACAAGAGGAATGAAGTGGAATCTGGTGGTTAGATGGTGGGGGCTGCACCTGGTATTCCAGCCAAGGCAGACCCACTGACAGAGCCCCTTGGAACACTCAAAGGCAAAGGGTGAGGAGAGTTGAGGACTAGAGCAGATGGGTAGGGGCCCCTTGTATCCACTGCTCTCAAGGCATGGTTGTGGCCTGTACGCTGGGCTCTTTCAGGGGGCCCAGGCATGGGTTCAGGTCAGCTTGAAATGGAGCCATCACACAGAGACAGAGACACTTAGATAATAGCCACATAGTTCTGATTTGACATAGTGGGTCTCCCCATGCACTTACCTTCTCCTGATAGTAGCAGCCCTATTCTTAGCTGGCCACTGGCCACTTTTTCCCAGGGGCTTGTCCCTCCCAGATTCCAGGTCCCCAGAACTTGGCTTTTGCCTTCCTGTTAGTTCTATTGAAGCCTAGAGCCAGGATGGCTGGGGAACAAAATTAATCTGGAAGTTATGGGGCTTTACCCCAGGTTCCCAAGTACATGTTCTATGAAGGCTCTGCATTGACCTCTCCTGGCCCCAGGGGATATTGTGGCCAGACAACACCATGTAAGGTGTGAACCAGTCCCCATGAATTCAGGCCATAGGTATAGGTTGAGGAATTTGCCAACCTGTGGTCCCCAGGAAGACCTTCCACAGAAGCAGAAATAATAACTTGCTGGCTTTCCTGAGATATGGGTAATTTGTATAGCACTCCAAATGTGCACTGTTCATTATGCCACATACCAGCATATCTATTGAGAAGCTAAGGGGCACTGATTCCATCATGGGAAGGTCACCTGGACCCCAATGCCTCTGGCTGGCTCAAGTGAAACCTTTCTTTGTGTTGTGCCCTGAGAAGCTGGACAGTTGATAGCCCACAGGCTCTAGGTGAATCTTCAGCTTCTAGATGCTCTGTCCCCTAAACATAGGGTCTCTTGGATTTTCCTTTGAGTGTGCAATGTTAGCACTGTCAGGACAAAGCTAAAACAAAGTCATATTCAGCCAACTTGCCCCAGAGTTGTTGAATTCATTTTAGTCCATGTTGAAGTTTAGTACTTGCAAGAAATCATCATAATCAATACCAATAAGGTACTTTTGCCATAGTTTTTATGTAACTTCTTCCACAGTTGGTCTGAGTGATCCTGTTTGTAGAACCTCAGGGCTAGCTTTGAGACCTACTCTTTAAAATGTCCTTCACTGGTAGGGGACTGAATATAGTAGAATTCTTTGAAAAATTGGGCCTGAATTTGTTACCATTTTGTGATTTTATTTATTTCTATGTTCTCTTTTAGAATTTGTATTCACAGACTACCTCAAGAAGATGGCTATGTAAAGAAAAAAGAAAAAAAAAACCCTTCAAATCCTATTAATTTTTAAAAGTACCTTTCCAGAAAGAAATCCAGAATGCTCCCTGACCCTGTGGGCTCACGGGATAGGACTGCCTTACATGTAGCAGGTACAAATTAAACAAAACCAAAAAACCCTAGAATCTTTACATCAATTCATTTGCATCAAACTCCTATCTAATGCTCATTCCACAGCAGGAATGTATTGGAACTGCCTTCCAAAGGCTGTCCATGATTTTTCATTTGCATACTTAATATCCTGATCCATACTGTGGGGACTAGGATGGAGGGACATAAGTATGCAGACCCAGGAAAGTCCAGGCTCTGGTGAGAATTTGATTCACGTTATGATTTTATTCATGTAATTGGCTAATATTTGACTTGAGGATTTGGATTTGAATTCATGTTATGGTGGCTCCCTCTAACAAGGGAGTGCTGTGTTAGCACTAACTTCTCCATCTCTACTAACTTGCTTCTTTCCCGCTGCCCTGGGCAGCCAATTCCATGGTAGGAGAGGGTGATGGTTATTTTCATGATGGAATTTAAATATAAGTGCTTATATGTTTATGGGACTTCTGAACTACTTCAGATGTATTCTAAGAATCTGCAGGGAGTCTAGGATCCAGTGACTGAGTGATTGAGTTCTTCAAAGAAGGATCGATTACTCATAATCCTACTTTCTAGTCTCACTCAGTCTTTTGACCACCAGGGGGAGCTGCTGACTTACAAGAGTTTAGAGGATTCTTTGCAGGTCATTCATCTCAGGTTTCTAAAGCAACAGGGAGAACAGCAGGGTCAATGGGTATGGTCTCATGACTACTGGGAGGGGGGAAGTAACTCCAATGTAAAGGACTCTGCTCCAGACCACCTTCTCCATGAAAACTTTCTCCTCATTTACCCAAATGGAGTACATCACTCCCTTTGTCTAGGAATATCTATTACTGCATCTACCACATCTGTCGTCTTCTTTGATGTCATACACAGTCTTCTGTCTTTTACAGAGTCTAACACTGTTCCTGATGAGATATTGGGTCAACACATGGGTTGTATGAGTGTTGTGGTCTAGAAGTAACTTCTCTTTCTTGTTGCCTCTGCCCTTGCCATCTTTCCCTACTTTGGGCCCTAGTTTGTCACCAAAACTGACCATCTCTCTTAAAATACTCTAAAAAATGTTATGGAATTTGACCCCACTCCTTGGCATCTGATTTGGCTTTAGTGACTTGCTAGCTAACAGAAATGAGGCAAAGAGAGTTTCTAGGATGGCTAGGTAATAAAAATCCTTGCAGGTTCTACCTGGGTCTCTTGGAGTGCTGATTCTGGGGAAAATCAGCAGTCATGCTAAGAGAAGCCTAAGCCATTTGGAAAGGTCATATGTAGGAGCTCAAGTTGACAGCCCTAGTTAAGCTCCTCCCGACAGCTATCTGATCAACTGGTAGCCATTTAAGCAAACCATCTTGGACATCCAGCCCAATTGAACCTTTAAATGATTCCAGTTCAAAGTAACATCTAATTCAGTGAGCTGTTAACTCAGACTTAGACAAATTGTTTTAAGACACTATGTTTTGTGTGTGGTTTATTATGCAGTGACAGATAAATAGGCAATTTGAAATAGTGAAGAGTTATTTCCAAATAAGGAGAAAATAATTTCTATTCCACTCTTATGTAGTACTCTCTGAGGCAAGAGTCACACAGCCTCCTGACTGAGCACTCAGTAAAAGCTTTGAGTGAATAAATCAGTAACTAGTTAGCTAAGGACACAAGTGATGACAGTCTATTAAGTCCCTGATAGCAACCATAGCATAGAGGAGAGTCTGAGCAGTGTCAGATTGGAACTGAGCTAAAATGTCCATCTTTTACTGTCTTCTGTCTATCAATAATCAGGACTCAGAAATCTGTTTTCAGTGAGAATAGCTAGATATGATGTACACTACAGTGTTCATGGCTACTTCTTAGGGGTTCCTTTTTTTAATTCCCAAAGTCATCTTTCAGTGTGTCCTTCTCCTACCCCCAGAGAGTTACGTCTCCAGTCCTTTTTATTTTTTTGTTTATCTTTATTTTGTTTATTTATTCTTATGTGGTGCTGAGGATCAAACTCAGTGCCTCCATGTGCAAGGCAAGCGCTCTGTCACTAAGCCACAACTTCAGCCCTCCTTTTTAGTTTTTATTTTGAGGCAGGGTCTCACTAAGTTGCTGAGGTGGGCCTTGAACTTGGGACATTCTGCCTCAACTTACTGAGCTGCTGGTATTATTGGTGTATATCATTGTACCTGCTTGTGTCTTCTTCTTTTTTAAAAATATATGTGTGTGTGTGTGTGTGTGTATAAATAAATAGTACATATATTTTAGTTGTCAATGAACCTTTACTTTATTTATATGTGGTGTTGAGAAATTGAACCCAGTGTCTCACACATGCTAGGAAAGTACTCTTCCACTGATATAACCCCAGCCATTGTGTCTTTTTAATACAAATCACTGTTCTTTCTCTAAGTCTGTAGCCTTCACAATCTGACAAATCATCAGTATGTACCAATTTGTTGGTTTATTTGTCTTGCTTAATACTAGAGAGGTATGCTTCCAAATGCTAGCTCCCCTTGTTTGGATCACATAGTCCATGTTAGGAAGGCAATAGGCATGAGACTAAAGGCTGGTTAAGTGTAAAGACCTGTACTCCAAATTCAGCTTTTCTCTCTCACTAGACCTGTTTCCCCACAGGGATGAGGGGTTGGACTGGATGCTTCAGAAGGAAGTCTGCAAGTGCCCTATTATAACTTTATTTCCCTTCTCTCCACTTTGATAAGGCTTTTCCCAATTCCACTACATCTTTTTACTATGCCACACATGTTAAATTCCCTCTATCTTTCCTATTGTGTGCCTCATTGGTTTGTGTGCTTTGGAGAGATTCTTTCCTTAATGACCTTCCATGTCTTTAAGTTTGTGCTATTTTTATTTGTATTCATAATAATGAGAAAAACAAAAAAACCCCCCTCCCTGAAGCCTGGAAGCTATAGCCATTCACTTGCTTGTAAGCTTAGACCATTGTTACTATCTTGTATAGTTACCCCTGAGAATCACTAGACCATTATATACTATAGTTGATGGCCATACCAAAGGAAATGTTTCTTTCTAAAAGGACAGAATCAACTTTCACTGCAGAAACTAGGATCAAACTGTGAAAAACAATATTTATTCAACTGAATAAGAAATCAAGCAATAATTGGCAAAGATACTAGGTTTTTACAAAGCCATCTCTCCTGATTAAGCCCTTCCCAAGTGAAGAAAGTTCTTTTGGTGGTTATTACTGTTTTAGAATAACATTTTCCACTGTCAATTTTAGCCTTCAATTTGACTCTTCATATTTTTTCATCTTGCTTGATTCCTCAAGACAAAATACCCATTTTTTGCCTTGATTTTGATCTTTATTCTTGCAAACATTTCAGTGAGAAAGAACTGAGCTTTCTCCTAGGCTGGGTCCTTTTACTGAGAGGGTTTCAATTCTGGCTACCCAGTGGCATGGTCTAAAGCGAGATGGAGAAAGAGATTTGGAGGCAGAAGCCCTTCACTCCTTGGTGCTGTAAGCACACATGAGAATTCTCTAAGTCACAGGTACAATTTCAGACAGTCACTGGCAAAAGAAGGATGAGTGGGGTCCATGAAACCCTCTCCTCTTCCTTCTGTAAGCAGCACCTTGCCATCCTTACCTCGGGTGCTGGAAGGGGCAGAGGTAATCATCTGGGAGGGTGCTGAATGAGTAGAACTCAGGCTGGAGGATGAAGGGCTTGCCTGGGACGAGGACAGAACAGAGACGTTGGTGACTGAGCCCTGGTACCTGGGGTTGGGATATGTGAGCTGCAAAGGGAGAAAAATCAGCATGATAGAGTTCTGAATAACCAGGATTGTAGGGCTGACAGAGAGTTGGTTCTTTTACACCCTGAATAACCAGGCCCAGTGCTGCCTGCTGTACCCTTGGCCCTGATGGAGGTCAGTCTGATGGCTGACACTAGGGATTGCCATACCACCTATGTGTAGCAGGGCTGCTGAGTTACTACTATTGTGCTCATCTGGTGTGTAGGACTTGGCTATCAGTAAGAAGCAGGAGAACAATCTGGCAGAGGATCTTTCCCCATGGGATTTGTGAAAGCATCCAATACTGAAGCTGGTTTTCTTGGGAAATAAGGCCTGGGAACTGAGACTTGGAATGGTATGTAGAAAGAAGGCAATTTGCTAGCTCTGAAGATAGGTGTACTGAATTGAGTTAGAGAATTAAGCAGGGTTGCCAGCCCTCAGATCAGACCCCCAAATAGAAAGGTGAGTCCTATAGGCATATCCTGCCCATTCTCCTTGGATAGCTCTAGTACCTGCATGTGGTGGTACAGATCTTCAGGAGCGTCGCCCATGGAGCTGTCACCCATCATCACCATGTTTCCTGCTTCGCTAGACGCATGTGAGGAGAGAGAGGATGATGAATGGCGGCCTGTGCCCATCAAGTTCATGGGGCTGTGAGCAAGAGTGGGAAATAGGGAGGAATCAGGCCATGGCTGAGAAAATATGCTGGGTGGTAGGGGCAGTGGAGGAATGTGTGAAATGGGCATCGTCAGCCTTGGCCACCACTGGTTTGGGGCAGTTCCAGAGCCAATGTTCACACCCATCTGAGGCCTGGAATAATCCTAAGCCCCACTCTGCTGCTCGGGAGCCCCTGGTCCGGAAAGGCCTATGGGGCTGGCATAACCTCTATTTAGAGTTAAATGGTTTACAACTACTGGGTCTGATGACATTAGTGGTTTTTTAAGGAAGAATTAAAGAGAGAGAAATGGAATCAAGTCAAAAATCCTATCTCTCCCTTGCTGTGGGATGTTAGTCTAAGTCAGTGACTATCCCTGCTTCTAGGTTAGAGTTGTTGAATTGGGAAGCTATCAAAATAGATGGCTGTGAACTATCTGTGGGCTTCTTTCCATACCTGTGGCCATAGGCTTGCCGATAAATTTCCTCTATCAATACCAGGAAGCCCTTCATTCATTTGTTCCTTCTCATTTACATAGTGCTCTCTCTGCCATGTTGCTATTCACCATGGAAAACAAATCTAAGTGAGAGACTCCTTTCTCTGACCTCTTCTCCCAAACCTGGCTTTCCTTCCTTAGGGACTCTGAATATCCTCAGTTGAGCAGAGTCAGGCCTGAACTTCTGACTTCTGGGCAGCCACACCTTCAATGTACACATCACCATGTTATCTTTTTCCTTAAAACAATCTATGATTCTTATTCTCCTTGGGATCAAGCCAAAAGCCTGCATGAACAAATCCATTCGGAATTGGGAGTTAGCCCCCTTCCACACTCTTGAATACTGCATTTGAGCCACCCCCCCCCCCTTTTTTTTCTGCCTAATGAGCTTCTAATCATCCTTTAAGACTTTCCCTGATGCCTCCTCCTCTGGGTTTCTACAATAGCAGTTATATGTTTCTATCACCCAGGGAAGTAACTGGTTGGGTACAGAATGCAGATCCTGTGGCAGGAGCCGTGTCAGGGCTGTGTGTGTGTGTGTGTGTGTGTGTGTGTGTGTGTAAGAGGGAATGAAAGCACTCTCTGGAACTCCTTTCCTCTGATGCTCATCTTCCAGACTTACCTCTCTGGAGGGAACCCACCCCAGTCCTAAGGCCTTACCTGTGACGATGGGTCATCTTCATGTTCTCAGGACTCATGGGGCTATGGGATGCCAGAACATTTCCCCGTGGGGTGCTAGTGCCTGAACATGCAGGACTTAGCTTATCCAAACCTGGAAACTCCTGTTGAGAAATGAATGATGTTTCAGAGAATAAAGAATAAATAAATAAATATGTGGTAGTAGGGAAGAGCTGGCTTGTAGTCAAAAATGTAAAAGAAACAAAAATAATCTTATAGTGTACTGCTGACTTCTTTTGGGCAGTGATTCCTTTATGACTAAACTTTATGTCCCCAACTGCACTGAGACCCAGACCAGAGGTCATGAAACCCTACTCAGAGAAGCTCATCTGGAATAGGCTGAAGTTAGTTTGCTCATAGGATTGTGTTAATGGCCTTTTAAAAATATTTTTTAAAGTACAGAGTAAGTAGAAAAAAGGCTGGGAAGGAGAAGAAGAATTTATTATCACTTATCAGTCAGTGGGAATGCATTTTATAAGGATTAGGGCTGGGTTTTATTAGATTGCTAAATGACCAGCTCTTAGTGACATGAGTTAAGCTGACTATGACACAGTCTATTGGGAAACAGAAAACAAAGTCCTGATGTAAGTAATTGAAAAGCAAAAATAATTCTATTTTAGCATAATTAAATTCTTACTAATTGTGTAGATTTCTTGTAGAAACCTCTAATCTCAAACCCTCTTGGGTGATAGCATATTGGTCTGTGTCTCTATTTGCTACTTTATGAAACAAAGCACAACTTTTTAGATTTTCTTAAGTCCTTCTAAATTTAAGGTGGACAAGGGCTCTAAGTCCACTGAGGATGTTTCTGAGCTCAGTCTGAAGAAGTAGCAGGTTTCCCACATTCTTCTTTCAAAGTATACATAGGGCTGAAATGTGCTTCTGCAGCCCAAGAGTACACCTTCACATTTGCACACTTTAAACCTTGATGAGTGTGTGCAAACATTTTGTACTCTTTACTGTGGTGACCTACCTGCCCATGTGGCAGAGAACCTCACCTACCATGGCCAGGCTCTCATCTAGATGGGAAATCTGCAAACAGCAGAGACCAGTTAAGCTGGCAGGAGACAGTGTAATGAGAGGTGATGGAATACCCATCAGATACAGTGACTCTACTCAAGTTCTTTAAATGGATACCCCAATTTTAGGGGAAACATTAATTCTCTTAGTGTTTCACATTGTAACACGATGAGAGAATCCTAACAGGAAGGAAAAATTATAGGCACTCTAGGTTTTCCTTTGGAAAGTGTGCTTACCTTCTACACTATGACAAGCTTATTTTTACCTTTCATGCTGCCCATATTTACACAGAAATAGACTGAGGCCTGTACTAGTACACTGGAGATACTAAAGTGACAAATTGCAGCAGCTAAGAACAAAGCAGGATAATTCCAAGCTGGTCAAGCCCATTGAGTCTGAGTGGTCCAACTTTAAAGTGGAATTTCTTATCCATGACAGCCCGGCCCAGCATCTATTATCTCTACCTAGTTGCCTCCATCATACTTCTACTTGGTGGTCTTAGATATTAAGAGAGCTTTGCTTGGGAGGCAGATAGCAGGTAATTGGGATTATATCCCTTGAGATATGGGAACCAGGCAGGAGGCCTCTCTAGAGTCAGATCCATGACTGAGAATGGGGTGAGGGTATGATGTGAACAGGGAATTCAGGGACACCTGAACCCTATTTATAGCAGCAAGGATTCTCTAAAAGACCAGCCAAGGAAAACTAGTCCTGGAATACATGTTCTCCCTCTGTATGTCAGTCATGGGCCAAACCTTGCTACGGAGGCTGAGGAGCCAAGACAGAATTAGGGAGAACTTCTGGGTCCTGGTCTAGCCCTAGAACCTGTCTGGCTTCTCTAAAAGCAGCCAGATGAAAGCGCTGGGTGCCAAAGCCTTTCTCTGATGTGAGTCTGGGTCACTTGACATCATAGAGGAAGTTGGGATTGGAAGTTGGAAGGTCTAGATAGAGTAAGGAGGGAAGAAAAGAAAGGGAAAGGGAGATGGAGAAAGAAGATGAAGATAGGGAGGGAGAGAGGAGAAGACAGTTTTGGAGAGAGGGCTGATTCAGGCCATGCCTTAATTCTTCAGGTTCTTGGAAGGAAAACATTTCTAAAGAGATCAGTACATGTGGGCCATATATGTTAGCTCTTTTACTCTGTATATGGAAAATTCTATTCACCAGCACAGTGCAATGAAAAAGATTGTTTGCCTTTGAAACTGACTTTTTTGGGACTGACTGAGTGAGAGGATTCTGAGCATCCTTGCCCTGGATATAGCACTCATCCCTGCCTCCTGCCCCTCTGAGGTGGAGACAGCTTCTCCCTCCTATCCTCTTTCAACCTCCCTCCATATTTCTTTGGCTGTGGCACAGGTCCAAAGGATATGGCACCTGGTTCTACTGAAGAAGGGGCAGGCCAGGGATCAGCTTACATGGTAGAGACTGGCCCGCATCATCTGGAACTGATCAATCAGCTTCTTGTGTAAAGGCCGCATTTCTGGGTGCACAAACTTCTCATGAACAGCTAGACCAACTCCAAGGATATGAACCTATGAGGGTGTCAAACAAGGTCTTTCTGTTAAGCAAGGAGAACCTCAGTCATCTTACAGTGCCTGGCCCTTCCCACCAGCTGTAGGCCTCTAAGTTTTGTAAGCCATACCTGCTCCTGCATGAGCTCCTTGAGTTGGGTGATCTTCTCAGCATCTCCTGGGTGCTTGGTGATATAATCTTTATCAAAAAAGGCCTGTGAAGTCAAAGGCCAGGTCAGGAAGACTTCCCAGGACTACTACCTAGATGGGGCCCCAGAGGCCTGATTTCAAAGGTGTCCTAAAAGATAGCCAGGCTGCCACCTCACAGGTATATATATCAGAACCTCCAATCTAGCCTGTTGAAAACTCTGGCAATCAGAGATGTATTTTTTTTTTTTTTGCCTGAGAAGGACTGGAGATGGCTAAGTTATCTGAGCCGGAATGCTGTCCCTAGATCCTCATGGAACCTGGATGGCTTGATTAGGACAGGTAGGACTGGTGGGTCCAGAAGTGGGGGCTAGCCTGTTAGCCATCTTACATTTCACTTTTCATGAAGGGTTGGCTTCTGGTATTCCCTTGGGAGGCCACTTAACATTCTTCCAAATCAGACAGATTATCCATCTGTCAGAGCTCAGGAAATAAAAATGGTAAAAAGGCTCCACCAGAGAGCTTTGCCATGGAAACAGAGTTTCAAGGAGGCTATAGGCCTCGTTCTGAACCATCCCAAGTTTGTTGAGCCAGGAGAGGGCTAGCTGGGAAGGCTTCCTAAGGACTCTGCAATCTTGAGAAGAGAAGCCTGAAAACTGCCTTCTCAGTCAGGCTGCCTGTGTGGGTTTGGTGTAGGGCCCCAGCTTACCTCCTGGTAGCGTGCAATGCCTCCATTGACAGCTGCATCGATAACGCCATTCAGGCACATGCTGAGCAGGTTGATGTTGCCGTGTACCTGTTTGTGCTGATACTGGCTGATCAAGGCCCGGAGCTCTTGGTTCTTATTCTCAACCACCTGGATGGCATTTTCCAAAGGGCTTACTTCCACCTGGGGGCACACAGCACAATGTCCTTCCAAGAATTACAATAATCCCTCATCATGTACCTGAGAGTAGGGATCCATGACCTGTGATGCTGATTCCCCTTCCTTGATCCTGTGAACTTGGAACTCCCTGGGCCCTTTCTGCTGTTATCTTTTGATTTATAGATACTTTGAAGTATAGCAAGCAGTGAAGTATAGCAAGTGGTGACTTGAACCATGGTTTCTGATCACCTCATGGCTGCATTTGCACTGGAACTTCCTATGCAAAGGTACAGGTCAAGATGGCTCAGTTGCTCTGGTGACAATGAAGAGGCTCTGTGCAAAAGTGCAGAGCTATATCAGTCAGGACCTTGAGCTCAGGTACCAAATCCCAGGGATAGAGAATTCTGAGCATAACAAGATAACCCTAATGTCTTGCCAGTACTGCATCCTTCAGATTGCTTGCTTTGCTGAAACTTTCCCACAAATAACCTTTTGATGAAACCACTATAATAAATGTGCTGTACTAGCTCTGGGTCATCATCCTCCATCAAGGATGATGTCCAACCTGGCTTCAGCTTTTTCTATGTGTGCCTGTCTTTTCTCAATCCCCCATTGCCCCTCACTGGTTTCCTGAATTAACAGCCTCAGTTAAGAGATGGGCTGTGTTAGTGAAGAGCACTAGTTCTGAAATCAGAGAGCTCTGGCCTCCTGAACCTCAGAGAATGGTTTTCTCATTCATAAACTGGGAAGTTAAAAATACTTGCTGCTGAGGGATAATGTGTGGTTTAGATGAAAGAAGGTACACAAAGCTGCCAGCACAGGATTGACCTGGGGGAGCAAAGACCAGATAGGTGGACAAAGTTCTTTCTTTCTTCAATCCTTAGAGGAAGCTCCACAGAGCCAGGGCTGAAGAAGTAACTGTGAAGCTTAGGCCCATCAGAGGCAAATCTCACCAGTTCCCTCCTCTCTACTTCAAACCACCGAGAGATGCCAGGCAAGCTGTGGGTCAGGGTCAGCGTGGTGCGCTCAATCCACAGGCTCTGTAGGAAGGGTACAGACAGGTTTAGGCAGTTGGGCAAGGTTTGCCATTCCCTACCTACATGAGGGATGCAACAGTGGTGAGTTGCCAAGAAAATGGGGCTTTCCCCTGGATCTGGTATAAATACTGCCACTGCTTTCCTAGTTTGTTCACCTTGAATTCATTCTCCTTGTCCTTTGGGCCTTTGTGGAAAGGCCTGTCGTACCGGAACTTCCTCACATTGTTGACGCGATAGAAGCTCTTGACACGATCTGGGACCCTATCCATCTGCAGAACATCCATATATTCTGGAATGGGTGTCACTGCATAGATCTGCAAGTCTGGGCATGAAGTTAAGGGAAAATCCAGACTTGTCAAAGAGACAGACTTGAGTGGTTCACCTCTGTCAGATCGTCAAAGGACAGAAGGCCCAGGCAGCATCATCTCCTGGCAGCAGTGGTAGAGGCAGTGTCATTTCAAGGGGCAGATTAAACCCATATACAGTTAGATAAATCTATCTTTCTGCCTTCTTTCCCTCCCTGCTCTTTCATTGAACCTCATGAGCACTTGGCAAATTGACCCCCAGGTCAATCCTGTGGCAAATGTGAGATAGCAAGAGTTAAGTATTCTCTGCTGCCCCTTTAAGAAAAAAGGGAGCCCATGTGATGGGCACACCTATAATCCCAGCTACTTGGGAGTTCAAGGCTAACCTCAACAACTTTGCAAGACCCTATTTCAAAATAAAAAATAAAAAGGACTGGGGGTGTGGCTTAGTGGTAAGTGCCCCGGGTTCAATCCCTAGCATCACAAAAAAAAAGATGGGAAAAGATGGGAAAGAGTTAGGAGAACACATACCCACCTCATGGGAGTAAGAGAAGGTTGCAAGGACCCAGAAAACTATTTATTACAGAACAGCTTTTCAATAAAATACTGTCTGGAGTCTTTATGGAGAGAAAAATGGGATTCTGCTTACACTCCCCATTCTGGAACAAGTTTTCCACAGTCACGGTGACTGTCATGTAAGGAAGCTGTTCAGCTCAGTGGGTGGTGAAAGGCCAGCCAATGTTTGGAATGAGACTTCTAAGGGCTACCAAAATACAGAAACTCCCTATATTTTCCCCTTCTCTACATCTCTAGCACTTTGTTCCACTCAAACTGACAAAGACCTGGGGCAATAATATTACCCAGGTAAGTGGAATGGGAGTAGGACATATAACAGATATGGTATCCCTGTGATAAAAGCCCTGGTGGGACCCCAATCACTCTGCATAGTAACTTGCTACCTGGGCAGGCCCCTCAGAACGTAGAATGGGGACTAAGGTACTGGTAGTCACAAGACTGAGAAGCATCCCCTTAACGCCCTGCTGATGACCACACATAATTAAGGGTATGTTACTCTTCTGTGAAGCAAGAGTGTCATATTAAGTAAGGGTTCAGTGATGAGGACACACACAGATTTAGGACTGGATGATCTAAGTAAGATTGGAAGGCCATTCACATGGTAGAGGGGCAGGCTGACTGGATGGGTCTCACCTCCCAGGACCCTGCCCTCCTCCCCCTACCAAGTGTCGAAAGATACACTGGGCATCACATTGTAGGATGGCATCATCTGGATGGTTGGGGTGCTGCATGGCAACGGCTTGCGGGAACTCACTGAGCATCCTTTGCTGGAAGGCCTCCAGCCTCTCGTAGTCGTGGCCACGGCATACATATTCTTTGTTCTGTCAAACACATGAGAGCACATTCTGTGTCTTGCCTGGAGCCCCCAAACTCCAAACAGGAGTCAGTAGTTACTCATCTTACAAATGCATCCTAGGAACCTCCTCTGTACTAGGTTCTGTGGGGACAACACTCAGTTCATATCCTAAGGGAAATAATGGTCAAGGAGGTAGAGGGACAGATAAAGGGAGAATTGTGTTGTGGTGTGGCAGCCCTGAGGGTGGGTACAGGCAGCAGTGAGTTCTTTTCCTATGTGGAATTTCATATCTTACAGTGTCCTATAAATAAAGATTAAATTCTACTTAAAAAAAAAAAAACTTCACTGGGCTAGGGTTGTGGCTCAGTGGTAGAGTGCTTGCCTAGCACACATGAGGCCCTGGGTTCAATCCTTAGCACCACTTAAAAATGAAGCAAAGATATTGTATTTACCTACAACTAAAAAAAATTAAATAAATATTTAAATAAAATAAGACTATCATAACTGTTCAACTGCTGTTACTAGGTCTATGCTCAGTCATTTCTTCAACTCTGTTTAAATTCCAGCTCAGCCTTCTAGGAAGTAGTGGAGAGAAAGGGTTACTATGATTGGGTCAGAGAATTGGCTGCCTAGAACAGGCTTCCATATCTAAACTTAGTGCTCAGCAGTTCCCACAGGCCAGGAACGAAGTGGACCATCCTCTGTGTTCTTTCAAACCAACTGTTCTCTATCCTAGCTATATGAGGTACTTTATAGCCAAGAAGAAAAACCACTATCTCTGATGAAAAACCCCAAGAGGCAGGCCTTTTTGGTAGCTACAGAATAATATAGCATATGAAAACAGAGTTGAAGGTGGCAGCCAGTCCAGTCAGATAAAGCCAAATGCCTTCTGTTAACCAGTTAGTTCTTTAGAAAGAAATATCCAGTAGAATAGGCAAAAAGGAAAAGAAAGAATACAAGTTTTAATTGAACCATGTGTATAACATATAAGTTCTTATCACTACCTGAATGGACTTACCCGAAGAAAAAAAGGAAACTTCCTGCCATAGAAGCCGACCCGAAAGAATTCAGGCTCCAGGCGTTGCTGCTCCATAATGTTGTCGTAGTAGCTAGCCTCCATTTTCTGTAAAAAAGAAGGGTGATTGCTTTCAGGTTGGCTTGACTGCTTTTGGTGTCCAAAGTAAGGTCTCCTAGGCCCAACTGGACACTGTCTTCTGGAAAGGAATTATGGTAGCCCAATCTAGGTGAGAAGGAACTGAGCCCTAGCCAACCTGTCTCCAGGGAGTTGCTTCATGGAAGAGGAAGTCCTCCTTCTTCATTGCCATCTGATGGTGGGATGGAGACAGGTCTGTTTACTGCAGCCCTATGAAGCTGCTCTGAATGTCCTCCCAGGGTGTGGGCTCAGCCCCATGGTCCCATGAAGACTTGAGTGGCACACTTTTTTTTTTCTTTAGTACTGAGGATTAAACCTGGGCCCTGTGCATGCTAGGCAAGTGCTATACCACTGACCTACATTGCCAATCCTTTAATTTTTTTTTTAAATTTTGAACTGGATGCAGTGGCACACACTTGTAATCTCAGCAACTCAGGAGGCAGAGGCAGGAAAATAATAAAGTAACCCCCCACTGGGTATTTAACTCAGTGGTAGAATGCCCCTGGTTTAATCCCAAGTATCTCAAAAAGAGTAGGCTGGCCTTGAATTTTTGATCCTCCTGACTCATCCTCTTGAGTAGCTGGGATTATAAAATTTACCATTACACCCAGTTGAGGGGCACATATTTAATATGGACTTTTTCTGCCTAAGAATTTCTGGTTTTGATTGATACTATACCAGCTGACACCTGATGGGGGTTGCTTATAGCTGCCTACCAACAATTCTCAGTATCATTTGTTCCCATTAGTCAAATTCCATCCATTCTTGTTCATCTATCATCTAACTAAAGATGCTAACAATAGTGAGGAAGGCTCAGTTGCCAGAATCCCTGGCACTGCTTCCAGTTTAGGAAGTTTAAACTTGAAAAGTTTGTGATAGCATTATCAAGGTTAGTAAGTTTTTTTTTTTTTTGTCTTGACTGACTTGATTTTACATTAGAAGCCAACTTTGATTGGGAAGACAATTCTCCTGAATTCAATCAAGCCAGCCTGCCATGGAGCAGTGACCTTCAAAAATCAGTCAAGAAGTTACTTCTGGGGAACCATGCCCAAACTCCATCTGGACCAGGGAATAGAGGAGAGTTAGCCACAAGGGTGAGGGTGCAGGGAAGAGTAAGCTGAGGACTGTTGACCTCTTTTTGCTGGTGAAATCAGTGGCTGTTAGGATTCAGAACCCAGCACCTGCAACCAGGAAAAACTTGGTGCAGAGCTTCAAAGAAGGGGGCAAGGACAACGTACAAAACTGATAAGTTAAAGTGGGGAAGCTCTTATAATAAAGTTTTTAGATGAAGCATCCTCCAACAAAAACATTTCAGGAAAAGCTTCTTCATATAGTTGAGCTGACACCCCCTCCTTAAAACTCCCACCCTATTGAGCCTATATTGGCCTCTCCCTTTCCTGAGCACCAGTGGCCCTTAAGGGGGCCAGATCACAACATCATTTGTCTGGTGTGTGTTCTGGTTTCCCAGTCAGACTGCAAGTATTTTGAGGGTATCATCATAGCCTCTACTTCTCCTGTACTGCCCAGAGCACTAAATCAAGGTGCTTATGCCTCACTCAGAAACTTATGTCAGGAAAGTCTAGGCACCTCCTTTTGGGCTGGGGTAGGGGAAAGGGCCAAAGCTCACCCGAATCCAGCTGAGGCTCTGATAATCATAGAGGCTTTCATACTGACATGCCAGTTCTCTGCACAGTGGAATCCCAAACTCCCAGCTCTGCATCAGAAATGGAAACAGGGCTTTAGTATTTCAGACATTAAACACATCAGACAATACAACAAAAGGTCTCCTGCTAGCTCCAATTCATATGTTACAAGGAGTATACACTTTAAAATCAAGGTGCAGAGCATGACAAATAAATGTGGCTTTCTAGCTCAAGCACAGCTTTCTGGTCTCTGCTAAATGTTTCTGCTTCCAGACCTTTTTCTGACTGCCTCATCAATGTACATTTTTCCGTACATTTCCATTTGATTGCTTTGAAGTTATCTTAATTTTTCGTTGTATTAGTCTTGATTAGATTATAAACTGCCAGAGGGCAGAAACCCTATTTAATTTATCCTTAGAGCCTAGAACAATGGCAGTCGTATATCAGGGTTTACTAAAGGTTTAATAAGTTAATAAAGGGAATACAGAATTATAAAATAAGGTTACTTAAGCTCAGAAACAAGTAGGGAAACCAAGAAGAATGTAGCTACCCAAGGACTTGGTAGTAGGCCTGGGACTTCCTTTTTTAAATTAGGCTTCTGATGATCCTTGCCTAGTCAGATCCCAGGCTGTTTTGTAATGTGGCTCCTGCTGTGATTACAGGATCATCCAACAGATGCTTGAGGAAGGCTATAGCGGAATTCATTAAAAGGCAATATTGTTGATTTCTCTCACTTTTTTTTTTAAGTTTAGTATTTTCTCTTTCTAGGTTAGACTGGGAATCATCATTTTACTTGATATTTTACCCAGGCTTTTCTCCCTAACTTCTAAATACTAATTAAAATTTATTATAGGAAATTTCATGTATATAGAAGAGTAAAGAGCACAGAATAATGAACCATAGGTACCCATCATCCATCCTCAATACTGATCAACTCAAGGTTGTTCATGTATCACTCACAGTCCATCTATTTACTCCCTCCCATAGTTTCTGAAGCCAGTCTCAGATATCATGTAACATCTCTACCAATAAAAGTATAATATGAATCTTTAAATAATGACTATTAAAAATACTCTTGGAATAGCATCAGAAAGAAGGAAAAGTTTCATTTGAGGTTGTAGTTTTCTAAAAGAGCTGATTATTTCTATCCTTTGAAGCCATTAATTCCATATGGATTGAAACTGAAGGACCAATTAAAAATCCTGAAACAAACCCAAGAGAATTTTAAATAGACCCTGGCTTTCTGCCCTGATACAATGCCTCTGCCTCAGTGAGCCAGAAAACCTCTTGTACCACCATATCACAGCTTTCAAGGGGACACATGTCAATCCTCCCTCAGCTCCAAGTGCTGCTTGGGCAGGTTGCAGCCAACGATTCATAATAGGGTCTTCCTGGCAGGCAGCTCCATAGGGGCTGGCTAAGAAACTGAGCTATATATAGACTTCTGGCCAGCCCATCAAGAGCCACTCTATGGGGGACTGCTCATTTAGGTGATAAGGGCCCCAAATGGGACTAAGGGCACTTTTCCTGCTGATGGTAGGTCCCTATAAAACAGATATTTTCCATTTAATCAATGCACATCTGTCTTGTTGGTATCTCTGCCCTAAATTTTAAATTTATTCTTTTTAGTTCTATACAACACCAGGATATAATCACAAAAGCAGGGAACACAACCTGCTCCAACTCAGGCCCTAGCACTCCCCTGCCCCACTTCCTCTCTCCACTCCACCCATCCCTCTTCAATCTATTTACAGTTTACTTTTTTTAAAAAATTAGAGTCTTGTGGATTCACTCAATGCTGGGACCCACCGTGCCACGTTCATGCATACAAAACGCTACAAAATTCAGTCAGATTCATTCTACTGTTCTTCCCTTTTCCTGTCCCTTCTTGGTCTTCCTCAATCCCTTTCATCTACTCTACTGATCTTTCCTCTATTTTGATGAAATTCCCTCTCCTCCCCTCTTTTTTTCTCTCTCTTTTTAATCCCTGCCCCCTTGTTTTGGATTAGCTTTTGCATATCAGAGAAAACATTTGACCTTTGACTTTTGGGGACTGTCTGCCCTATTTTGTAACTTGCTATTCTAAGGTGCTTCCCTCCTGCAATTGGCTTCAGAGTGAGGCAGGACCAACCCACCACTCTGCCAGTCTTGAGGGGTGTGCTGAATCACTGATAGGTCTGGGAGCTTTTAGAGTTGCCTCTGTTTGCAGATAGGGAATGTTTGGCAGGTACAATGCATCCTTATCTACATCTTTCCCTTGCTTTCTCTCCTTTAGGCAGGAGGCAAAGCTAACTCTAAAACCCCTTTCTAATGCCTGAGACCCATTTGTATTTACCAGCTCTGGTAGATATGTGCCTTTACGCATCCTTGTTAGCCCCTCAAAGAAATAGCATTAAAGTTGCACTAACCCAGGACATCCTCAAAAGTCAAATAGAACACAAAGGGAAAGGCCTGGGTCTCAGTCTGGCATTCTTCAAAACTCAATACCCATGGTATTAATCTTTTCTAAGGATAGAAATAATATACTCTTTTAGAAAAATAGAATCTCAAATGAAACTTTTCCTTCTCCCGGATGATATTCAAATAGTATTTTATAAAGCAGTCCTGGGGCTGGGGTTGTGGCTCAGAGGTAGAGTGCTTGCCTAGCATACACAAGGCACTGGGTTCGATCCTCAGCACCACATAAATGTAAAATAAAGATATTGTGTCCACCTAAAACTTAAAAATAAATTTTAAAAAGCAGTCCTTCCTTATTTGAAGATTCATATTGTACTTTTATTAGTGGAATTATATACACATAATATCTTTTTAAAAAAATATTTATTTAGTTGTAGATGAACACACAGTATCTTTATTTATTTTATGTGGTGCTGAGGATTGAACCCAGTGCCTCACACATGTGAGGTGAACACTTTACCACTGAGCTACAGCCTCAGCCCCATACATAATATTTTAGCATAAGTCATTCCTTCAGAGGATTGCAGGTCATAAGTGAATCCTCAAGCAGGAGAGCTCAAGCTTCTCCTGCCCAAGATGATTGGCTTAATTCTGATGGTCTTTGTGCCTGACAAATAGAGGTGAGAGACCTCTGTCTGGCTTCTTCTGTCTGTTCCCTCTACCTGAAGATGAAGAATCAACTCCCATTTTCAAACCTGATCCTCCTTCTTGAAACTTCACTCTGCTTGTACCCTGTCTCTTTGAAGTTTTCCCTGTCTCCTTGTTTGACTCGGACAGTTTGCTCTCCTGCCTTGGAGCAAGTTCCTAGATTAACCTCACTCTAAGAGAGAATGGTCAGACTAGGCTATGGTCATGAGTCTCTTGGGTACCTAGAAAATGAACATGGAACCAAAGGAGATTGGTTTATCTATTTAAAGCAGACAGCAGAGATGCTGGAAATATGTTCAAGAAAATTCAGTGCAGGGTTGGGGTTGTAGCTCAGTGGTAGAGTGCTCGCCTCACATATGTGAAGCCCTGGGTTTGGTCCTCAGTACCACATAAAAATAAATAAATTAAATAAAGGCATTATGTCCATTTATAACTAAAAAATATTTAAAAAATTCAGTGCAGGCCTGACTTATGAGGTAGGGTGTGTTAGCAGTGCTGAGGGCTAGACCTTCTACACCAGTAGCTTTCCCTTACTCTTTCTTTTTCTGTTCTCCTGTTGTCCAAGGTGGCTTTTCTCTTGGTGCCAACATCCCTTCCCCACAGGAGCATTTTTCCTATAATGGCAGGTTTTGCTTTTCTGGAGCCATTAAAAACCGAATGCTGGGCTGGGGATGTGGCTCAAGTGGTAGCGCGCTCGCCTGGCATGCGTGTGGCCCGGGTTCAATCCTCAGCACCACATACCAACAAAGATGTTGTGTCCGCCAACTAAAAAATAAATATTAAAAATTCTCTCTCTCTCTCTCTCTCTCTCTCTCCTCTCTCTTTAAAAAAAAAAAAACCGAATGCTTTTAAGAACTGGTTAACCTCAGGGCTTGATTCCACTGGAAGCTGAGGTACAAGAAGAGAGAGGGTGGACTTTGTGTACAAGACTAAGAGAATAGACCTGGTAAATGCCCCTTGGAGGATGAGCTCACGAAAAGGTTCACTGAGTGATTTATACCAAAGGTAGAGTTGCTGGATGCAGTAGGGAAATGCCCAAGAAGGTGGCTTATAGAACTTGCTAGTCCTTTTCTTCTTCCTGTCCATTTATTGTACTTAATCAGGTTTTGTGCTTTACTCCTTACTGCATATTAATACTGCTTTCCTATGTGCTACTATAGTGTGGAATGAAGAAGGGGGCCATTAATGCTCAAAGGTCCCATCAGCAAGCTCAATAAAATCAGGATAATTCTCCACTCTGCATTCTGTGCCCATGGAAAGAAAAGAGGGGAATTAATAATAAACTAAAGTACATACATACTGATACCATGCTTATCACCTTCCTTCTGGGCCAGGAGGGCTTGCACTGGTTATGTGGTTATTAGTAGCTCCAGTTGGCTGGTGCCAGGAAGACATGCCCACAAGTGTGCCACTGAGGGACCCTAAGTCAGGTCCTGGACCCCAGAAGGGGAAGAGGCTTTGAGTTAGCATGGTAAACCAGGTATGTAGGTTGACTGAGAGCAGAGCAAGAGCCTCTCTTATGGGCACAAAATCTTCTGCAATTTTGGAAAGGTTCTTGCTTTAGTAGTGTACTTTGTATGGGTGAATATTTTCTTAGTGAATATTTTTTATATAGAAGCATTCAGTGTTATTTAAAAATGAAAAATGTTTTCTGATTTATGGATAAAAGCCATTAATATTTAAATCTTTCTTTCTGGTGGTGAAAAAAATTCATTTTAAAACACTAGTTTCTATTTGTTTGAGGCAGGAGCTTAGCCACTATAGTTCCTTTGATGGATCCTATTTCAAATTTTAAAATGTGCTCAAAGCTGAGTAATGAGAGAACAATTTCAACAGAGCTATATACACCCGTCTATCCAGGGCACTCAACAGTAGGTATTCAGAGGGCCTCATGAGAAGCTCTACCAGAGATGGGATCAGGATGGCCAGGATGCCCCAAAGAAGCCTGAATCAGCACTTGACAGTTCAACCAGAAGCAAGTTTAATTTAGAATAACCCCAATATCAGAGAAGACCAGACTGTAGGTAAAGGAAATTAAAGACAATAACTTATACCAACAACAGACAGTGCAGGACTCCTTTGGCTATGGTTACCATCCATTCATTTTTACTGTTTACATTTTCTTAAGCATCAAATTAAAAAGCCACATTAATTCTTCAAGTATATATAACACAGACAGTCTTCAAGTATATATATAACACAGGTTCCAAAAACTTCTGATGTAGGAGCATTAGTATTTATAGATGTGCAAAAGCTGGTATGTGGGGTTGTCTCTTACTCCTACAATTTGGAATTGGCTTCCAAGACATAGAATTAAGCTATTGTTTTTTTCCCCTCTGGAGAAAAATAATGCTTCTTTCAAATCTGATGAACATACATGGGTACCTAGCCATTCATCCCTCCTCTGCAGCTGCTGCCAACCCTATAGTGTCAAGATGTCATGTGTCACAGAGGCAGATGAGGGGATAAAATGGCTGCCTAAGTATACCTACCTTGCCTTTGTTGAAGTAGTGGATAATCTTCCGACACAGTCCCTCTTTTCGTTGCCATTCTGTTTGAGATGGGTAGTGCAGGAACTCTCGTAGTGGCCGGTCCTCCCATTGCAGCAGCTCACAGTAAAGGAGTAGGGTGAATGCAGCCTCTGTGGAAACAGGCAGCATGGAGGCTCAGGGTTTCCTTTCGGGGTCTAGGAGAAGCCTGGTGCCAGAGGTCCATGCTGAGCTGAATACCAGGGCAAGGCACATGCAGCCCAGGTCAGGGACACTGGATACCAATGTGAGACAGTAGGGCTGCCCAGCATGAAGGAGCCAGAGATCCTGGTAGATAACTTCCTCCCAAGGCCTGGTCACCTGTTCTGGGCTCCAGATAAAAAAAAATAAAGAATGGCTCAGCTACCTGAGAGTCTATGAACAGGTTATCCTGCTTCAGATGACACTGATATATCAGAGAGCTCTTGAGTTCCTGTTTGATCAACTCAATACAGCTTTCTTTCCAATCCTCTCAGAACTATTGGATAAACACCAACTAAGGGCTTCCTTCACTTTTCCCTAAGCCACCTTCAATGTCTCTAGCTCCATTTTCTACCCTCAGCATAGTCTTGTGACTGACTCCTTTTCTCTTATCATTAACATTTCCAAAAGGGCCAAAGAGTAGGAGTGTGAATGATATTAATTGTGAGATGGGTCTGGAGTCAGATGTTCCATTCCTGGAGGCACCTAAGTTAACAATGAACCCAGAGTGGAGGTCTGGCAACAACTGATTCTGTATGTGAAACAATTAGGGAGAGTTACATTTTTAAAAAGAAACAGCAGCTAAGTAGTATGGTTGCCTAAGTTTCAAGAGATGAATAACACTGAATTATAGCCACTGTTCAGGGTCCTCATTATATCATCTTTCTTTCCTGTTCTATTTTCTCACTTTTAGTGGGTAATTCTAAGCTGGTAAATTAATTAGTTCTAGCTTCTGCCTAGCTTAAAGGCCCTACTCGATCCTGCTTCCCATAATTATGAAGAATCTTATTTTTAATAAACTTGTACCTACTTCCAGTTGTAGTGAAGCCCACTCGCCTGTGGCCACTTTCTAGGTTCCTCCTTATCCTTGCCTATTTGCCTGTGCCTGCTACCATTGAAACCTCTTGTGAGGAATGCACATAGCTCCTCACAGGGTGGGGAAGCCTTTTCTCTGTGGGGACCAAGGAGCCTTTTATCTCTGTGGCATCAGGGCCTCCCTTTGTAGCTCAGGGAACTCTGTGAAAATTTTTTCCCCATCTATATTTTTTCTGATGTCATTTCAGGAGCCACCAAAGAAAAGGCTTAGTACCTTTTTATCCAGATTCCTGAGCCAGCCTCCCAGTCATGGTCTAGTCCCTGAGGAGTTTAGCAAATGCCTCTTTTGACTCATGGAAATTATAAAAATATTTATCTTCACTGCCCTTTTAGAAGGTTGCTGGGATCATGGATGGAAGAGGATGCAGAGTATAGAAAACTTGGCTCATAACAGTAATAAAACCAGCATGGTATTGGCACCAAAACAGGCTGGTAGACCAATGGTACAGAATAGAGGACACAAAGACTAACCCTCAAAAATTACAATTATCTTATATTAGACGAAGGTGCCAAAAACATGCAATGGAGAAAAGATAGCCTCTTCAAAAAAAAAAATGGTGCTGGAAAAACTGGAAATCCATATGCAACAAAATTAAATTAAACCCCTATCTCTCACCATGCTCAAAACTCAACTCAAAGTGGATCAAGGACTTAGGAATTAAACCAGAGACTCTGCATCTAATAGAAGAAAAAGTAGGCCCTAATCTTCATTATGTGGGATTAGGCCCCAACTTTCTTAATAAGACTCCTATAGCACAAGAATTAAAACTAAGAATCAATAAATGGGATGGAATCAAACTAAAAAGTTTCTTCCCAGCAAAAGAAATAATCTGTGAGGTGAACAGAGAGCCTGCATCCTAGGAGCAAATTTTTACCCCTCACACATCAGATAAAGCACTAATCTCTAGAGTATATAAAGAACTTGTCATGAGCAACTAATAAAAAAAATTTAGTGTCAGTATCTACAGTCTTAATTCTTGTAAATGTTTTCTAAATATTCTATGTATAGGAGTATCATGTCATGGTTTTAGATAAAAATAGATACATTTGAGTGCTTCTTAAATTACTTTTTAACGATTATTTCTTCTGAAAGTGGAAAGGCTATTGCTTATTGTTTATTTCTTTCTTAAAAAAACAGAGAATAAATGATATTATTCTTAAAAAAAAAAAAAAAAGCTAAGCACTGAAAAAACAATGCAATCAACAAATGGGCCAAGGACCTGAACAGGCACTTCTCAGAAGAGGATAAACAATCAATCAACAAATATATGAAAACATGCTCATCATCTCTAGCAATCAGAGAAATGCAAATCAAAACTACTCTAAGATATCATATCACTCCAGTCAGAATGGCACCTATTATGAAGACAAACAACAAGTGTTGGCGAGGATGTGGGGAAAAAGGTATACTCATACATTGCTGGTGGGACTGCAAATTCGTGCAGCCAATGTGGAATGCAGTATGGAGATTCCTTGGAAAGCTGGAATGAAATCACCATTTGACCCAGCTATCCCTCTCCTTGGATACCCAAAGGACCTAAAAACAGAATACTACAGGAACATAGCCACATCAATGTTTATAGCATCACAATTCACAATAGCTAAACTGTGGAGCCAACCTAGATGCCCTTCAGTGGATGAATGGATAAAAAAATGCGGCATATATACACAATGGAATTTTACTCAGCAATAAAAAAGAATAAAATCTTGGCATTTGCAGGTAAATGGATGGCGATGGAGAAGATAATGCTAAGTGAAGTTAGACAATCCCAAAAGAACAAATGCTGAATGTTTTCTCTGATATAAGGAGGCTGACTTATAGTGGGGTAGGGATGGGGAGCATGGGAGGAATAGATGAAATCTAGATTGGGCAGAGGGGTGGGAGGGAAAGGGAGGGGGCAGGGTATTAGCAAGGATGGTGGAATGTGATAGTCATCATTATCCAAAGTACATGTATGAAGACACGAATTGGTGTCAACATACTTTATATACAGATATAAAATATTATGTTGTATATGTGTAATAAGAATTGTAATGCATTCTGCTGTCATTTATTTTTTAAAAAAATCAATAAAAATACTTGGCTAATTTTTATTTTGAGATAGGGTCTTGTTATGTTGCCCAGGATGGCCTTGAACTCACAATCTTCCTCACACAGCCTCCCAAGCAGACCCCAGTCATTTTAGATGTAATTTTTGACAAGTTGTGCTACCAGAAAATGTGGTATCTATGCCAAACACTCTAACATCTAGAGGTAAGAAAGGAAGGTTCTCTGTTTTTACCAATTTATCAAATTTTAGCATTGTTTGCAGATAAGAAGAATTCATATTTCCTTGACTATCATATAAATTCAGGTTCTACAGTCTAAGGGCTAAGATATAGTGGTTGGTCACCATAGTGGAAAAGATGGCTATTTTGTGGGGGTACTATAGTACAAGGTGATTAGATAGTACACAAGTGCATACACACACATTCCTTACTCAGAGTGGTTCTTAGTCAACAATGTGACAGACATTTTGGATTAAATTATAGACATAATGAAAGGGTCCTTGTTTGGCCTATTAAGAAGTCATATCAACATTCTCCATACCCTCCATTGGGAGCTCAATGTGGGACTGCTGTGCAGTTGCAGGGAAGTACCTAGACTGCAAGGCAGATCTCCCAATGTGTTCTGGAAGTCTCAGAGTTAGCGGCTATGACTTTGTTACAATCTCATTTAGCTTCAACTTTGAAGGGCTTAAGAAAGATTCTGTTAATGAAGAGTGACAGCTCAGGATGCTCTGAACCTGGAACATCAGAATCTGGAAGTCACCCTTGAGGTCTCAGAGGGATGGGTAGAAAAGAAAGAGAATAGAACAGCCTTAGGTAGAAGAGGCCATGGCAAGGAGGCGCAGGTGGAAGTTTTGCTTTCTTTGTCTCCATCACTTGCCACAAAGGAGCCGAGGGAAAGGAGTGAGGTGAAGGCACAGCACAATCCCCCTCATTTCTTCTGAGATCAACCTGGAGACTTTATCTGCCAGCTGTGCATATCTTGCCAGTATGTTCTCATAGGAAGGCATGGCTCTTCCCTCTCCCTACTCACCTGTGTAGTTTTCAGCCTGTAAGTGCATGTCACAAAGCTTATGGATATAGCGGATATACATTTCTTCTTTGTTAATCTCAGACTTGTAAAAGTTCTGTGAGAAGGAAATACACATAAAATGAGAAAGTCTGCTATCTATGGAGGCCACACCTGAGTTCCAGGTAGCTATCCAGAGCCCAGACTATACCGGGAGAAAAGGTCCTGGAGTTAGATAGCACTAGGAAAGGAAAGGACCAGGCAGAAGGAACACTTGCTGGGGATGGAATTGGTGTATTGTGGGAGTCCTGAGTGTTGTGAAAGAGGAAGAGCCCCACAGCAGATTAGGGATTAGGGCAGACTGGGAACAGGGTATGTCATGGTTGGTGGGACCTTGCAAAGAGGCCAAGTTAGAGCTCTGTCCAAAGCAAAGCTAATTTCATTCCTTCCCCAAGTGGGAAAGTATCTGGTTCAGACCTCCAAGTAACAGAGTTGATACCCTGACTTAAATCTTCAGCCATTGTATTATAGAAGGCCAAGATAATCAGCGTAGGATAAACTCCCATTAGACAGACAGGAGGAAGAGCTAGTGTCCTCTCACCATCAGGTTAACAGTGCAGCCGATCTTTTTATTCTCTGTCTCCTCTCCTTTCATGCAGTCCCTGGAAGGGAGAACAAAGATAAATACCTATGAAATGAAGCAGAACTACTGAAAGAATACATAAAAAAATTACAGTAA
Source organism: Urocitellus parryii (assembly GCF_045843805.1). Lineage (NCBI taxonomy): Eukaryota > Metazoa > Chordata > Mammalia > Rodentia > Sciuridae > Urocitellus > Urocitellus parryii. The sequence continues at coordinate 93,975,876 of NC_135532.1, read as the reverse complement.
CACTGGGTCATCATCATAACCAAATCTCAGATTAGGATGCCTTCCAACAGAAATCATGAACGAGTACTGTACTGTGAGCTCCCTCTAAGCTTTGCATCCACTTCTTTGGGCTCAAATATCTCTGTTCTACTGAGATTCTTGTTCTGGTGGCAGAGTGCAGAGCCCAGATGCTATATCAAAGGCATTAAGTAGCACCTGCCAACATTCTTGGCACAGAATGACATGTCAGTCCCCCCAAAAGGAGGCATAGAACTCTCCTTAAAAGGAAAGTTTTAATTTTTGGATAGTGAATAGAAGCTAAGCCCTCTACTCAAGGGTCTAGCTTTAGAACCCCGTGGTCATAGCAATCATGGCATGGCTAATAGGCTCACCACATAATTGGCATTTCTACCTATGGTCTCTGCTCAATGCACCAGTCTTTGGAACTATATTTCACTAGAAGCAATAGGCCTGCTGCTTCTTTCTGATTCAGAGACAGCATTAGCCGGGGTTGGGCTACATTCATACCTAGAGGGTCTTGGTGTAGCAAGGGTCAGTGCTGGCCTGTGAGAGACAGAACATTGGGGACACTGAGAAGGATTCTTCCCAAAGGAGATAGGGGACTAGTCACAGCCAGGCTTGTCTGGGAAGGAGCAAAAGCCTGGCATAAGGAGATGAAGGGCAGTGAGCACCAGACTGGTGAATCCAGAAAGAAGCCTCCTGTACACACAGCCAGAGTCACTGAATCTCTGTATGGTTATTTGGCAAACCCAGTTCTCCTTACCTTCCCAGAACACAGTGGGAAGACTCTGACATGGCTACTTTGAAAGGAAGAGATATTGAAAATTCACGCCACTGTGATATCAGGGCCTTCCTATATATCTTTGTGCTCCACAACCACCTGCATTTCAATATCAAGCATCTCTTTCTCTTTCTTATTTTTGTGGTGCTGGGCACTGAACCTAGGGCCTTGCACATGCCTGGTAAGTACTCTACCACTGAACTACATCCCAGCCTTTCTTGCACTGTTGACAGCAACATCTTCTTTTTTGAGTGATTTTGTATCACTTCTGTATGGCTCATCAATAAAGAAGATAGCTTTTAATGTATTTGACTTGGGTGCAGCTAATGTTTTCCCTTTAGCTCTTTTTCTGGAGGGTGAGTAAGGAAGAACCTCTTGAAGGAGGCTTCTGAGGCAACAGGTGCACCCATGTGCACCTGTTTGCTGAGGTCTAGATCAGTGGCCAGGGTGTCCCTACTGCAACTGGAGGGGCCTAGGAAAGGACGGTTCCATAAACTCCAGTTACCAATTGCAGGTAGGTGTTCTACTTAGAGACTCAAGGGCTTGGAAAACCTGTATGTCTATTTCTAAGAAAACCCTTCTAGGGTTCTTCTTCCCAACCTGGGAAACATGGGTGCAACCAATAAGTATCTTTATATCTCACTGATAGTGTCTTGGATTCACATAAAAGTTAAAGACATTAATATAAAAGCTGAAGAGTCACTCCTCTGAATATACGAGGATATTTGCCAGTCTAAAATTAAGTCTCACACTGAAGTTCAGGAATATAACCTATTTATAATATTTGTAATCAATATATGTAAATTTTAAAATTTAAATATTCGTTTTCTTAACAAGTTCTTATTGAACTAAACTGCACTGGAGCAGAAGGAAAGATTTTCTTGGTTTTTGCCTGGTCTTCCTAGTGAATTCATCTTATCAATCATTATTTACTATGTACCTGCCAGAGGCAATCTCCATGTAGGTGAATAGGGGAAAATGGACAAGGATCTTGTCTTTAAGGAGTTGGCTCTTTCTGTGATAACTGATAATTAACAAGGTATGCACTGAATGCCAGGTGAGCTTTTAGCTTGGAAAACCTTTTTTATGGGGATGGGTTGGGTTGGAAGACTCTCTTAGGAAAGGATATAGCATGTAGAGAATTCTGAGGGAAAAAATATGAGTGGTGACAACATGGATGAGGAGAATCAAACTCATTTTTTTTTTTGGACTGGGGATTGAACCCAGGGGCACTTTACCACCAAGCTACATCACCATTCCCTTTTATTTTATTTTGAGACACAGTCTCAATAAGTTGCTGAGGCTGTTTTTGAATTTGTGATCTTCCTTCTTCAGTCTCCTGAGCAGGAGGATCGGATTCATATGTCACCTGGTACTAATACATGACCCAAGAGAACTTTGAGTTGCTTTTCCAGGGACTGGGGACCTCCCTTTTTCATGCCTACATTCTCTGCTTGAAGTAAGTTTATTTATACAGATGGCATCACTGAAGCTTTTTTATAAACCAATTAAAAAAAAAACGACAGCAGAATGTATTACAATTCTTATTACACATATATAGGACATTTTTTCATATCTCTGCTCTATCTAGAGTTCATCTTTTCCTCCCATGCACCCCCTCTCTACCCCACTATGAGTCAGCCTCCTTGTATCAGAGAAAACATTCAGCATTTGTTTTTTTTTTTGGGATCGGCTAACTTCACTTAGCATTATCTTCTCCAATGCCATCCATTTACCTGAAAATGCCATGATTTTATTCTCTTTTACTACTGAATAATATTCCATTGTGTATATATGTCACATTTAAAAAATCCATTCATCTACTGAAGGGCATCTAGGTTGGTTCCACAGTTCAGCTATTGTGAATTGTGCTGCTATAAACATTGATGTGACTGTGTCCCTGTAGTATGCTGTTTTTATGTCCTTGGGTATAGGCCAAAGAGAGGGATAGCTGGGTCAAATGGTGGTTCCATTTTTTAAATTTTTTTTTAGCATGGTTCTTGAGTCAGCTAGATCTGTGTTCAACTTCTGAAAATATCCCTTCCCATTGTTGTGTCCTCATTAGTAAGAAGAAGGAAAACCCTTTATGGATGTTAATGGGATTAGAGACAATGCATATAAAGCACTAACATGGTAGATTTTCAGTAGATGGGAGCCAACATCAATAGATTTTCAGTAGATGGGAGCCAACATAAACATCATGATGTTTCCTTCTATGTTGACAAGGAACAATGAAGAGAGGATGGTATTTGGAGTGAGAATACTGGGGACTGGAAGGAGAGTGAGAATACTGGGGACTGGAAGGAGTTGGGCTTGTGAGTTGGGCAAAGGCCAGTTTAAGAAGGGCATCTGATGTCATGTGAAAGACTGAGGACTTGTTTTGTAGGTACAACCATTGAGATTAAAAAAAAATAAAGAATAAAATTGGTTTTGGCCAGAATTTGAGTTCCTTGTAGAGGGTAATTAAGAAAATCAAACAGCCAGATAGAAGTAGGCTGTGAAACTGAAGAAATTAATTTCTTTTCCTTATGGTAAACCACAGTGAATAAGGCCAACGTAAGTGCTGTAATAAGGGGGAGATGATGAAATTTGCCCATCTCTCTTCCCTGTCTGATGGCAGGTAGAGAAAAGGCTGAGGACCTGTCATAAGAAAGGAATTCCTTATTCTAAAAGGGGTCCCAAAAAGGTTACCTTTGACTTTGTCAGTCCCAGTAAAAATAGGCCAAATCTTAGCTATGCTACAGAAAGAGGGGATACTCAGGATGTGAACACATTTTTCAGGAATTTCATTTCTATAGCCAGACCAGTACACTGGACCTGAGTCTTCTTTACCAGCACCTTCTACTTCAGCAGCAACTGGAGGTGGCCCAAACTCTCTCATTTCTTGATCCATAGGTTAAAATGCTACCCTTTGGTATCTCATAGCATTTTTCCTTGGAACCAGGTTTTGTTTATTTATCATTCCTATCCATTCCTCATCATCTTCTTGGCTCTCAAAAGGTACCCATAGCCACCACTTGAACACTACTGAAAGAATAATTAAGGCTGTGATAGTCATTTAATTTTACTTTGGACTAATTCAAAAGCTATAAGGTGACTGGGAAGATAGGCTTTTATGGAATAACTAATTTCACACAAACTCTCGGCCTGAATATATAAAGATCAGAGCTCACAGGTTGTTTCCTCTCATGTCTAGGATCAGGGGATATAAATAGACTTACTTTAAGCAGAAAATGTAGGCATGTAAAAGGGAGGTCCCCAGTCCCTGGAAAAGCAACTCAAAGTCCTTCTGGGTCATATATTGATACCAGGTGACATATGAATCTGAGGAGGGTCTGCACTAAGGAATTATAGCAGTTCTCTGCCTTGTTCTGGAGATAGCTTTTCTCTTCCTTCTTGCTGTGCCTATTCATCTGAGCCTTGACATTTCTGGATGAAAGGTGAGATGATTGCAGATCCCTGGGATACCTCCTGGATACATGTACCCACATTTTAGAGGGGGACTTCAGGAAGTCTTGCCTACTCCTGAGAGAAGTCTCTGTCCCTTGTCATCAGACCTAATGGCGATGCTACCCAATACCAGAACAGTCTTCTCCATGAAGGGCACACAGTCTCAGTTTTAAGGTCAAGGGAATGCCCTTGAAGGAGAGAGTATCCTGAAAGAGATCAGGCAGATGCCTGAGAAAATACCTGTAGTCAAGAAGGCGTTCCATGAGGCGGGTTACTGAGGTCACAAAGGAAATGCCTGTTTCTCGCCATGTTTCCTGTTCAACCTTCTCCAGCAGGCTATTGGTGGAGAGGAATGAAACACAATTCATGAGCTTTTTCTGAGCAAAAGAATGAGATTCAAGAGTCTGTGAGGGCTGTGATGGATCTGGAGGCAGCAGACTTACCACACCATAGTCTTACCTGGGGTAGGGCCCAAATAGCTGGGTTCTACTCCATGCAGCAGAAAGCAAAGACAAGGAAGTTATTGGATTGGCAGCAACAAATGAACACATCTCTCATTTCCATGTATGTGTTCCTAAGGATGCCACTGAGTTATAAGTGAGGAAAGAGTTCAAAGCCCCAGTCCCCTTAAGCTATGCTATGAGGTTTCTTCTCAAGGAGAAGCTGAGTAAGGGCCCAGAGGGATAATCCTTGCTCTACCAATTGGCTCACTGTCTCTATTGCTGCCCAGAGCTATCTTCAGCAAACATAGAAATCAACTTCTTTATGCAAATCAAGGGAAAGATTCCCCACTAGCATTGGGTGTCTCAGTATAAGGGAGAGTGAACAAAATGTGCCAGATTAATACCCAAGTCTTAATACTCAGGTCTTTTTGTGTTTTGATAGCTCCCTCTTTTATCATCTCAGGAAGCGTCTGGATTCTCCAAAACACCTGGCTTTCAGCTCTTCTGGAGTTCCAAGTCTCTTCTAGAGGATGATAACCTAAACTTTTTGCTTGCTCCAGTAACAAGTCCAGCTCCAGGTTTTTACAGCATATAACTCTATTCCTGATTCCTTTATTGCTCTCTAAGCTTATGAAAGTCTTATGGAATGGCTGGCCCAATTAGGGATAATCACTAGGGACTAAAATCCACACCGTGGCTCTGCTACAATGATGACACTCTCTGCACAGAGTATTAGCTTGGGCCAGGGCATTAGGGAAAGTGAGGGTTTCCCACATGATCCTTGTTGTTAGAGAAGGCAAAACCACTGACTGGGGGCCTATGAATTGTGTGAACAAGGCCAGTATACTAGCATTTTCAAACCATTATACAGAGCTCTGCTGTCTTGGACAGGAAGAGGGGTCCTATGAATGCACAAGCATGGGAAATGCTGGTCACTACCCTCCTTTTGTAGATTTTTCACACCTTTCTGCACATTAAGAATTTGAGAGGACCTTTAATAAAGAGGCTTATTCATTTTTGTTTAATTGTATATTTTCTAAACTAGTTAGACCACGATTCAACTTTTTCCCCCCCAGTATATCTATAAACATCTTTCCAAAACACAAACTGGAAATGCTGCTCTATTATATCCGGAGCCATCAATTCTCAGACTGATTTTAAAATGTTTTGCAAACACTATTTGGTCAGGTAATTAATAATAGTGGGTTGTGTGTGTGTGTGTGAGATATTCTTTTTTTGTGGTTATTACTTTTTCCTTTGTTGTAAAGTCATTTTCTAGTGACCCAGGAAGATATTTCTTCCACAATTAAAAAATGTACTTTCAGTTAAAAGAGAAATACTAAAGAATGAATTCGTTTTCATAGATTATTATTATTTAAATGTCAAATAAATTCACACTTTATCTTATGGTAAATGAACAATATGGGCAGGATACTGCAGAGAGATTTCCCCTTCTTGAAACTGGAAAATCTGGGTCTTCTTTCTAGAGGTGCCTTTTACTGGTCAGGTAACTGAGGACATGCTGGCACTTCCCTGAATCCAGTTCATCACTTCTAAAGTGGTAAGGAGGATAATCTCTGCCCTGCCCACATATCAAGTGTGTTGTGAGGATCTAGTAAAATGAAAAATATCCATACATTTTTAAACTGTAAAGTTCTAAGTAAACATTCAATATTATCACTGGAAAATACTTTAGAGGTTAGTCTTAAAAATGGTACTAAGACAAAGTTTCAAAGCTGGAAATGATGAATAAGATGGGAGAATATTCTAGAGCTTAGATTTCATTTTTTAAAGGAAATACAACATCACTATTACATGGGAGGGCAGTTTCTGAGTTCCTTCTTAGATCTTAGCCCTTGGCAAGTCCTCTAAGGCCTGTTGGCCTCCATTTAATTCAAGACAGAAGCCATGAAACAATGGACCTGGGAGAGCACTGGCATTATTTAATATAACCACCTAATTTCACAAACAGGGAAATTAGCCTGGAGATGGCAGTGGGTGACATGTTTAAGAGCTCATTGCAGTGTTTTTCAAACTGACTGTAATATCTTACAAAGGAGGGAAAATAGAATCCTTCTTTTTGTGTGTGTGGTACTGGAGATTGAACCCAAGGCCTCCTATACATTAGGCAAGTTACTCTACTACTGAGCTACAGTTTTAGCCCTTTTTAAAATTTTTTATTTTGAGACAAGGTCTAAATTGTCCAGAATGGCCTCAAACTTGTGATTCTCCTGCTTCAGTTTTCCAAGTAGCTGGAATTATAGGTGTGTACCACTGTACCCTGCCTGGAGTCCCTTTTTAAGAAGAGAACCCCCACCTCCCACAATGCCAGTGTCAAGACCTAAACTATGATTGACTTCTCATGATCTGTTTACTCAAATGGATGCAGTGCATATTGTGAGATATACAATGATCCTTTTCCTGAGCAAATCCAGGTGCTCAGTTATTGTGGTTTCATAGCTCTTCAGTAACATGGCAATCCCTGAGAAAGCTTGCTTTCTTGTTGAAAGAGGTAAGCACTGCTACCACCAGGAACAATAGGGTCTCTCCTGATACCCAACTTTGGCAGCCTGCCCAGTGCAGGTCTAATCTTCTCCCTTCATTAGCCTGCTTTATTCCTTCCCCCAACATGGAACACCTGGGGCTGGAGCTGCTTACAGAAGGCTGAAGAGCTCCCTGTAGCTTTCATCGCCTTTCCCCTCTGATACCATGCTGTCCAGCTTGTCAATCAGCTCGGCTTCCACCTAGAAGGAAGCAGAGATTTCATAAACTCAAACAGAATTGAGAGGAAGAATGGGAAATCTGTCCCCTTGCTGGGCAAGGTGGTGGAAAACTGCTTCCTGATTTTATCCATGCTCCAAATAAATTCCAGGGAAGACAAGATTTCATCTACAGCGCCAAAAAAACCATGATGACTTCCCCAATCAGAAAGTCCTCTTACCCTAGTGGTTTAAGTTAGACATAGAACTTAAGGTTTCATGTACCCCTTTCCCAATCTAGGGGCAAAGAAAAGTATTTTGGATCCAAAAAAGGCCTTTGTCAAATGTTTATTTTATTTTAAAAATATTCATTTAAAAGAATCTATAAATAAACTATGTTGAGTTATAACTTTACCCTCTATTCAGCCAGTCAAAAAGGAAGCTTGTTGGGTAGTTGGTCTTCAGTGTAATGAGGCTGACATTAGTTGGGATAGAATGAGATATGAATTATTTCCTTCAGTGCTTTTCCTCCAGGACAACAGGGTCCAGTGTTTGTACTCACAGGATCTAAAGCCCTTGGGGCCACTCTCCCTGTCACTGCACTATCACTGGGCCCCTAAACTATGAGGAGGAATACTACATTGTTTCTAATCCATGGATCTGCAGGGGCATTTGGCAGTGCTCAGCCACTTTTCTAACAGGCCTCATTGGATTTACTCTGAGGTAAAAAATTAGTTACAAGTGACAGAGATAAAAAAATCTTTTTACCCTTCATTAGCCTTTAATGTGTTACTGTTTATTGATATAGATATTTCATATAAACAATAAAAAATCTCAGCATGACTACATTAAATAATGTTCCCCTAAAAGCATTTTCTCATTCCACACAGGTTAAAAGAATCTTAAGGAAAAGTAATAAAAAGAACAACTGATTCAGTAATATAATTGAAGGCAGGTAGGGTTTGTTAAATCCCACCAGCAGAAAATGAGAATGAATGAATATGGGTTTTTAAAATAGTGGCCCGCCACATGGTCAGGAAGGAACTTACAATGCTAGGGCCATATACTTATTATTTGGCTTGATGAGTTAGCTGTTTGAATACACATTAAAGAGGAAACAAATTCTGAGAGCAGGGGTCCTCAGAAATCGATGCTATCCTGCTCTCTCAGGGCAGAGAAGATAAAGCCAGGTGGATCTGTATATAGAAGCCAAATATTTTACTCCCAGTTCAAAGCATGTCTTGCCTCACTAGGTCAACCACTGGCTAAAACGAAGGGTCTGATTATAGCAAGGGATCTCTTTTCACACATGAAGGTACAGGTAGACTGTGCTTTCCAGAAAAATGCAAAGATGGCAGAGGTAACCTCAAGTAGTAGAATACAACACTGCCAATGAGGTAGAGCAGTCAGTCCACTAGACTCTAAAGGTTTTCAAAACTGATCCCTGGGCCAGCAGCCTTAGTCTTAAGATCTGTGGTAAAGATCTTAAGACTTTAATAATCTTAAGACTTTTTAATCCAAATTCTCTGGCCTCCCCAGGCCTTCTGTATTAGAAACTCAGAATGGAGGTGGAAGTTAGCAATATGTTTTAACAAAACATCCAGGTTGCTCTGATGCTTATTCATGTTATAACTCGAATTAGGGAAAGGAACTGGTAATAGAAGGATATGGAGGCAGAGCTGATGAAGGAAAAAGTTGTTAAGAGAAATCTAAAGATCAATGCAGGCTAATTTGATGACTTCAAGTCAAGAAAAAGAAGTTCTTCAAATATATCATGTCATAATTATTAATATTTACCATCAGGTTTGCAATGTTACTTTTATTGTTATTCATTCAACATTTGTTTGCAGTATAACCAGCTTCGTGGTTCTACACAAGTATTTACCTCTCTTAAGTCTAGGTTTCCTCATTTGTGAAATGGGAATGGTGGTAACATTCTTCTTTGGTGTCACTGTGCCCTGAATCTTGGGAACTGCTTAATGAATGTTAGTTTTGATTTTCATCTCCATGAGCCCCACCATGCCCTAGACCCTACAATGAGTCTAAGAGAGAAAACACACAGTAAATAGTACTGGTATCGGAGAGGTCATCATCTCTTAGGGGAGCAGTCACAGTTTAGCCTGGTCAATATTTAGATGGGGCACACATAGCAAAGGAGTCTGGGATCTGAGAAACCATTAACAAAGCTTCTTCTTATAGTGCTACAACAGCACAGGAAACAATCAAGAATGTGAAGAGAGAGCCCACAGAATGGGAAAAAATATTTGCTCACTACTCTTCTGACAGAAAATTAATAACCAGAATATATAGAGAACTCAAAAAACTTTGCCCCAACCCCTCTCCCATGATAACCCAATTAAAAAATGGACAAAGAACCGAACAGATGCTTCTCAAAAGAAGAAATGGCCAAGAAATACATGAAAAAGTGTTCAATATCATTAGCAATTTGAGAAATGAAAATAAAAATTACACATATTTCATTTCACTTCAGTTAGAATGGCAGTCATCAAGAATACAAACAATAACAAATGTTGGAGAGGATGTGGAGAAAAAGAAACACTTTTACACTGTTGGTGGGTTGTAAATTATTACAACCACCATGATAATCAGTTTGGAGATTCCTCAAAAAACTAGGAATGGAACTACCATTTGACCCAATATACAACTCCATGGTAATTATCCTAAAGAATTAAAGTAAGAACACTATAGTGATACATGCATACCCATATTTATAGTAGCACAATTCACAATAGCCAAGTTATGGAACCAGCCTGGGCATCTGTCAATGGATAAATGAATAAAGAAAACGGACACACACACACACGCGCGCGCGCCTGTGTGTGTGTGTGTTTCAGCCAGGAAGAATAGATTATGTCAATTGTAGGGAAATGGATAGAACTTGAGAACATTATGTTAAGTGAAATAAACCAAACTCAGAAAGTCAGAGTCATATGCTTTCTCTCATATGTGGAAGACAGGGAGGAAAAAGACAAAGAAAGGTGGCAGGGGAGGGGGATCTCATGAAAATCAAGAGGAGACAGTAAAGTAGAAGAAAGGGACCAGGGGCCTTGGGGCTGGGGGAGGGGAAGTAAAGGAGAAATACTGGGGAACAATATTGGCCAAATTATAGTTATACTAGGATTATAATACATCAATAAAATGACATAAAAATAGTACTATAAAAACTTAAGAACTGTTTTGCTCTTTGGATCCAATGATTATAGGTTGAGAAGTTTACCTAAAAAAATAGGAATGGGTGGTTTTGCAATATTAATAGTAAGTTTTTAAAACTAGGAGCTTGACTATTATATATATTGTAACATAGTTATGCAATGGAATAACATGTAGCCTCTAAACTGAGAGTGCAGTATAGAGGAGCATTAAGAAACATGAAGAGGTAGGTGTGACAAATTGCTACCAAAATGAGGGATTACAAACCAACATATCCAACAATTTATTTTTTTAAATAAAAAAATTCTAAGTATTGGTAAAAAGGACTAAAAAAACACCATAAACTTCTCCCCCTAAGTTGTTAATAATGCTAGGAATTTGAGTTAAAATTTTTCATTACAGTTTATTTGCATTTAAAAAATTATTTTTTAGTTGTAGGTGGACACAATACCTTTATTTTTATGTGGTGCTAAAAATTGAACCCAGTGCCTCACTCATACTAGATAAGCTATTTACCACTGAGTCACAACTCCAGCCCCTTGTTTGCATTTTTAATTCTTCTATATTAAACATTATTTTGCAATTAGAAAAATGTATTTTTAGTAAGTTGTAAAAAGTATGGAAATGGATAACAGAACCAAAACTGTAAAAAAAAACAATCAGAACTAAGACCAAAAGTCATTGAATTTTAGCGACTTGAAAGTTATAGATTACTTTCAAGAGAACACTTTTAACAAAGGTGGGTGTGTAATACACAAGAGACTAAACCAATGGGAAGGTAGAAAGTGGAAAACAGGGATTAAGAGCAGACTATGCTTTAAAAAGAGTTGATGGTAAAGGGAAGCACAGCAATATTTTTCTAACTAGGAACAAAAGTGTTTACTTGGCTTGCTGGATATTAATTATTCATGACAGTCTTACTGGGAAAAAGAACATAGCTCCTGCCCTGAGTCTTGAGATATGACTTCCAACTTAAGTGTTTTACAAAGTAACCTTTTAATTCAGTGTTAGGGATGTTGGAATACTGCACAGCTCCTTCTTAGTAGACTTGGATAACCTATACGGTAGTTCTGCAAAGTTATACACTTCTTGGTTACTGGGTTTTTGCCCAGTAGTTGTGTGCTTTGCGTAATTAGAAGGCACAGGCTGTGAAAGTACAGAAAAGCCACAGTTCTTTTTTGTTGTTGTTTCCTGAAGTTATGAGGCATAAAATGGATTTATTTTAAATACTCTACCCATGATAAGACTATCTTTAAAACAACTAGCATTAGCATTGTATTTAATGGTGAAACACTGAATACTTTCCCCTAAGAACTAGGCAAATATGTTCACTCACATCACTCTTTTTTTTTTTTTTTTTTTTTGGTACTGGGGATTGAACTCAGAGGCACTTGACCACTGAGCCATATTCCCAGCCCTATTTTGTATTTTATTTAGAGATAGAGTCTCACTGAGTTGCTTAGTGCCTCACTTTTGCTGAGGCTGGCTTTGAACTTGCAATCCTCCTGCCTCAGCCTCCCAAGCTGCTGGAATTATAGGCGTGTGCCGCGGCATCTGGCTACTCATATCACTCTTATTTAACCACATACCAGATATCTGATCTATTGCAATAAAACAAGAAAAATAAATAAGAAATATACAGATAAGAAAGAAATCAAACTATATTTATAGACAACATGATTGTCTAACAGAAAACCCTAAGGAATTTACAAAAATGTTTCTAGAACTAATAAATAAATTTAGAGAGGGTGCAGGATTTAAGGTTAACATATGAAACTTAACTGCATTTCCATATGCTAACAAAAAACAACTATAAAACAAAATTTAAAAATTAGAATAATTTATGACTGTGAAAAAGCAAATACAAGTAAATTTAACAACATATGGTATGATCCGTACGATAAAACTATAAAACACTGATAAAGTAAATCAAAGAGCACCTAAATAAATGAAAAGTTTTCTTCATGGATTAAAAAACTCAGTATTACGATATCAGTTCTTCCCAGTTTGATCTATGGTCAATAAAATACAATTAAAATCCCAGCAGGGGAGTTGAGAAGATGGCGGGCTAGAGGCAGGCAGCATTCTGTGTTGCTCCAAGACCCAGGATTCTAGTAGTGGCAATACTGCTTCTCTGGTAGTGATAGACGACCTCCCAGAGGAATCATGGCTGCAGAAATCATGGCTGCCAGGCTGCACAGGACTCCAGACCTCAGCGTTACAGTAGGACTCCTGACCGCCCCTGCACAGGGACTCCAGCCACCACTCCTGAGGTGGATCCCATTTACCAACATGTGGCTCCTGCAGTTGCCTCTGTCTTGGGTCTCTGTAGCCACTGCCATAGTCCTCAACACACGGTAGCCTGCCTACAACTGGAGACTTTGCACAGGTTCTGAAGACAGCCGACAGCTACAACACTGCATGCCATAGAGTTGCATCTCTGGACACATCGCCCAACATCATCGCCCAGACCTCCTCACCCAAGCTGGCTCTCCATTGCTGAAAGCCACTGCCTCCATTTTTGGGTCACCTTCATTGCCATCTTTAGTTGGGGCAATTCCCAGTTTGGAACACTGCGTGGGTAGGTACCTATAATCGCCAACTGCCCCTGGGGGCAGCCACTAATCCAGCACAGTGACTGCACAATATAAAACAGCTCTCCAAGAAAGGTGCGCAGCCCCCATAGCACAACCTACAAGACCTCCAGAGAGAAAGGTCCCTGATTAGGAAGTAGAAAGGGAGAGGGTGAGTGAGATACAGTTTAGAGACTAATTTAGAGACCAGAAACTGAGGTCTACAGGCAATATAAGGAGATAAGATCAGGTGCCCATGTCACACGAATGGACCCCAAAGGAGATCCTTGGGATGCAGTCTACCATTTGGGAACTGCCAGGAGCCATGCCCCACTTTCAGGTACTCTGCACCCAAGACCAACCCTCCCACCTAGGTAACCTTCACCATCCTGAGGGTAGAGATACCAGCAAAAAACAGACAACCCCACCTACTGGATGAGAAGAGAAGCAGGAAAGATATTAATCTCCAACCAAAACATCCTTGTTTCTTCATTTGAGTTTTTTTTTCCTCCCTCTCTATTCTCCTGCCCTCACTTCCCCAACATTTGTGAAACCAAATACTGTGCGTGAATTAGGATATTGAGGACTAGGATGTCTGAATCGTATATTACCATTATGTTTTATAGTATTTTTTCTCCTATTTTTACATTTTTTAACTTTTTTTCAAACTTATGTTTGTTTTATGTACTCTACTGTCTTTCCACTTACTTGTCTACTCAAAATCACTTCCTGTCTCTTCTGCTACTAACCACCTTCTTGAGATTCTTCTTCTTGAGATTCTTCTTTCACACTTCCTAAGATCTAATAACACTATATCTTCATCTCCTTCCCCCTCAACATCTCATCCTACACCTCACCTCTGGTTCTTTGTCCACCATCAGAAACAGTAAACCCTTTTGCAAATTTACTGTTTATATAATAATAATTGAACTCACCACTTCTGTATATTGTGACCAAACTGTAAACATCTTAGTAGTAACTATTTAGTTTAAGGTTGTATGTTGTTTGCATTGGGATCTGTTAATATTGTCCTTTTCCTCAAAGGAGAGGTATTGGAACCCTGCAGGGGCACTGTAAGCATATAGGGTAAAAAACGGTAATGCCTCAGATTCCCAGTGCTACAAGGGAAGACACATGAACAACATGAAAAAACAAGGGAAGAAAGTGCCCTAAACAAATCAAGATACTATATTATCAGAATCCATGGCCAGCACAAACGAAGAAATTACAGAGAAGGAGTTCAGGATGTACATAATTACAATGTTCTGTGAAGTAAGGATGATATAGGAGAGCAAAAGATCAAATGATGATACAGGCAGCAAAAGATCATTTTGACAAAGAGCTACATAGGCAAATACAGGAAGCAAAAGATTACTTCAATAAGGAGATAGAGGTTCTGAAAAAACAAACAGAAATCCTTGAAATGAAAGAAACAATAAACCAAATTAAAAGATCAATTGAAAGCATCACCATAGCTTACACCACTTGGAAGACAGGACCTCAGACAATAAAGACAAAATATATAATCCTGAAAAGAATGTAGACCACACAGTGAAGATGGTAAGAAACCATGAACAAAACATTGAAGAAATATGGGACAGCATTAAAAGACCAAATTTAAGAGTTATTGGGATAGAGGAAGGCATAGAGTTCCAAACCAAAGGAATGAACAATCTATTAAATGAAATAATACTAGAAAATTTTCCAAACATGAAGAATGAATTGGAAAACCAAATACAAGAGGCTTACAGTATGCCAAATGTACAAAATCACAACAGATCTACACCAAGGTACATTATAATGATAATATCTAGCATACAGAATAAGGAGAGAATTTTAAAAGAAACAAGAGAAAGGAATCTGATTATATACAGGGGAAACCAATTAGGATATCTGCAGAAAGCTAGAAGATCCTAGAACAACTTATACCAAGCTCTGAAAGAAAATGGATGCCAACCAAGAATCTTATATCCAGCAAAATTAAGCTTTAGATATAATGATGAAATAATAGCCTTCCATGATAAACAAAAGTTAAAAAAATTTACAACTAGAAAGCCTGCACTACAGGACATCCTTGGCAAAATATTACATGAGGAGGAAATGAAAAAACCACAATGAAAATCAGGTATTATATTAATTAATGAAAATCAGTTATTATACTAAAGGAAAAACTAATAAAAGGAGAAACCAAGTCAAGTTAAATACCAAAAATAAACAAAAATGGCTGGGAATACAAATCATGTCTCAATAATAAATCTGAATGTTAATGCCTAAACTCACCAATCAAAATACATAGACTGGATTGAAAAAAAAAGATCCAACAATATACTGCCTCCAAGAGATTCATCTCATACAAAAAGACATCCACAGACTGTGAAAGGTTGGGAAAAATCATACCACTCACATGGACTGTGGAAACAAGCAGGGGTTTCCATCCTCCTATCAAATAAAGTAGACTTCAAGCTAAAGTTAATCAAAAGAAATAAAGAAGGACACTACATACTGCTCAAGGGAACCATACACCTCAACACATAAAAATTATAAATATATATGCCCCAAACAATGGAGCATCTACATTCATCAAACAAACTCTTCTCAAGCTCAAGAATCAAATAGACCACAACACAATGATTCTGGGTGACTTTAACACACCTCTCTTCCAAACAAAAGCTGAACAAAGAAACTACAGAACTCAATAATACATAAAAGGACTTATCTGACATATATACATGTATATATAACATTTTATCCATCAATGAGTGAATATCCTCAGCAGCACATGGATCCTTCTCTAAAATAGACCATATATTTATTATGCCACAAAGAAACTCTTGGCAAATACAAAAAAAATAGAGATACTACTCTGCATTTTATCAGATCATAATGGAATAAAATTAGAAATCAATGATAAAATAAAAATAAAGCTACTTCAACACCTGGCAACTAAAAAATATGCTCTTGAATGAACAATGGGTTTCAAAAGACATCAAAGGGGAGGCTAAAAAATTCTTAGAGGTAAGTGAGAACACTGATACAATGTATCAAAATCTCTGGGACACTATGAAGGCAGTACTAAGAGGAAAGTTCACTGCATGGATTTCATTTCTTAAAAGAAGAAAAAGTCAGCAAATAAATGACCTAACATTACATCTCAAAGCCCTAGAAAAAGAACAAATCTATACCAAAAGCAGTAGAAGACAGAAAATAATCAAAATCAGAGTTGAAATCAATGAAATTGAAACAAAAGAAACAATTGAAAAAAATTGACAAAACAAAAAGTTGGTTCTTTGAAAAAATAAATCAAACTGATAAATATTAGCCATGCTAATAAAGAGGAGGAGAGAGAAAATTCAAATTACTAACGTGATGAAAAAGAAATATCACAACAGACACTACAGAAATACAGAAGATAATTAGAAATTATTTTGAGAATTTATACTCCAATAAAATAGAAAATATTGAAGGAATCCACAAATTTCTAGAGTCTTTATGATGTGCCCAAACTGAATCAGGATGACATACACAATTTAAACAGATCAATTTCAAGCAATGAAATAGAAGATGCCATCAGAATCCTACCAACCAAGAAAAGCTCAGGACTAGATGAATACACAACTGAATTCTACAAGACCTTTAAAGAAAAACTAATACCAATACTCTGCAAATTATTGTGTGAAATAGAAAAAGAGGGTACACTTCCAAAATCATTCTATGAGGCCAATATCACCCTGATTCCAAAACCAGGTAAAGACACATCAAAGAAAGAAAACTTCAGATCAATATTTCTAATGAACATACATGCAAAAAATTCTGGCAAATAGAATATAAAAACATATAAAAAAGACAGTGCACCATGATCAAATGGGATTCATCCCAGGGATGCAAGGGTGGTTCAACATACGGAAATAAATAAATGTAATTCATCACATCAATAGACTTAAAGGTAAGAATCATATGATCACCTCCATAGATTCAGAAAAAGAATTTCACAAAATACAGCACCCATTGATTTTCAAAACACTATAAAAACTAGTGATAAAAGGAATATATCTCAACATTGTTAACACTATCTATGCAAAGCCCAAGGCCAACATCATTCTAAATGGAGAAAAATTGAAAGCATTCCCTCTAAAAATGGGAACAAGACAGGGATTCCCTCTTTCACCACATCTATTTAACATAGTTCTTGAAACACTAGCCAGAGCAATTAGACAGACTAAAGAAATTAAGGGGATACAGATAAGAAAAGAAGAACTCAAATTAGCACTATTTGCTGATGATATGATTCTATGCCTAGAGGATCCAAAAAATATCACCAGAAAATTTCTAGAACTAATAAATGAATTCAGCAAAGTTGCAGGATATAAAATCAACACCCATAAATCAAAGGCATTTCTGTATATCCGTGACAAATTCTCTGAAATGGAAACAAATAAAACTTTCCTATTTACAATAGCCTCAAAAAAATTACACTTGGAATCAACAAAAGAGGTGAAAGACCTCTACAATGAAAACTACAGAATGCTAAAGACAGAAATCAAAAAAAGACCTTAGAGGATGGAAAGCTCTCCCTTGTTCTTGGATAGGCAGAATTAATATATCAAAATGCCTAGAGGATCCACAAACACTATACATATTTAATGCAATTCCAATCAAAATTCCAATTACATTCTTCATAGAAATAGAAAAAGCAGTCATGAAATTCATCTGGAAAAATAAGAGACCCAGAATAGGTAAAGCAATCCTTAGCAAGAAGAGTGAAGCAGGTGGCATCACTATACCAGACCTTAAACTATACTAAAGAGCAATAGTAACAAAAACAGCATGGTACTGGCAGACTGTAGACCAATGGTACAGAATAGACGACACAGAGACAAACCCACATAATTACAGTTATCTTAGGTTAGACAAAGACACCAAAAACATACATTGGAGAAAAGACAGCCTTTCAACAAATGGTTTTGGGAAAACTGAAAATCCTTATGCAACAAATTGAAATTAAACCCCTATCTCTCACCCTGCACAAAACTCAAAATAGATCAAAGACATAGGAATTAAACCAGAGACCACATGCCTAATAGAAGAAAAAGTAGGCCCAAATTTCATTATGTCAGATTAGGCCCTGACTTCCTTAATAAGACTCCTATAGTACAAGAATTAAAATCAATAGTCAATAAATGGGATGGATTCAAACTAAAAAGCTTCTTCTCAGCAAAAGAAACAATCAGTAAGGTGAGTAGAGAGCCTATAGAATGTGAGCAAATTTTTACCACACACACATCAAATAGAGCTCTAATTTCTAGAATATATAAAGAACTCAAAACTCTTAACCCTCCAAAAACAAAAACAAATAACCCAAATCAATAAGTTGGCCAAGGAACTAAACAGACACTTTTCAGAAGATGATATACAATCAATCAGCAAATATATGAAAAAATGTTCAACATCTCTAGCAATTACAGCAATACAAATCAAAACTATTCTAAGATTTCATCTCACTCCAGTCAGAATGGCAGCTATTGAGAACACAAACAACAAGTGTTGGCGAGGATGTAGTGAAAAAAAGGCACGCTCATACTTTACTGGTGGGACTGCAAATTGGTGCAGTCAATATGGAAAGCAGAATGAAGTTTCCTTGAAAAACTGGGAATGGAACCACCTTTTGACCCAGCTATCCTACTCCTTGGTCTATACCCAAAGGACTCAAAAACAGCATACTATTGGGATGCAGCCACATTTATAGCAGCATAATTCACAATAGCTAAACTGTGGAACCAATCTAGATGCCCTTACATAGATGAATGGATAAAGAAAATGTGGTGTATCTACATAATTGAATATTACTCAGCATTATAAGAGAATAAAATCATGGCAATTGCAGGTAAATGGATGGAGCTGTAGAAAATATTGCTAAAGTGAAGCCAATTCCAAAAAACCAAATGCTGAATATTTTCTATGATATGTGGATGCTGATTCATAATGGGGATGGGGGGAGCATGGGAGGAATAGACAAACTATAGATAGGGCAAAGGGGAGGGAGAGGAAGGGAGAGAGTATGGGGGTTGGAAAGGCAGTGAAATGAGATGGAAATCATTACTCTAAGTACATGTATGAAGACATGAATGGTGTGACTCTATATTGTGTACAACCAGAGACATGAAAAATTGTGCTCTATATGTGTAATATGAATTGAAATGCATTCTGCTGTCATATATAACAAATTAGAATAAATTAAAAAAAGAAAAAAAATCCCAGCAGGAATGTCTGTGCAAACTAACAGATGATTCTAAAATTTATAGAAAGGCTAGGGACCATGGCACATCCTTATAATCCTAGCAACTTGGGAGGCTGATGAAAGGAGGATCACAAGTTTGAGGCTAGTCTCAGCAATTCAAGGAAACTCTGTCTCAAAATAAAATATAAAAAAGGACTGGGGATGTAGCTCGATGGTAGAGTGCTCTTGGATTCAATTTCTAATACTGCAAATAAGTAAGTAAGTAAGTAAACAATATAGGAAAAAGAAAAGGAACTGCAATAGCTAACAGAATATTTTAAAAAGTACAAATTTGGAGAATTTATATCATCTCATTTTTAAGACTAATTATAAAGCTACCAAAATTAAGGCAGTGTGGTATTGATGAAAAAATAGACAGTGGAGAGACTAAGGTATTTGAAGGTCATGTGAAAGAAATTCACGTAAATATGATCAACTGATTTAAAAAAATTAATTGACAATAATTGTATATATTTAGGGGGTACAACATGATGTTTTAATATATGTATGCATTGCAAAATGATTAAATCAAACTAAATAACATATCACCTTACCTACTTATTTTTTTGTAAGGACATTTAAAGTCTTCTCTTTCAGCAATTTTAAAATATACAACACATTATTATTAAGTATTGTCACCATGCTGTGCACTAGATCAGTAAAACTTATTCCTCTGAATTAAAACTTTGTACACTTTGATAGTTAATTGATTTGAGAAAGGTACAAAGGTAATTCAAGGAGAAAGGATAGTCTTTTCAACAAGGTGCTGGAATAATTAATTGGACATCTATATGCTGCCTCCAAAAGAGGCATATTTCATATTTACCCATATTTCACATCTTATACAAAAATTGATTCAAAATAGATCTGAATTTAAAATGTAACATTATGTAATGTCTAGGGCTGGAGGTGTAGCTCAGTAGAAGAGCACTTGGATTCAATCCCCAGCACTATAATAAAATTATAAACCTTCTAGAAGAAGACACTGAAAAAAATTTGTGGCCCTGGGCTAGGCAAATAGTTCTTAGATATCATTCCAAAAGCATTCATAAAAGAAAAACATTGAGGGCTGGGGTTGTGACTCAGTGGTAGAGGGCTTGCCTAGCATGTGCGAGGCCCTGGGTTCGATCCTCAGTACCATATAAAAAAATAAATAAATAAAACAAAGGTATTGTGTCCAAGTACAACTAATATCTATATATACACACATATATATGTATTTTTATATATAAATAAAAACATTGATTTTGAACTGCATAAAAATAATTTTATAAAACTTTATTTCTCTGAAAGACAATGGTAAATAAAATGATCAGCTAAAGACTTGGAGAAAATATTGTAAGTAACACACTGAACAAAGAACTTAAATCCAGAATACGTGAAGACACCTTAAAACTCAACAATATTTGGAAATAAACAACCCAACTGAAAATGAACAAGTTTTGAATAATAATTTCATCAAAGAAATATAAGACTATTAAGTAAACAAATGAAAGGATGCTCATCATTAGTAATTAGGGGAATGTAAATTAAAACCACAATGATATACAACTGCACATCTATTAGAATGGCACAAATAATACTAAATATTGGTTATTATATGGAGCAACTGGAATTCTCATACACAGTTGCTGGGACTTCAAAATGGTTCAGCCATTTTTGAAAATAGTTTGATATCTTCTTATGTAAAGCTAAACCTACACTTATCACAAGATCCTACAATTATATTTTTATGTATTCATCCACGGAAAAAAAGTAGTTTATATTCATATAAAATGTTTTATTAGCTTCATTTTAGTATTTACCAAAATGTAAAGAATCTAAATGTCTTTCAAATGATGAATAAGTTAAATAGTACTCATCAGTAGAAAAACTACCTGTTACTGTGTCCTACACAAGGGATCAGATAACTGCACAGAGGTGTTACCTGGCTGAGAAATTAAAACTCTGAAATAATTAATAAGAAATAAAAGACAAACAGACCAATATCAATGGAGGAAGTAGAAGAAGCCATCAAAAGACTACCAACCAAGAAAAGCCCAGGACCGGATGGGTATACAGCGGAGTTTTACAAAACTTTTAAAGAAGAATTAATACCAATACTTTTCAAGTTATTTCAGGAAATAGAAAAAGAGGGAACTCTTCCAAATTCATTCTATGAGGCCAACATCACCCTGATTCCGAAACCAAAGACACTTCAAAGAAAGAAAACTACAGACCAATATCTCTAATGAACCTAGATGCAAAAATCCTCAATAAAATTCTGGCAAATCGGATACAAAAACATATCAAAAAAATTGTGCACCATGATCAAGTAGGATTCATCCCTGGGATGCAAGGCTGGTTCAATATATGGAAATCAATAAATGTTATTCACCACATCAATAGACTTAAAGATAAGAACCATATGATCATTTAGATAGATGCAGAAAAAGCATTCGACAAAGTACAGCTTCCCTTTATGTTCAAAACACTAGAAAAACTAGGGATAACAGGAACTTACCTCAACATTGTAAAAGCTATCTATGCTAAGCCTCAGGCTAGCATCATTCTGAATGGAGAAAAACTGAAGGAATTCCCTCTAAAATCTGGAACAAGACAGGGATGCCCTCTCTCACCACTTCTATTCAATATAGTTCTTGAAATACTGGCCAGAGCAATTAGACAGACAAAAGAAATTAAAGGCATAAAGATAAGAAAAGAAGAACTTAAATTATCACTATTTTCGGATGTCATGCTCCTATACCTAGCAGACCCAAAAGGTTCTACAAAGAAACTACTAGAGCTAATAAATGAATTCAGCAAAGTGGCAGGATATAAAATCAACACGCATAAATCAAAGGCATTCCTGTATATCAGCGACAAATCTTCTGAAATGGAAATGAGGACAACCACCCCATTCATAATATCCTCAAAAAATAAAATAAAATACTTGGGAATCAACCTAACAAAAGAGGTGAAAGATTTATACAATGAAAACTACAGAACCCTAAAGAGAGAAATAGAAGAAGATCTTAAAAGATGGAAAAATATACCCTGTTCATGGATAGGCAGAACTAACATCATCAAAATGGCGATATTACCAAAAGTTCTCTATAGGTTTAATGCAATGCCAATCAAAATCCCAACGGCATTTCTTGTAGAAATAGATAAAACAATCATGAAATTCATCTGGAAAAATAAAAGACCCAGAATAGCAAAAGCAATTCCAAGCAGGAAGAGTGAAACAGGTGGTATAGTGATACCAGACTTCAAACTATACTACAGAGCAACAGTAACAAAAACAGCATGGTTCTGGTACCAAAACAAGCAGTTGGACCAATGGTATAGAACAGAGGACACAGAGACCAATCCACAAAATTACAACTATCTTATATTTGACAAAGGTGCTAAAAGCATGCAATGGAGAAAGGATAACATCTTCAACAAATGGTGTTGGGAAAACTGGAAATCCATATGCAACAAAATGAATCTGAATCCCTTTCTCTCGCCATGCACAAAAGTTAACTCAAAATGGATCAAGGAGCTTGATATCAAAACAGAGACTCTGCGTCTGATAGAACAAAAAGTTGGCTCTAATCTACATATTGTGGGGTCGGGCTCCATATTCCTTAATAGAACACCTATAGCACAAGAGTTAAAAATAAGAATCAACAAATGGGACTTACTCAAACTAAAAAGTTTTTTCTCAGCAAGAGAAAGAATAAGAGAGGTAAATAGGGAGCCTACATCCTGGGAACAAATTTTTACTCCTCACACTTCAGATAGAGCCCTAATATCCAGAGTATACAAAGAACTCAAAAAATTAAACAATAAGAAAACAAATAACCCAATCAACAAATGGGCCAAGGACCTGAACAGACACTTCACAGAGGAGGACATACAATCAATCAACAATTACACGAAAAAATGCTCACCATCTCTAGCAGTCAGGGAAATGAAAATAAAAACCACCTTAAGATACCATCTCACTCCAGTAAGAATGGCAGCCATTATGAAGTCAAACAATAACAAGTGCTGGCGAGGATGTGGGGAAAAGGGTACACTTGTACATTGCTGGTGGGACTGCAAATTGGTGTGGCCAATTTGGAAAGCAGTGTGGAGATTCCTTGGAAAGCGGGGAATGGAACCACCATTTGACCCAGCTATTCCCCTTCTCGGACTATTCCCCAAAGACCTTAAAAGACGGTACTATAGGGATACAGCTACATCGATGTTCATAGCTGCACAATTCACAATAGCTAGACTGTGGAACCAACCTAGATGCCCTTCAATAGATGAATGGATAAAAAAATGTGGCATTTATACACAATGGAGTATTACTCAGCACTAAAAAATGACAAAATCATGGCATGTGTGGGAAATGGATGGCATTAGAGCAGATTATGCTAAGTGAAGCTAGCCAATCCCTAAAAAACAAATGCCAAATGTCTTCTTTGATATAAGGAGGGCAACTCAGAACAGAGCAGGGAAGAAGAACATGAGAAGAAGATTACCATTAAACAGGGATGAGAGGTGGGAGGGAAAGGGAGAGAGAAGGGAAATTGCATGGAAATGGAAGGAGACCCTCATTGTTTTACAAAATTACATATAAGAGGAAGTGAGGGGAAAAGGAAAAAAACAAGAGAGAGAAATGAATTACAGTAGATGGGGTGGAGAGAGAAGATGGAGGGGAGGGAAGGGGAGGGGGGATAGTAGAGGATAGGAAAGGCAGCAGAATACAACAGACACTAGTATGGCAGTATGTAAAAACGTGGATGTGATTCTGCAATCTGTATTTGGGGTAAAAATGGGAGTTCATAACCCACTTGAATCAAATGTATGAAATATGATATGTCAAGAGCTTTGTAATGTTTTGTACAACTAACAAAAAAAGCTTTAAAAAAAAGAAATAAAAGACAAAGACACAGGAAAGTAGTTTC
Organism: Urocitellus parryii; assembly: GCF_045843805.1. Lineage (NCBI taxonomy): Eukaryota > Metazoa > Chordata > Mammalia > Rodentia > Sciuridae > Urocitellus > Urocitellus parryii. Next base: position 93,951,563 of record NC_135532.1, on the reverse strand, counting down.
AACAGTGAGGGCCTGGAGGGATGATTGGACCTGATAGGTCGGATCTCTGACAAAGATAGGTTGGATCTCTGCTCTGTGTGCTTTAAAATTTATAGGGGAGCACATCAAATGGATTTATTGTGAGAAAAAGATTTTAAAGATAAACAAGAATCTAGAGGTTGTGGGGAAATTGGCCTGATTGGAGACTTATCACTGGCACAATAATTCTTCCTCTTCTAGGCAACTGGTACCTCAAGGCTATTTGTGTGCTTTGATATCTTTGAACCTGGGGCTGTCTGAACCAATAAATTCCAGGGTATCACAGAATTCTCTTTGAGCAGGATGTTCCTAAGGCAATGGAGCGGTCTCAGATGATACACACAGTGAAATAGATGAACCTCTCATAGTATCATGCTCAGTGAAAGAAGCCAGTCTCAAAAGGGTTATTTTCTCTTTGATTCCATCTATATGACATTTATGGTAAAGGCACAACTACATTGATGGAGAACAGATCAGGCTGTACAGATTAAAGACAGAGGAAGTGTTTCATTATAAAGGAACTAAAAAATAGAATTTTGAGGCATTTGAAAAATATTGATTGTCATGTTGGTCACACAACTCTGTGCATCTGCAAAAACTTATAGAATCATAAATAAAAAAGAGTGAATTTTACTCTATGTAAATTTAAAAATAATTATTTTATTTATTTATGTAAGATTTTTATTTATTAATGTAAATTTAAAAATAAATAAATATTTAAAATTTACTGTTTGGTGTGCTCCTCAATTTCACCACTGAAATTGGTTCATTGCAAAATCATGAGTTGTGAAGGAGTTCAGTGGGGAACTGGGACAATTTCCAAGCCAATACAGAAATTTCTCCTAGTAGCCTCCTGGGGGCTTCTGCTTGAAGATCACTAGCAAAGTGGAACTCCTATATTCCAAACTATTATAGATCACAGTAGATACTTTATGCTGCTAGCAATTTATTTCTTTCATTAGCTAAAATTGGCTTCCCTATCATTGGCCCTTATTGGTCCTAGAATTATTCTTTGGAGCTATAGATAAAAAGGAAGAGGCCATCTCCTTCACCTTAGTGGTGGCAAAAGAATTACATGGAAGGAGAGACTGAAGTGACTCAGTCAAAACATCTCTTGGACCTGTAGTCTATGAAATTCTAGGCTATCCTGAGCCATGAGAAGCCAACTGGTCTGGGCTCTAATCTTAGAAATGCTTTTGTATAGTGTGGATCCGCCAAAGAGGAAGAACAACATACTCCCAGGCCTTCACCTGAGTGAAATTGGGAGGGCATAGTCTCAAGTTCCTTTTACATGATATTCACCTATTTCCTCTGATTCATTTTTTTAGCCTCTAATTTGATGAAACGAGTCTACAAATCAATTTTGGCAAATAATTAAAAATCCTTGAAGAGGAAGAATTCAAGATGGCTGTTTTAACATTCCCATTGGAACCATGTTGTAGCCATCTGGGCCACCTGCCTGAGAAGAAGGGGTCCATTTCAAAAAGTACCTTGAACACTTCCAGGTGTCACCTTACCTGTTTGAAGTTGCCATTTTTCCTCTGCTCCCAATCCATCATATCATGAAAGATGGGAATCATGATATTCCGTACTTCTGGCTGTGGGACTAGTGTCACACCCAGAAAAGGACCAATCATTCCCGGAATAAAGTGGATCTTATGTTCACCTGAACAACAAAACCCAACAGATATTAGTTTATGAATGCTTTGTTACTTCCATGGAAGATTCCCAAGTGAGCCACAGCACATGCTATGATTTTTTTTATTGAATGCTTCTGAGAGTAAAGTAAGCTCACTCCTATGGTTTTCTGTGAAACTCCCTCTCAGCTTTTTAGAGTTCATAGATAAAGCTGGCCCAGCCTATTTAAAGCAAATGTTCAACAGGCTCAAACTGCTTTTCCAATTTCCTGGGAAGTTCCAAAAACTACCTGAAAATCTCTGAGATCAAGAAACAGAGTTTGCTATGGGATTTTTGAATAACCTAAGATAGTTTCAGATGGTCTTTTCACAGCATTTTTTTAAGCAAGGAAAAGTCATATATTTTTGCTTAAATAAAATTTACTTTTCCTGGGGTTTCTATCTCTAGCCTAGAGGCATTTAAATAGAAGAGGATATCTGGGCCTTGGTCCAGTTACCAGGGGCCAGAAATCCATGGATCTTTTTAATGCTTGTGCTCCTGTATGCCAAAGAAGCCCCTCTTCTGAGCTGGAAGGAGCCTCTTGCACATCCCTACCCTGTCAGGATGGACTGGAGACTCTTTGCCCATCCTCAAATCCCTTGTATTAAGATTATTTTTCTTTTCTTTCCTTCCTTTTCCTTTGTTCTTTACTTCTTTCTCTTTGTATTTTTTATTGGTGCATTATAATTGTACATAATGATGGGATTTGTTGTTATGTATTCATACATGTACACAATATAACAATATAATTTGGTGAATATCACTCCCCAATCATACTGCATTTCTTTTTTTTTTTTAAAGAGAGAGTGAGAGAGGAGAGAGAGAGAGAGAGAGAGAGAGAGAGAGAGAGAGAGAGAGAGAGAGAATTTTTAATATTTATTATTTAGTTCTCGGTGGACACAACATCTTTGTTGGTATGTGGTGCTGAGGATCGAACCCGGGCCGCACGCATGCCAGGCGAGCGCGCTACCGCTTGAGCCACATCCCCAGCCCTCACACTGATTTCTGATGGTAGTGCCATACCTACTTGGATCAGCTCATCCCTCAGATTCCTATAGAAGGCCTTCCCATGGGAAGTGAGGGATGAACTTCCCTCTGACTGGCCTGTCATCTGAGTAGTGTTTCCAGAATTCAGGGCTAGCCCTGAGGACCATGGAATTGGACTCTTTTGTTCCTTGCAGTGGTGAAACAGAGAACCATCTTCAGAGCTCTTCTTTCAGTCTTTCAGAGACTAAGGAAGAGACAAACTGTGGACTTGTATAATAACTGCTACATCAAGTAAAACCAGTTCTCAGGGACCACAGAATGTCATTTTCACCAAAAGCAATGAGGTAAGAATGGCTTCATCAGACGAATCTAGTATCTTAAAATTTCTTCTATTTTGAAAGTCTATCTAAGAAGAAAATATTAGCCCTAAGGTCAATTCTGCATGTTATAATCTTCGTACTTGATATAGTTGCCAGTGTCTTGTATTCCTGGAAATTTCACAGTCAACTTCAGGGTTCAAATCTATTACTGTTGGATGCAGAGTAACAGTGCTAAAGCTGGAAAAAGTCTGCTTTAGGAAATGCATCCCGACTCAGGGATGGAAGACCCTCTTACTGGAAGAAATGCCTCAGACCTTGTTGCTGCCTCTAGATTAGGAATGGAAATGGTTAACAGATGACTGTAAGATTTTATGACCATCATTCCTAAGGCTTCAGAGCCATGAACTTAGTTGAAAGCAGACCTCACTTGAAGTAGTAACAGTAGCTTCTCTAGCATCCTGACAGGCCACTCAGATCCCTATAATATAGGCTGGCCCAGTTAGTCATCAGGGCAATTGAAAGATTGTCATGTATACCTAAAAAGAACAAATAAAAAATGCTGTATATATAAAAAAAGATTGTACCAGAAATACTGATCTGACAAGTTTATATTCAAAAAAGTGGCTATTAGAGAAGCTGTGGCTAGATGGGTAAACAAAATCAATCGCATCCAGTTGCTCTAACTCCTTTCTCACATGTTCTTTTATGCAACTGATGTCAGGTATGTGATTTGGATGCATTAATACTATTAAAATTAATATCCTTGCTCATGTGCTAGGTATGCTCAAGATCTATCTATGCTTTTGAGCCTACAACATCCAGACTGGGACATGAAAAGCACAGAGCATCTTACAAGCATGGATTCTCAAACTGGAAAAATTACTGGAGCACTCATCTTATTCTTTTGACTTTAGTTCTCTAAAAAGGGACTGTGCATATGTAGTACTGGAGTCTTATTTTTCAGCCAAACTCTCTCTGCCAAAAGCTTCATGCTTCATCCATCTGAAGTGTTACATTCAAGTTATATAAGAATCTCTTGGGCCTGAACTAACAACACTCAGAAAGTCTGAGGGATGCTATTAGTCCTGGTAGTTTTTATTTGGCTTTGCAATATATGGAAGGGAATAACAGGGAGAAAAGACCTACCCAAATTCTGCCACATGCTGAACAGTTCATAAGCCATCATCACACGCATGTCCCCATACCTGGGAATAGTAACACAGGAGCCAATTGTTAGTGGAAAAAGGTTCACACCTCAAAACAGGGTTGCAAACCTTATGAGGCCAGTACTTCTGTACTGTCATTCCAAAAGTTTCTTAAAATGCTAAGCCATTTGGTTCTTAACTGAACCCTCACACTTGGTCTACTGGGAAACTACCCATGTGAGAACCCAATGGTCTTCCAAAGGAGCCTGTCACAGTAACACAGTCCCATCTGGGAAAGGGGTAGGGAGATGAACAGGAGACATCTGTCTTACTTATCTAGAATCTTCTTCCTCTTGGCTGAAGTAATGATTTCTAGCTGAAGGCTTGGCTGATTTATGAATAGAACTGCCAGACTAAAATAAGAATTCCACACCTAGAAACACAGAAAAAAGAAGAATCATGTGACAATATGAGTACTTAACTTGAAGAGAGTTATTAAACACATGAATATAGTACAGAATCCATTTTATAATCTTAAGATCCTGATTTGTTTTCCTATTAAAATATCTTTTCAAATAGCACCCTCACTATTTTAGTTAGTGACTCCTTTAAAAAAAACCCCTTTATTTATTTATTTTTATGCGGTGCTGAGAATCAAACCCAGTGCCTCATACATGAGAGGCAAGTGTTCTGCCACTGAGCCACAATCCCAGCCCTTTAGTGACTCTTTTTGATGCCAATAGTGTTGATTCTGTATAGAAAACATAATCATAGATGCCTGGCTCCCAACACCTCCAAGAGGGGAGCATCCAGAACATATTCTAATCAGGTTTGGAAGCTGTTTGATACTCTGAATATGTTAATAAATAAAAAATATTATTAAATAAAAATAATATATTAATAAATAAAAATCTGTAATCATGGTTTTTGGCTTTCTAGGGTTATTGCAAAAGTAGTGATGGGTTTCAGGAGTTCCTACCTTGAAGTCAAAGTCTGTCTCTATGAAATTCTTGTGCAGTGCAGAGGATAGGTACTGGACAGTAGTGACTATAATACTGCATCAAGGAAACAAGATATTGATAGAATTAAAAGACTAACAGTAGCATCTGACAACTTAGCACCAGTTGTCTATAGCTCATGGGAAAACTTAGTACAAATTTCTCCCACATACACGGAGACTAGAAGATAGTACAAAAGAGAAGATGGTACAAATCCCACTGAAAACTATTTGGTGAAATACCCCACAGTAGGTAAGATAAAATAGGGCACCTGCGGGCTCTTGATACTTCTTCCCTATGGGCCTTATGGTTCTGAAAGATTTCTCAAAGAGTAACTTATAGTATTTTTGGGGAACTTTGGACAAGCAATATATATTATGATCACTATATAGAATTTAGGACATAATTTTATTATTTTACTTGATAATAGAGTTTTATTATTATTAAATCCTTGTTTTTGTCATATACTAGTATTTTCCTCTATGGGTAATTTTATTTTAGTTCTTGTTTTAGAATATTATTCTTATTCCTAGAATGGGTACTTATAAGAAGCAATGGGAGGCTACTCTACTGGAATTGAGAGCATGGGTTGAAGTAGAAAAGGAGTTAAGTAGGACAGGTTTAATACACAGGACCTATGCTACTTGCAAAGGGACTTATGGAACTTATATCTAACAGTGGCCTCCTGGGCTTTGGTGTAGAAAAGGGACAAAGCAAAAACAGTGTATTAGACTAGTCTACCATCAGAGGGGGTGATAAATGTTAAGGGTAAAAGTCTTGGAAGAAGAGGCTGCTCCTGCAAGAAAGACTGGAAAGTCTGAAGTGCTCTGAGCAGAGCTAAGAGAGAGAAACATGAAGAATTCCAATGGAAAATCCATTATTTGAGGAATTATCTGTGCAACTTTATAATCATCCATCTTTCTGTTCTAGACCAAACATTTGCAGTTCTTAGGGGAAAAAGAGATTCTATAAAAGGCACAAAGTGGAAATATCATACTGGTACCTTGCTAATATAACTAACAAATAATTTTACTATATTCAGTAGAATGCCAACATAAAAGATAGATCAGTGGGAAGAGGCAGTGGGCTAGAGAGTGGAGGCCAATTAGTCTGCTTCTGAGTAAATACAGATTCAAAGGAGCCAGCCCCCTACCACATGTATCACTTACCTGGCTTGCTAAAAGGAAGCATAGGCTAGAATATGAAAGGGGCAGATAAGTTAGGGTCAGCCTTAGAATGAATTCAATGTCAGTAGTCAGAGCTTTGCAGCCAGGTTTCAGGTGAGTAATTAGCACTGCCTATGGAAGGCAAGTACTATCTGGCAGACAACACGACTCAAATCAAGAGGAGAGCTTGGGACACTGCCTAAACCTACAGAGAGCAGAGGCCATTGGCCTTTGGGCAGGTCTTTCTCAAGGCGGAACCCTTCAGTGAATATCATATATTTCACATCCTTAACACATCATTTTCTATGCTTACTATACCAACATCTACCAGGCTCTTAGGCTATAGTTTTTGAGTTATCTTTGATTCTTTCCTCTCTGTGTTGTTATGGTCAATGGCCAAGTCCTGCTGATTATGCCTCCAAACATTTTTTTCCAATTGCCAATTCTTTTATCTTTCCATGATCTTGGCGCCTCTCTCTCTCTCTCTCTCTCTCTCTCTCTCTCTCACACACACACACACACACACACACACACACACAGTCTACTGTCTAAGAAACACTCTGTGAATGTTAGTGCAGGGCCCTTTCTTACTTGCTTGTTAGCAGTCTCATCACCATCCAGTCCCGAGGAAAGACACTCATCTTCATCAGGTTTCGGAACACACAGAAAATCTTCAGTAGGAATTCCTGACCACAGAGGAAAAACTGATGTGAGATACCACCACCACCACCATAGCACATATTTCCTTATTAGGCCCTTCTTGACTTCTAGACCATGAGAGTGTATAGAGCTGGTGGATTGGATTCTGGTTCCCTCTGTGAGTTGTCTCTCAGAGGGAGGCAACTAAGAGACAGTGAATTCTGAGTACTCTCACAGGCCAGATGGGAGCAGACCCAAGCTGGACAGAACTGAGGAAGTTCTATACCTACCCTGTCCCCAAAGGTGAATACCAAAAGCACAGGAAAGACTAAGGCCTAGCAGAATTGGTATCAGACTGAGTCCATGGACCTCCTTCTTTGAACCATAGCCCATGAGCACTTGATTGTACAAACATCCTTTTTTGGATATTAAGAACACATTGATGGAAGAAACACTTTAGGAATGATAGAGTAAAAACCTCTGAAAATTGCTATGGTGTATAGCTTAGTGGTAGAACATGGGCTTAACATGCCAAGGATTTGGGTTCAATTCCCATTACCAAAACAAACAAACAAAAAGCAAAAACAAAACAAAACAAAACAAAAAAACCCCCAAACCTTCTGAAAATCTACTCTCCTATGAAAGAAACCAAAGACTTACAATAATTCAGGAGTACTTATTCAGGAAAAATGTATAAATTTCAGAATAGTAGCCTTGAAAACAAGCATCTATAGAAATGCAGCAGTCATGAAAATAGTAGCCACTGGACAGGACAAAATGGTTTTAGAACTTCAAAAAAGTCTCATTCCCCAGAGAATTGTATTATTTGATCTGACTGACACCTTCCCATAATAAACCTGTTCATAAGGTTTATCTTTATTTAACTGACTCAGCTTACTCTCTGAGAAAACTTCATTCCCACAGGCACTTATTGGAGGAAAAAAATCAGCCATATAATTTAATATCCCAGTTGCATGAAGCAGCCTTATCAGGGTAAACAAGAGAATAGCCAAAAAAAAAAAAAAAAAGTAAAAGAATGAGACATCCATAAGGGGATTTGAAAAGCTTTAAAAAGCTCTAACATATTCTTGGCAGCCTAGAAGGAAATGCAGCATTCCTAGGAAACATTCAAGAAGCCCAATTTCTCCCTTCTGGTTGACTATAAGGATATGTACAAGCAAGAATTGAAGGCTAAGGCAGAGCTATAAGAATGTTAAAGGTGAATATACAATATTCACAGAACTCCTTAGCAAAATGCAAAATGTGAAGATTTAATGATTTAAAGCATTTAAGAACATCTCTATTGAGTCATTAGCTAATCACTAAAGAAACAAACATCATTTCCAACAAAAAACAATAAAAAGCAAGAACAAACCCTAGGGATGTGATATTTTCAGATAGTAGGTTTAGGATCTGGAATGCTCCCCAAAGGTTCAAGTTTTGAAGATTTGGTCTCCAATGCAGCAGTGTTCTGATACGGTGCTCTTGGGAAGTGATTGGATCATAAGGGCTCTGACCTCATCAGTAGATTAACCCACTAATAGATTAATAATTTTATGTCAATATTGGGAGGTGGTAGAAACTGTAGGAGATGGGGCCTGGTTGGGGGAAGTAGGTCATTGGGAGTGTGCTCTGGAAAGATATTTATGTTCCTCAGCCTGTTCCTTCCTTCCACTCTCTGTCTCACTTGCTCTACTTTGGGGCTGCCATGATGTGAGCAGCTTTTCTCCATCACATTCTTCTGCCATGATGTTTCTGCCTTTGGAGCCAGTTGATCATGGACTAAACATTCTGAAACTGTGAGCCAAACTAAATCTTTCCTCCACACTTGTTTTGCTCAGGTATTTTGTCCTAGTGACAGAAAGCTAACTAATACTCTGTAGTTGTCACATTATATAAAATGTCCAGTTTTCAACCAAAAAATTATAAGGCATAAGAAGAAATAGGAAAGTATGGTTCATATATAGGAAAAAGAACTCAAAAGAAAAAAGTATAAATGCAATGTTGTACCAAATAAACAATATCAATAAAATGGATAGAAATTATTTTTAAAGTATCAAACAGAAATTCTGGAATTGAAAAGTATAATAACTGAAGTGAAATTTCACTGGAAGGGCTCAGCAGCAGATTTCAGCTATCAGAAGACTCAGCAAACTTGAAGATGGTAAAAAAAATTGAATAGAGCCTCAGAGATCTTAAGGGTATAAATATATACTTAATTAGTGTATCAGGAAACAAGGAGAGAGAAGAAAGAGGAAAATATTATCTGAATAAATAATGGTCCTGAGCTTCTCAAATCTGATGAAAATCTTTAATGTACACATTCAGGAAGTTCAATGAACTCCAAATGGAAAGAACTGAGATCTACCTATAGACATATGTCAAAACTGTCAAAAGTAAAAAACAAAGAGAATCTTGAAAGCAAAAAGAGAGACCAAGAGTTGGTTCTTTGAAAAGAACAGAATTGACAAAACTTTATTTAGACCAATCAAGGAGTGAATGGTAAAGATGGGGGTCTGGGGGGAGAGGGCTGGAAAGCGTGGGTTAAAGAGAAATATGAGCTAATTTCTAAAGTTAGGGACAAAAGGAGGGAAATGTGAAATCTTTCTAGTTAGAGAAATAGAAAGAATTATGGTTCTGCTATGAACAAATGCATATCAACAAATTATATACCCTAGATGAAATGGACAAATTCTTAAAATGATACAAACTGCCAAAATTCATTCAAGAAGAAATAGAAAGTCTGAATAGATCTATCACAAGTGAAGAGATAAAATTAAAAAGATTTCACAAAAGATATCTATTTTTCTATTCTTGTAAAAATATTTATTTTTTAGTTATAGGTGGACACGATATCTTTATTTTTATGTGGTACTGAGGATCAAACCTGGTGCCTCACATCTGGTAGGTGAGCACTCTACCTCTGAGCCACAACCCCAGCCTCTATTTTTCTATTCTTTATTTTATTTATTTTTACTCTAATCTTAACTACTTTTTTCCTTCTGTTTGCTTTATTTTTCTTTTATTTAGCTAGTTTCTTCTTTTTAAAGATGTTGATAGACAACTTTATTTTATTCATTTATTTATATGTGTCCTGAGAATTGAACCCAGTGCCTCATACATGCTAGACAAGTGCTCTACCACTGAGCCACAACCTCAGCCCTGTCTCTAGTTTCTTAAAATAGAAGATAGGGTATTAATTTGAGAGTTTCTTTTTTACTAGATGACTTCACTGGTGAAATCTATCTTATACTTAAAATAATTAATACCAATATTTGTATTTATTATTATATGTGCCACTTTCAGTGTGAAATGGCATTGTTCTATTCTGGTTTTGATTCCCTAATAACTAATGATATTGAGTATATTTTTCTTGTGCTTAATTAGCTATGGGTACATCTTGTTTGGGGAATATCAATTCAAATTTTTTTGCCAGTTTTTAAAAAAAATTTTATTTGTTCTAATTAGTTATACATGACAGTAGAATTCATGTTGACACATCATACATAAATGGAGTATGACTTCTCATTCTTCTGGTTGTACATGATGTAAAGTTATACAGGTTGTGTAATCATATATGCACATAGGGCAATAATGTCTGTTTCATTCTACTCTCATTCCTATCTCCAAGACCCCTCCACTTCCTTCACTTCCCTCTGTCTAATCCAAAGTACCTCTATTCTTCCCTAGTCAACTACCTTATTGTGAATTAGCATCCGCATATCAGAGAAAACATTTGGCTTTTAGTTCTTTGGGATTGGCTTATTTCACTTAGCTTGATATTCTCTAGTTCCATCCATTTATTCACAAATGCTATACTTTCATTCTTCTTTAAGGCTGAGTAGTATTCCATTGTGTATATGTACCACATTTTCTTTATCCATTCATCTGTTGAAGGGCACCTAGGTTGGTTCCTTAGTTTAGCTATTGTAAATTGTGCTGCAACAAACATTGATGTGGCTGAATCACTGTAGCATGCTGATTTGAAGTCCTTTAGGTATAACCTAAGGTGTGGGATAACTGGGTCAAATAGCTCATACTACTTTCCAGAGTGGTTGCACCAATTTGCAGTCCTACCAGCAATGTATGAGTGTACTTTTTGCCCTGAATCCTCGCCAATATTTATTATTACTTGCATTCTTGAAAATTGCCATTATGACTGGAGTGACATGAAATCTTAGTGTAATTTTACTTCACATTTCTCTCTAATTGCTAGAGATATTGAACATTTTTCCATATATTTATAGATCATTCATATTTCTTCTTCTGTGAAGTGTCTGTTCAGTTCCTTTGTCCATTTACTGATTGTGTTATTTGGTTTTTTGGTGTTAAGTTTTTTGATTTCTTTATATATCCTGGAGATTAATGCTCCCTCTGAGGGAGCTTGTAAAGTACATATCATACATTCTGGCACATAATAGAAGATTAATAAATGACAGTTATAAGATAAAAAAATTTGGTGTCACATATAAGAAACTACTGCCTAAACTAGGGATATAAAGTAATACTTGTGTTTTTGTCAAAGAATTTTATAGTTTTAGCTCTTTTATTTAGGTTCTATAATATGTTTTGAGTTTTGTATAACAAAATTAGAAAAGAGGCAATTAATTTCTGGAAAAACAAAAAGTTCTACAAGAAAAGAAATATAATCAGAGTATAGCTTGCCACAGTATTTACCTAGTTGTTAATAAGAAAGTCTATCTAGCAAGAATGAGGAAACATATATATGTGAGAGAGGAATGGTTCAGGAGAATCATTCCCTTTTTCCATGGAGGAAGAAAATAAATAATAACTGATGATATCTAAAAATTATCAGTAGAAGCTTCCTGAAAAACAGCAAGAGTTGAAAGTGGCTGCCTTTGGGGAATAGGGACTAACAATTTGTCATGCTAAGGCAGGGAACTACTGTTTTATATAATAAACTTTGTAGTATTGTATTGTCTGTTATTATTTTATTTTAATTTTTGTAGCACTGGGGATTGAACTCAAGGATACTTTACCACTGAGCCACACCCCCAGCTCTTTTTATATTTTTGAGACAGAGTATTGCTGAGTTGCTTAGGGTCTCACTAAATTGCTCAGGGCCTTGCTAAGTTGCTAAGGCTGGCTTTGAACTTGTGATTCTCCTGACCCAGCTTCTAGAATTGCTGGGATTACAGATGTGCACCACCATGCCTGGCTCTGTTTGACCTTAAAGTCACATACACATATTGCTATAATAAAAATAACCATGTAAGCCAAAAACATAAGTGTGTATGTATACAGATGTATATGTGTATATACACATTATTAAAAAGTAAGAGAAGAATGCCAGCCTGACTGATATTTGGTTAATATAACACACAAAAGATGAAAATGATCTAGAACAGTCAAGTCTATACTTTCTAGGTCCACACCCAGCTTAGGTGCTGCTTGACCTGGATGTGGGTTTTTGTTTCACTTCAAGGGCTGTGAATGCTATCAATTTGCAGAGACCCAAGTCTGTGGAAAGGGAGGCTTCATTAGATACCAGAAATTTACAACTGATATTTTTTAACTGACTCAATATGGTTAATAAAGTTTACACAAGTTAAAAACAGGGTAAAAACACAAGTTAAAAACCATGAAGTATAAGAGACTTGGTTCTGTATAAAGGCAGAGCACAGTCCTAAAGTCTGCAATGATCCTTTACCCAGGGAAGAAGTAAATAGCATGCTCTAATGCAAAGGCACAAACCCCAGAAGTCTGTTACAGTTGATGCCTTGCTCAATTTGGGCAATGCTCTCCTACTGACTGGACCCCAGGCCCATTTCTCTGCACCATTTGCTCCTTAGTATCCAGCAGCCCAAGGTAAGCAGTGTACATCTTGGATTTCAAAATTATCTTCCAGAAATACATTTAAATGAAGAAGAGTTGTCACCATGATTATTATAGTTATTAAATATGTACCTGGTTTGCAGGGGCAAAATATAAAGGGGACTACCAAGTTCTTAAGAAAGGGAGAAGTCTTGATTTGCTGACCCAGTGTTGCCCAAAGTAGTTTCTAATGGTACATGGTCACAGAGCTGCTATCAATCAGAGAAAACTTGTCAATGTGGAGACACTGCCAGCTTTCTAGAGGCCATATACTTAGCTATAAATTTGGGCTGGTGAATCCTATACACTTGGTAGTGATAGTCACTTGAACTCATGCCCCTGACAGGGAAAAGTCCTGGGAAGTTTTGACTACACTCTGCCTTTCTGGGGTGAAAGGCTAGTCAGTGCTCTACTTCTTACCTTGAGTTCATCCTTGCTCTGGAAGTTGTCCAGTAGGTGCTGGTAATGAGTGTCACACATTTGTCGCAGCAGTGACAGAAGGCAGGAGACATACTCTCCCTGGAAACCAATGCAAAAAATCACTTGGCACAATCACCAAGGCTGTGTTCCCCCCATCCACAGAGGGCAAGGAGAGAAGGGAGGGTCTGAGATGGCCCCAATGATAATGGAAGAAAGATGACAATTCTGATCCTGAAAATGAGCTTTCTTTTCTGGAAGGTTTGGGAGTCTTAATAAGGCATTTGCAGCATGAGGCTACTAAAAAACCTTAACTTATAGTAAAGTAGTACTGCAAAATAAGGAAAATATTCTCATCCCTTACCCCCCAGGAAAGTTTTGATTAAACAGTCTTTTGTTGTCAGAGCACTATACTTAAGTCTGTAGGAGCTACTTGGAAGAGCAAGCATGTCCTTTTCTGAACAGAATTTGGACCTGTCCATCATGCTAGGATAGAGGAACTCTTCTTCAAGGACTTCCTGGGGACTTCCCAAAGCTTGCATAGGGCAACTGGACTGGGCAAACAGAACATGGCATATCAACATGACTGAGGGAACAAATATGGCTTTAAATTGAAACTTAAGGATAATTATAAGTCTTTAAAATTTCTTCAAGTTCCAACTGCGGTTCACAGAAGAAAATCTACTCTAAGGCCTCCAAAGATCATCTTGTAGCATTTTTAACATGGGGCAGTCAAGTATGGCCTCCTTCTAGAAGCTGTCTCTTCAGAATGGAAAGAGAAAAGGACTTCAAATATTTCCAAACTAATGGGAATTTAACAATTTTTTTAGTGTCTCAAATCCCTCCTAGATTCCTGAAATTATCACACATATATGTGTGTAAAATATATACATGTGTATGAACTGAAAAAATATATACGTGTGTGTACTGAGTTTTATCTGAAAAAATGAGCATTATAAGTCACAATTCTTTTGTTGTGAGGATCAGATCAGTTAATATATATGAAACAATGAAGCACAAAGTCCTGTATACAAAAAAGTACAATAAATTAGTTATTATCATCCTTATTATAATTTATATAAAATAGATCATTTCATTTGTAATATTGGTTAAGTGCTTAAAGCAGGGTCTATCCCACAGCAAATACTATGTAAGGGTTGGTTAGAAGGATGGTTTACCAGGACACACCAGAACACATTGAGAGTATTCTCATCAGGGGATAAAGGAGCAGACGCTCTTTCCAAGCCCAGTGCTCCAGATTACATGCCTACTCCAGGCACACTCCCTGCTCTCCCTAGTATACTAGAGCTTGGCATGCTCCCATAGAGGGTTTTTCTCAAAGAGAGCTCTATAACCTCCCATCTGCCAACTGGAAGATTCTGCACAAACTGTTTATCTTGTTAGGGTTGAGAAGTTCACTCTGGGTATGGGAATGGGGACTGAAGGCTCAAGGCACAACTCCCTATCCCTACAGAGAGGCTTTCCCAGATTGTTTCTCTCCTAACTGGATCATTCAAAAACATTACTGAACAATGCCTAAGCAATTCTAGCTCAACAGTTTTCCTTCCACTAGAAACTTACATACAAAGAATATGGACAAAAAGAACCAATTTGTAGATATTTGCAAATTCTGAGAAAATTATTCTGCCTGCACATGATTTAGGAGAGCATGTAGTAGAGTCTTCCTAGAAGAAATAGTCTATTTTCACCTTCAACCTCTTAATACATTTACCACATCCCTGCTTCATTCCACATTATAAAGAATAACTTTGCTTAAAGGCAAAGGTCAACTGAAATGGTGTGCATTAAAACAGGACAAGAAGCATTTCCTGAATCTGCCCTAAAGTAGACTCCTGGGAATATGAATTGAGAGCTTTTAGAGTGGAGAGAGGAGTTAGATTCAAGAAGGGGAAGAAGGAAGCATGCTGACCATCATGCAGGAAGGGAGGCTAAGATGAAGATGGTGGGATAGTGAGATGGGAGAAGATGTGGAGGAGCCCCAGGTTAGAAAAGAAGGCAAGAAAACCTGAATGTTAGTTACTAACAGTGATCTCGGCTGTGCACTGCGGGCACCGCTGCCCTCTTACCGCCTCCTGAGCGTGCGATTTGCTCATGATGGTGAGCAGAGTCTGCAAGAGCACGTCCAGGAGGCTCTCCACCATCATCTCTACCTCCTCCATGACATCTGCCTCCTGGGGTGAGCAGTGAGAAAGCATACCATTAGCACCAGGCCAAGCTGATGTTTAGCTGGCAGCGCTTACTAATTGAGCCGTATCAGGAGTGGTCTTCTGACTGGATTCTTAAAATTGAGCTCTTAGCCTCATCAATGCGTGGTACCTGCCTTCCTTCCTTCCCTCCTTTCTTCCTCCCACCTTTTTTGCTTTCTTTTTTTTGGGCATCAATTTCTTCCCTTTCTTTAGCAGTGAGCTGCCTATTCCCTCAGATATGACCTTGAGCTATTAGTAGATCTTATTCACTGCTGTGGCTTTTTCTGAGGACTGTTGGGAAGGAAAGCTGCCAAATCTTGTCTGGAGCCAAGAACAAACAATAGGATTACTATCACCATCAAAGTTACACTTGAGAAGCTAGGCCTCTGTCATCAGATTTACTTTAAGTCTAGACATCAAAGCTCCTCTTTGGGTCCTGTCTCCTGATCAAACCAAACATAACTCTTTCTTTTAGTTGTCTCTTCTGCTCTACCTGGATCACCTAGCTTCATATGTTCTTATTACCTGGCCCTTGGCCTTCATTTTAAATGCACTTGAAATTCTATTCTCTAGGAGAATTAATTTAATAAAATGGTATATAAGAAGCCCATTCTTGTTCTTAATCTTTCTTTATACTTTCCAAATTTTCTATAAGAAATATGCATTTCTTCTATTATCCTAAGTATACAAAATAAATATTATAAAAAATTATTACCTTCATCCATATCTTTCTTTCATTTCTTCTCTACCTCAATTCCTCCCCTCCCACCAAATATCTCTTTTTAATAGAAGGAAAAGAAAGGAAATAAAATAGATAAAAGCATTATTAGTTGAAATCTGACCTCTGAAATACAATTCTATTATCTAATAGGGCTTAGAACTCTTGTGGCTAACATTTTCCTCTTGAATATCCTGACCTGTCTGGCATGAAGTAGGAATGCCATATGGGTGGAATCAAGCTGTCAGGAAGCTGACAGAAAAGTCTGAATGAGCAAGCTGCCCCTTAGTCTGGGTCTGCTTCTTGTGTTCATGCCTAATATTCTAAGAAACTCTAGAATTAACATGTTTTGATAGAATCTGAGAATGGCAAAGGATTGGACTTTCTGGTAGTAGAAGTTATTATATTTCTGGGTAGGTTTATGGTAGTGCAACTTTTTAAAATAGCAAGAGCATGTTGAACGGAGAAGCCTGCTGGGCACACATAGCACTTGTTCACTTGGATACCTTCCTGTCACTGATGAAAGCATCTGACTGAGAGGCACACAAAGTGATCTTTGTTGGTCAGCATTTGGCTACAGAAACACAAGAGTAGGGCAGAACTGAGTAGGGTGGAGTGGGTGTGGGGCCACTACCAGAGAGCTGGTTTTGACGATGGAAAAGATGCTGCCGAGAATTCCTGAGCAGATTAGTAGCTCTTTCTGCTGTCTCAGGTGAAGGTGAATGTGATGGAGAACCACAGGAAGCAGGATGCGACGGGATTCTGGGAGAGAAAACACACAGATGAAGAAGCCCTTCAGAGGAGAACTATCTACTGCTGGAAGTTGGTGATATTGTGAGATTTAACTTGTTTCAAAGAAGGTGAGGTTGATCAAGAGAAGAGGTCACTCCCTACCCTTACAAGGGCCTAAAAGCTTTGTCTGGAAATTATAAGTCATCCTACAACACTGTTCTTCATTCTCATTTCAAACTCCAGCATCCACAAAATTTTATCGAGGATGAATGGTAGGAGTCTGAGTGCAAATGAAATCTCTTTAATGATTGGACTCCAAACTAAAAGCAAAGTTTATTTTACAGTGGAAACTCCATGTAGATGTTATACTTACCATGAACAATAATGACTAGATTTAGAGGCTTGATACAGATTACTGACTGACCCTCTTCATGCCCCTCCCATTCTGGTGCACATTCACTTCAAGGCATCAGGCTTCCTCTTTCCCCCCCACAGGCTTGTTAGACTGCTGCTTGCTGTGGCCGCAAAAATAAATGGAACAGGAGCACAACTTTTGTCTTGTCATAGACTTTGATAATTAGCCAACATTTATTGTCAATCCTACTCTGTACATTCAAGTACTTCTCTTTTCTCTCCCAATGCTACCCGAATAGCATTTTCATCAGAAGTTGTCTATATTTAGAACTCTGACTTATTCTGAGACCTTAGGCAATTTGTTTCTTCCTCCATGGGTTTGATTATTGTCATCTGTTCATGTTCTCCTCTAAACTTACTTTACAGAGTTGATTAGAAGACAAAGTGAAATGCAAGTGTGAACATGTTTCTGGTACCTTGTACTCCTATGTGGTCCATGATTGTGTGACCCTGCAGGTTTGATAATACCTGGCCAGCATGATTTAGTAAGATTATCAGTAACACAAACAAGCCATGGTATTTGGATTTATTACTCATATTTGACAATATTAAAGTACTTCATATGAAATTCATAAAGTTTTTTTCAGTCAAAGACAAATTGCTTGATATATAGGAGATTTGGCAGAAAAGTTAATACTGTATTTAATAGACCAGGATACCAACATACTAGGATTTATAACAATAAATAGCTACTTTCAGACAAAATAGTCATTTGTTATTAGAACCTGCTGAAGAAGACACCAAACTGGTGTATACTGAGAATATGCATTGGTTAAATGACATCACTGGTAAAGAATTTCTTTGCTTTAGGGAAGATAAATACAAGTGAAATGCAAATGAAAATTTGGTGGTGGCTAATCATCTCAAAATTCAATTGGTCTAGTGCCACATACATTTTCAGAAAAAAATTTCTGAAATGATTATGTAAAGCAGTTGAGCACATGCAAAAATACTAGAAATAAAGAGTATAAGTGTGAGTAGTCTGTGGTTTTCCTTCCCACATATTTCAAAAGCATCTTCTTTCAAGCAGTGCACAAAGCTTGGGTGTGCACTGGCCTTGGCAATACTGTGTCTAAACCATTGATGACATTATCAATCAAGGAGCTAGAGAAGAAAGCAGTGTTTACCATAAACAGTTACTAATGAAAAAAAGCTGAATTTCTTGGTGACAGCTTTATTATCAGCAGTACTGTACAATGTCAGAGATAAGTCAAAGGGCATACCTATTTAGTAGTTGAAGTGTACATAGCCACTGAGCTGAGGAATTATTGTTCTTATGTTTTAAAATCAAACTTAAAAAATTAACCAACCCAAATTCTAAATTATAAAAATTCTTCTGGGTGCAGGGGCAGATGCCTATAATCTCAGCTACCTGAGAGGCAGAGGCAGGAGGATCACAAGTTTAGGCCAGCCTGAGACACAGATGTGCCCCAGGATGTGAGTACTAGGAATAAACTGTAAGACCTAAGGCCTAGATCTTGGCTGCATTTCTAAACATAATTCACCAAAAATTCTATACTTTAAGGGTCATTTTTTTTCTTTGTATCTATTTATTTTTTAAAATTTGAGACAGGGTCTCCCTAAGCTGCCTAGGCTGGCCTTGAATTTGCCATCCTCCTACCTTAGCTTCTTGAGACGCTGGAAGGGGTTGCTGGTTTCTTATACAATGATTGATAAAACTGATCCTTTGATTAGCCCCGAAGGGGAGCAATGTGAGTCTGACTGACTCATCCTAAACTGATCTACCTGAAAAAGAAAACAGGCGGCTGTCCACTGTTCTGGCGATGGATTGAAGCTTCACCACATCCATGGACTGTCCGATGTGCACAGTGCTTGGCATGCTCCCTAGAGTTCCTCTCACAAACTCTGCCACCTCTTGCACAGTGAACATTTGCAGCAGTTCATCAAAGATAGTTGGGAAAGAATTGAGGAGTGCAGCCTGCAGAAGCAAGTAAATCTCTGATTAGCTCAGGTCTGCATCTATCTTACATGCTCAATGATATGAGGTTGAAAAAAGCTGAGAAGGTATTGCAGCACCCCTGCCTTGGGAGGTTCCTTCCTGACCCTTGATTCTATCCTGGCTGATAGCACTTCTGGGGGATGGAGTAACCAAAAAGGAAAGAAGAGACTTTAGTGGGGCTAAGGCCACTTGAAGCTTTCATATTTACCAAGGTATTTTCAGGCAAGAGAAGGAAGTATAAAGAGAAATTTTCTCAATGTGGCTTACAAACCATAGTTATTTTTGATCAAATGGATTTTAATGGATTTAAATTTTTTGTTTGTTTTTATGATCAAGCTTGTGACTTTCTTATTTTAGTTCCAAACTCAAATCAGGAACCTCTTCAAGAAAATATGACAGAGAAAGCTGAGAGTCTTCAAGTAGCATCAGCTGTTCTCCACTCACAGCCCTGTAGTCAGCATTCTAGCTCTGAGACTATTTCCCCAGGACAGAGATGTTTATATAAAACCAAAAAATCTGAAGACTCTGCAAATTATTTTCTTCATATGGGATGTGTAGCAGTCTCAAGTATAAATTTAAAAGGATGGGAAATGTATGGATTTAATCACTCATGTACTCTTAAGAACTGATTATATTATCTTAAGAGTTTAATGACTCTGATGACCTAGGCAAGGAGATCAGGTGTGTGTGTGCGTGCATGTGTGCACACAGGCTTCTCGGGTCAGAGTTCTGGCAGACACATACAGTGGCCTCTTGAGGATTATCTGGTAATAAAGATAGTTACAGGCCCTTAAGGCAGTAGGACACTTTAGAAGAAAGATAATGGGGTTTTGCACTAGACAGACATGAGGTTCTTTAAGCGGGGTATGATGGTGCACACCTGTAATTCCAGCTGAAGAGGAAGTAGGACTGAAGAGGCTGAAATAGGACTATCATAAGTTTGAAGGCTGCCTGGGTAACATAGTAAGACCCTGTCTCAAAAAATAAGTCTAATCAGCTGGCTGGGGTTGTAGCTCAGTGGTGGAGCACTTGCCTCACATGTATGAAGCAAGGGTTGGATCCTCAGAACAATATAAAAATGAATAAATAAAATAAAAGTATTATGTTCACTTACAACTAAAAATATTTTTTATAAAAGTATACCAAAAAAACTCCCCCAAAAGACAACTAAAAAACAACAATACAAAATATCCCTGTGACATAATCTCTGTTGAATTACTGTCTCAGTTCTCTCATATATAAAATGGGATGATACTATTATTTATCTCCTAGTATTGGTATAAAGAAAAAATAACGTGCATAAAATTCCAGTAGAGTGTTGAAACAAAATAGGCCTTCAATAAATGATCTTATTCCCTTCTCTTGTCTAATGGAAGCAGCATGACAGAAGCTTTTTGCACTTCCCAGTACTCTTATACCATTAACCTAAGATTCAAAAAGGGAAATGGAAGAGAGCTCATTTTTCCTAAGTGGCAGGATGCGGGAACAGGACATTTTCATTGATTGCTTCATTAGGCAGTATACACTGGCTTAGAATGAGTGAAAATTTATGCCACGGGGAAAAGCCCAACACACTGTTGTCTATGTTCAGGCCAGGTTCAATTGAAGAACTTATACAAATTCTACCTGCAGATTCTACTCTGTGAAAATATCAAGGAGATTGTTTTTCAGTAATTAGAACCAGCTCAAAAACATATAAGCAGTTAGTAGATAAAAAAAGAAAAAGGGACAGGGGGAGGGAGTAGGCACTTCATAATCAATAACATATAGTAGCTGATTTGCTCTTTTAAAAGGTGACATCTTCCATAATTATGTACTAGGACAGAAGGACACCCATACCCTGACATTTTCTAGTGGCCATAATCAAAGGTATAAAGTCTAATTAAACAAAACACTTGCTGATAGTTCTGAAATTCATGAAACATGATCCTGGCACCAAACAGGTTTGATTCTGACACAGGTCTAAGCTGAGACAGGCTTAAGCTATTTATCTAGATGAGTACAGGGCATTGTATGCCATTGATACAGGCCATTGCCAAGTTCCTCAAAAGCATATCAAAAAATCTTGTTTTGTTAGCTATCAGCAATCTCCACGTAACCCTTTTGGGTGGAGCAGATACCCTAGGTGCCAGTTGGAAGGAATTGATGGGCTACAGGAGGGGCAGGGAGAGGAAGATGAGTTGCTTCAGGCATTTAGAATGAAAGACTATGGAAGAAATTTGCCTTACAGAGGCACCTGAAAACCTTGAGGTATTCACTTATAGAGACTAGCTCACAGGTGATCACTTGCCTCTGGGCCAAGGGGCATAAAGGCAATTGGAATTAAGAGTAATACATAGTCAGGAGGAAAACAAAAATAGTAGACTTTTCTAAACTTAAATGTTTAAACATACACTTGCACAAACAACATAGATGGCAGTGACAGAATGAATGAATGTGAGAGAGGCTACCTGATCTTTGCTGACAGGTTTGGGTGTAATATTAGCTTCAAAAAACTATAATTCATTAGAAAAATTCCAACATTAATTTTTAAAGAGAAAATAAAATAACCCTCTGTGACTGAAGAAATAAATCTTTGATTCATTCTATTGCAAAGTTACATGGAAAAGATAATAGATTAGCTGGATAGGCAGTAAATATGAGGAAGTAAATTTTCTTCCAACACTGATATTTCTAATAAAAGCTAATCCTAATTTTTAGCTATTGCTTTCACGTTATTCCTCCTGTTTTTTGTATTCCACTCTAAATATCTGGAATGGACACTTTATAGTAAAAAATTAAAAAAAATAATAGTGACAAGTTAGAAAATAAAATTCCCCATAAATTCTAAATATACTTGATGAATAAGATGATAAAAAAAACAATAGTTTGGTGGTTAACTAGATTTGGTAAAGGATTCATGAGAATAATTTTGTATTGCTTTTCAAACAGAAAGTCACAAAGCTGTTTTATACTTGGCATGAGGCATAACTGTTTTCCATGTAAAAACAGCATTCTGTTCTATCAGGTGTTTCCTTGTAAATTGTAACTTACCCAACACACAAGGTCCTGGCAGGGCTTTTTCAACTCTGGAAGCCAGAGGATAAAGAAACCACTTGCTAAGACAGACTAGGAATTTAGCAGCAAAACTTCTCTACAGCTCACAGACCTGAGTGAAAAGGAGTGTTTCTGAATTTCTGCTGTCCAGACTGAGCACAAACCGAATGGACTGGAAAAGCTCTTGGATGCTTGACCGGAATTGCTCCTCTTCCATCCCACACGTGGCTCTTGAGTACAGGATCCGTGACTGAACAATGAATTTGAAAAGGTACTCCAAGGCCTAAAAATGTGGGAGGAAAAGCAATGGAGAGGTGTTGAAGTTGCTCAGGAACTCACATAGCAGAAAACTAAGGGCAAACTAATGACAAGTTCTACCCTAAAGTCAGACGATGGGCAATTCCAACTATGGAGACAGGCACTATTTTGTCTTTTTTAAAGATTTTTTTTTAAAGTTTCAGTTTCATAGCAGATTGATAAGAAGGTACAGAGATTTCCCTATATCCCCCAATCCCATACATGCATAACCTCTCCCATTACCAATATGTCCCACCAGTGTGGCATATCTGTTATAATTGATAAACCTACACACCATGGCACATCACTACCACCCAAAGACCACTGCTTACATTAGGGCTCACTCTCAATGTTGTGTGTTCTGTGGGTTTGGACAAATTATAACAATATTCATCCACCATTATAGTGTCACAGAAGTATTAAACAGTTCCCCAAATACTCTAAATTCTGCCTATTTAGTCCTCTCTCCCCCTTAGCCCCTGGCAAACATTGATTATTTTACTATTTCTGAAGTTTTGCCTTTTAAAAATTATCATATAGTTGGAATCATTATAATCACCCAGTATTGCAATATAGACTTATCAGATTGATTTCTTTCAATTTATAGTATGAATTAACTTTGTACATGTCTTTATGGCTTGATTGCTCATTCTTTTTAAAGCACTGAATAATGTACTATTGCCTTTGTACCATTGTCATTTTTCTTCTTATTTTTGCTTCTTAAAAATTAGAGCATTACATTCATTCAAAGAATAGAAAGTCAACAAATAAATAACCTAACATTACATCACAAAGACCTATAAAAAGAACAAATCAACAGTAAAAGTAGAAGACAGAAAATAATTAAAATCAGAGCTGAAATAAATGAAATTAAAATAAAAGAAACAATCCAAAAATTGATGAAACAAAAAGTAGGTTCTTTGAAAAAAATAAATAAAATTGATAAATGCTCAGCTAGGCTAATAAAGAGAAAGAGAGAGAAAACTCAAATTACTAAAATTTGTGGTGAGAAAGGAAACATCATAATGGACAATATGAAATACAGATGATAATCAGAAACTATTTTGAAAATTCATACACTAATAAAACAGAAAACCTTAAAGTC
This sequence comes from Urocitellus parryii, assembly GCF_045843805.1. Lineage (NCBI taxonomy): Eukaryota > Metazoa > Chordata > Mammalia > Rodentia > Sciuridae > Urocitellus > Urocitellus parryii. The sequence goes on along the minus strand of NC_135532.1, from coordinate 93,927,892 downwards.
ATCAACAAACTTCTAGAGATATATGACCTACTCAAATTGAATCAGGAGGACATTGAAAATTCAAACAGATAAATTTCAAGCAATGAAATTGAAGATACTATCAAAAGCCTACCAAGAAAAAAAAGCCCAGGAGCAAACAGATTCTCAGCTGAGTTCTACCAGACTTTCAAAGGATAACTAACAACAATCCTCCTCAAATTATTACATGCATTAGAAAAGGAGGGAACTCTTCCAAATTCATTCTATGAAGCTAGTATCACCCTGATACCAAAATCAGACAAAAACACATCAAGGAAAGAAAACTTCAGACCAATATCCATCATGGACATACATGCAAAAATTTTTATAAAAAACTGAGAAATCAAATACAAAAACATATTTAAAAGGTATTGCACCACGATCAAGTGGGGTTCATCCTAGGTATGCAAGGTTAGTTCAACATATGGAAATCAATAAATGTAATTCATCACATCAATAGACTTAAAGACAACAATAACATGATTATCTCAACAGATGAAAAAGAAAAAGAGAATAGAAAAAGTATTTGACAAAATACAGCATTCATTCATGTACAAAACACTAGAAAAACTAAGGATAGTAGGAACATACCTCAATATTGTAAAAACTATATATGCTAAACCCAAAGCTAACATCATCCTAAAAGGAGACAAACTGAAACCTCTAAAAACTGGAACAAGACAGGGATGCCCTCTTTTACCACCTACACTCTAATTACTCCAGCTAGATCCTGGAAACTCTAGCCAGAGTAATTAGAAGATTAAATTATTATAATTAAAAAGGATACAAATAGGAAAAGAAGAACTCAAACTATCCCTATTTGCTGATGACATGATTCTATATTTGGAAGACCCAAAAAAACTCTACTAGAAAACTTCTAGAACTCATAAATGTATTCAGTAAAATAGCACACTATAAAATTAATACCCATAAACCAAATGCACTTCTATATATCAGTGATGAATCAATTGAAAGAGATTAGGAAAACTACCCCATTCACAATATCCTCAAAAACAATAAAATGTTTGGGAATCAATCTAACAAAAGAGGTGAAAAACCTCTACAATGAAAATTACAGAACTTTAAAGAAAACAAATTAAAAAGACCTTAGAAGATGGAAAGATCTTTCATGTTCTTGAGTATGCAGAATTAATATTGTCAAATGGCCATACTACCAAAAGCACTATACATATTTAATGAAATTCCTGTTAGGTTTCCAATGACATTCTTCATGGAAACAGAAAAATCTGTCATGAAATTCATTTGGAAAAACAAGAGCCCCAGAATAGCCAAAGCAATCCTCAGTGAGAAAAGTGAAACAGGAGGCATAATAATATCAGAAATTAAAGTATACTATAGAGCTATACTAACAAAAATAGCATGGTACTGAAATCAAAACAGACATGAATAGCAATGGTACAGAACCAAATACTTAGAGACAAACCTACATAAATATCTGTTATTGCATACTAGACAAAGCTGCCATAAATATACATTGGAGAAAAGATAGCCTCTTCAACAAATGGTGCTGGGAAAACTGGAAATCCTATCTCTCACCTTGTACAAACTCAACTCAAAGTGGATCAAGGACCAACCTAGGCATTAGACCAGAGACCCTGTACCTACTATAAGAAAAAGTAGGCCTAATTCTCCATCATGTCAGTTTAGGAACCAAATTCCTCAACAAGACTCCTAAAGCACAAGAAGTAAAATCAAGAATCAATAATTGGGATGGATTCAAACTGAAAAGCTTCTTCACAGAAAAGGAAACAATTGAGAATATAAACAGAGAGCTTCCTAAATGGGAGAATAACTTTGCCATCTTCACCTCAAATAGAACATTAATTTCCAGGACATATAAAGAACTCAAGGGTTCTGTAGTTTTCATTGTATAGATCTTTCATTCTTTTGTTAAGTTGATTCCCAAGTATCTTATTTTTTTGAGGTTATTGTGAATGAGGTAGTTTTCCTCATTTCCTTCTCAGAGGCTTTGTCACTGATATACAGAAATGCCTTTGATTTATGGGTGTTGATTTTATATCCTGCTACTTTGCTGAATTCATTTGCTAGTTCTAGAATTTTTCTGGTGGAGTTTTTTTTTTTTTTTTTTTTTTTTTTAGGTATAGAATCATATGGTCAGCAAATAGTGTTAATTTAAGTTCTTCATTTCCTATACATATCCCTTTGATTTCTTTTGTCTGTCTAATTGCTCTGGCCAGTGTTTCAAGAACAGTGTTGAATAGAAGTAGTGAAAGAGGGCATCCCTGTCTTGTTCCTGTGTTTAGAGGGAATGCCTTCAGTTTTTTTTATTGTTGGTAGTTGAAAACATTACACAGTTCTTAATATATTATATTTCACAGTTTGATTCAAGTGGGTTTTGAACTCCCATTTTTACCCCATATACAGATTGCTGTATCACATCAGTTACACTTCCATTGATTTACATATTGTCATTCTAGTGTCTGATGTATTCTGCTGTCTGTCCTATTCTCTACTATCGCCCCTCCCCTCCCCTCCCCTCCCCTCCCCTCCCCTCCCCTCCCCTCCCCTCTTCTCTCTCTACCCCCTCTACTGTAAATCATTTCTTCCACTTGTATTATTCTTCTCTTACCTCTCCTTTCCTCTTATATGTAATTTTGTATAACCCTGAGGATCAACTTCCATTTTCATGCAATTTCCCTTCTCTCTCCCTTTCCCTCCCACCTCTCATCCCTGTTTAAAGTTAATCTCCTTCTCTAGCTCTTTGTCCCTACCCTGTCCTTAGTTACTCCCCTTATATCAATGAAGTCATTTGGCATTTGTTTTTTAAGGATTGGCTAGCTTCACTTAGCATAATCTGCTCTAATGCCATCCATTTCCCACACATGCCATGATTTTGTCATTTTTTAGTGCTGAGTAATACTCCATTGTGTATAAATGCCACATTTTTTTATCCATTCATCTATTGAAGGGCATCTAGGTTGGTTCCACAATCTTGCTATCGTGAATTGTGCTGCTATGAACATCGATGTAGCAGTGTCCCTGTAACATGCTCTTATTAGGTCTTTAGGGAATAGACCAAGAAGGGCAATAGCTGGGTCAAATGGTGGTTCCATTCCCAACTTTGCAAGAAATCTCCATACTGCTTTCCAAATTGGCTGCACCAATTTGCAGTCCCACCAACAATGAACAAGTGTACCCTTTTCCCAACATCCTCTCCAGCACTTGTTGTTGTTGGACTTCCTAATGGCTGCCAATCTTACTGGAGCGAGATGGTATCTTAGGGTGGTTTTGATTTGCATTTCTCTGACTACTAGCGATGGTGAGCATTTTTTCATGTACTTATTGATTGATTGTATGTCCTCCTCTGAGAAGTGTCTGTTCAGGTCCTTGGCCCATTTGTTGATTGGGTTATTTGTTATCTTATTGTCTAATTTTTTGAGTTCTTTGTATACTCTGGATATTAGGGCTCTATCTGAAGTGTGAGGAGTAAAGATTTGTTCCCAGGATGTAGGCTCCCTGTTTACCTCTCTTATTGTTTCTTTTGCTGAGAAAAAACTTTTTAGTTTGAGTAAGTCCCATTTGTTGATTCTAGTTGTTAACTCTTGCACTATGGGTGTCCTATTGAGGAATTTGGAGCCTGACCCCACAGTATGTAGATCATAGCCAACTTTTTCTTCTATCAGATGCCGCATCTCTGATTTAATATCAAGCTCCTTGATCCATTTTGAGTTAACTTTTGTGCATGGTGAGAGAAAGGTATTCAATTTCATTTTGTTGCATATGGATTTCCAGTTTTCCCAACACCATTTGTTGAAGATGCTATCCTTCCTCCATTGCATGCTTTTAGCCCCTTTATCAAATATAAGATAGTTGTAATTTTGTGGATTGGTTTCTGTGTCCTCTATTCTGTACCACTGGTCCACCCGCCTGTTTTGGTAGCAGTACCATGCTGTTTTTGTTACTGTTGCTCTGTAGTATAGTTTGAAGTCTGGTATCGCTATACCGCCTGATTCACACTTCCTGCTTAGCATTGTTTTGCTATTCTGGGTCTTTTATTTTTCCATATGAACTTCATGATTGTTTTATATATTTCTACAAGAAATGCTGTTGGGATTTTGATTGGCATTGCACTGAACTTATAGAGAACTTTTGGTAATATCACCATTTTGATGATGTTAGTTCTGCCTATCCATGAACAGGGTATATTTTTCCATCTTCTAAGGTCTTCTTCTATATCTCTCTTTAGGTTTCTGTAGTTTTCATTGAATAAGTCTTTTACCTCTTTTGTTAGGTTGATTCCCAAGTATTTTATTATTTTTGAGGATATTGTGAATGGAGTGGTTGTCCTCATTTCCATTTCAGAGGATTTGTCGCTGATATACAGGAATGCCTTTGATTTATGCGTGTTGATTTTATATCCTGCCACTTTGCTGAATTCATTTATTAGCTCTAATAGTTTCTTTGTAGACCCTTTTGGGTCTGCTAGGTATAGAATCATGTCATCTGCAAATAGTGATAATTTAAGTTCTTCTTTTCCTATTTTTATGCCTTTAATTTCTTTTGTCTGTCTAATTGCTCTGGCCAGTGTTTCGAGAACTATGTTGAACAGAAGTGGTGAGAGAGGGCATCCCTGTCTTGTTCCAGATTTTAGAAGGAATGCCTTCAGTTTTTCTCCATTCAGAATGATGCTAGCCTGAGGCTTAGCATAGATTGCTTTTACAGTGTTGAGGTATGTTCCTGTTATCCCTAGTTTTTCGAGAGTTTTGAACATAAAGGGATGCTGTACTTTGTCGAATGCTTTTTCCGCATCTATCAAGATGATCATATGGTTCTTATTTTTAAGTCTATTGATGTGGTGAATAACATTTACTGATTTCCATATATTGAACCAGCCTTGCATCCCAGGGATGAATCCTACTTGATCATGGTGCACAATTTTTTTGATATGTTTTTGTATCCGATTTGCCAGAATTTTATTGAGGATTTTTGCATCTAGGTTCATTAGAGATATTGGTCTGTAGTTTTCTTTCTTTGAAGTGTCTTTGTCTGGTTTAGGAATCAGGGTGATGTTGGCCTCGTAGAATGAATTTGGAAGTTCTCCCTCTTTTTCTGTTTCCTGAAATAGCTTGAAAAGTATTGGTATTAGTTCCTCTTTAAAGGTTTTGTAAAACTCTGCTGTATACCCATCGGGTCCTGGGCTTTTCTTAGATGGTAATCTTTTGATGGTTTCTTCTATTTCCTCAATTGATATTGGTCTATTTAGGTTGTCTATATCCTCCTGACTCAATCTGGGCAGATTATATGACTTAAGAAATTTATTGATGCCTTCACTATCTTCTATTTTATTGGAGTATAAGGATTCAAAATAATTTCTGATTATCTTCTGTATTTCTGAAGTGTCTGTTGTGATATTGCCTATTTCATCCCGTATGCTAGTAATTTGAGTTCTCTCTCTTCTTCTCTTCGTTAGCATGGCTAAGGGTCAGTCGATTTTATTTATTTTTTCAAAGAACCAACTTTTAGTTTTGTCAATTTTTTCAATTGTTTCTTTTGTTTCAATTTCATTAATTTCAGCTCTGATTTTAATTATTTCTTGCCTTCTACTTCTTTTGCTGTTGTTTTGCTCTTCTTTTTCTAGGATTTTGAGATGAAGTATGAGATCATTTATTTGTTGGTTTTTTCTTTTTTTAAGGAATGAACTCCAAGCAATGAATTTTCCTCTTAGAACTGCTTTCAATGTGTCCCATAGATTCCGATATGTTGTGTCTGTGTTTTCATTTAACTCTAAGAATTTTTAAATTTCCTCCTTGATGTCTTCTAAAACCCATTGATCATTCAGTAACCTATTGTTCATTCTCCAAGTGATTCATGATTTTTCCTTCCTTCTTTTATCATTGATTTTCAGTTTCATTCCATTATGATCAGATAAGATGCATGGTATTATCTCTACTCCTTTATATTGTCTAAGAGTTGCCCTGTGTCATAATATATGATCTATTTTTGAGAAGGATCCATGTGCTGCTGAGAAAAAAGTGTAACTGCTTGATGTTGGGTGGTATATTCTATATATGTCAATTAAGTCTAGGTTGTTAATTGTGTTATTGAGTTCTATAGTTTCCTTATTCAACTTTTGTTTGGAAGATCTGTCCAGTGGTGAGAGAGGTGTGTTGAAGTCTCCTATGATTATTGTATGGTGGTCTATTAGACTCTTGAACTTGAGAAGAGTTTGCTTGATGAACATAGCAGCATCGTTGTTTGGGGCATATATATTTATGATTGTTATGTCTTGTTGGTGTATGGTTCCCTTGAGCAGTATGTAGTGTCCCTCTTTATCCCTTTTGATTAACTTTGGCTTGAAATCTATTTTATTTGATATGAGTATGGACACTCCTGCTTGTTTCCGCAGTCCATATGAGTGATATGATTTTTCCCAACCTTTCACCTTCAGTCTATGTATGTCTTTTCCTATCAAATGCGTCTCCTGTAGGCAGCATATTGTTGGGTCTTGTTTTCTGATCCATTCAACTAGCCTGTGTCTCTTAATTGGTGAGTTTAAGCCATTAACATTTAGGGTTATTATTGAGATATGGGTTGTTCTTCCAGCCATATTTGTTTATTAATGTTACTAAACCTGATTTGTTTTCCTCTTTGATTATTTTCCCCCCTTTACTGTCCTACCTACCACTGTTGGTTTTCATTGTTATTTTCCATTTCCTGTTCCTGTAATGTTTTGCCAAGGATTTTTTGAAGAGATGGTTTTCTAGCTGCAAATTCTTTTAACTTTTGTTTATCGTGGAAGGTTTTAATTTCATCTTCCATCCTGAAGCTTAATTTCGCCGGATACACGATTCTTGGTTGGAACCAATTTTCTTTCAGTGTTTGAAATATGTTATTCCAGGATCTTCTAGCTTTCAGAGTCTGTGTTGAAAGATCAGCTGTTATCCTGATTGTTTTACCCCTAAATGTAATCTGCTTCCTTTCCCTTGTAGCTTTTAAAATTCTCTCCTTATTCTGTATGTTGGGCATCTTCATTATAATGTGTCTAGGTGTGGATCTCTTATGGCTTTGCACATTCGGCGTCCTGTAGGCTTCTAGGATTTGGGATTCTGTCTCATTCTTCATGTCTGGGAAGTTTTCTCGTATTATTTCATTGAATAGATTGTTTATTCCTTTGGTTTGGAGCTCTGTGCCTTCCTGTATCCCAATGACTCTTAATGACTCTTAGTCTTTTAATATTATCCCATAATTCTTGGATGTTCTGCTCATGGTTTCTTAGCAGACTTGCTGAACTGTCTATGTTCTTTTCAAGTTGAAATACTTTGTCTTCATTGTCTGATGTTCTGTCTTCTAAGTGATCTACTCTGCTGGTAGTATTCTCAATTGAGTTTTTAAGTTGGTTTATTGCTTCCTGCATTTCTAGGATTTCTATTTGTTTGTTTTTTATTACCTCTAACTCCCTGTGAAATTGATCTTTTACTTCCTGGATTTGTTTATGTAGTTCCTTGTCAATGTGATCTTTCATTGTCTGATTTTGCTGTCTCATGTCTTCCTTGAGACTCCAGATCATCTGAAGCATGTATATCCTGAATTCTTTGTGTGACATTCCATCTGTTGCAGCTATTACCTGTTCTAGAGTTGAGTTGACCTGCATTGATTGTGGTCCTTTCTTTCCTTGTCTTTTCAAACTGCTCGCGTTTCTTTCTGCTTGGTGATACTGTTGTGTTTTTGAAATTTTCCCTCTTTTTATTTATATTGCTCTTGTATAGTTGAAAAAACTCCCTTGCAGGGCAGGTAGTGGCTGTGCTCCTCCTCCAATTGAGGTGATCTGTCTAACACACTGGTAGGCCGCTAGGTCTGCTCTGCCAGTCGGTCGCAGGTCCGCCTACCCTGCGGGCGAGTGGGGCAGCTCTGTCACTCCGCAGGTTGCTGGGCCTGACCTGCTGGTGGTTCGCAGGTCCGCCGACCTTGCAGGTGCGGGGGGAGGGGGTGGCTCTGCCCTTCAGCAGGCCACTGGGCCTGATCTGCCGGTGGTCAGAGTTCCGCCTACTTTGCAGGCACGGGGGGACGGGGCGGGCCTGCCCCTCAGCAGGCCGCTGGACCTGCTCTGCTGGTGGGTCGCAGGTCCGCCTACCCTGCAGGCGCTCGGGGCAGCTCTGTCACTCTGTAGGTTGCTGGGCCTGACCTGCCGTTGGGTGGCAGGTCCGCCTACCTCGCAGGTGCGGGGGGAGGGGGCGGCTCCGCCCCTCAGCAGGCCGCTGGACCTGCTCTGCTGGTGGGTCACAGGTCCGCCTACCCTGCAGGCGCGTGGGGCAGCTCTGTCACTCCGCAGGTTGCTGGGCCTGACCTGCTGGTGGGTCGCAGGTCCGCCGACCTTGCAGGTGCGGGGGGAGGCGGTGCCTTCAGTTTTTCTCCTTTCAAAATAATGTTGGTCTGAGGCTTAGTGTAAATAGCCTTTATGATGTTGAGCTGATCACGATTCTTATCTTTAAGTCTATTGATGGAATGAATTACATTTATTGATTTCTGTAGAAGTTGGAAAGATCTACCTTGCTCTTGGATAGGCCGAATTAATATTATCAAAATGACCATACTACCAAAAGCACTATACAGATTTAATGCAATTCCGATCAAAATCCCAATGGCATTCCTCATAGAAATAGAAAAAAGCAATCATGAAATTCATTTGGAAAAATAAGAGACCCAGAATAGCTAAATAAATCCTTAGTAGGAAGAGCAAAGCAGGTAGCATCGCTATACCAGACCTTAAACTACACTACAGAGCAATAGTAACAAAAACAGCATGGTACTGGCACCAAAACAGGCTGGTAGACCAATGGTACAGAATAGAGGACACAGAGACTAACCCACAAAATTACAATTATCTTATATTAGACAAAGATGCCAAAAACATGCATTGGAGGAAAGATAGCCTCTTCAAAAAATGGTGCTAGGAAAACTAAAAATCCATATGCAACAAAATGAAATTAAACCCCTATCTCTCACCATGCACAAAACTTAACTCAAAGTGGATCAAGGACCTAGGAATTAAACCAGAGACTCTGAGTCTACTAGAAGAAAAAGTAAGTCCTAATCTTCATCATGTGGGATTAGGCCCCAATTTCCTTAATAAGACTCCTGTGGCGCAAGAATTAAAGCCAAGAATCAATAAATGATATGAAATCAAATTAAAGTTTTTTTCTCAGCAAAACAAACAATCTGTGAGGTGAACAGAGACCCTACATCCTGGGAGCAAATCTTTACCCCTCACACATCAGATAGAGCACTAATCTCTAGGGTATATGAAGAACTCAAAAAGCTAAGCACCAAAAAAACCTAATAACCCAATCAACAAATGGGCCAAGGACCTGAACAGACACTTCTCAGAAGGGGATATACAATCAATCAACAAATATATCAAAAAATGCTCAACATCCCTAGCAATCAGAGAAATGCAAATCAAAACTACTCTAAGATATCATCTCACTCCAGTCAGAGTGGCAGCTATTATGAAGACAAACAACAATAAATGTTGGAGAGGATGTGGGAAAAAAGGTACACTCATACATTGCTGGTGGGACTGCAAATTCGTGCAGCCAATTTGGAAAGCAGTATGGAGATTCCTTGGAAAGCTGGGAACAGAACCACCATTTGACCCAGCTATCCCTCTCCTTGGATTATTACCAAAGGACTTAAAAACAGCATACTACAGGGACACAGCCACATCAATGTTTACAGCAGCACAATTCACAATAGCTAAACTGTGAAGCCAACCTTCAGTGGATGAATAGATTAAAAAAGTGGCATATATACAGAATGGAATTTTACTCAGCAATAAAAGAGATTAAAATCATGGCATCTGCAGGTAAATGGATGGCGTTGGAGAAGATAATGCTAAGTGACGTTAGCCAATCCCAAGAAACCAAATGCTGAATGTTTTTTTGATATAAGGAGGTTGACTCACAGTGGAGTAGGGAGGGGGAACATAGGAGAAATAGATGAATTCTAGATAGGGAAGAGGGGAGGGAGGGAAAGGGAGGGGGCAGGGGATTAGCAAGGATGGTGGAATGTGATGGACATTATTATCCAAAGTACATGTATGAAGACACAAATTGGGTGTCAACCTACTTTATATACAAACAGAGATATGAAAATTGTGATATATATATGTAATAAGAATTGTAATGCAAAAAAATACAGTACATATATAAAGACATGAATTGGCATGAACATACTTAATAAACAAAGATATGAAAAATTTTGTTCTATATGTGTAATAAGAATTGTAATGCATTTGCTGTTGTGTATTTAAAAAAATAAAATCAATTAAAAAAATAAAGAACCCAAAAAAGTAACATCAAAGAAACAAATAACACAATCAATAAATGGGCTAAAGAACTGAACAGACACTTCACAGAAGAAGAAATACAATCAACCAATAAATATATGAATAAATGTTCAATATCTCTAGCAATTAGAGAAATGCAAATAAAAACTACTATAAGATTTAATCTCACTCCAGTCAGAATGGCAATTATTGAGAACACAAGTAATAATAAATGTTGGTGAAGATGTGGGAGAAAGGTACACTTATAGATTGCTGATGGGACTGTAAATTGGTGCAATCATTCTAGAAAGCAGTATGGAGATTCCTCAGAAAACTTGGATTGGAAGCAAGTTATCTCACTCCTTGGTGTATACCCAGAGGATTCAAATCAGCATATTACATTGATGTGGCCACATCAATATAGCAGCTCAATTCATAATAGCTAAGCTATGGAATCAACCCAGGTGCCCTTCAACAGATGAACAGATAAAGAAAATGTGGCATATACACAATGGAGTATTGCTTAGTCATAAAGAAGAATGAAATTATGGCATTTTCCAGTAAATAAATGGAACTTAAGACTATCATGCTAAGTGAAATAAGCCAATCCCAAAAACCAAAGGCCAAAAATGTTCTCTCTGATATTCAGATGCTGACTCACATGAATGCAGGGAATGGAGGAGGGGAGGTTCACTGATTGGACAGGGTGGAGTGGGGGGAAGGGAGAAGGGATGTGATTGGTAAAGACAGTAGAATGAATCAGACATAACTTTCCTATGTTCATATATGAATATGTGGCCAGTGTAACTCCATATCATGTACAAACACAAAAATGGGAAGTTATACTCCATATATAACTCCATGTACGATATGTCAAAACACATTCTATTGCCGTGTATAATTAAAAAGAACAAATTAAAAAAGACAAAGAAAATTAGAGCTTTATAGTTATACATAGTTGTTGGGTTCATCCTGACAAACTCATACATGCAAGGAAATTGATTTCAGTTCATGAAATCCCCTTCCCCTATCCCTTTCCCCTCCCCCTTTCCCCTCCACTCTCCCATTCTCCTTCCTCTACTCTACTATAGTTCCTTTTGCTCATCTGTTAATTTATATTTGAGTGGTTATTTATGTTATCTTATTCTTCCCTCCCTCTTTCTTTTATTTTATTCTAGCTTTTACATGAAAGAAAATGTTTGAGCTTTGAGTTTCTGAGTTTGACTTATTTCATTTAGCATGATATTCTTCATTTCTATCCATTTATAGGCAAATACTATAGTTTCTTTTCCTTTTTTTTGGTTCTGAGGATTGAACTTAGTGGATGCTTAACCAATGAGTCACATCCCCAATCTTTTTTTAAAATTATTTTTATTAGAGACAGGGTCTTGCTGATTTTGCTTAGGTCCTCACTAATTTGCTGAGGCTGGCTTTGAACTCACAATCTTCCTGCTTTAGTCTCCCGATCTGCTGGGATTACAGGTGTACACCACTGCACCCAGCATCAACCATAATTTCATTCTTCTTTATGGCTGAGTAGAACTCCATTGTGTGTGTGTGTATATATATCTATATCTATCTATCTATAAATATATACAGATATAGATACACACACAAACACACACACACACACACACACACACACATATATATATATATATATATGTATGTAGAAAAATATATATCTTTTGGGAAAATAGCAAGGAGTGGGGGTCATATGGTGGTTCCATCCCAATTTTTTTTTGAATTTCCATATTGCTTTTCATAGTGGTTGTACTAGTTTGCAAAAGCAAAAGCACACAAGTGTACTTTTCTCCCCACAACCTTGCCAGCATTTATTATTGTTTGTATTCTTCATTATTAGATACTTTATTTTTTAAAAGTTTCCCCCAAAATCCAAATTGTCACTAAGCAGCAACTCTATTCTTACTGGGAGAAAAATCAAATATTTTGCAACTATGTTCGGAAATTCTGGAATTAAGGAGACACAGGCTATTATGGAAAGAGCTGAATTCAGGATGAAAAGAAAATTAAGTTTCTCAAGTCTGAAAATACAAGGCTTCAAGGCAAAGATACAACTACTTTTGAGTTTATTGCAAGAATATCCTTTAAGGAGTCTTCTGTATCTTTTGAGAAAAAGCCAGGGTCTAGTATAATGCCTACCTTCTCATCAGAGGTTACAGAAGTCTGGAGAAAACTTGTCACAGATTGCATAGAAGCTGATGGGCCTGACATATTCAATATCCACCATTCCCCATCAGCACACCTTCCATAAGTACTTCACAAACAATATAGAAGACAAAGTTCCCACAAAATGGCTTGGGAGCAGAATGTGATCCTAAGGAGTCCCTGTAGCTTGGACCATGCTTATGATCTAGCTCCAGTAGCCTTTTATTTATGTATTTATGTATTTATTTAAAATATCTCTTTATCACAGGAATTGACAAAACTCAGCAGCAAAAAATGTGCTATCTTTGTGGAACACCTCCTCAAAAGCCATTCTCAAGTCTATAATGATACTCCTCTACAAGACACTCATATGTGAACAAACAATATAACAAGAAAATAATCCTATTTTCATCAGAACCTATTTTTAAAGGTCATGATTCTGAAAGTGAAAGGAAAAATGGGATTGTGAGTAGCAAATATATTGAATAAATAGTAATAAAAATATTTTTCCACAGTTTAAGATGCTAGAATGAGAAGTATTGGGTTGGAGCATGCTTCCTGGGAAGAAGGATGAAAACAGGATTAGACAGACTTACTAATTTGGACAAGGAAACTTGCAGAGTGAAATATGCAATTGAAAAAGGAGAAATGGGATGATAAAATCTTAATGTAAGATGCATGAGAGCAACTGTGAAATGTCAAGAGCAAGTATGAAAGTATCTCAAAAAAGTGTTCCCTGAAATGGCACTCTTATTCCTAATGAAAACTGATCTTCTCCAGAATCCTCCACTTCCATAAATGGCCTTGTCATCAATGCAACTAAATCCAGACCCCTTAGAATCAGACTCAATTTTCCCTGTCATTTCACATATCCAATATAGCATTAGAAAGTCCCTGCTTTGTCATATTGGCTGCCTTGGAAACCTAAGCTTTTCTTGAAAAACTTTCCTTGAAAACCTAAGCTTTTTAAACATGCTGCTTTCTCAGCCTGGAATGCTTGTCCCCCAGCTCTTAATACTCATTTTAGCTCAGAGGTTGCTTTCTCAGAAGCCTTCCATCAGCCCTTGATCTGAAGTATACCTTCCTCTCCAGACAGCTATCCCAAAGTCTGGTTTATTTCCTTCATAGTAGCTTTTTAAACCAACCTTGTGTATTTATCTGTTTTACATGCTTATTGTTTATCTTTACCCACTTGAATGAAGGTTTAGCCTTTTCTGAATGGGTACATGTTGAATTCCAAATGGGTACATGTGTGGCAGGTCTCAAGCAATATTGACCGCACAATTATCAGGAGAAAACTTCTGTGATGCTTTCTACAGTACCTCTAAGCAATTAATTCAGGGGCTCATATAGAATCTTGTGCATTTAACTCAACTTTTGTGCTTTCAATTATGATAGGGGAACAAGTGCTAGGGTTCTGAGAACAGAATCTAGGTCCTAGCTCTCACATTACATTCAGCACCCTGTTCTACATCTGTGTTTTTGCCTACTTCCCCTTAGGATACTGCTGATGTATTCTTCAAGGGCTTGGATGGTCTTACTCTTTTTTGCATCTTAGTACCCAGAACTAATAGTGACTCCTCAGTTGACATTTGTATAAACGATGGTAGAAATAAGACTTGTGGCTTCAGATTTTTACAAAACATGCAGAGAACAGGCAGGGTAAACACATAATCTATGACTTGATTTTGACCTTTCAATTTGTTCTTCTGAAGAACAAAACCACAGGTCCTATACTTGGTATAGATGATGTAAAATTAAAAGAAGAAGAGAAATAGCAGAACTACTTTGCTGCCATTTTAATTTTATTGGTATGTGGAAAGGATGGGAAAATATTGTGGAAAAACAACATAAAAAGTATAAGAAAAGACAGGGACAGAATGAAAAAGCATGGTTTTGGTTTAAGTTCCCAGAGGGACACAACAGCTTTCTGGGAAACTTCTGAGCAAAAAAGAGACCAACAGTGTTATATATGGTTCTCTATAACAGAAGCAGTAGCCATGAAAAGAAGTTACCAGATAGTGAAGTTAACTGACAGTGAAGACAGTTCCATGTGTTATGGTTTGGATATGAGGTGTCTCCTAAAAGCTCATGTGTGAGACAATGTAAGAAGGTTTATAAAATAAATGATTGGATTATGATAATCTTAACCAAATCAATGAACTAATCCCTTTGATGGGATCAATCTCAGTTGATGGGTTTAATTAATCTCAGTTGATGGGATTAACTGAGTGGTAACTGAAGGCAAGTTGGGTGTGGCTGGAGAAGATGGGGCATTGGGGGCATTCCTTTGGGGTATATATTTTGTATATAATGAGTGGAGTCTCTCTCTCTGCTTTCTGACCATCTTGTGAATGGCTTCCCTCCACCATACTCTTCTGCCATAATATTCATCCTCACCTTGAGCCCTGAGGAAGGGAGCCAGTTATCAATGGACTGAGACCTTTGAAACTATGAGCCCTCAAAAAAACTTTTTTCCTCTATAATTGTTCTGGTTGAATTTTTTAGTCATAGCAGCGAAAATGCTGACTAAAAGACCATGTCAACTAGAATCACCCAGCAATGCAAAAACAGGGTACATTGTCAGGGAACTTGTTTGAGTAGAGGTTCTGACAGGTGGCCTAGACCATGGAAAAATCAAGTTACTTCCTAAGGCTAAGGTTTTTAAATGATCTTCTTTTCAATATACCCACATACATTTAGTTCTTTTTAATAAAATATTCCAAAAAATACTGTTTAGTAACCACCAAAGAAGGAAACAGTGTTAGAAAATCTTAATTCTAATCAATATTATTATCAACATTGGCTTAGAAGGCATTAACAATATTTTAGCCAGTGGACTGGACTGATACTGATCTGGCAAGAGAAAATGACCAGCAGCCAAGTATACACTATCCTTCCTTCCCACTTCAGTATTATCAGGAATAAAGATCTTCTGGGCACAATTGAGGTAAAGAAACAGAAATTATGTGGATCAAAGCAGTCATTCCTGAAAGCAGGATATCTACACTTGTTTTGCACACTATACCACTGAAATTACTCACATTAACTTCAGGTTTGGTCTCCTTATGTATGGTAAGCTCAATACATTACCCGCATAGCTTCCTGAATATGGTCCTGCCGAATCAATTCTGCTGAACAGTCCATATACCACTTCAAACAGCGGATGAGCTCCCTAGAAAAGAGAAAAGTTACAGAGATCCCACTTCAGTCTAAAGGCAATGCAGACTAAAATGTTTAATTAGTCAAACAGGAAATTCAGCACTGAATTAGTCAAATAGAAAATAATATTCTGTTGATGAGCTAGAATGAGATAATGAATCCATTTCAGCTGTGAAATTTTGAGATTATCTGAGACAAATATTCCTTACCCATCTGAGACAAATATTCCTTACCCATAGGCATTGCTACATTTTAATCAGCAATTACCATCACTCTTTCCCATTCTCCTCTTCTCAAAGACTTGGACTGAATGTATACTTTGTTTCCCTTTAAAGCCTGTCTTCAGAACATACAGCACTGATTGGTAAACAATGGACTCTGAATTAAAGCAAATAGTTCCATATGTCATCCCATCCCATCTACTTCATTTCCTGAGGACTGAGTCACCTGAGAGGAATGGAATTTCTGGGTCAGTAGGTCTACATATTTATATGGCAAGAGACCATAGAAGAAAGAAAGAGTGCAGATTGTGGTCACATCTGAGACCAATCAGTATCTAGTCCTGCATCCTTAGGCAAGTTATGTCCTTCACTGTGCCTCACTCATTCTTTTAATTTAAAATATGGAGAAAATAACAGTACATCTCAAACACAAAGTACTTAGTGCAGTATCTGCTCTCCAAAATTATATCAAAGTATCAGAATTCCAATGACTCCACAGCATTGCCACTGTTGGGTTTTATTTATGTTTCAACAACTGTGCTATTAATTTCACTTAGGAATAAATATAACTAAGGAGGTAAAAGATCTCTACATTGAAAATTATAAAACACTGAAGAAATAAATTGAAGAAGAACTTACAAGATGAAAAGACCTAACATGTTCATGAATAGTCAGAATTAATATCTTCAAATGATCATATTACCAAAAGCAATCTACAGATTCAATGAAATCCCCATCAAAATTCCAATGACAATCTTCACAGCACTAAAATTTACATGGAAGAATAAAAGAGTCAGGATGGCCTAAGCAATCCTGTGCAACAAGAGTGAGACTGGAGGCATCACAATACCTGATATCAATTTATACTATAGAGCTATAGAAACAAAAAGAGCATGATGTTGGCATAAAATCAGGTATGAAGGCCAATGAAATATACTAGAAAACACAGAAACAAACCTACATAAATTCAGTCATTTGATCCTTGACAAACTTGACAAAAGCATACTTTAGAGAAAAGATAACATGTTAAACAAATTGGTGCTGAGAAAACTGGATAGCTATATGTAGAAGAATAAAACTAGATTTCCTACCTCTCACCCTGCACAAAAATCAACTCAAAGTGGGCCAAAGACCTAGGAATTATGTCAGAAACAGTGAAACAGCTAGAATAAAACATAGGAACAATACTCCAACACACAGGCATGTGTTGCCTGTGTGTTGGTCATGGGTACCAACAACCTTAGTAAGACTCCTGAAGCTCGAGAAATAAGACCAAGAATCAATAAGTGGGATAGCCTTAAATAGCTTCTGGGTTGGGGATACAGATTGGTGGTCAAGTACTTTCCTAGCATGCAAGAAGCCCAGCAACACAGGGGGAAATATCTGGATAAATGAAAAAGCTTCTACATGGCAAAGGGAAAAATCAAGAACACGAAGAGAGAGCTACAGAATGGGAGAAAAATCTTTGCTTGTTATGTGGTATATACACAATGAAGTTCTACTCAGCCATAAAGAATAAACAAATTATGTCATTACTGGCAATGCATAAAACTGGAAAGCATCATGCTAAGTGAAATAAACCAGACTTAGAGAATCAAAGGTTGAATATTTTCTCTCATATATGGAAGCTAAAGAGAAAAAAAGAAATTTAAAAAAGAGGATCTCAATAATAGAAGGGAGATCAGTATAGTAGAAGCAGGGGACCAAGGAGGAGGGAGGAGAGGAAGAACAGGGGAGTAAAGTTGACTGAATCATGCTATGTGCATGTAATGAATATATCACAATGCATTCCAATTTTCTATATAACTAAAATGCACCAATTAAAAAACAATTAAGTAAATAGAAGGAAGATTAATAGAGTAAAGAAGAACAGGGGTGGAGAAGGAGAGGGAAAGGGGTAGCATTGGGATTGAAGTGGAGAAAATTATGTTATATGCATTTATGAATATGTCAAAATGAATCCCATTGTTATTTATAATTGTAATGAACTAAAAAATAAAAAACAATTTTAATTTGTGCTAATTTCATAAAAGAAATGGTTATTTCTTATTGTTTCAATTGTCTTAGATAATATGTTTCCCATATTTGTTTACCAATTACATTATTTTTTTTTTTAGTGACTGTCTATTTTTTTGGCATTTACTTGAGAGTACTGTATTTAACTACTAGATGTTTCTCATAGGAAAAGTAAGACTTATTATTAGCAACTTCACCATCATTTCTTAGAAGGAAAAGTACACCAACTATGTAATAAACTATGGTTTAAAATGTCAGCCGAAAGCCCGCAGTTAACATCATACCCAAAAGTGAAAGACTGAAAGCTTTTCCTCTAAGATCAAGAATAAGACAAGGATGCTTGCTTTTGCCACTTTTTTCCCCAACATGTGCTGGGATTTCAACCCAGAGCAATAATTAAGAAAAAATAAATAAAAGGTACCTAAATTAGAAAGCAGAATGAAAAATTATCTCTGTTTTCAGGTGACATGATCTCAAATGTACAAACACTAAAGACTCTACAAGAGGCTAGTTGCAGTGGTGCATGCCTATAATTTCAGGAATTTGGGAGGCAGAGGCAGGAGAATTGCAAATTTGCAGCCAACCTTGACAACATAGCAAGACCCCAACTCAAAAAAAAAGTGCTGGGGATGTAGCTCAGTAGTAGACTACCCATGGATTCAATCCCCAGTGCTGGGGGAAAAAAGTTAGACTAATAATGAATTCAGCAAAGTTTCGGACACAGAACAACACAGAAAAATGAGTTGTGTTTCTGTATACTAACAATGAACAATCTGAAAAAATTCCATTTATAATAGCATCAAAAGGAATAAAATATTAGGAATTAAGGTAAGGAGGTGAAAGACTTGTACACAAATAGCTACCCAATGTTGCTGAAAGAAATTAAAGAAAAGACCTATACATGGAAAGACATCCCATGTTCATATATTGAAAGACTTAATGTTGCTAACATGTCAATACTTTTTTCTTTCAGAAATAGAAAATGCCATGCTAAGATTCATATGGAATCTCAAGGACCCAGAATAGCCAAAACAATCTTGAAGAAAAAGAACAAAAGTCTCATACTTCTTGATTTCAAAACTTAGTATAAAGCTATTGAAATTAAAACAATGTTGTACTGACATAAAGACAGATATCTACAATAGTGGGATAAAACATCCCGGAAAACCTTCCCATGGATGGCCAAATAATTTTCAACAAGAATGTCTAGTCCATTCAATGAGAAAAAGACCAACAAATGATACTGGGAAAATTGTATATCCATGTGCGAAATGAATAAAGTTTGAAACTTTTCTTTTACAATATACAAAATCAACTCAAAATGGAGCTAAAACTAGACAAAAAAACCTCCTGAAAGAAAACAGGGGGAAAGCTTCATGACACTGGATTTAGCAATGATTATTTATATATCATACAACTTACATCCGGAGAATATAAAGAACTCCTATATCTCTATGACAACAACAACAACAACAAAAATCTGATTAAAAAATAACAAAAGATAAATAGATATGTCTCCAAAGAAGTCATATAAATGGCCAATAAGCAAACAAAAAGATACTCAACATCACTAAGTATTAGGGAAATACAAATGCAAATGACAAAAAGATATCACTTCCCACTAATTAGGATGGCTACTATCAAAAAACCAGGTAATGGGGCTGGTGATAGAGCTCAGTTGGTAGAGTGCTTGCCTCCCATGCACAAGGCCTTGAGTTCAATGCCCAGCACCACACACACACACACACACACACACACAAAACAAACAAACAAACAAGCAAAAAAGCCCCAAACAAACAAAAAACAAACAGGTAATAGCAAGTATCAGTGAGATGTGGAGAAATTATAACCTATGTGTTCTGTTGGGAATATAAAATGGTGTAGCTACTATTGAAAACAGTATGGTCATTTCTCAAAAAATTAAACAGACAGAATTTCCATATGATCCAGACATTCATTCCACTTTTGAGTGAATACCTAAAGAAGTAAAATCAGGGTCTTGAAAATATATTTGTAGAGGTCTGACCTACACTGCGTGGCCTGCCAACCCAGAGAGGAACACAACCCTGTGGTTTCCTATTCACCAACATGTGGCTCCACCCAAACTGCCTCCATTTTGGGACATTATAGTCATAGCCCTCACCATGTAGTAATCTCCACCACAGGACATCAAACAGGGCCAAGAGGCAGCTGCCCAATGCAGTACTGCATGCCACACTGCAGCATCACTAAATAGGCCACCCAAATGCCATGGTACAGCCCATCCTTCCAGCCCCATCTCTGAAAGTGGTTGCCTCCATCTTGGGACACCTCCACTGCCATTTTGGGTTACTTATGCTGCCTCCTCCACCATCTTTAGTTGGGGCAGCTTCCACCTTGGGACACTGACTAGGATCTGGAAGCCCAACATCAAGGTACCTACAGGCTTGATGCTACTGCCACCACCAACTAGGGGACATGGCCGCTTCTATCTAGGGACAACAACCAGGACTTGGAAAACCATCACCAAGGCCCACTGCACCAGAGATATTTCTACTAGGTACGTTAACAGACGCTATCCTATTGCAGAGGTACTGGGGAGCCCTGGATGGGGTTGCCTCTCTTGTTTTTCCTCCTGCTAACAGCCAACTTCTTTTGACTACCTTTAATTAGTCCTATAATCTAATACCTCTATATTCTCATGTCCTACTTCATAAACATCACAGCCTACCCCTCTCTCTGTCTACCATTAGAAACTGTAAACCATTATGCAAACTTACTGGTTATATGGTAGAGGATAACTGAACTCATCATTTCTGTTTATAGCTTCCAAATAGAAGCTAATTGATTTATGGCTGCATATTGGTTGTATTGGGTGCTATAAACATTGATATACCCTCCCCTCACTTAAAGGTGAGATATTGGCAAACTGCAGGGATACTACAAGACTATAAGGTAGAAGCTGCAATACCTTAGATCTGCACTGCAAGAGAGGAAGACACATAGACAACATGAAAAAACAAGAGAGAAAGTACCCCAAACCAAGATACTACAACAATAGAATCCATCAACAGTGCAGTAGATGAAATGTCAGAGAAGGAATTCTGAATGTACATAATTAAAATGATCTGCGAATTAAAGAATGATCTAAGTGAGCAAATACAGGCAAAATTGATCACTCTCAACAAAGAGATAAGAGAGCAAATACAGGTAGCAGATGATTATTTCAAGAAAGAGATGGAGATTCTGAAAAACAAACAAACAAACAGAAATCCTGTAAATAAAAGGAAACAATAAACCAAACAAAAAACTCAAGCATCACCAACAGACTAGATCACCTGGAAAACAGAACCTCAGACAATGAATACAAAATATACAATCTTGAAAATAAAGTTGACCACACAGTGAAGATGGTAAGAAACTATGAACAGAACATCCAAGAATTATGGGATAACATCAAAAGACCAAATCTAAGATTTATCAGGATAGAGGGAGGCACAGAGATTCAAACCAAAGGAATGCACAATCTCTTCAATGAAATTGAAAGAACGAACAAGGCTCATTCTCGGAGCAAATGCCCGTTTATTGAGGAACAGATCTGCATATTTATAGAGCCAGGGGTCGTTTGACAGTTGGCATGGGGTGCTTTCTGATTTGTGGGTAGGATCAGGTGAGCCAGCAGGGCTAGTCTGATTGGTGGGTAAGGATCATGTGAGCCAGCAGGGCTCACCACTGGACCGCAGGATCATGTGAGCCAGCAGGGCACACCATTGGACGGCTCTTCTTGGGGGATGGGAAGTTAGTCTTTGGAGCCCGGTTGACTCCCAACAGAAATAATATCAGAAAATTTCCCAAACATGAAGAATGAATTGGAAAATACAAGAGGCTTACAGGATATCAGATGTATAAAATCACAACAGATCTACACCAAGGCACATTATAATGAAAATGCCTAGAATGCAGAATAAGGATAGAATTTTAGAGGCTGCAAGAGAGGAATCAGATTACATATAGGGGAAGACCAATTTGGATCTCAGCAGATTTTTCAACACAGACCCTCAAAGCAAGAGATCTGGAAAAATATATATCAAGCTCTGAAATAAAATGAATGCCAAGCAAGAATTTTATATCCAGCAAAATTAAGCTTTAGATTTGATGATGAAATAAACAAGAGTTAAAAGAATTTACAGCAAGAAGGCCGGCACTACAGAATATTCTTGGCAAAATATTCCATGAAGAGGAAATGAAAAACAACAATGAAAAATCTGCAAAGGGAAGAACTACACTAAAGGAAAGTCCAATCAAAGAAGAAACCATGTGATGTTAAAAACCAAAAATAAACTAAAATGACTGGGAATACAAACCATGTCTTAATAATAACCCTGAATGTCAATGGCCTAAATTCATCAATTAAAAGACATAGACTGTGGTGAGGATGCAGGGAAAAAGGTACACTCATACATTGCTGGTGGGACTGCAAATTGGTGCAGCCAATTTGAAAAGCAGTATGGAGATTCCTTGGAAAGCTGGGAATGGAACCACCATTTGACCCAGCTATTCCCCTTCTCGGACTATACCCAAAATACCTAAAAAGAGCATACTACAGGGACACAGCCACATCCATGTTTATAGCAGCACAATTCACAACAGCTAGACTGTGGAACCAACCTATATTCCCTTCAATAGATGAATGGATTAAAAAAGTGGCATTTATATAGAATGGAATATTACTCAACACTAAAAAATAACAAGATCATGGCATTTGCAGGGAAATGGATAGCATTAGAGCAGATTATGCTAAGTGAAGTTAGCCAATCCCTAAAAAAAATGCTGAATGTCTTCTCTGATATAAGGGGGGTGACTCAAAATAGGATAGGGAGGAAGAGCATGAGAAGAAGATTACCACTAAATAGGGAAGAGAGGTGGGAGGGGAAAGGAGGGAGAAGGGGATTTGCACAGAAGATGGAAGGAGACCCTCATCGTTATACAGAATACATGTATGATGTTGTGAGGAGAAAACAAAAAAGAGAAGTGTGTCTCATTAGATTGGGAGGGGAGGGGAGGGGAAGGGGGGATAGGAAGGGCAGCAGAATAAAATAGAAATTACTGACTGTATGACCAATGTGATTCTGCAACCTGTACAATCAGAAGAATGAGAAATTATACTTAGAGGATCCAAAAATTCCAACCAGAAAACTTCTAGAATTAATAAATGAATTCAGCAAAGTAGCAGGATATAAAATCAATACTCTTAAATCAAATGCAATTCTGTATATCAGTGATGAATCCTCTGAAAGACAAATTAGTAAAACTACCCCATTCATAATAACCTAAAAAAACTTGGAAATCAATCTAACAAGTGAAGTGAAAGACCTCAACAGTGAAAACTACAGAACACTAAAGAAATAAATTGAAGAAGACCTCAGAAGATGGAAAGATCTCCCATGCTCTTGGATAGGCAGAATCAATATTGTCAAAATGGCCATACTACCCAAAGTGCTACACAGATTCAATGTGATTCCAATTAAAATCCCAATGTCATTCCTTATAGAAATAGAAAAAGCAATCATGAAAATCACTTAGAAAAATAAGAGACCCAGAATATCCAAAGCAATCCTTAGCAAGAAGAGTGAAGCAGGAGACATCACAATCTTAAAGATATTGATAAATTTCTAGAGACATATGACCGACCCAACTTGAATCAAGAGGACAAAGAATATTTAAATAGATCATTTCAAATAAAAATTTAATAAAGAAAGAAAATTTAAACAGATCAATTTCAAGCAATGAAACTGAAGATGCTATCAAACGTCTACCCACATAAATACCTCATAGTCGACAAAGATGCCAAAAACATGTATTGGAGAAAAGATAGCCTCTTCAACAAATGCTGCTGGGAAAACTGGAAATCCATATGCAGCAAAATGAAACTAAACTAAACCCCTATCACTCATCATGCACAAATCTCAAAGTGGATTAAGGACCTAGGAATTAGACCAGAGATTCTATCCCTAATAAAAGAAAAAGTAGGCCTGAATCTTCATCATGTCAGATTAGGCCCTGACTTCCTTAACAAGACTCCTAAAGTGTAAGAAATAAAATAAAGAATTGATAAATGGGATGGATTCAAACTGAAAAACTTCTTTTCAGCAAAAGAAATAGTAAGGTGAAAAGAGAAAGCCTACATAATGGGAGCAAATTTTTACTACATGCACATCAGATAGAGCACTAATCTCTAGGATATATAAAGATCCCCCAAAAAACTTAACACCAAAAAGCAAACAACCCAATCAACAAATGGGCTAAGGAACTGAATAGACACTTCTCAGAAGAAGAAATACAATTGATCAATAAATATATGAAAAAAATGTTCAACATTTACAGAAATGCAAATTAAAACTACTCAAGATTCATTTCACTCCAGTCTGAATGGCAGTTATCAAGAATACAAGCAACAGTAACTGTTGGCGAGGATGGGGGGGAAAGGCACACTCATACATTTCTGGTGGGACTGAAAATTAGTGCAATCAATCTGGAAAGCAGTATGGAGATTCCTTAGAAAACTTGGAATGGAACAACCATTTGACCCAGCTATCCCACTCCTTGGTCTATACCCTAAAGACTTAAAAACAGCATACTAGTACCACAGACACTTCAATGTTTTAAAAGCATAATTCATGATTTTTAAACTATGGAAGCAACTTAGATGCCCTTCAATAGATGAATGGATAAAGAAATTGTGGTACATATACACAATGGAATATTTCTCAGAATTAAAAGAGAATAAAATTATGGCATTTGCAGGTAAATGGATGGAGTTAGAGAATATCATGCTATATGAAATAAGTCAATTTCAAAATACCAGGGACAAATGTTTTCTCTTATAAGTGAATGCTAATCCATATGGAGGGGGGTGCACAGGGATAAGTGGAGGAACTTTGGATGGGGCAAAGGGGAGAGGGTAGGGGGCAAAGAGGTAGGAAAAATGGTTGAATGAGATGGACATCACTGGTACATGTAGGATTGCACAAATGGTGTGGCTCTGCTTCATGTACAACTAGAGAATTGAAAAATTCTGCTCCATTTGTATACAATGAATCACAGAGCTTCTTACTGTCATGTATAACTGATTAGAACTAATAAATAAATAAATACATAAACAACAACAAAAAAGATATATTTGTACATTCATATTCATTGGAGCACTTTTAAAAAATGCTAAAAGGTAGAAGTAATCCACTTGTCCATCAATGGATAGACAGATGAATAGATAAAATGTGATTGATTTTATATAAAAATATGTAAATAAATATATATACATATATAATATAATCTGACAAATGCTACAACATGGATGAAATATCAAGAAATTATGTTCACTGAAATATCTACTCACAAAAGGACAAATACACTATGATTCCTCCTACATGAGGAACTTAGAGTAATCAAAATTCATAGAGATAGAAAGTAGAATGGTGGTTTCTAGGGGCTGGGAGAAATGGGGAATGGAGTTATTGTTAACTGTTACAGAGTTTCAGCTTTATATAATGAAGAGTTCTGGAGATGGATAGAATTCTGATGATGGTTGTACAACAATACGAATGGCACTGAATTATAAACTTAGAAAATGGTTAAAATGGTAAATTTTATGTTACATATATTTTACCATAATTAAAAACATTAAATTAAAAAAGTCAACTGAATGTGGTTGCAGGCTGAACTTTTAAAAAAAGTCTTTCTTGGTACTCAAACACAAGTCCTAATAATAACACTAAATGCAACTTACTTATATGCCAGGGCTCCAGCAAAGTGCTTCTGGATATATGTATCCATTACAGGCCGGAAGTGGAAATACTTGATGTCTCGGAGCAGGTTGATGATGAAAACCTGGGAGAGAGAGTGCTTAGGTCACCAGGGTTCACTGGAGGCTTCAGACCTATCTCTAGCAAGAAAGAGATTATCTTTTTCAAGGAATGCAAACTGTCAGTGTTTTGTCTATTGTTCCCCATGGGAAATAGCTATAAGATTTCCATTCTGTGTTTTTCTCTTCTCTCACTCCCAGTATCCCAATCAGATCCAGAGTTCATTAGTTTGTGCCTGTGTTATTCTGAGCCTTTCCCTTTACAATAATTTTGAGTAGTACAATATGGATCAAAATCAGGGACAGGCAAAACACTATCTGTGTTGGTGGCATAAACACTAAAACTTGGAAAACCTGATGGAAAAAAGATTGTCTTGTGAGCCACATCAAGCTATGGAAGGCTGTGCCCTTCAGAAATGGGGCTGGTGGCAAGCGGCAATTCCAACTCTCAGCTTGGTTCCTAATCATGTAGATTGCAGTATCTGGTTTTTCTTGAGTGAATATACAGCCATCTGGTGGGACAAGATATATTAAGAAAAATGCACTAAACATTAGAAATCCTGTCAGTTCTTACTAAAACAACCTTCTGATACTCTGAATCTGAAACAACTGCATAGAATGAAAGAAGGAGAGAACCTCCAGAGGACTCTGGAACTGCACAGGGTTTTGGAGACTATCATGAGTGAGTCTCTGCTTTTCCCAGTGGTTGTATTCTACTTTGTTGGTGAAAAATTGACCATCTATTTTCCTCTACTAGTCCCTGGGCCTCTTGCTGGTATAGGTCACTACTGCTGGAGCTAGGCAACTCTGCAATAGTGATAAGATGGAGGATTCAGAACTATAAAGCCTAGATTTGAACCTGACCAAGCTGAATTCTTCAAACCTGATCTTGGAGAGATTTGCCTGGTAGGTTGGTTGGTTGGTCTTCCTTGGGTGACACTTCTCAGTCCCTTTTCTATTGGAAATATCTGAAGCTTTTACTGCCTCATTCTAATAATTTAGGGTGTTTATTTAAAAAGTTTTGAAGTATGTGATAGGAATAATTAATAAAAATGAAAAATCAAGAAGTGACTTACCAGAGATTGAAAAACCAGCAGGCCATATTTCTCTGTATTATCATCCAAAATCACGAAGAGTGTATCTAAGATGTCCTGAAGAAACTGAAACAACATGAAAAGCAGAGGGCTCAGGTCTCAGGTACTTGCATGCATGGTTAAATTCCCATATACCAGTGAATTTCACTCTCAATAAAATGAAATATCTAGAATCTTAAAACAGGACTTAAAAACTGTCTTGTATCCTGTCTTCACCTAGCTAAGGGATAAGTAGGTGGACAGGGGTTTGTTTACAGCCCAAAGACTCTGAAAAAGACTTAGGAAGCTCTTCCTGTTGAATAGGTTCTAAATCTATAAGGAAAGAGCTATTATCTTAGACAAACAAAGAAATAAATAAATTGGACATTCAGGCAGAATAGCAGATTCTGATGCAAAATTTGAGAAAAAGAGCTCAATTTCTTGGGTCTTCACAGAGCTTACCAGTCCCTTACTCTCTACTGTGACCTAAATATATACGGTACATTTGGATGAGGTGTGACAAGTTAGACTTTACCTACAGTAACTATTTTTTAATTTAGGAATTAGTATTCTAGGAGAAGGGAGAAGGCAGCCAATGAGGACTCTCAGTGAAAAGTAAAAGAAATCTGATAGTGTTCTTTATTGTTGTTGCTTTTTGAACATATGCCTTTTTTCTTCTTTTTTAAGTTAAAAAGAGAGAAACTAATAAATACTGATAGATGCTTAGAGTCTAAAAAGCAAATATAATACTTTGCCAGTCAAATCCCAAATTAAATGATATAATATTTATAATTTATTTCAAACAATATGAAGTGGAAGTGTAGATTAGAGTGTTGATGGGTCAGGACTGGTAATGAGTTAGTAGTTCTTGGAATTAGATGAGGGATGCCCATAGGACTCTTTTTATACTATTTTCAACTATTGCATAAGCTTGAAATTTTTCTAGTAAAAAAGTTTAAAAATTAAAAATGTCAGCATATGCTCTTTATATTCTCTTCTGGTGAATCAAGACAAATTACTGATATTAAAACCTGATATGCGGGGGCTGGGGTTGTCGCTCAGTGGTAGAGCACTCGCCTAGCACGTGCATGCCCTGGGTTCAATCCTCAGCACCGCATAAAAATAAATAACGGTATTGTGTCCAACTACAACTAAAAAATAAATACTTAAAAAAAATAAAATAAAACCTGATATGCTAGTAGGATGTTTTCTTGTCAGGAATATGACAATTCCTACTCTTTTGTATTAGGGATTGAACCCAGGGGCGGTTAACCACCAAGCCACATCCCCAGCCCTTTTTTATATTTTATTAGAGACAGGGTCTCGCTGAGTTGCTGAGGCTGGGTTCGAACTTGCAATCCTTCTGCCTCAGCCTCCTGAATTGCTGGGATTATAGGTGTGTGCCATCGTGGCTGCTATGATAACTCTTTCTTAAGAAGACTACAGATTTCTTAACACCTTATCTGCAAACCTAATATTTTTATGTTTAAAAGGAAAATATGAGTATCAATTTATCTTAGATTTCAAAACTACTATTAGTCTATGAAGAATTTTTTAAAAATTCTATGATAATTGGATCAATTCATTAAAACCAAATTCATACATTAACTTTATAAAAGTACAGACTTTAAAAACTAGAGCTCTGAAATGAAAGTATAGACAATGCATCTATGCTAACTGATTTGTTATGGCAGAGCTAAGGAAGCTCATTATGAACAGAACGTCTTCTCAAGATTTAATCTGTAGCCTATATTCTGTTGCTTTTGCTGATGACTGAAAGCATCTCCACGTAGAGTTCAGTTTGTTGTGTGTAATTCATCTACTGGGTTTTCACCACCAGCAAGTGTCTGGGTGGGCTTAAGTTACAAATGGGTGGCCTATAGAGGTCATATAAAAACAACTGGGAACTGGTGGTATTGCTGTCAGCCTGCTTAAGGTCATTAGATGAGAAATGTCATAAAGGTATCTGGAGGAAGCAGTTGAGGTAGGTGGGTAAAGGTTTCACTAGCATGGACTTGAAGTGAGAGATGGGGCAAAATCAGCAGCTACAGATGAATGAATATTATTCAGAGTTTGAATAATTAGGAAAGCAGACCCAGAAAGACATTAGGTTGGGTTGAGGTAAAAGGGTTACAAAGTAAAGAAAATGAGAAAGAGGCCTAAAAGAAGGCAGAAGAGACCTGAAGGAATATAGGCAGCAAAAAACACAGGGATTGGTTCTGGGAGGATGCTTTTACCACTGCCCTTTACTAATAATTTTTCTCTCAGTGAAGAAAATGGGTTTATAATTATAATTAAAATATAGTCTTTAAAAGGTTATAAACTTGGTATGATAAATACTTTTTTTCTTTGTGTGGTACTAGAGATGGAAGCTAGGGCCTGTGCATGCTGGGCAAGTACTCAACCCCAGCCATTTTAAATTTTATTGTGAAAAAGGGTCTTGCTAAGTTGCTCAGGCTTGCCTCAAAATTGTGAACCTCTTACCTCCCAGTCCAAGTAGCTTGGATTACACCTGGCTATATGCTTTTATTAAAAACTAGCTAACAAAAAACTGAAACAAAATGAAACAGAACAAGAAAAACCTCCAAGATATTCCTATTCATCTATTATGTATCTGGAGAAATAGCCTTAGAGGCTTACTAGCAGAAATCACGGGGAGTTAACGTCTTTTACCCAGATTCTTTCCCAGCAGTATGTTTGCACAAAGTAAAAGACATACCTTAACAATCTCCTCCCCACTGACATGCCGCAGCCTCCCTAGGATGTCCATGATCCGGTCTGGAAAGGCCTTCCATTTCAGTAGAGCAAGGAGGTCCACTAGAAAGCAAGCCCAAAAGATGGTGAATCCTGGCTCGTTCAAGGTTGAGCAAGGCCAAGACTCCCCAAGACAAGGACAGGTAAAATCTAGAGGAAGAGAACTAGCCATGAGCATCATATTGGACTCTTTAATGCTAAGGTCAAGGCCAAGATCTATCTGTGCACCCTGTATGTGCACTCTGGTGCTACTAACACCATGGAAACCTCATAGGCTGTTCTTGCTGAGGGATTCCATCAACTTCAAAACAAAAGAAGTCCCTTACTCAGGTATGAAGAAGTAATACTCTCTTGTCTCCCTTAACATGCACTAGCAATGTGGAACCAACAACTGAGGACAGTGGAGGGCACCTTGCAGGCAACATTACCTACCATTTTGGGTGAGTTTGGTAGAAGAGAGCTGTGTGGAAATGAAGAAAGACTCTTTGGTGCTGCGCTGGAAGATGAGGCTTGAGGGGATATTAGGGCAGCCATTGTAGTCTTCCTTGCAGCAGGGCAGGCCCAGGTACAAAGCATGGTTGTTAAATGTGCTATTCTCATCACACTGTAGATGAAAAGTAGAGAACTGAAAATGTTTCTGGAGCCATGCCAGGTGGAAAAATCAGGTCCCAGGGAATTTTTGAGCTGATATTTGCTCTTATCTTCCTAAGGCTATACCTTGAGTCTCAGGTCGTTTTGGAAGAGTGTTTTCTGTTTAGAAACTTCCCAGAACATTTTACGTGCTTTTTAAACAAAACATGGAAAGGAATGTGGCCTCCACATGTTGTGCAAACAAACTTGGGTGGCAGCTAAGCTGTGACAGCAGAACCATGATCTCAAATAGCAGGACTTAGAACTTAACTAGCCGGGACAACAATTGCATAGAGGAGTCAGTAATAAATTTTCATCCAATGAAGTGGGAGGTTGGAAACAAAAGGCCTCTTGGCGTTAAAAACAAAAGCCTGCCCACAGCTGTTCTGTTTTCACCCATCACCACACTACTCTGACTCCTCTGACCTGCCCAATAAAACCCACCTGAGAACCATGTGTGAGAGTTGCCACAGGAGGTAAAGAATGGGGATGAAAGACAGCCAAGCCCCATACCTTGTACACATAAAGCTCATGAATATCATCTGAGAGGGTGGTGCCATCATCACGCATCAGGGGTGAGAATGCAAAGCCAAAGAGTTTCTTTTCCCCTTTGTCTTTTGCTGCAACCAGAGGTAAGTGTTAGCTATTTTTGCCTTTCATTTTGCTTTTTAATAGAAATTCTTTTTGTGTTTGTCACCTCCACTCTTTTGACCCTTCTTTCATTAACTAGGTAGCAAGCTGACTACAGAAATGATGAGAAATGTACTAGAACAAGCTTCCATTTATGCCTCAAGATATACAGGCTACCTAAATACAAAGAGAAACTAAACTGCTGGTCTTGATGACCTAGGAGTTCTTTGAGAAGCAGTTTAATAGTGCAAAGGAAAAATCCAAAGGAGAATGATGCTAGATATTTCAGACACTAGGAAGGCCCATGGTTCTTTTACACTCCAAAGAACACCCTCTAATAACATCTGATCTCTTGAGTATCCATTTATTCCTAAGTCCTCCTTTTCCTGCCCCAATAAGAATTCTCTTAATTCTATTCTACAAAGGAGAGTTATATTCATATCCTCAAGGGAATGTGAAGGGGAGTCTCACTCACTGGAACAATGTCTGAATTCGAAGCGCAGATGGGAGCCCCGAAATCTGTCAATGGGGATAGGCAATTTAATAATTTCTCCCCAGCGAGGACTATTACTGTGATAGAGGACAAAGGAGTGATAGGAACTTCTGTTTGGCTCTCCTGAACCCAAGCTGATGCAATCCTGTAAGAGAGAAGCAAAATAAGGTGTTATTTTCTTGAAGGGAGCGTCTGGATTCTGTGTATCACCAGGACATTTTCTCCTGTGTGAAAGTTTTATTTTCACATCAGGCTAAGTCTATGAGATGAGAGTGTACTTGACTTAAATTTAATACTTTTAGAAACAACTGTGTGGATGGTATAAGCAATTAGCAGTCACGATTGCTCCTTGTTTTCCTTGGGGCAGAAGTTACCACACACACTGCTTGGTAAATTGGAGGGAAGCTAGGTAGTGCATCTGAATCACTAAGATAGACTATCTTCAATGAGAAAGGAAAGAGTAAGTTCCGTGAGAGAAGTCGACTACACAGTATTGCACCATATCATAAAGAAATACTAAATTATAAATCAAAAGAGCTTGCTTTCTTAATTTTCTTTAGTCCAGTGTTGGACTTGCATTTTAGATCACCCTTTGCTGACTTTCCTTGGATATAAACAAGGAGGGCCAGATTTAACTTGACGCGTTCCCAAATGTTGCCATGAAGATATAGTCCCAAGAGTACCTGAGCCTCTGTCCTGGAGGACAGGAAGCTTTGGGCAACATGATCAGGAGCACCTCCCTGACACACAGGAGCAGCATGACTGACTAATAGCTTTGCTACTTTTGACACTTTCCATGCAAACTATGGACATGTCAAGATCCTTCTGTTTGGTTTTAAAAATGATACATAAATTACTGTTTTCATCACTGTTTCAACATTCTCCTTTATTTCTGGCTTGCTTTGGAAGATGATATCAACTAGTTTTACCTTTTTCCTCTTTCAAATGGGAATGATCCCTTCTGCCCTGCATGCCTCATTGGGACTGTTGCCAATACACAGAAGTGAGACTTATGAAAGACTGATTTGCCTTCTATCAAATGCACTGCAAATGGTGCCTTGTTACTAACCATGAACTTAACTGTGATATGTCTAAGGGAAAAACTGACAATATAAATATTGCATACCAGGTCTCTGTTTTCAATGAAGAGTGCCAGAGGATCCTTGTACTACATGAGCTGGAAATAATGTTCCAGGACTGAGTTTGCTGTTCTTTATTTCATAACTTGGTACCAGCCGGTGAGTGTCTAAGTTTTACTTATGACCAAAGTGCAAATATAATTTTCTAGGTTAGCTTAAGAAACAAAAAGGCAAAATAGAACCTAATAACTATTACCAAAGTAGGCAAGATCATGCGAGGCAGAATGGCAGAAGAGGTAACATGTAGGACAGAACTAGAGGGAATAGGTATAAATTGAAACAGGAGGGATTCAGGTCAGACACTAGGAAGAATTTCTGCAAAGGCAGATGACATTGGAAGTCACTATCAAAGCATACTATAGGGTTTCCTTGAAGAAAGGGAAAGGGAGAGAATAATGTATATGGGATGATTTGAGTTCAATCCTGCCTGAAGGAAATGGACTTCTGGAAAGACCGTTAGAACACACCAGAATTATTACATTGGCCTCCATTCTACATGACCGACTGGCAAGCCTTACCTTCAGTATTTCTCCATCTGCATAAAGCACATACATGGTCACTTCAATATTCTTTTGTACACTCTTTCCCCCTCTTTCAAAATCCCCCTTCTCCAGGGTTAGGTACAGGTCATTGCGGATATCACCTGCAAGGAAAGAAATGCCACATCCTCATAACCATAGAAGTTACACCACCCCATTTACATGGAGAAACAGGCTAGCATTTGGAACCTCAGGGGCTTGAGTGGGTGCTCAGGGCATTCCAAGCTTGGTTAATAACAATGAACATTCTACCAACATCAGTGCAGCACTCACGATGGTTAGTCATATGTTCTCTAAGTGTGAATCATAAAGATAACCCCTGGTTTATCCAGTGTAGAGAAACTTCTCTTAGGTAATCTAAAACACCCCAAAAGGGAATATTTTAAACTCAGAAGGAATAACACTTATTTTAATTATGTCTGTTTTATTTACTAAAACTTATTTATTTACAATTCCAAAACTTTTTAAGTTCAAATAGAGTATATACCCACCATTCCTTCTGGAGACTTTGCTCCAATTACCTTCCCTGATGGAATGCCCAGCTAAAGTCCCTGGATGACCTGTCAGTTTTTCTTTGTTTTGTTTGCAAATGCTCTGGGAGTAGATCACTCTCCAGGAACACAGAGTGAAGGCAATGGGGCAGCAATCTGTTACGCTCTTGTTGCTTTCCTGTGCTCTGATTCCATTCTATTCATTCATCTCTGTTACTCAAGATCCGGCAGGAGAAACTCAAACTATTAGGTCCAGAATGAACCAAGTCGCACCTGCCTTTTTAGGAGGGTGAATTGAAAGGAAACTGGGTTCCTTGTTCAAGTATAAGAAGAGCTTATTAGGCTGTTCTAAGTTTATAAATCTGTAACATGGCCAGTTTTATTCACATAATTTTATAAAGAAAGGCTTTTAACTTTCTAAAAAATAGAGTAACACCATGGGAAAAAAAAACTTCAAAGGAAGAAAATAGCAGAGGAAAACAGGTAAGAACAAAATAAAGATGTGTTAGCTGCTTACAGAAACCATCTAGGAGGTCACAGGAAGTTAATTTGCAAAGCAAGCCAATTCAGAAGGCAGACATTCTTTCTACTTTCAATTTCTTAGAAAAATTGGCACAGTGAAATATATTTATTATCTAGAATTGCAATGACAGAAACAGGGCTTGGTTTTGGTTAGCAAGTGAGCTTTCTAGTTTAGTCACAGATAGATGACAATGTCTTTTCTGATCAACTTTCAAATTGTGGAAGCATCTGAGTATCTCTCATTATTGAAACTGGGATAGAACAAGACTGGCACATGTGCAAGACTTTCTTTTTGGGTCTTCATGACATGTCCTTCCAGTCTTCACGTTACCTTCCTATTCTAGGAGTGCAATTTTGTAATCACAGTTATTTGGATGCACAGGTTTTCAAAGTATTTTGGCTCAAATAGAGAAGAGCAGCCCAAGATAAGTACTTAATTATTCTCTGGGAGTTCTGATAACTTTCTCTAATGTGTGAGAGCCATTCTGTTTTCCAAACAAGCAACTCTGAGGCTACCATGAAGGGAAGAGGAAAATCTGTTCTAAAAATCATACCTAAGGGCTGGGGTTATGGCTCAGTGGTGGAGCACTTGCCTAGCATGTATGAGGCACCACATATAATTAAATAAATGAAATAAACATCAACAACTAAAAAAATTAAAAATCATACCCAAATGCAACTGTTGAATATGTGGGGCATAAGAGGGTATCCATCCTTGAAGTCTGTTCAGATTTTCCTCCTGGGATGGATAGAGCCTCTGTTTTGAATGTGGATGAATTTGGAATCTTAATCTGCTTCCTCTGGGCATCCCTGCTTGTGATCTCCTAGCATAACATTAATAGAACTCAGGTGTGCAGGTGGAATGGTGAAGGCAGGCAGAAAGAGAAGGGAAACTCAAATTCATCAGTTTGCTATTTTTAGGTCACAGAATAAATAAAACCAGTTCTGAAAAGTACTGAAACTCCTGAAAGTCCAAAATTCAAACTTAATTGGGAACTTTACTATGGTCTATTGTTATTATAATAGGATAAATCAGACTTAGTTACATCTATAATTTTTAGCAATTAAAACAGAGCCATCTTCTGATAAAGGCTTTTGGTTTCACATTAGCTTTCTTACAAAACTTAAGTAATTATTCAATTTCTAGAATGATTTAGCATTAAGTGAATAGTCTAGAGAATTTTAATGTCTAATCTGAAGAACAAGTGCTGGTTTAAAATATTAACCTTGCTTGCATTCTCTGGAAGTTTTTCTGAAGATAACATCTATGTGGCTTTAAGAAGCATATTTCTAAAGATTATTGGAAATATTTTTTTTTAGTTTGTACAATGGCTTTTGTTTTTTATGGCTCTATACAAGGTTAACCATGCTACAGTGAACATGTCCTTGAAAGGAAATGTTTTCAAAATTTTCTTAGCAACACAATACACAGAATACTAATAAAAAACTGGGCATTGTCTTGGAGATTATAATCATAGAATTTGATCTGTGTTGACTGTGTGGAATGAGTTCATAGTTTCTGAGGAGGACATTTTAAGCCAAAATGCCAGTTTCAAAATGGAAGGACTGAGTGAGATAGTCCTACATTTTTCGGTCTTTTCTAAAAATAGAATTCCTTTGGTGATTGTATACCTGAGGGGGAAAAAATTTAATACTTACAAGTAACTCTTGGAGTTACAGACTAAAGAAGCTTGATTTCATCAGGTCTTTGCCTGTTCTTTATTTGTGGAACAGACCTACCTAGATCAGCACTGTTCTTAGATAGATATTAGGCTCCCTTATGGGTTGCAATTTTGCAAATTATGGTTTCAATGAAAAAATAGCATTTCTGTGGAAGTTAATATTGCTGCAGGTGGGGGAAGCTTCTTGTCAAAAGCTTTCTGGGATCTTTTAAATTGAATTGAACCAAAACACCTAGAAAGCACGTGAAAAGCCCCAGATCTGTCTTACAGAGCCTTCCAGGACTTCCCTGCTCTTCAATGGTCCTTATTGCGTGTTACATGTTTACAAAATCTACCAGTACAATCATGCCTTTGGGTTAAGGCATTGTTGTCAGGAGGTTTCTATAAACTTTAGCACCAATTTCCAGGAAATATTAACAGGCGAGGGATGAGGACAGGCACATTATGATGAAGATGGGAAAGAGAAGGCGTGAGCAGTGGTTTTGGAGATTAGTTTGCAGACTGCTGCCTGGCTCTCTGTATTTGAATCACCTGGGGAGCTTATTAAAATTGGATTTCTAGTATCTAGCCGTTCAAATTATGTTGT
Organism: Urocitellus parryii; assembly: GCF_045843805.1. Taxonomy (NCBI): domain Eukaryota; kingdom Metazoa; phylum Chordata; class Mammalia; order Rodentia; family Sciuridae; genus Urocitellus; species Urocitellus parryii. The sequence continues at coordinate 93,891,621 of NC_135532.1, read as the reverse complement.
GTGTGTATGTATGTGTGTGGTGTGGTGTGTTTAAAAGCACTAGGTAATTCTGATGCTCTCCATGGTTTACACAAGAAGAACAAAATATGAGGTCTGCTGGGAGGACACTGATGAAGTTTGGTTAAAGGAAAGGGGTGGACAGCTCTTAGGCTGTATGGAAATATGCTGGGAGGGGTGTGAGGTTTTTCTGTAGGATGTGAAAGTAGGTATTACTGAGGGTGGTCCTGCTGATGAGTCTTCCTTTTAGGAAGGGCCTTGGGCAGCTCTGCCTTCCTTTGTTGGGTGTTACCTGTTTTCTAGGGATGGTAGAGGATCTTATATCTCAAAGTACTCAGTTTTTAGGTACCATGCAATAGAATTTTTGAATGAGACAAGTGAATTGAGTTTATTCTTGAAAGGGGGTCTCAGAGTAAACTGTCTCTACTATATTCACAACTCCCATAATAACCCATGTCAGCTGTTGGTACAGTTGTGGTCAGGGAACTAGGTACTTAACAGAGGGCAGGGGTTGGAAAACTTTTCCAGTATAGACAGTAAATATTTTAGGTCTTGTGGGTTGCATGTGTCTCTATTACAGTATTCTTTGTTTTCACAACTCTTTTAAAAATTCTTAGCTGGTAAACAATATAAAAATAGATTCCTGGCTAGATTTGGCCCAGGTTATAGTGTGTTGATACCTGGCTCGAAATGTTTATATGAGAATAGCTATGCTACACTCTCACTATGCATCAAAAATTTCAACTCCTGAGAGCCTACACACATAGCCACTGGGAAGGAGAAATGTAATGACTCTAATGCTACCTTATTTTTCATCTCTAATGATATATTTTATAGAGAAGCAAAAAGACTAGAACAAATTTAATAAATTCTTTTTACAGCTGTTAATTCAGACAAGTGAATAATAATTTCTTTTTTGCACTGAACTTTGTTTTAATTTCTCAAAACAAGTTTTTAAAGGTGTTAAAAATTTAAAAGAAAGCTAGGCATAGGGTTATGTCCAGGTCCAAGAAATCACCATGGTGTTGCAAGAATATTCTTGAGATAGGGAAAGATCAAAGTATTGAGAAGAGTGGCAGGTTGGCTCCATTGTGAAAACAGGTTGTGTGACCTCAAAATTGCCTGCTCTAGCAGCTGGCTAAGTCTGCTCAGAGGCCATGCCTTGGGTATCATTGACAGCCTGATGCTACCTTATTATAATGGGAAATATTCTAGGGTCCTTATGGAGTGAAAGGTCTGAGAAGTAAACAGCTCTATTAAGTCAGCAGAAATCTTGGAGGACTGGGGAGCACTGCTGATGAGTTGCCATGTGCCATGGCATTCAGTAGCAACAGATCTGACCTTCCAAAGACATGTATTCTAGCATGACTCTGGAGAAAAAGAGCTCAGGATATGTTTGCAGGTTTCTTCTAAGAGCAATTTTCTTAGAGGCCTCAGAACTTCTGAGGTTTAGCTCAAGCACTATAGCATTCTGTCAGCAAGAGAATCTCTTGCCAGAAACTCCAGCATTATTTGAAGTTAGGGGCCCTGTCTCATATGATTCTAGTCTATGTAGAAATGGTTCATAAAGGCCACATAAGTTTGGGCATTCAGTCTGGTTTGGATTATTTATTATATTTATGTCCCTTCTATATAAATTATTCATACCACATATTAGAAGGCATTTAGTTAAAGTAAAATAGCACTTAATAGTATATTATTTATATTTTCTATGCATCTAAATAGGATTAGGAGGAGCTTCTATGAATGTGATTTCTTTCCTTTGAGACCATAGACAATAAGATATATCTTATCTCAGAAGACACAGCAGCTTACATGGAATGGTTCCAATTCTGTCTTTTTGTAGAATAGGAAGAAGTCTCCTGACAAAAATCATTGAGATGTGAAGATACTAACACATTACATGGAGTCTTGAACATATGAAATCAATGTTTTATTTTGTAGTAGTTTTTATTTTCTTGAGGGAGAGAAAGGAAAAATAACAATCTTGGGAGAGATTCTTTAGGTATCCAAAAAAGACGCGCTCTTTATTTTTCTCACCATGTCTTTGCGGTCACACTTCTGGTATCTATTACTATGAACTCAGTGATGCCCTCTGATTTAACAGGATGACAGATATGGGAATAGCATGACATCATTATATATAGTTATTCCTTTCTTGGGTCAGGAATATGATGATCTTTTAACCTCTTACCAGACCAGAAATGATCATTCTTAAACTGTCCCTTAGCAATAATACCCAAAGCATCATTTGACACAGATTAACATGAATCCATTTGTGACAAATCAGTTCATCACTTCCCTTAAGAAGACCATTCTTTCGAAAGCGATATCTCTGTACATCTGCTCTCTTTATGAAGTATCTCCTAGCAGGGCTGGAAAAGATAAACTTTCTGATTCTATGTGGCTTGGGGTAAGTACTACTCATTTTCTTTTCAGGTGCAGTAACTCTTCTGTCTCATAAAACAATCCTTTCCCATCTATATATACCTCAGACTTGTTAAGATTTTCTAAACATTCCAATATGTCCTCAGATATTAATGAATACCCTAAGTAATATATGGTGTCATAGGGTGGGCTGGTAGCTTCTCTTTTTGTCTTTTCAGTTACTGGGAAGGTGAGGCTGATGAAGGATTAATAATGTACATGACACCCCACCTCAGTATTGCAACATTCCATGAAACAAAGGAAGATGGGAACAAAGCAGGCAGTAGGCAGACAGGACACAAAAAAGCAGGAACTTACACCCAACTATCTTCATCTCTGCATCAGAGAAAAAGGGGCGAGAATGAGGGGACAGCACAGAGAAAAACAAAAACAATTAAGACAAACAGGAAAAGAGACAGAAACATCACTGCAGGTCTGTGATGAAATATGCATTTTTATCAGAGATCAAAGAAAATTATAGTGTATTTCTGAGCACAAGGGCAAGAGTCAGGGAATCCTCTAGAGGGATGCCATGTCTGCATAGCTGTCTTCTAATGGGCAAGTTCAGGACAACCCAAAAAGGAGGGGTATTTGCCTCAGATATGACGCAGGGAAGAACAAAACATCTCTAAAGCAAAATATTTTCTAGGGCACCGTTCTCTGAGAGGTTTCCAGACTAGCAGCATCACCATCACTTGAGAGTTTGTGAGAAATATGAATTGTTGAACCCTGGCCCAATTCTACTGAATTAGAAACTCTTGGTAGTGGGCCCAGTAATCTGTGTTTTTCTAAGCTTTGCAGGTGATTCCAACACACACTAAAATTTGAGGACTACTACTTTAGAGAAAAACTTATTCTTTGTTTTAAAACAACATATTAAATCAAAGGTGGACTTCTTATGGCAAGACAGAGATCATTTAATAGAAAACTTGGCCTATACCACAGTCTATTAAAACCACGGAAATTCAAGCCTTATGAAACAGGTTAAAATGTTGTACTTCCCAAAGAGCATAACAGAGCTCTGACTTTCCTTTGACCCCAGGGCATGAAGTTTCCAGGAAAGATAAGAAATAGTGATATAGAAGATGTTACATCTCTGTTGGCTTAGACATGATCTGGATAATGGTACAGCCCCTTCTTGAACATGAGGTTTTAAATTATTCCTTTCAAGTTATGGTCTTTTGGCTGACAGAGTTCTTCAAAGTTTGATTATGGCTAATTCTGACACATGAGTCACAGGGAACTATATTATTATCTACTTGTTACCCTGGAATATCTTTCTTTTCTGCTTATCTTCTTTAAAATAAAATCTAGGAAAGAAGTAAAAAGGTGTTATAGTTATTAGTTTCTGTACTGAACTAAAAATGGTCTAGAGGGAAGGAGAAGTACCCACGGAAATATCATGATCAACAAAAAGTTATATGTGCTCAGTTTCAAAAAATGGCTTAAATTCCCATATCTATTTGTTATTTTATAATCTAAGATGGCATTTTTTCTGGATCATCACACCTTTCTCCGGAGCCCCAGGCTCCCAGAACACCTACAGTATCACTGTTTTCTCTGCTCATTATTATGAGCCATTAGCAGAGCTGGATAACTGTGTAGTCAGGGTCTTAGCTGTGGCTCAGAGGAGGATATCTTCTGCTCACATCAACACAGTGTGTATTTACACTCCAGTAAAAAGCAATAATAGGATGTCAGAAAGACATCCTATTATTGTTTCCCAAGACAGACTGACCACATTTGAAACACACATTATTGTTGCTCCATCAGGACCTGCAGGTGCAACTCTATTACATTGCCTACGGGTGGCATACCCACTCTGACAGTATATTGTGGTACATTAAGGAGGTTGACAATTGTTAACAGCCCACAAAACTGTGAGTGGCCATCTGTGCAAAAAGCTCTTTCCTCAAGAGTAAAAGAGTGGAAAAGGAGACAAAGTATGCACAAAACCCCCCCTGCTTATTTTCAGTTTTGGCACTCAGTACTTCAAAGGCAGACAACCCAGGAAGAAGAACGCTCATATTCTACCCTACCCCAGACCTCCCAGGACTTCTCAATGTTTCTGCCCAGGGGAGGACAAACTACTTTTGCTTCACCAATGCCTGAGATTGCAGATTTCCACAGTCATGTTGAGCATAAACAGAAGTTCTTTGTAAATCTGTGGACCAATGATACAAAGAAATACACACTACTTCAGAAGAGATGTCTTTCTATGGATGAGGTTTTATCAGTGTAAGTTGAATTTTGCTTAAGATTTTGCTTAAATACATTGATTGAAACTTGCCCCTTTCTAGTCTTTGTTTACTTGTTTTTAAACCTATGAATATTTGAAGGTTATTATAAGAGTAATATCAAAATATTAAATAACTTCTTAAAACAAAGGAGAGGCTGGGGGTGTAGTTCAGTGATACAGTGCTTTCCTGGCATTTCAATCCCCAGCACTGAAAAAAAAAATGAAAGGAACTTGGAGTATATTTCTACACTGTGTAAATCTAGATAGCTAATTTTGAAAAGATCATCAGATCAATTTTGGTAACCATCTATTCTTTTTTTTGAAGCCAGGCTGCCAAGAAGCCAAGGACTATGTTGGACTCTTCTTTTTCTGATTACTAGGTCCACAGAGAGCTGAGGAATTGTGTAAAGACAGCATGGGAGAAATGTTCTATGGAATATTCACCTCTATAATAGCCAGGTGGAGGCCTTTCATAAGCATGAACTCTACTTAGCATTTAGGGATAAACATAATTGATCTAGTAGCCTAAGTTTCCCATCCCTTCCCATATTCATGAGTAGAAAATGAAGGTTGTGCACAGCAGTTTGCTCTCATTCATAGTGTCCATGGAAAGAGGATAAAGGTAAAAGAATATAAACCTATGCATAGTCAGTGTAACTGCAAAGCTGCCAGAATCTATTGCATGTACCTTTCCCTTGCTCAGGTCATGCTGCCCTTGGGTATGTTTTGGCAAATGTTCTCAACATGAGAATTGACCATAAAGAACTCTAAACAGATGATATTAAAGTGGTCACAATCAGTTCATTCTAGCCTGCCATGGCCATTTTAAACAAAAGGAAATAAGCTTTTAGCAGAATATTAAAACTCAATTGAGAGGGTAGGTCCACTCTTCCTGGAAATATATTCAGATAACCAGATACTTGCCTGTTCATTCAAAGTGTGTAGTTCATATTATTTGCTTGATATAGTTTTTTGATACAGTAAAATGTATCTGTGATTTCTATACAAATGAGATTCACTGATACTGAAAGCACATGTTTTAGTATATTTTTCCCCTTGAGCAGGAAATTTTTGTGAGGCAATTTTCTAGTGAATATGATAGAAAAGTAGGGTACAAAAAGGCATCTCTCTGAAGAAATTCATGTTGGTTCCTATCATTCAGCCTCTATAAAGCCCCTGTGCTGAACTGTCACATTACATGGGTGAACATGATATGGGGGCTTCTGGAAAAGAACAGATACTTACAAAAGCCAAAGGGTCACTGGTTGCAGATTACAGTCAGCAAACTGATTTGGTATGTGGAGGCATTTAATGGCTGCAGGGCTCTTCCTGAGCATAGCTCATGGCCTGCCTCAAGAGAGGAGCAATGGACTCCATCTTCCTAACTCATGTATCTCCCTACCCAGCCCCAAGCAATTCTGCCTACCTGGCATGATGACATCAGGAAATCCCAATTTTCTTGTAATTGCCAATCCCCTACTAAATACCATGGGATTTTCTCTTCGAATCTGTTCCATGTCTCCACGAAGAAGCTGCAGAGAAATAATAAGACCTGCAAAACAAAAATATTTTCTTACTAAAAACCACACTTTCACCCTGTTATATAGTACTAGAAAAGACACAAAATTCATTTTTATTTTTTATTTTGGAGTGCTGGGGATTAAACCCAGGACGTTACACATACTAATTACCACTCCACTACTGAGATATATTCCTAGCTCTGGTATTTTTCTTGAGAGGAAACAAATAATACAGAAAACATAAATGCATAAATTATAATGAAGAAAACTTTTATAAAGCTAAAGGAATTTAGGTCAAGGTGACCTCAATATCTCATAGAATCACAGACTAAGATCTAGGAAACTGAATTACCTTCCTCTCTGTTCTCCAGTACCCAGCCATGGTCTGCCTGGACCCAAGTTAATACAGAGTGAGAGGGTGGAACTACCTAAGTTTTATATTCAGGAACTCAGAAAGCTACAGACTAGAAACAAGTGTGACCAATGAAGAATTTGGGTCAGGGTATCTCATATTCTGGAAATGAGTGAACTAAGATGTGCTGGGTTTTATGCTAGGAGTATGTCAACGTGTGGGAAGTAACTTGCTGGTGCAACTTTGCACTGGCTTACAAAGAAAGCAAAGAGCAGACATCATATTCTCTCTTCAGGAACCACAGCACCACAAAGAAAAGATGGGGTGCTTTTATGGGGCTAAGCCTCACATCAGACCTTGTGAGAATTTCAGACCCTCCAGGTGATCTTTGTTCAGAATTTAAGAATATGTAATGTTCCCTAAGGATGAACTGACTTCTGGCTCATTACATGCATCCTTGGATTTTCCACAAAGTTAGAATTTCCTGAGGTACACCTTTGTATTCCACACTCCTAAGGGTCTTTGCTGGCTAGAAGGCTGTTAGAGTCCAGCTTCCATGGAATTAGAAATCATCACCTCTGAGACAGTGAATTGACTAGCTGTTTATAGGACGATGAATTTAGATGCTAATCTATGGGTCAGCAGGAAGCATCCTCAATGATTTGTAAACTTGGGAGTTGAGCAGAAAATAAACTTCTATAGAAGAGAGGGAAGAAAGTGTTATTAAAATGAAGGCAGTAATAAGCATAACTGTAGAATAATGACCTGGAAATGCTGAAAGGGGAAGGTATAGAAAAGTAGAAAAAGAGAGTCAGAAGAGTGACTCCAGACATCATATAAAACAGATAAAAGTATTCCAGAAACTGGGAATATGTACTATTGTTATTGGCACTATTTGGTCACCTTCCAGAATCAGAAATGAGAGAAGGTGAGGTATAAAGGAAAAAGTACTATGATCAGTTTGGTCCAAACTGGGAAGGCAGCTAATCTGCTTCTGCCTGTCCTATACGAACAAAAGTCCAGAGATGTAGCCAGGCTGTGCTAGCCAGTGATATGTTATAATTCCAGTTTTTCAACCCTCGAACATGTTTGCCCAAACTATAAGGCCAGTTCTTTAGTTCCCATTCTCAGCAGGATAAAACTCAGTTCCAGAAAAACAATTTATCAGGAAATTGGAAGGATTGGGGCTTTTTATTTTAAAGGAGCTTTGTTATACTCTCACAGAGAGACAAAGAGAGGAAATAAGATTCTGTTCTTGTTCAGACAGAACCTTAATATTATTTTGTTGATTCTGCTAAACTCATATTTCCTAAGAAACCCTGGGATTATATACATGGTTTCCCAGGCATGATTAGTACTAGGATCACAGTGTCCTGAAATGCAAACAATATTCCAGGGGTACTATGGTTTGAAAATCAGGTTTGGGGATTTTGACCATTCAAGTAATTTTTTTTAATCACTTGGTTAACTAAACTACAATTAGTTTATGAACTTGAAAGGTTGTGGGCCAGAATCAAGCCCACACTGATCTCTGTAGAGGAGTGTAGCTTGGGTGAACCTGCCTTTTCCTCACAACCCCAACTTATTTATCTTCATTGACTTCACATGGCTATCAAATCTTACCAACAGGGTACACAGAAATCTACTGACCTAGGAGCTAGCCCAGTATGAGCAAATAGCTAAGGATAAGAGAGTCTCTAAAATTTGAGGGGGTGACAGTTGGAGGGCAAAGGAAAAGAAAAGTAACTTCTTTATCATTCTATATTGGCAAGAATTCAGTTAAGCACCTAGTGTTTGCCTTAAGCCTCTGCATTTTTTGAGTACCCGAAATGACCTTTGAAACAGACTGAATTTTCCCCTCTCTTCTGAAATTAAGAACAACTTCTTTATGCTGAGAATGGAAGCTGAGGGGCTGCCCTCACATGGCCTGACAGACTCCAAGGAAGCCAAGAATAGAGACTGCTCCTTCCCCAGGCCTAACACCAGGTAATTACATCTACATATATATTCCCTTCCTTTTGTCTCTTCACCACCTCCTCTCTTTAAAAGCGAGTTAGCTCACTCTTAAGATATTTCCAAGATGGAATTTTGGAACAATGAGAACCTTTCTATCTTCCTTCAAAGCTGGCTTTGAATAAAACCCATTTTCCTACATTTTGACTCCAAATATTTCTGGAGCAGTGAACATGGTAGCCCAGCTTCTTCCATGGTGTCCAGGAGCCCCTTGAGGAAAGCAAAACTTGTGAGGATGCAGATTGAAGGTTCTATGAGAATTACTTCTAGCTTTGGAGCTACCCAAAGGGATTCTGAACAGCTATTTCTACATTTAAATAAGAGAAAGTCGGGCTGGGGTTGTGGCTCAGAGGTAGACCGCTTGCCTCACATGCGTGAGGCACTGGGTTCTATACTCAGCACCACGTAAAAAGAAAATAAAGGTATTCACCTACAACTAAAAAATAAATGTCTAAAAAATAAGAGAAAGTCTCCGTTTGTGCAAGAGTTCAGATGCAAAGGCATAGAAAGAATGAAAGAAACCAAAAATGGAGGCTATAAAAACTGTATTCCCTTTCATAAGGACTTTTATCCTGAAACTTCTGGATTTTCTTCCTGGTTCTGAACCCCTGGTTGATTGAGGTACATGCCAAATAATGCTAGGGCATGGTCCTCAATGCAAGAGAGTGTACATAAAGAGCTCAGAAAAGTGACCCACTCACCTACCCAGTATGTAACCAGTCCCTTGGTAACACTTGATATTCTACCTATCCATCATCTCAGTTGGGACCTAAAATATAAGAACTTGAAATTAAGTTAAGGTTATCCAATTTCTCTCTCAATTGGATCCCTCTAATTACCTGACATAAGAAAGCCATTTAATGAATTTTATCTGTTGTTAAAATTGGCCAATAAAAAAGTAACTGGACAAACTTATTTTTGTGTGGAAGCAACTTTGCTCTGTCCCTGCACCCCACCTTCCTGGCGCCTCTTGTTGAATGAGAATTGCATAAATTAATCTCAGTCCAAGACATATAAATGAAGCTAATTAGTAGTAATTTAAAAATAAATAGTAGTAATTTAAGAATAAATAGAAAGCAGTGTGCCAACTGCTTTATTTATTTTCACTTTTCCTTAATGACTTTCATGCTACTGGATTGTGAAAAGTTCAGTCTGTGGATACACATCAAATAGGCAAACAATGGAAATGAAAAGCCACATATATCAGAGCTGCACTTATGTAAATTATTGCTTAACAATACATTTACTCTCAGCACTCAAAACCAATGTAGCAATTCTTTCTGCATTTTTAGGTGATTTGGCTTGAAGGGAAAGCAATAGGACTTCTGAAACAGACATACCAAGAGAGTAAACTGCCTATGTTTAACAAACAGTTATGTATGCCCACAGTCCTAGATACTCAGGAAACTGAGGAAGGAAATCATTTAAGCCCATAAGTTTGAGACCAGCCTGAGCAACATAGTGAGGTCGGTCTCAAAAACCAAAACTAAAAACAACAAAATGGATGACAGTATATAACAAAGTAAATTACTTTTTTTTTATAAAGATGAATGTTTAATTAAGGACACTAATAAGAGACCTGAATTATTTTTTGAGCAATCTATGAAAACTCTCTGGCATGAAAATCCCAGAGTCCAACAGTGGAAAACCCACATTGAGAAGCTTGGCAATACAGTAGAAAGGCCAGTGGCCTTTTGTCTGGACACCTGGGCTCTGCCCTGGTTCAGACACCAAGTTATTTCACTGAACTTCGAATTTCTTATTAACAAGGGGGTTAAACACCTAATTCCAATTAACCAGCTTCCAACACATATGAAAAGATATAGTCTATTTCTCATCCTTACTTCCATAATATCACAGGGACTTCTTCACAGTAGGGTTATCCTAACCAAGGCTCTCTGTAGTCTCTCTGTAGACTGTGGAAACAACTTCCCAGCATGGAGAAATGGGTGTTGTTTTAACACTATTTAAATGGCCAATACCTTGAATTCTGGACAAAAATCTGAACTACATGCCCAGGACTTTCCTTTTTTTTAAAATAATATTTTAAATATTTAATATTACTTGTTTCTTGCTTTAACCTCATAGACTGAAGACTGCCTAGTCCCTGCTCACTTTGGGGAATGTGACACAACTCATTATCCTAACCTGGTGTGGTAACAGTAGAAACTGCTCTTTCAGTATTTTTCTTAAAGTGTCTTACTACCATTGTCTCTTTTATATTCTCCATGTTTTTAACCATATTGAGCCCTAAGAACTTACAAAGGTACCTCTTTATCAATCAAATGAAACAAAGAATATAACAAATATTGCTGTGAAATATTGCTGTGATATTTTTCTAAATTTCTGGTAGCTTTCTTTGTTTCCCTTATTTATTAATATTTTATTTATTTTTGTGGTGCTAGGAATTAAATTCAGGGCGTTGTGCATACTAAGCAAGCATTCTACCACTGAACTACATGCCCAGGACTTTCCTTTATTTTAAAATGATATTTTTAATATTTAATATTACTTGTTTCTTGCTTTAACCTCATTTCATATTTAGGCACACACATATGGGGAAACTGTCATTTAAAAACAGAGAGGTTCTATTAGAGAGAATCTCTGTGGCCCTCACTCTACAGTTTTAGAGGAATCAAGTGGTCCTAGCTGAAAGTTTTCAATCTTTGCAGTCTCTGGTGTGGATCTTCTCAATGAACTCCCCTTTTTGGGTATCTGTTGAACCTGATAGAAAAACCAAAGTTCTTGTCAACAAATACTCTCCTTCTACTGTCATTTAAGGCCAATTTTTAATTTCCAGCAAGGTCTATGAAAGTTTAAAGAAAGGAAGTTATGCGAAAACTTATGAAAGGTTATGAAAATTACTTGGAGATCAAAATTATAAGGAGAAACATGGTTCTATATAAATTTGATAACTATCTGCAAGGGTATATAAAAACTCAGATTTTAGTTAGTGCTTCTAATTTAATCAAGCATTAATGTTCAATTTATAAAACGTAATCTAATGTACAGAATTTCACCAAGCTTTAGATAGAAATTATTTAAATAGAGCTCTAGAATAAAAGCAGGAAAAATGAAAAGAAGAGGTTAAGCTAAGATAAAAACTGCTTTGAAGTAAAGATTTTCTATTCTAGTTCCAGAATGACTGATTGTTTCTCATTAGTGTAAAACATTTTTGGTGATGTTAACACTGAACAGTAATAGAGGATTGATATTAATATTGGTCCTACTCTCCTTTTTTTATGGCTGGGGTAAGTTCTGTTCAGAAAAATACAGACTTTGCTCTGTGACAACCCTGAAACGCATTTTTCACTCTAGATTTAAACTGGAACTTCAGTTACCTATCAAAGCACACGAAATCCATCATAGAAAGAACAAAAATGTAGTTTGGGCAGCAGATATTAGGGAAGGCCTAAAGTTATTACAAAAGAATTAGTAGAAAGTACCTACAAAAGGAAAAAAAATCATCTTTAGGGAATTAAATACATAGCAACCAACCAACACCAACTGAAGTGCTGTATGATTAGCAAATACAACATAACACATATTCTAGCCAGAGTAATACATCACCATGGCTGGCGCTGGGGGCAGAGTACTTGGCGCTGGACTTTCGGATGATGTTCTCATGGATCTGGGCCCATTCACTCTCGTTGTTGCACCTGCAACAGAAGGACAGGATTTATGGCTTCCCAGTATTTTAGTATTTGGTTTGATGTCTCAATGTATAAGTGAAGGGAAATTCATGTTCTTAAAGAAATGAATATATGTTTTATTAAATTTGACAAGGCTCTTTATATTAGGTGGAGAAGATTCACATTTGGGGAAAGGGAAGAAACTCTAAAACTGAATCTTTACAAATACATCTATGTGTATGTGCTTGTGTGTGTGTGTCTTTGCATGTATGCACATATGTAGGTATATCTCTGTTTTTTTTGTGGTGCTGGGGTGGAATCCAGGGCATTACACATGCCAAGCATACATTTTACCACTGAGATACCTTCCCACATAACAGATATTTTTTATTTTTATTTTTTAGTACTGGGGATTGAACTCAGGGGTGCTTTACCACTAAACTACATCCCTGGTCTTTATTTTTATTTTTTTTAAATTTTGAGACAGGATCTTGCTAAATTGCTTAGGGCCTCACTAAGTTCCTGAGGCTGGTCTTGAACTTGCAATCCTCCTGCCTCAGCCTCAGAGATAGCTGGGATTACAGATGTGTGCCACCATGTCCTGCAAAAATATTTTTTAAATGACAAAACATCCTCTTTTTAAGTGACAAGTTCTTTCTTTTCTAGCTCCCCTCACACACAACACAACACACATGCACACACATGGACCCCAGAGAAAAGTTCTTGATGAAAAAAACAGTTCTTCTCAACAAGAACTACTGTTAGAAACTTTGACTTTATTTACCATCCAACTGTCATTAAACTGGCACTATAGGAATGTCCTATTAAATTCAGGCAATGTGGATATAAGGTACTTGTAGCTGTTTACAACCAGACTAGAACATAAAAAGCTTGGAAGAGTGGTGGGTTTGGTTCACTATAAGTCCCTGTGGTTAAGGAGAAGGAAAGCTTAGCAGATATGGTTGGATGCCTAAATATGTAAGAATAAAAAATTCCTTCCAAGAGACTTTAGGAGTAAGGCAAAAGAGAGACCAGAGAAATAACCCTATTAAGTTCTGATGTTTTAGTTCTTAACTTTCTAATGGATAATTCAAAAAGAGCTATTATTACACAGCAACTTGTAACAGAGCTTAGAACAGAAACTATGAATTCATCCTAATGCAGATACTTGGATGAAATACTTGGAATGACATTAAAATAATCATTGGGGACTGGGGTTGTAGCTTAGTGGTTGAGCACTTGCCTCGCATGCATGAGGCACTGGGTTTGATTTTCAGTACCACGTAAAATAAATAAAACAAAGATAAAAAAAATCATTGAAAATTGCATTTGACACTCAGAGGGTGTTCTCTTGTTCTACCTTTCCCTCTGCTAATTAGAGGTATGGGTCTACAAATTGCAGAAATTTTCCAATCATGAAGAAAAATCCACAGGATCTTTCATTAGTTCCTCAGAAGTGTCCAGTCCACCATGGCCATTTCCAGAAGGAAACACCAATAAGATTAATAGAATGTGTCATCTAGCAGTATGAAGCACTGTAGGTTTCTAAATAAAAAGGTTTATATGGTATCCTCTTAGAGATAAAGGAGCTCAGTCACTAGATTAATTCTGATACTCAATCAGTAGTTGTTTTGGGCTTTTTAGCCCTATAAAAAAGCTTCATGTACTCAGAGCTCTGTGAGGAATGTTTAAAAGTAAGGTTTTCACAACCTAGGATTCTAAGGATAACTTTCTGCTTATATAATTACTTCTGAACAAAGGAAGAGAAGCGTATCTATTTATTTAATTAATTAATTAATTAATTTTTGTTCCAGGGACTGAACCCAGGGGCATTTTACCACTGAGCCATTCTCCCGCCCTTTTTACTTTTTTATTTTGAGACAGGGTCTTGCTAAGTTGTTTAGGGCCTTGCTAAGTTGCTGAGGGTGGCTTTGAACTTGCAATCCTCCTGCCTCAGCCTCCTGAGCTGCTGGGAGTACATATTTGTGTCAAATGCTTGAGAGAGTATTTATTAAAATGATCACTTGTGACTTAACTACATGGCATGAAATTTAAAAAAGAGAAGTGCTGGCAGCAGCATATCCAAATCTTTTTGTCTGACATGCACATAGTCTCTCATCTTGTTCAACTAGTCTATATATCAGAGAAGTGCCCAGCCCAGCTGGTGAGGATTCAAAAGACTTATCCTATGGGATTTCCTCTTACACTCCAGTAACTCTACCCCGAGGTATAGGCATCACACTCCAGGCCACACCACCTAATACTGCTGAGAAGGGAAGCTGACAAATCATTTAAACTCCAAAGGAAACAATTCTTTTTATTGAGATTTTCTTTAAATTTTATTTTTTTCTTTTCTCCATTTAACTGTGACCTGAATGATTCATGGGCACTTCTATATATTCATGATTCATGGATATATATATATATATATATATATATATATATATATATATATATCTCCCTTCTCAGTTTATAAGATCACCACTTACTTTAATCAAAATTTGCTACAGTTTTTCGTAAATAAAATACTTCCTCTCTCACCCCACCACCCATCTTGAAAATTTACTCCCTCTCCAACAAGTGGGGTAATTTTAGTATATCTTCAATAAAGTATTCACTGGGGATAGCAGAATAGAGAAGGTCACTTTCCTGGTTGCTCCATGGTGTGAAACTAAGAAGGCAGATAGGCAGCTTATCAGCAAGGTGGGTGAAAAAAAAAAGGTGTGTATGGGGACTTTACTGGGATTTAATACTAGACATTCAAAGCATACTGAGGACTCAGGATATTGGATATAATAAAACAAAAAAAATCTTCAGAGCCACCACTGCTGCGACTGGAGGCACCAGCTAGAGTGGTCCCTCTGTGAGCAAAGTGGAAGGATAAGGGAATTAAAGGAACCCAACATTTTTAGGAGGCCTGAGGCATGTCTGGGTATGGTGAGATCAGAACTAAAAGGAGTGTCTCACAATATCCTTGGGAGGGAAAGAAGCCAAATATCTCTCAAGCTACCTGTGGAGGACAGAGGAAGAAACCATTTTGCAGCCACGGGATGAGGACTAGCAGCTGGGGGAGCTTATTTCTGGCAAACCTAATTTTGGCCCACAATATAGGCCTGGCAAACTCAAATTGCAAAACATGGAGTGTGCCTAAGTGACAAGGAGAAAATCAAACGTGGAGAAGGGTTTACACAGAGAAATGAATACTTGTCATGGAAACCTTACCCAGCTTCTCCCCTCCCTGTTCAATCCAGCTACTTGCAAGTCCCATCGGGAGAGATGTGCCTGGCTGGGAATTAAAATGGGTGGGGATGGGAAAGATTGAGTTTGGAGACTGAACCTAAGAGACAAGAGAATGTAGGGTCCACAGGTGTCAGAAGGGACTAAGAATTGACTCCTTCACCACACGAATGGAACCCATGGGTGATTCTTAGGGCCAGTTTTCCAGTATGGTCTGGCAATTGCTTGGCCCTGGAGGTGTGCCGATTTAAAATATTTAGATCAATCGCAATTCAATGAAGAACCTAGAGAATACCTAAACCTAAACCCAACCTCCAGAAGTTCTGCCTATGGGATTTCCTCTTACACTCCAGCAACTCTACCCTGAGATTGGAATAGGCATCACACTCCAGGCCACACCACCTTATACTGCTGAGAAGGGAAGCTGACAATCATTTGAACTCCAAAAGAAACAATTCTTTTTCATTGAGATTTTCTTTAAATTTTATCTTATTTTTTTCTTTTCTCTATTTAACTGTGACCTGAATGATTCATGGGCATATATACATATATATATTCATATTTGTTTTTGCTTATTTCTAGCATTTAAAAAATTTTCAAAAATTTGTATTTCTAGCATTTTTGAAGCCAGTTGTTTGTTATGGATCAGTATTTTGAGGACTAGGATGTTTGATTAGAATATTACATTTTTGTTTTTAATTAAACATTTTTGACTTTATAAATTTTCTCACTTATTGATTTCCCGTGATTCTTTTTCTCTCTCTTTTTCTACTAACAGCCACATTTCTATTGTTCTCTCTTTCACTCTTCCTTTAATATTTTACTTCTATTTTCTCTGCTCCTCCCTCATAATCATCACATTCTAAATTGGTTTTGTTCTTTCCCTGTCTACCATTTGAAATTCTAAACCCTTTTGCAAATTTATTGATATTACTGTGGGTGATAACCAATCACATTCTTTGTGCTTATTGTGACAATTAACATTGTAGATGTCATAGCAGAAACTATTTGAGTTAATACTATATATTGTTTGCATTGGTTATTGTTATTATTTGTCTTCCCTAAACAGTGAGGCATTAAAGACTTTCAGAGACACTATAAGTCCACCTGGCAGAAACTCTACTGCCTCAGATCCATACTGTTAAATGGGTAGACACATTAAACAACATGAAAAAGCAAGGAAACAAATGACCCCAAACAAACCAAGATACTTCAGTAACAAAAATTGTTGATGCCACAGTGGAAGAAGAGATGTCAGAGAAAGAGTTTAGAATGTACATAGTTAAACTGATCTGTGAGATAAAGGATGATATAAGGAGTGAAATCAGAGAGAAAATACAGAAAGTGAAATATCACTTCAATAAAGAGATACAGGTTACAAAAAAATTCAAGAAGAAATCCTCAAAATGAAGGAATAAATAAACCAAATTAAAAATTCACTGGAAAGCATCACCAACAGACTAGACCACTTGGAAGATGTAATATCAGGCAATGAAGACAAAATATATAATTTGAAAATAAAGTTGCCCACAGAGAAAAAACCATCAACAGAACTTCCAAGAAATATGGGATAACATGAAAAGACCAAACTTAAAATTTATCAGGATAAATGAAGGCTCAGAGATACAAATCAAAGGAATGTATAATCTTTTCAATGAGATAATATCAGAAATTTCCAAAACCTTAAGAATGAAATGGAAAATTGAATACAGGAAACTTGCAGGATTCCAAATATACAAAATTACAACAGATCCATACCAAGTTACACCATTATGAAATGTCTACCATACAGAATAAGGGTAGGCATTTAAAGGTTGCCAGAGAAAAATGACTGCTCACATTTAGAAAGAAATAATTTGAGTCTCATCTAATTTTTCAACCCAGACCCTCAAATTTAGGAGGTCTTGGAATAACATATACCAAGCCTTGAAAGAAAATGGATGTCAGCCAAGAATATGATACCCAGCAAAATTAAGCCTCAGAATTGATGATAAAATAGAAACCTTACATGAAAAACAAAAGTTAAAAGAATTAACAACCATAAAGCCTATACTACCAAAACATACTCAACAAAATATTTCATGAAGAAGAAATGAAAAACAAAAGCGAAAACCAGCACAGGGAGAAACTACACTAGAAGAATAGTCAAACATAGGAGAAACTAATTCAAATTAAAAACCAAAAATAAAATAACAGGAATCATTACTTAATAATAATATGGAATGTAATAATTACTTAATAATAATATTGAATGTAAATTGCCTAAACTCATCAATCAAAAGATACAGATTGGCAGACTGGATTAAAAACAAGACCCAACAATATAATGTCTCCAAGAGACTCACCTCATAAGCAAATACATCAACAGATGGAAGGTAAAATGATGACAAAAGACATATCATTCACATGGATTTCATAAAAAAGTAGGGGTTTCTATCCTCATAACAGATAAAGTGGACTTCAAGCCAAATCAGAAGAGACAAAGATGTCGATTTCATACCTCTTAAGGAAATTATACATCAACAACATCAACAAGATATTACAATCATAAATATTTATGCCTCAAACAGTGGAGCATCTACATACATCAAACAAACCCTTCTCAATTTTTAGAATCAAATAGACCACAACACAATAAAAATGAATAAATTTAACATGCCTCTGTCATCACTGGACAGATACTCCAAACAAAAACTAAATAGATACAGAACTAAAAAATACAATTAATAATTTAGACTTAACAGATATATATATAGAATAGTACACCCATCAGTGAATGAATACACTTTCTGTTTAGCAGCACATAGCTCCTTCTCAAAAACAGACCATATCTTAGGCCACAAAGCAGTTCTTAGCAAATAAAAAAATAGAGATAATACCTTGCATTCTATCAGGTCATAATAGAATGAAATTAGAAATCAATATAAACTAAAAAAATAGAAGCTACTTTAATACCTGGAGAGTAAATAATATGAATGACCAATGGATAGTAGAGGAAATCAGGGATGAAATAAAAAAATACTTAAAGGTAAATGAAAATAGTGACACAACTTATCAAAATCTCTGGGACACTATGAAGGTGGTTCTAAGAGGAAAGTTCATTACATTGAGCTCATTCATTAAAAGAATAGAAAGTAAATAAATAAATAATCTAATAAAAAAGAGAAAAAATAAACACCCAAAGTAATAGAAGGCGGGAAATAATTAAAATCAGAACTGTAATTAATGAAATTGAAACCAAAAATTTCAAAAAAATAAATGAAAAAGTTAGTTCTTTTAAAAATAAAATAAAATTGATAAATGTTTAGCCAAGCTAATGAAGAGAGAGAAAACTCAAATTACTAAAACTCATGATAAAAGAAAATATCATGATGAACACTACTGAAATACATATGATAATCAGAAACTATTTTGAAATTTATACTTCAATAAAGCAGAAAATCTTGAAGATATTGATAAATTTCTAGAGACATATGACCGACCAACTTGAATCAAGAGGACATAGAATATTTAAACAGATCATTCACAAATAAAAAATTTGAGAGAGAAACAAAATTTAAACAGATCAATTTCAAGCAATTAAACTGAAGAGGCTATCAAAAGCCTACCAAGAAAGAAAAGTCCAGGGCCAGACAGATTTTTCAGCCCAGTTCTATCAGGCCTTCAAAAAACTAACAACAATCCTCCTCAAATTATTCCATGAAATAGAAAAGGAGGGAATATCTTCCAAACCCATTCTATGACGCTAGTATCTCCCTGATTTCAAAACCAGACAAAGACAGATCAAGGAAAAAAAACCTTCAGACCAATATCCCTCATGAAGATACATGCAAAAATTCTTAGTAAAATACTGGGAAATCACATACAAAAACATATTACAAAGATAGTGCACCTTGATCAAGTGGGGTTCATCACAGGGATGCAAGATTGGTTCAACATATGAAAATACATATAATTTATCACATCAATAGTCTTAAAGACAAGAATCACATGATTATCTCAATAGATGCAGAAAAAAACATTTGACAAAATACAGTATCAATTCATGTTGAAAACACTAGAAAACTAGGGATAGTAAGAACATATCTAAACATTGTAAAAGTTATATATGACAAACTCAAGGCAAACATCATTCTAAATGGAGAAAAACTGAAAGTACTTTCTGTAAAAACTGGAACAAGACAAGGATGCCCTGTTTCAGCACTTCTATTCAACTAAGTCCTTGAAACTCTAGCAAGACAATGAGAGAGAGAGAGAGAGAGAGAGAGAGAGAGAGAGAGAGAGAGAGAGAGAGAGAGAAAGAAAGAAAGAAAGAAAGAAAGAAAGAAATAGAGATAGATATGGGGGAGAAAGAAAAAAAATTAAGGGGATACAAATAGGAAAAGAAGAGCTCAAACTACCTCTATTTGCTGATAATATGATACTATATTTAGAAGATCCAAGAAATTCCACCAGAAAACTTCTAGAACTCATAAACAAATTCAGAAAAGTAGCAATATATAAATTAACTCCCATAAATCAATTGTGTTCCTATTCACCAATGATGAATCAACTGAAAGAGAAATCAGGAAAACTATCCCATTCACAATAGTCTCCAAAAATACTTGGTAATCAATATAAGAAAAGATGCGGAAGACCTCTACAAAAACCACTACAGAATGCTAAAGAAAGAAATGGAAGAAGACCTTAGAAGATGGAAAGATTGCCCATGTTCTTGGATAGGCAGAATTAATATTGTCAACACAGCCATACAACCAAAAGCACTATACAGATTTAATGCAATTCCTATTAAGATTCCAATGATGTTCTCCATAGAAATATAAAAAGCTGTCATGAAATCTATTTGGTAAAATAAGAGGCCTAGAATAGCCAAAACAATCCTTAGCGAAAAAAAAAAAAGTGAAGAAGGAGGCATTTACAATACCAGACTCTAAATTATACTACAGAGCTATAGTAACAAAAACAGCATGGTTTTGGTACCAAAACAGACATAAAGACCACTAGAACAGAATAGAAGAGATAGAGAAAAACCAACATAAATACAGAAAAAGCTGCCATAAA
Source organism: Urocitellus parryii (assembly GCF_045843805.1). Taxonomy (NCBI): domain Eukaryota; kingdom Metazoa; phylum Chordata; class Mammalia; order Rodentia; family Sciuridae; genus Urocitellus; species Urocitellus parryii. The sequence goes on along the minus strand of NC_135532.1, from coordinate 93,871,143 downwards.
CAAAGATAGTCTCTTCAACAAATGGTGCTGGGAAAACTGGAAATCCATATATAGCAGAATGAAATTTAACCCCTTTCTCTCACCTGGCACAAAACTCAACTCAAAGTGGATCAAGGACCTAGGCACTAGAACAGAGACCCTGTACCTACTAGAAGAAAAAAGCAGTTCTAACTGTCCATCATGTTGGTGTAGGAACTGAAGTCCTCAACAAGACTCCTAAAGTGCAAGAAGTAAAATTTTAAAAAGCAATAAATGGGATGGTATCAAACTAAAAAACTTCTCATAGCAAAGGAAACAATCAAGAAAGTGAACAGAGAGCCTATAGAATGGAAGAAAATCTTTGCTACCTGCACTTCAGTTGGAACACTAATCTTCAGGATATAAAAATAACTGAAAAAACTTAACACCAAAAAAAACAAAAACAGATAACTGTCACAGTTGGTGTGGCTGACAAAGCACACCAATCAACAAATGGGCAAAGCAACAGAACAGGCACTTCACAGAAGAAGAAATACGAATGGTCAAAAAATACATGAAAAAAATTTCAAAATCACCAGCAATTAGAGAAATGCAAATGAAAACTAGGTTTCATCTCTCTCCAGTCAGAATAGCAGCTAGTAAGAATGCAAGTAAAAATAAATGTTTTTGACAATGTGGGGGAAAAAGGTATACTCATACATTGCTGGTGGGACTGCAAATTGGTGCAACACTCTGGAAAGAATATGGAGACTCCTCAGAAAAACTTTTGACCCAGTTTCCCCACTTCTCCTCTGTATGTATCCAAAGGATTTAAAATAAGCATATTACAGTGATACAATCACATCAATGTGTATCATAGCTCAATTCACAATAGTTAAGCTATGGAGGCAACCCAGGTGCTCTTCAACAAATGAATGAATAAAGAAAATGTGGTATATATGCACAATGGAATATTACTCAGCCTTAAAGAAGAATAAAATTATGGCAGTTGCTGGTAAGTGGATGGAACTAGGGACTAACATGCTAAGGGAAATAAGACAATCACTCAAAATCAAAGGCTGAATGTTCTCTCTGATATGCAGATGCTAACCCACCATAAGGTGGGTGGGGGGAGAATAGAAGTTTATTGGATTAGCCAAAAGGGAAATATAGGGAAATGATGAGTTATGTGAATAGGAAAGATAGTAGAAACTTTCCTATGTTCATACATGAATACACGATAAGTGTAACTTCACACCATGTTCAACCATAATAATGATCCTAATTAGAATACGTTTTACTCTATGTATGTATATTATATCAAAATACATCTAGTGTCATGTATATGTGAAAATAACAATAAAAATAAAGTACTCAATGTTCCCTTGTCAATATTAAGAAGCTGGTGCTTGTCAGCCACACCAGCTGTGACAGTGTATATTATTTCATTTATATGTACCCCTCCACTCAAATACATACAGTTAAGATGCCAAATTGATGGCTTATCTGTCATTCCTCTCCCATTGTACACACTTTAACTCTTGGTGGCCTTCATAGCTCTGTCTTCAGTCTGCTTTCTTATCTATAAATATTCCTGGACAATCTCATCCACTCCCATAGCTTCAATTACAGCAGAGTTGTCAAGTCACAAAGTGATACCTATAGCCCAGAATTATTCCTAAGTTTCTATCCTGCATGTCCGTAAAATCTCATAATTTCTCTCCAATTTTTATGTCCAAAAATGACATTTTACTGAGTGGAATCCCCTAGTTCACTAATCCAGAACCCTTCCTGAAGTCATGTTATGGTTTGGATGTGAGGTGTCCCCTAAAAGTTCATGTGTGAGACAATGCAAGAAGATTTACAGGAGAAATGATAGGGTTATGAGAGCCTTACCCCAATCAGTAAATGAATTCCCTTGATAAGGTTAACTGAATGGTAACTAAAGGTGGGTAGGGTGTGGCTGGAGGAGGTGGGGCATTGGGGGCATTCCTTTGGGGTACACATATTTTGTATATGGCTAATGGATTCTCTCTCTGCTTCCTGATTATCATGTGAACCAGTTTCCTCTTCACTTTGAGCCCCAAGGAATAGAGTTAGCCCCCTTTCCATGGACTCAGACCTCCAAAACCATGAGTTCCCCAAATAGACTTTTCCTTCTGTACAATTGTTCTTGTTAGATCTTTTAGTGACAGCAGTGAAAAAGCTGACTAAAACAAGTCACTATGTCTATGTCTTACAGAATTTTCTACATGAAAATCTATCACATATGACTTCTATTTACAGCCTTGGCTTGACCATTATCATCTCTCTTCTGGATCAACATAATCACCTTCTAAGGGATTGTTCAAACATATTCCTATCAGAATGCCAGTCTGGTTATATGGCCCCCATTCTTGAAGCCCTTCATAGGTTTCACCTGTACATAGGTTAAAAATCAGGTTTTCTTAATAGGTCATTTAAAGCACATTCCTATTTATTTATATGCACTCTTTATAAGAGTTTTAAATAAATAAATAAATTGTAATAATATTAGAGAGTTCTCATATATCTCACACCCAGTTTTCCCAATTATTAACATTATATGTTATTATGGTATATTTGTCAAAATTAATGATGCAACACACTTTATTGTTAGATTTTGTTATTATCCAAGTCTATACTTTATTAACATTTTCCTAGTTTTAAGACAATTTTTTTCTATTCCAGGATCTCATCCATGATACAATACTATATTATATCATCAAGTCTCCTCTTGACTGAGAGTCTTCAAACTTTCCTTTAGATGACCTCGATGTTTTTGAGGAGTTTTGGTCAGATAATTTTTGGAGCTCTAAATTGGGATTTGTCCCATGTTTGTTTTAATGATTAGACTGAAGTAGTTTGTTTGGGAGTGTAAGACCACAGGTAAAATATCATCTCATCATACAATATCAAGGTATATACTATTAACTCAGTTATCACTCTTGGTATTAACGCTGCTCACCTGGCTAAAAAGTGTTGTCATGTTCTTTACAGTATTCCTCTACTTCCTCACTCCCATTTTTCTATTTTGTACTCTTTGGAAGAAAATTTCTATCGATAGACCACATTTAAGAAATAGGGCCCCCGCACCTGCAAGGTAGGTGGAACTGTGACCACAGACAGAACAGGTCCAGCGGCCTGCTGAGGGGCACAGCCGCCTCCTCCCCCAGTGACTGCAAGGTAGGCGGAACTGTGACCACTGACAGAACAGGCCCAGCGGCCCGTGGAGAGGCAGAGCCGCCAACCGAACCTGCAAGGTAGGCGGACCTGCGACCCACCAGCAGAACAAGCCCAGCGGCCTGCTGAGGGGCACAGCCACCTCCTCGCCCCATGCCTGCAAAGTAGGAGGAACTGTGACCACCGACAGAACAGGCCCAGTGGCCCGCGGAGGGGCAGAGCTGCCAACCACGCCTGCAAGGTAGGCGGACCGCGACCCACCGGCATAACAGGCCCAGCGGCCTGCAGAAGGACAGAGTCGCCCCCCGAGCTTGCAAGGTAGGCAGACCTGTGGCCCACCGGCAGAACAGGCCCAGAAACCCGCGGAGTGGCAGAGCTGCCCCCCCTTGCGCCTGCAAGGTAGGCAGACCTGTGACCCACCGGCAGCACAGTCCCAGCGGCCTTCAGAGGGGCAGAGCCACTGCCTGCGCCTGCAAAGTAGGCGGAACTGCGACCACCAACAAACAGGCCCAGTGGCCCACAGAGGGGCAGAGCCGCTGCCCGTGCCTGCAAGGTAGGCGGACCTGCTACCGACTGGCTGAACAGGCCCAGCGGCCTGCCGGTGTGGTAGGCACATTGGTCCAATTGGAGGAGGAGCAGAGCCACCGCCCGCACCTGCGCGGGAGAATTTGCAACTATACAAGAGCAATACAAATATATAGGGGGAAAATTCAATAACACAACAGTTTCACCAAGCAGAAAGAAACGCGAACAGTATGAAGAGACAAGGAAAGAAAGGACCACAAGCAATGCAGGTCAACTCAACTTTAGAAGACGTAATATCTGCAGCAGATGGAATGTCAGATAAAGAATTCAGGATATACATGCTTCAGATGATCTGGAGTCTAAAGGAAGACATTAGACAGCAAAAGAAGACAATGAAAGATCACTTCAACAATGAATTACATAAACAAATCCAGGAAGCAAAAGATCAGCTATACAGGGAGATAGAGGTTATAAAAAACAAACAAACAGAAATCCTAGAAATGCAGGAAGCAATAAACCAACTTAAAAACTCAATTGAGAATACTACCAGCAGAGTAGAACACTTAGAAGATAGAACATCAGACAATGAAGACAAAGTATTTCAACTTGAAAAGAACATAGACAACTCAGCAAGACTGTTAAGAAACCATGAGCAGAACATCCAAGAAATATGGGATAACATAAAGAGACCAAACTTAAGAGTCATTGGGATACAAGAAGGTATAGAGGTCCAAACCAAAGGAATGAGCAATCTATTCAATGAAATAATACGAGAAAACTTCCCAGACATGAAGAATGAGACAGAATCCCAAATCCTAGAAGCCTACAGGATGCCGAATGTGCAAAATTGTAAGAGATCCACACCTAGACACATTATAATGAAGATGCCCAACATACAGAATAAGGAGAGAATTTTGAAAGCTACAAGAGAAAGGAAGCAGATTACATTTAGGGGTAAACCAATCAGGATAACAGCTGATCTCTCAACACAGACTCTGAAAGCTAGAAGATCCTGGAATAACATATTTCAAACATTGAAAGAAAATGGGTTCCAACCAAGAATTGTGGATCCAGCAAAATTGAGCTTCAGGATGGAAGATGAAATTAAAACCTTCCATGATAAACAAAAGTTAAAAGAATTTGCAGCTAGAAAACCATCTCTTCAAAAAATCCTAAGCAAAACATTACAGGAAGAGGTAATGGAAAATAACAATGAAAACCAACAGTGGTAGGTAGGACAGTAAAGGGGGGAAAATAATCAAAGAGGAAAACAAACCATGTTTAGTAATATACATAAACAACTATGGCTGGAAGAACAACCCATATCTCAATAATAACCCTAAATGTTAATGGCTTAAACTCACCAATTAAGAGACACAGGCTAATAGAATGGATCACAAAACATGACCCAACAATATGCTGCCTACAGGAGACACATTTGATAGGAAAAGACATACATAGACTGAAGGTGAAAGGTTGGGAAAAATCATATCACTCATATGGACTGCGGAAACAAGCAGGAGTGTCCATACTCATATCAAATAAAATAGATTTCAAGCCAAAGTTAATCAAAAGGGATAAAGAGGGACACTACATACTGCTCAAGGGAACCATACACCAACAAGATATAACAATCATAAATATATATGCCCCCAAACAATGGTGCAGCTATATTCATCAAACAAACTCTTCTCAAGTTCAAGAGTCTAATAGACCACCATACAATAATCATGGGAGACTTCAACACACCTCTCTAACCACTGGACAGATCTTCCAAACAAAAGTTGAATAAGGAAACTATAGAACTCAATAACACAATTAATAACCTAGACTTAATTGACATATATAGAATATACCACCCAACATCAAGCAGTTACACTTTTTTCTCAGCAGCACATGGATCCTTCTCAAAAATAGATCATATATTATGTCACAGGGCAACTCTTAGACAATATAAAGGAGTAGAGATAATACCATGCATGTTATCTGATCATAATGGAATGAAACTGAAAATCAAAGATAAAAGAAGGAAGGAAAAATCATGCATCACTTGGAGAATGAACAATAGGTTACTGAATGATCAATGGGTTTTAGAAGACATCAAGGAGGAAATTAAAAAATTCTTAGAGATAAATGAAAACACAGACACAACATATCGGAATCTATGGGACACATTGAAAGCAGTTCTAAGAGGAATATTCATTGCTTGGAGTTCATTCCTTAAAAAAAGAAAAAACCAACAAATAAATGATCTCATACTTCATCTCAAAATCCTAGAAAAAGAAGAGCAAAACAACAGCAAAAGAAGTAGAAGGCAAGAAATAATTAAAATCAGAGCTGAAATTAATGAAATTGAAACAAAAGAAACAATTGAAAAAATTGACAAAACTAAAAGTTGGTTCTTTGAAAAAATAAATAAGATCGACAGACCCTTAGCCATGCTAACGAAGAGAAGAAGAGAGAGAACTCAAATTACTAGCATACAGGATGAAAAAGGCAATATCACAACAGACACTTCAGAAATACAGAAGATAATCAGAAATTATTTTGAATCCTTATACTCCAATAAAATAGAAGATAGTGAAGACATCGATAAATTTCTTAAGTCATATGATCTGCCCAGATTGAGTCAGGATGATATAGACAACCTAAACAGACCAATATCGATGGAGGAATTTACCAACGAGTATCTGTTATCTAAGGATTTTTATGGGCTTGATCTGTCTCTATAAGTGGTTGGTGTGGTGATATGTAAATATAGGATTCAGAAAGGAGCCAATCAACTCTATTTTGTCTTCAGAAAATTTGGAGAAAAGTGATTTGTAAGCACAAGGGTGGGGGTGGGGTGAGGGTTTGTTGGCACAAGAGGAAGTGCTTGGGATAAGGGTAGATTTGTAGTTGGCTATTGCTATGGCTAGTGGTGGGGGTAAATAAAGAAGAGCCATTGAGGCTGATCAGAGGCAATGACAAGATGTTAGTTAAGGAGGGGCCATTGTGGTTGAAGCTGTTAGGGGTAGAGACAGGATGTGCTCCAGGCTCAATGTCTCCTAGAATGGCATAGACTCATTCCCACCTTTCCTCCTTCAAGGCCCTTATTCTCTCTGCCTATGGATAGTCTACTTCCTGCCTCATTCCATCCTCTGATGATGTATTTATAGTAGCCATTAGAGGGAAATAAATATTGACTGCTCTGGCAGCTTCATTCTGATTAAGAGTGTTGACTATGGCAATAATGTTGCTTTTAGTGAAAACTCAGAGACAAAGCAATCTTAAATTGTTTGTCCATTTATCATCAATTTATAAAAGCATATTTAATATACCCCAAAATATGCTATCTTAATAGAATGTAAGAAGCCAAGAGTAGTTGGATTTATATTTAGCAGTTGATTTTATTTAATATTTTTTTAGTTGTAGATGGACACAATATCTTTATTTATTTATTTTTATGTGGTGCTTAGGATTAAACCCATGGCCTCACACCTGCAAGGTAAGCACTCTACCACTGAGTTACAGCCCCAGCCTCAACAGTTGAATAATGTCTCTGAATAAAGACAGCAGGGGAAAAAAAAGAGGGCTAGAAACTCCAGCTAGACAAAAGAAGACTAATTGGTACAGGACCAAAGGTGAATTTACCAGAAAGACCTTGAGCTCATAAAAGGAGGCTTTGAGAAAATGGCATGACATAATTACTTGAGTGAAGGAGACATAGAACATCTTTATCAGTACAGAGTGCATTTTTGGATCCGATTAGAGTCAGTCCCAATATTGATAGAATGTGGGAGCACATGAAACCCTCAGGAAAAGGCTTTCAAGAAGAAGAAAGCTTGTACATATGTGATGTTTTCATTTTCTCTCACTGTGCCTATCTGGAGAGAAGAAACCCCCATAGGAATTAGGGCATTCCCTGACATCCCCAGGCCTGTTGTGTCAGCTTCCTGAAGCTGAGTCCCTGTGATTTCGGATGATTTATGGCAGTGCCTGCTAAGTTGCCCCAAAGCAGCAAGCGGACTTCTTAAGCATCTTCAAAAAGTCTGGGGTCTGGCCTGGTGGCCTTTTCAGATTTACTTTCTTTCTGTCTTGCCTTTTTTTTCCATTTATGGATTTAAAGAGGAACTTAATGAAAGAGCAGAATCCCAGAGTATAAAAAGAAACAGTCTTTTATGTTCCACAGCAACCTGGATTTAAAAGCAACATGTTTTTCCTCCCTCTGGTCTTGAATTGGTTTAAACACTTGCTCGTGTAGCCTACATTCCTGATGGATATCAGACATGCAGCTAAGGAACATGAAAACTGCCATTTTGAGGATAAGAGGCAAAAATCTTATACACAGGACTCTTTGACCATTTTTTTTTCTTTTTTGTAAAACAAGTCTAACTATAAGATGGTGTCTTAGTTTATGTTTCCCACCAGAGGCCATTTTTCTACATCCCCCAGAAGGTAATTAGGCAAGACTCAGGTGCAGATCACCTCTTTCCCAAAGATCTTGGGTCAGACTGGGACTTCATCTCAGGATCCAAGATTCATCAAGTGAAGGTACCCTCCACAATTGGGCCAAGTCAGTCAGAAGTAGAAAGACAGATACAACATTTTGTATTCCTGAGGGTTATCAGGTCAGACTCTGTATATGAGACCTTTATTCAGCCTTAAGGAGTCACCACAGCATTCTGCCTTCAATTGTGCCAAGCCTTCCTCTGTCCCATACACCATTTCTCCCACAAAAGGAAACCAAAGGGTTGGGATTGTTGCTCAATTGGGGTTGTGGCTCAATGGTAGAGCACTTGCCTAGCATATGTGAGGCACCAGCTTCAATCCTCAGCAGAAGGAAGGAAGGGAGGGAGGGAAGAAGGAAATGTATTTTTTTTAAGAAAGGACACTGAAGCAAGTCAGGAACCAACATTTTCAACACCTAGGCAAAGGGGACCAGCTCCACGTACAGCAAGCCTGTCACCCAAGTCTTAAGATGGGCAGCCATGCTAATCACTATAGGAAAAGATAATTGATATGGTTTCAGTTTTCTTAAATTAGTTAAGACTTCTTTGTGGCCTAATGCATGCTCTATCATGGAGAAAGGTCCGTGTGCAATTTAGAAGAATGTGTTTGCTATTGGTTGAAATGTTCTATGTATGTCTTTGGAGTTCATTTGTTCTATAATGCTATTCAAGGTCTGCTGTTTCCTATTTATTTTTTTGTTTAGATGACATGCCATTGTTGAAAATGGGGTGCAATTATTATATTCTTTGAAGAAATGACCTTTATCATTATATAGAGACCTTTGTCTTATAATGTATTTTAACTGAAAGTCTATTTTTTCTAATATCTATAAGTTTTCAACATCACTATTTTAATCTTTTTGGTCTTAAACATTTTCTGCCCCAATTACTGTAGTGTAATTATATTAATACTTTGTCATTTAACTTTTATGCTAATGTTATAAGTATTAAATTATTTATTAAATTATTATTTAGAGTATTTTACTACATACTTTACCATTGAATTTTATATTTTCAAAAGTTTTCATATTATAATGAATGTTCTTCATTTCAGAACTCCCTTTAGTGTTTCTTATAAGACAAACCTAGTGGTGATGAACTCTCTCAGCTTTTGCTTACCAAGAGATGTCTTTTTTCTCTCTTTCCTTTTTGAAGGACAGATTTTATGGGTAAAATATTCTTGACAAGCTGTTTTGTTGTTGTTGTTGTTCATCACTTTGAATATATCATTCTACTTCCTCCTCACTTGCAAGATTTCTGCTGAGACATTTACTGGTAAACTTATGGAAGTTCCCTTGTATGTGATGAGTTGCTTACCTCTTGCAACTTTACTCCTGCATTAGAAAGACTTTAAAGTCACTGTCAATGGAAAGCCTGGTAATGCAGAGATTGTGTACTCTCTGCAAGCAGGTTGGCTTCAAAAGAGGAAAGAGGCAAAACTGAGATGTTCATGTCTGGATCCTTCTAGATGAATTCTTCCCAGGCAAGTGAGTGAAGGGGTAAAGAAGCCCCAAGTATTACTCACAGAAACCCTTCCACCTTGAAAGAGAAGGGGTAAAAAGAAATATTCCTGCTAAGGCATTATAATTACATATGTGTATGGATACAGATTATTTGTCTCCTATTCTAATTATCTGTATTAAAATAGCATAAATAAGCTATATAATGGTTTTAGTTTTTCATAAGTAAAAATGTAATTTCTCATGTATCTCCTATTTATTACTGTAAGAACCTTATTCAGAAAGGCTACTATTCAGAAATGACCCATTAAATCAATATAAAATAACACTTATTATAGACTGTGAAACATGAGAACATTAACAGATCACCCCTTTCCCAAAGATCAAAATTATGAGAGAAAACAAGGAAATTATAGCTATAAAATTCCAATGGTGGAACCTCTGAGAGAATTATGTGAGATTGTGGGGGAGGTTCAGAGGTGATAGAATGTTCTTTTTTCTCAAAATGATGAATATACAGAGTATTCTTTATACCTTTGGAAGACTTATTAAAATGCATTGCTAGATTCTGTCCCCCATAGTATCTTGGAGTGGGGCCAAAACACTCTTTCGTGAATTTTTAGTTCTAACAAGTTTCCTGTTGAAGCCAGCACTACTGGTGTGAGGACCACACTTCTTACACATTTTAAAAATTCTTTTATATCCATTTAGTATTTTAAAAATTAATTTTGTAGAAAGAGTAAACATAGCAAGGCTGGTTTCCCAACTCCCTGTTCTGGGATAAGACTGGGTTTGTTTTATTTCATGGTCATAAGAGAGTTTAGCACATTTGCAATAGAGCAGGCACAGTTGAAAGTATAGATCCTATAGTCAGACTGCCTGGATTTGAATCTTAATTCCATTATTTACAGGTTGTATGACCTTAGGCAAGTATTTATCCTATATGTGCCTCAGTTTTCTCACCTTTAAAAAGGAAATGATATTAATATTTATATTGTGGGTTGTAGTGGAGATCAAATAAATCAACATATGTAAAGCCCTTGGCTTGTCAGGAAGGGCCAGGTTCTGCTGTTGTTACTCTTAGGTATTGAATTTATCCTCTGAATGTTTCCACCTTGCAGGTACTGTGTGATGCATTCATTTATTGTTTTCCAGAGAGAACTTCCTATGGAGAGTCAGATTCTCCACAAGAAGGCCCTGGTCTGTCTTTGCCTTCAGTTGCCTCTTATGTCCTTGCCACTAGAGAAAGAGGTATTTAGAGGAAGTAGTGTTCTTTGAAGTCTTCATCTTTTTCCTTGAAATTGTTTTTCTCCTTGATGATTATATTTGATTTTCAAACCATACTGAGAACTAGAGCCTCCTCCAAATGGTGGGATTAGGTATTTTGACTTTTACTGGCCTTAATGTTAATCCATAATGAAAATTGTATTATTATATTTCTTGTGCTTACATGAACTCTCTAAATTTTTGAGGAATCAGTTACTTGATTCTTCAGTCAGACAACTCCAACAAAACATTTATAGATGGAAGCAGAATTGTTGCTCCAGCTCTGTAAAGTATGCCTTCTCACTTCTGCCTAGTAGTTCTGATATGCCTTTGATGAGAGAAAACTTGACCAGCAATCAGCCCCCAGTTTTTTCCTCCCAGATGGACTTTTATACTAATCCCTATTCACAAACACAAAAGTGTGCATCTGGGCCTTTCAGTCATTTAAGTCTGGTTCCTTTAAAAGCAATAAATTGGGCTGGGGTTGTGGCTCAGTGGAAAGAGCACTTGTCTAGCATGTGCAAGGCCCTGGGTTTGATTCTCAGCATCACATAAAAATAAATAAATAAAATAAAGGTATTGTGTCCAACTATAACTAAAAATTTTTTTAAAAAATTTTAAAAAGCAATAAATCAAACTTTCATTTTCTGATTTTTAAAATAGTCCCCTCAACATGCTTTGGCTTGCTGTCTTTCCCCATAATCTTATTTTTATTATTCACTTTTTAAAAAATAAATGACAGCGGAATGCATTACAATTCTTATTACACGTATATAGCACAACTTTTCATATCTGATTATGTTGACACCAATTTGGGTCTTCATACATGTACTCTGGATAATGATGTCCATCACATTCCACTATCCTTGCTAATCCCCTGCCCCCTCCCACCCCTCCACCCCATCTAGAATGCATCTATTCCTCCCATGCTCCCCTTCCCATCCCCACTCCTTATACCAGAGAAAACATTTAGCATTTGTTTTTTTGGGGGATTGGCTAACTTCACTTAGCTTTATCTTCTCCAATGCCATCCACTTATCTGCAATTGCCATGATTTTATTCTCTTTTAATGATGAGTAAAATTCCATTGTGTATATATGCCACATTTATTTTATCCACTCATCTACTGAAGGGCATCTAGGTAGGCACCACAGTTTAGCTATTGTGAATTGTGCTGCTATAAACATTGATATGGCTGTGTCCCTGTAGTATGCTGTTTTAATTCCTTTGGGTATAGACCAAGGAGAGGGATAGCTGGGTCAAATGGTGGTTCCGTTCCCAGCTTTTCAAGGAATATCCATACTGCTTTCCATATTGGCTGCACCAATTTGCAGTCCCACCAGCAATGTATGAGTGTACCTTTTCCCCCACATCCTTGCCAGCACTCATTGTTTGTCTTCATAATAGCTGCCATTCTGACTGGAGTGAAATGACATCTTAGAGTAGTTTTGATTTGCATTTCTCTAATTGCTAGAGATGATTTTTTATATATTTTTTAATTGATTGAATATCCTCTTCTGAGAAGTGTCTGTTCAGGTCCTTGGCCCATTTGTTGATTGGGTTATTTGTTTGTTTGTTTGTTTGTTTGTTTTTTGGTGTTTAGCTTTCTGAGTTCTTTATACACCCTAGAGATTAGTGCTCTATCTGATGTGTGAGGGGTAAAAATTTGCTCCCAAGATGTAGGCTCTCTGTTCACCTCACAGATTGTTTCTTTCTGAGAATAAACTTTTTAGTTTGATTTCATATAATTTATGGATTCTTGGTTTTAATTCTTGTGATATAGGAGTCTTATTAAGGAAGTTGGGGCCTAATCTCACATGATGAAGATTAGGGCCTACTTTTTCTTCTATGAAATGCAGAGTCTCTGGTTTAATTCCTCTCTTGGGACATCTCCATCTTTGGGAGATTAGCTTTCTTTTTATTACTCTAATAAATCCTGCTACTTTGATCTTACTCTTGTGTCCATGGATTTCATTCTTCAAATTCATGAGATAAAGAACCCACCCAACCATGCTCTGTGTTACACAATCACAACAGTATGAAACTAGAATTTAGTAATGAATGCTGGAAAATTCACAAATACATGAAAATTAAATAACACTCCTCCTAAAATAACCAATGGGTGAAATAATAAATCAAAAGGAAAACTGGACCAGGTATGGGGGTGCATGCCTATAATCTCAGTTACTGGGGAGGCTAACGGAAGAGAATTTATTTGAGTCCAGGGGCAACACAGTGAGACTCAAAACAACAATGAAACATAAAACAAAAAGAAATAAGAATAAACCTTGTAACAAATGAAAATGGAAACAAAACCAACCCAAACTTATGGGAAGTAGCAAAAGCACTTCTAAGGGGGAAGTTTATAGCAATAAGTTTCTACATGAAAAAAAAAGATTCCAAACAAATTAGTTATGTGTCAAGTAATTAGAAAAAGAAAAACAAACTAAGTCCAAAGTTAGGAAAGTGGGAAAATAATAAAATCAGAGAAAACAAAAAATGTAAATTAAAAAGCCAAAAGAAACATCAACATAACTAAGAGTTGGTTCTTTGAAAAGAATCAGCAAAATTAACAAGCTAATGGGGAGGGGGTACAGCAAAGAATAAGAGGGAGAAAGGACTCAAATAAATAAAATCATAAATAAGAGCTATTAGGAAAAATAAGAGATATTACAATTTATATCACAGGAATACAAAAGATCAAAAAAGACTACCATGAATAATTATATTAAAAACATTGGATAATCTAAAAAAATTGACAAATCTCTAGACACATACAACTCGCAAGTCTGAATCATGAAGAACTAAAAATCTGAATAGACCAATAATGAGTAAGGTGATTGAAGCAGTAATATAAAATACCCTAGTGAAGAAAATCCCAGTACCAGAAGACTTAATGGGGAAAGTAATTTGAACATTTGAAGATAATTAATATAAATTCTTCTCAAATGGGGGGGGATAGAGAGAGAGAGAGAGAGAGAGAGAGAGAGAGAGAGAGAGAGAAAAGAAGAAAAAGGAGGGAGGAGGAGGAGGAGGAGGAAGAGGAGGAGATGCTTCTAAACCCTTTTTACAAGGCCAGCATTAACCTGATTCCAAAGTTAGACAGGCATACAAGAAAAGAAAATCACAGGCCAATATCTATGATAAACATATAGATGCAAAAAATCCTTAACCAAATTCTTGCAAACAGAATGCAATAGCACATTATGAAGATCACAACCATGATCAAGTGGGATTTGTCTCTGAGATACAAGGAGAGTTAAACATAAGCAAATTAATAAATGTAATATCCCACATCAACACAATTCTGAATAAAAAAACATATGATCATCTCAATAGAAGCAGAAAAGTGACAAAATTCAATATCCTTTCGTGATAAAAACTCTCAACAAATTAGGTACAAAAGTAATGTACACAAAATTATAAAGACTATACCTGCCAAACTCACAGTCAATATCATATTTAATTATGAAAAGCTGAAAGGTTGTCCTTTAGATCATAAAACAGACAAGTGACAGTCCATTTTGTGTTGATGCAACAAAATACCTTGGTCTGGTACTTTATAAAAACAGAGGTTTATTTAGCCCAAAGTTCTGGAAATTCAAGAGCATAGTGTCTGTATCTGCTTGGCTATGAATAGACCTTCTGGCTATATCACAAGATGGCAGATATCATCACGATGGGAGTGTATATAACAGGGAAAAATCACTTGGCAAAACAGAAAATCAGAGATTCAGTGGTCAAGCTTATTATTTTCATAATAACATAGTCTCTCTGGGAACTAAGCAGGAACTCTTGAGAACCATATTAATCACTTGTGAGGGTGATACCCCCAGTGACCTAATTACTTTCCATTAGGCCACACCTCTTAAAGGCTCTGTCATTGCTCAACATTGACACAATGGGGATCAAACTTCCAGAACTTAAACCTTTGAGAGACACACTAAAACCACATACAAATCATAGTAACAGTGACGCTCACTCTTAGCTCTTCTATTCAATATAGTACTAGAAGTCCTAGCTAGAGAAAGTAGGCAAGGCAAAAATAACAAACACCCAAACCAGAAAGGAGGAGGCTGAATTATTCACATTTGCATACAACAGATCTTACATACAAAAACCGATAAAAATTCCTCAAAAAATTGTTAAAATAAGCAGATTAAGTAAGGTTGCAAGAAACAAAATCAACATAAAAAATCAGTTGTGTTTCTATACATTAACAATAAACTACCTAAAAAAGAAATTAAGAAAATAGACTCACCTGAAATAACATTAAAAAAGAATAAAATAGTCGGTAAATAAATTTAACTAAGCAAATGAAGACTCTGATTATTAAAAACTATTAAAAAACTATAAAACATTGATGAAACTTTATAAATTAATTAAAAGAAGTTAGCCTATTTTCATATATTGGAAGAATTAATATAATCAAAATGGCCATACACTATGCAAATCAATCTATGGAATTAATAAGATCACTATCAAAATTCCAACGATGGCATTCCTCATACAAATGGAAAAAGCATGAAATTCATCTGGAAAAATAAGAGACCCAGCATAGCTAATGTAATCCCTAGCAGGAAGAGCAAAGCAGGCGGCATCGCTATACCAGATGTTAAACTATACTACAGAGCAATAGTAACAAAAACAGTGTGGTATTGGCACCAAAACAGACTGGTAGACCAATGGTATAAAATAGAGGACACAGAGACTAACCCACAAAATTAAAATTATCTTATATTAGACAAGATGCCAAAAAATATGCATTGGAGAAAAGATAGCCTCTTTAAAAAATGGTGCTGAGAAAACTAAAAATCCATATGCAACAAAATGAAATTAAACCCATATCTTTCACATGCACAAAACTCAACTCAAGGACCTGGGAATTAAACCAGAGACTCTGTGTCTAATAGAAGAAAAAGTAGGCCCTAATCTTCATCATGAGGGATTAGGTCCCAACTTCCTTATAAGACTCCTATAGCACAAGAATTAAAACCAAGAATCAATAAATGGGATGGACTCAAACTAAAAAGTTTCTTCTTAGCAAAAGAAACAGTCAGTGAGGTGAACAGAGAGCCTACATCTTGGGAGCAAATTCTTACCCCTCACACATCAGATAGAGCACTAATCTCTAGGGTGTATAAAGAACTCAAAAAGCTAAACACCAAAAAAAAAAAAAACAACAAATAACCCAATCAATAAATGGGCCAAGGACCTGAACAGACACTTCTCAGAAGAGGATATTCAATCAATCAACAAATATATGAAAAAATGTTCATCATCTCTAGCAATCAGAGAAATGCAAATCAAAACTACTCTAAGATACCATCTCACTCCAGTCAAAATGGCGGCCATTTGTTGTCGAGGATGTGGGGGAAAAGGCACACTCATACATTGCTTGTGGTACTGAAAATTGGTGCAGCCAATATGGAAACAGTATGAAGATTCCTTTGAAAACTGGGAACAAAACCACCATGTGACCCAGCTATTCCTCTCCTTGGTCTATACCAAAGGACTTAAAACCAGCATACTACAGGGACACAGCCATATCAATGTTTATTAGCAGCACAATTCACAATATCTAAACTGTGGAACCAACCTAAATGCCCTTCAGTAGATGAATGGGTTAAAAAATGTGGCATATATACATAATGGAATATTACTCAGCAATAAAAGAGAATAAAATAATGGCATTTTCAGGTAAATGGATAGTGTTGGAGAAGATAATGCTAAGTGAAGTTAGCCAATCCCCAAAACCCAAATGCCAAATGTTTTCTCTGATATAAGGTGACTAACTCATAGTGTAGTAGGGAGAGGAAGCATGGGAGGAATAGAGTAACTCTAGATAGGGGAGAGGGGTGGGTGGGAAGGGGAGGGGACAGGGGTTAGCAATGATGGTGGAATGTGATGGACATCATATCCAAAGTACATGTATGAAGACATGAATTGGTGTGAACATACATTATATACAAAACAGAGATATGAAAAATTGTGTTCTATATGTGTATTAGAAATTGTGATGCATTCTGCTGTCATGTATTTACAAAATAAAAGCAATTAAAATAAATTCCAATGGCATTTTTCACAGAAATAGAAAAACAATTGTAAAATTCATATGGAACCACAAAAGACTCTGAATAATCAAGTCAATCTTAAAAAGGAATAATAAATCTGGAAACATCAAAGTTCTTGATTTCATTATACTGTAAAATTAAATAATAATCCCAGCTGTATGGTACTACCATAAAAATAGAAACATAGACCAATGGGACAGAAAAATAAGCCCATACATTTTCAGTCAGCTAATATTTGACTGGGAACATACAATAGGAAAAGGATAATCTTTTTAATAATTGACTATGGTAAAACAAGATATTCACATGTGAATTCTTATCTGATACCATACACAAAAACTAACTTAAAATGAATTAAAGAATTAAATGTGGGCTGGGGTTTTCGCTCAGTGGTACAGTGCTCACCTAGCATGTGTGAGGCCCGGGGTTCAATCTTCAGTACCACATGTAAATAAACAAAACAAAGGTATTGTGTCCACCTACAATTAAAAAAATATTTTTTTAAAAGAATTAAATGCACGAGTTGAAACCTAGGTGAAAACAGGGATAAAGCTTTTTGCCATTAGTCTTGGCAATTAGTTTTTGGAAACAAAGGCACAGACAATAAAAGCAAAAATAAATTTTATCAAACTGAAAATCTTCTACACCGCAAAAGAAATAATCAACATAATAAAAAGTCAACCTGTGGAATGTGAGAAAATATCTGCAAACCATATATTTAATAAGCAGTTAATATCCAAATATATAGGAACTCATACAACTGAACAGCAAAATTATCATCATCATTAAAATTAGGGAGTAAAGAATCCTAATGGATCTATTTCCAAAGAAAATATACAAATGGCCAACAGGTATATGAAAAGGTGCTCACATCACTAATCATTATGGAAATGCAAATCAAAACCACAATGAGAAATCACTTCATACTTGTTAAGAGGTCTATAATCAAAAGACAAGAAATAACAAGTGTTGGTAAGAATGTGGAGAAAAGGGAACCTTTGAACTGTTGGTAATATTAATTGGTGTGGCTATTATGGAAAACATTTCAGAGGTTCATCAAACATTAAAAAATAGAGTTAATGTATGATTCAGCAAGCCTTACTTTGGAATTTATATCCAAATAAGCTGATATTAATATCTTGAAGAGATATCTGTATTCTTATGTTCAATGCAACATTATTCATACTAACCAAGATATAGAAACATCCTAACTGTCCATTGATAGATGAATGGACAAACAAAATTTTACCTACACAAACACACAAATACACACACACAAAATATTATATTATCCCGTCATAATAAACTAGAAAATTCTGCCATTTGTGACAACATGGATGAACCTGGCGGGACATTAATAAAATAAGCCAGATTTAAAAGACAAATGTTGCATGATGTCACTTCTTTGTGGAGTCCAAAAAAATGTCAAATTCATAGAAGCAAGTAGAATGGTTGTTGCCAGGACAGGGAGAGTGGAAAAAAGGAGCAAATGGGAACATGTTGATCAACAGATACAAACTTTCAGTTAAAAGATAAATAACTTGGGGCTGGGGTTGTGACTCAGTGGTGAGTGCTTGCCTAGTATGGGCACTAGGTTCAATCCTCAGCACCACATAAATATAAAATAAAGATATTGTGTCCACCTAAAACTAAAAAATAAATATATATTTTTAAAAAGATAAATAATTTCTGGGGATATAACATATAACATGATGGCTATGTTTAACAATACTGAATTGCATCTTGAAATCTGCTGAGATAGTAGATCTTAAGCATTCTCTCGACACACAAAAAAAGGGTAATTATGTGAGGTGATGAATATGTTAATTAGCTTGTTTGTGGTAATAGTTTGGTAATACATATGTACATCAAATTATCACATTTGTCAATTACTGTTTAATAAGGCTTGGGGGAAAAAAGAGAGTGGCCCAATGGATCTTTACACATTTAAGAAGAAGCTTCCATCTAAAAATGGTTTCTAAATAAGGACCTTCAATTTAAAGTAGTTTCATGGATATGGTAATTATGAATCACAGAACTCAAAGACAGTGTTCTGAGAAAATGTTTGTAGGCCTAGTGTCTACACTACATATTAGGAGAGTTTCTGCTCAGTCATCACTCAGAGAAGAGGCTGCCACCGGGTATTTCTGTTACTAAACTCTTTCATGTTATGGGACACATCTTAGCTGTGTATTACTATAAAAAAACTCATAAAAAGAAAAAGGATTATTTTGGTTCACAGTTTTGAAGGTTTCAGCCAATTACAGCCTTGTTGCTTTGAGTGAGGCAGTACACTATACAGCTCAGTCCACAATGGAGCAGAATCACTTATTTCATGTCCAGGAAGCAAAAAAAAAAAAAAAAAAAAAAGAAAAGAAAAAAGTCAGGGTCCCAGCTTTAAGAAGTGGGGCCTATTGGTCATTGGGGCATGACCAATAGGCCCCACCTCTACTAAAGTTGGCCCAACAGAATCAATCTGAGGATACAGTCTTTAATATGTGAGCCTTTGGGGGACATTCCAGATCCAAACTATAGCAGGCATTCACTGAGTCCTTTCATTGTAAACATTACAATACTGTTTGGGTAAGTTACATTAGTCTGAAATGACCTTGATTAATGCTTATAATGTTACCCAACAGAGCTGGCTTAAAATTTTTTAAAAAGAGCAAAGTTATGCAGAATTAGTAATCATGCCTGGGATATGATTACCAAATCGAAGTATTGAAGGTTATTTTAAGAATCACCGTAAAAGCAGAAAAGTGAATTACTGCATAATGAGTTCACATACATGAATTTATTATAACAAATGAAAATAACAACTATTAAGCAACTAAATAGTTGTACCTCAAAATGAATTTCTGATGGGAAAGCATCATCAAGAATTCAAAGAGTAATGCATCAAAACTGGCCTTATGAAATTGAAAATAATGTGCCTTGGAAAACAATGCCAGTTGACTCAGAAAGTGGCTTTAGTAATAACAAGGCAGACATAATGGAATGACTGCATGTGATGAATTTGAATATTATTTTCATAAAATTCGAGTGTGGGGAATAAATAATTCTCAATTTTACATAGTATGTGATTGTCTACATAATCTATAATAACAAACCCAGTTGTCAAAAGTTATAAAAGATTTATTTCTATTTTCTGTAAAATATTAGGATTTCTATTTGGCCTGGCCATATTTTGATGCTTTAAACTTACTTGGAATGCCTGTCCATGCCTTGAACTCACCCATGATAACAATCCTCTCTAAAACCTTAAATTCTGGCTTTCCCTTACCAGATAACAACCCTCTCTGAAACCCTAATGGCGCCTCACAAATTCTAATGTTGGGATCTAAATTTACTCCCTAAGTGCTGAACCATTTAGACCACTAATCTATTACCTGCCTTTCTATTAAGCTTGTCAAAATTATGTTATCTGTAAGTTCTCAAGACACCCCCTTTTGCAACTTTCTGTGCTATAAAGCTTTGCTCCTAGAGAGCTGGAGTACTGTCTTCTATCCCACGGATTTTGGGAAAGGGACAGTCCTGGATAGTCGGAATTACAAGCTTGCTTTAATTTGATTTAAAATTGGAGTCGGTGGTCTTTTCTTTGCATCATGGTTTAACAATAATACATATTTTCTATAACATGATAAAATATATCATAACCAAAATTATAAATTTAATATTATAAGCCTTTGTTTATTTATTATTTCATTAAAATTGGTCTAAAATGTTTACTTGGACTTTTTTCATTGTGAAATTGAACAGTGGTTATCACATATTCAGAACCATTCTGTATGTTGTCACATGCATTTATAGATATCTACTCCCTCCAATGTTCACTTTAGCTCCTGGCACTCTTCTGTCCAAAGCTCCAGGGACAATATACCCTGCTCCTGCTCATGACCCTTTGTCCTCTGGCCAACAAGAATTATATGAGGAGATCCAAGATGGCGGGCTAGAGGGAGGCTGCATTCTGTGTCACTCTGTGACCTCAGATTCAAGTAGTGGGAATACTGTTTCTCTGTGAGTTATTAGAGGACTCCAGACTGCTGATCCTGTGTAGGAATCCTGGCCACTATGCTTGTGCAGGTCCCCAGACCTCAGCATCAGCACAGGACTCCCAGCCGCTTGCCCATGCAGGAACTCTGGTTGGCATGCCTGCACAGGACCCCTGGCATCAGTGCCCAAGCAGGACCCCTGGCCACCCACCCATGCAGGAATCCTGGCCACTGCTCCCACACAGGATCCCTGGCTGCTGCCCACACCTGGACCTCTGGCTGCCACTCCCCTGTGAACCCCCATCTATCAACTCGGGGCTTCCCTGGTTGCCTCCATCTTGGAATACTGCAACCACTGTCACAGTCCCATACACACAGTAGCCTGCACTTAGAAACACAGGAGAGGGTTTAGAGACAGCTGATAGCCACAACATTGCACGCCACAAAGCTGCATCACTGAATATACCACCCAGCCCAAACCAACCTGATGTTCCATCTCTGAAAGCAGCCGCTTCCATCTTGGGACACCTTTGTGTCACCATCTGTGTCACTTAGGTGGGGCAACTCCTAGCTTGAGACACCAGCTGGGGCCTAGAAGCAATATCAAGGTACCTACAGTCCCCAACTCCCCCAGTAAGTGCTATACCCTACCTCCAGGAGCTCCACCCCCCAAGATTAACCCTTCTACCCTAATAACCTTCACCATCCTGAGGGCAGAGATACCAACTAACAACAGACAAGCCCACCTAGCAGATGAGAAGGAAAGGAGAAAAGATACTGAACTCCAACAAAAATAATCCTTGCATTTTTCTTCCAGATTTTTTTTCTTGATTTAAGGGCTGTGTATTGTTTGTTTTGGGATCTGTTAATTTTGTTCTCCCCATTAAAGGAGAATTGTTGTAACCCTACAGGACCACTATAAGCCTATAGGGTAAAAACTGTGACACTCTGGATCCACATTGGTAGAAGGGAAGACACATGCACAACATGAAAAGGGATGAAAGTGCCCCAAACAAACTAAGATACCACAATATTAAATACATGGCCAGCACAAATGAAGAAATGACAGAGAAGGAGTTTAGAATGTACATAATTAAAATATTTTGTGAATTAAAGGATGATATAAGAGAGCAAATACAGGTAGCAAAAGATCATTTTGATAAAGAGATACATAGGCAAATACAGGAAGCAAAAGATTACTTTAATAAGGAGATAGAGATTCTGAACAAACAAACAAACAAACAGAAATCCTTGAAATGAAAGAAACAACCAAATTAAAAGCTCAACTGAAAGCATCATCAATAGACTAGACCACTTGGAAGACAGGACCTCAGACAATGAAGACAAAATATATAATCTTAAAAATAAAGTTGACTACACAGTGAAAATGGTAAGAAACCATGAGAAGAACATTCAAGAATTATGGGATAGAATAAAAAGATCAAATTTAGGAAATATTGTGATAGAAGAAGGCATAAAGTTATAAACCAAAGGAATGAACAATATAATTAATAAAATAATATCGGAAAATTTTCCAAACATGAAGAATGAATTAGAAAATAAAACACAAGAGGCTTACAGGACATCAAATATACAAACCCACAACAGAACCACACCAAGGCACATTATAATAAAAATGCCTAGCATACAGACTAAGGAGATAATTTAAAAGCCACAATAGAAAAGAATCAGATTACATACAGGGGGAAACCAATTAGGATAACAAAAAATCTTACATACAGCAAAATTAAGCTTTAGATTTGATGATGAAATAATAAACTTCCATGATAAATAAAAGAATTTACTACTAGAAAGCCTGCACTACAGAACATTCTCTGCAAAATATTCCAGGAGGAGGAAATGAAAATTAACACTGAAAACCAGCAAAGGGAGGCATTACACTAAAGGAAAAACCAATCAAAGGAGAAATACCAAAAATAAACAAAAATGACAGGACTACAAATCATCCCTCAATAATAACCCTGATTATTAATGACCTAAACTCACCAATCAAAAGACACAGACTGGCAGATTCGATAAACACACACACACACACACACACACACACACACACACACACACACAACAATATGCTT
Organism: Urocitellus parryii; assembly: GCF_045843805.1. Classification (NCBI taxonomy): domain Eukaryota; kingdom Metazoa; phylum Chordata; class Mammalia; order Rodentia; family Sciuridae; genus Urocitellus; species Urocitellus parryii. The sequence goes on along the minus strand of NC_135532.1, from coordinate 93,848,081 downwards.
CCTTCAAGAGACTCATCTCATAAGAAAATATATCCACAGACTGAAGGTGAAAGGTTTGGAAAAAAAATACCACTCACATGGACTGCAGAAACAAGCAGGGGTTTCCAGCCTCATATAAAATAAAGTACACTTCAAGGAAAGTTAATCAAAAGGGATAAAGAAGGATATTACATACGACTTAAGGGAACCATACATCAAAAAGACATAACAATTATAAATATATATGCCCCAAACATATATGGAGCATCTACATTCATCAAACAAGCTCTTCTCAATTTCAAGAGTTAAACAGACCACAATACAATAATACTGGGTAACTTTAACAAACCACTTCACCACTGGATAGATCTTTCAAACAAAAGCTAAATAAAGAAATTATAGAACTCAATAATACAATCAATAACTTAGATTTAATAGACATACATAGAATATTTGATCCATCAATGAGCAAATACACTTTCATCTCAGCAGCACATGGTTCCTTCTCTAAAATAGACCATATATATTATGCCACAAAGCAACTCTTAGAAAATACAAAAAAGTAGAGATACTACCCTGCATTCTATCACATAATAATTGAATGAAATTAGAAATCTATGATAAAATAAAAAATAGAAGCTACTCCAACACATGAAGACAAAATAATATGCTATTGAATGAACAATGGATTATAGAGGCATCAAAGAGGGGATTAAAAAATTCTTACAGGTAAATGAGAACATTGATACAACAATCAAAATCTCTGGGACACTTCCAACTTAGTACTAAGAGGAAAGTTCATTGCATGGAGTTCATTCCTTAGAATAAGAAAAAAAAATGACCTAACATTACATCTCAAACTCTAGAAAAAAGAACAAATCAACACGAAAGCAGTAGAAGACAGGAAGTAATTAAAATCAGGGCTGGAATCAATGAAATTGAAACAAAAGAAACAATTTACAAAATTGACAAAACAAAAAGTTGGGATTTGAAAACATAAATAAAATTGAAAAACCTTCAGCCATGCTAATGAAGAGAAAGAGAGAGAAAACTCATTACTAACATACATGATGAAAAAGCTAATATCACAACAGACACTACAGAAATAAGAAGATAATTAGAAATTATTTTGAAAACTTGTACTCCAATAAAATAGAAAATATCAAAGGCATTTACAAATTCCTAGAGTCACATGATTTGCCCAAATTGAATCAGGATGATATACACAATTTTAACAGATCAATTTTAAGTGACGAAATAGAAGAAGCCATCAGAAGCCTACCAACCAAAAAAAGCCCAGGACCGGATGAATATACAACCAAGTTCCACAAGCCCTTTAAACTAATATCAATACTCTTCAATTTATTTCAGGAAATAGAAAAAGAGGCAGTACTTCCAAACTCATTCTATGAGGCCACTATCACCCTGATTCCACAAGCAGTCAAGGACACTTCAAAGAAAGAAAACTTCAGACTAAAATCTCTACTGAACATACATGTAAAAATTCTAAATAAAATTCTGGCAAATCAAATATTTTATCCTTGCAAAATCCTGTCAAAGAAAGGCTAAAGCATTATCAATAACAATTAGTAAACCCTTTAAGCTTCAAATTCAATGTAGTCAACAAACGTATCTCCTGGAACTTATTGGAAAGTACTACTCCTGAGGGCTGGATTCAACTGTGCTGATATGGATTTAAATTACTAGTCCAAAGAGAATTCCACACTGTAAACAAAGTCAATTTCACAAACATATATTTGGGAGTATGTTTGAAAATCTGTTAACATTTTCAAGTGGAAAAAGTATCCTACATTTCAATTCTATAGTTCTTCAAAAGAAAAAAATTTAAAGGCTATTATTTCTACAAACATATCTTTCTTTGGCTTTTAGAATGAGGGACTAAGAAAATGCTATCCATGAATCCCACTTCTTACAAAGTGAGACACTGGTACTGAAACCTGTTTAGAAGCAATTAGGCAAATTAAGCCTGACAGCATGACTTCAGAAGGGTTGCTATGTAAGTCCCCATCTGCAATGAGAATTTGCATTGAAGCAAGGAACAGCTGATATATTTTAAAGAGATACAATTCTTAGCCCAGCTACTGGAGAAGCCAAGGCAGGGGGAATTGCAGTTTAACTTAGAAAGACTGTCTCAAAATTAAAAATTAGGGCTGGGAATGGAGGTCAGTGGTAGAACACTTTGCCTAGTATGCATAGACAAGTGCTTGATGTTTTGATCTTCTGTGTTTGATCTTCAGAACTAAAAAAAAAAAAATTAAAACAAGTCTGGGGTGCTCTCCATAAATCTCCTTTTCCTTAGATGGAATACATTGGAGTAAGATGATAATAATGATTTCAGATTTCTGTTTAGTCTTTTCAAAGGGAGGAAGGCATATGATGAAGTAGGTCTGCCTCCCGCCAATAAAGAAACTCAGGATATGGAGAAGGTCTGTGACTGATGAATGGAAGCAGGACAAAAATGGCTAAATTTTTCTTTGTATGTTGCTATTTCAAAATAAGATCCTCACCCCACAAAGTATACAGCTTTTAACAAAACTTAGCTGAAGGAAAAATAGGTAATGAGGATATTTTGGGCTTTTATTTTGAAATTAATCAAATGAGATTGATTATACAAAGTTCCAGTTTAAGTGTAATTATCATTTTAGGTTGGAGTTGGGCAGAACAACAGACAATGAAGAAAAATCTACAATATTATGGTAAAGATATATTTACATGGTGATTGGCAATATTTGTCTTAATATGGAAAAGTGATATTAGGTTAAAACTAAAAAAGAAGACAAACATTTAAAAAATTCTCAGGAACATATTTGTTTAAAAAACTCATTAAACGCACCACTGATCTTTCTTTTTTATTACTCTTATTTGTATCTAAATCTCTATTTTTTAAAAAAGGCAGACTGGGCTGGGGATGTGGCTCAAGCGGTAGCACGCTCGCCTGGCATGCGTATGGCCCAGGTTCGATCCTCAGCACCACATACAAACAAAGATGTTGTGTCCACCAAAAACTAAAAAATAAATATTAAAAAATTCTCTCTCTAAAAAAAAAATAAAATAAAAAAGGCAGACTACATGCCTGGAATCTGTTTCTCCTCTTTACTTTCCTTTTTCTATTGCTAACCAAGAATGATCAGGAAGGGGCTGGAGACATAGCTCAGTGGTAGAGTGCCTGTCTAGCATGTGAGAGTTCCTGGGGGAAGTAGGAGGGGGGTGAGGTGGTGGAAAACTCATGAGGAGACAGACTGCTTCTATAAGGCAGAACTAATTCTATGTCTGGCTGGATATGACTTAGATATGTGTGGTGGCAGAAATAATGAGCAAGATCTCTACTCCTCAGAAAAACTGACTCTTTTTCAAAGACAGGGCAAACTGGCCCATGATCATTCTTTAAAGCCATCTGAATCACTGACCAGATCAGTTACAAACTGAAGGGCAGAAGACTCTTTTATATCCAAGACATTTGAAAAGTTATACTGTTAGTTCTTCTGCAAATATGTGTGTGTATATATATATATATATATATATATATATATATATATATATATATATATATATATTTCATTCATTCTGGAGAGAAAGTGAATATGTAGAGAGAACAGGAAACGTGTACAATCAGAATTCCACTCTAGGTAGAAGTTTCCAAATTCAGCTATTTCAGAATCACCTGGGATGCTTATTTTAAAAGATGGCTGGGCCCCACCCCAAACTGTAGATTAAAATCTTTGCATTTAAAAAACCTCCCTACCCTAAATCCTGGTGATTCTGTATTTACAAGGCTTGAAAACAGCTGCTCTTAGGGCAATGTTGCGAAGTCCTTTGCTGCAAATCATTAACATTCCTGGTATTGATTACTTACGTGTAAACTTTAAGAACAAAATCCTTTTCTTCCTTTAATTCTGTGAGTGACTGGAGGACATCCAAGATGCTTAGGACTGCACAGCCATATGGTCGCCTGTAGTGCAGATGAGCAGGGCCTTTCTTGGAGTCATTCAGGAGCATCCGGCCTTGGGCAGAGCAGAAAGCACTAGTCACACTGAGAACTCCATGCCCCTCTCCATCATCTCTTGATTGTCATTCAAGGATGCCAGAGCTATAGGGACCTAAGAGATCCTTCAAGTTGTAATACTAAAGGGTTGCAGGGAATCATCCAAGGATATTTATGTCGAAAAAACCCAAATAGGCCAAGGCTCCTTTCCTGCACCACACTCTGTCAATCATCCTTATCACCTATCTTGAAATTAACACAACAGTCCATTTATTAATCACATGAGAATAAATGAGTGACCTTAGGAATTTCTTAGAAAAATCAATGAGCTAATACAAACTTGACAGGCAAATTAAGGATAGAAAGTTCAATATTTTTTTGCTGCTGATTAAAAACCATGTGAGCACAGATAAGGAGGAGACTGTTTTCCTCTCCAGGCCACCCTCCCCGCCCAATTTTGTTGCCAACGGTGCTCCAGAACCACTGTGGAAATAGAAACACTCTTGTGAAGTGGATGGATGCTTACTTTTCCTATTTATCAACACTGTGCCAACAGTGGCAAGAGGACTTATAAATTCTAGTACCTCAACAAATGCTTTAGTAATTACACAAAAATAGTCGTGTTCTTTTTTTGGTGGGGGCAAGGGATTAAAAATATCCTTTGACAAAATGTACAAAATGATATGCTATAATCTAAACTACAAAGGAAACTTTGTTAGTTAGAGCTGCAAAAGTTATGCCATAAACTTGAAATAAGTTTAGACAAACCCACAATAAAACAGCAAGGAAAATCAGTTTTTTTCATTTCAGTTGGAGTGGAAATGAAATTCTATCCTTCTTTTGGAGTGATGACAATAAGTCTAATTTTGTGGAATATGGTATAGATAGATAATTTTGGATACAAACTACAGCAAAGAGAATATACCATCTGTTAAGCTGGCACTCCTGGCAACTTGCTGTAAGATTTTTGAGGGGGAAGGTAGGTATAGGGAGAGGATATTGTGATTGAGAGACTGTCTCAAACCAGACCACTTAAAATAAAAAGTTTGCAAAGAATCCCACCATTATATGTAATTATAATGCACCAGTAACAAATAAAATTAAAAAATTTGGATCTAAAAGCAAATAGGGAGAAGGTTTCAAGTGGGAAAAAATGCATTCATTTATATCAAACCTAGCTACTGCAGCAGCTGACCTCTTACAACTCAAACAATAACAACAGTAACAAAAAGCAAATTCTAATCCTGAGACTTGAAATAAAAGGAAAGAGCTGGGAAGAAGACAAAACTTAGGCTTAGTGAATATATACATATTCCAAGTAGGGCCAGTCTTACTCATGTGAATGGGTAAAGTGGACATTACCTATTCGGATCACATGGGCAACAATATGTAAGTCTCTCTTCATGTCTTTGCTGCTCAGATCCTAAGAAAAGGAAAGAAAAAAGAAATAAACTCAGGCAAGTAATATTCAGAAAATAATAAATTTTCATTTTAAACCTCATAGTTCTTTGCTTTTAGTATATGTTATAGGTAGGGGGAGGGCGATTACAATATATAACACTTTAGTGTTTATAAGAGTGCTATGAAAGTTTGGATATTCTATATGCTTTGGTTGTTTATTTTATTTATAATATTTTCCAGCTTTCATTTAGAGTGTCCCCCCCAAAAAAAACCCAAATATTTACAAAAGTTGTACTTTGGAAATCTTCATGATTTCACCTCATTTCCTCCACTTTTTAATTTGCTTTTATTTTTAAATTTGTTCTAATTAGTTATTTATGAAACTAGAATGAACTAGGATACATCATACATAAATGGAGTATAATTTCTCATTCTTCTGGTTGTATATGATATAGAATCCCACCAGTCATGAGGTCATATATGTACATAGGGTAATAATGTATGTACATAGGGTAATAATGTCTGATTAATTCTACCTTTCTACCTCCATACTTGCTCCCCTCCCTTCACTCCCCTCTCCCTAAAGTACCTCTATTATCCACTAGCCTGCCCCCTTCTTATTGTGAATTAGCATCTGCATATCAGAGAAAATATTTGGCCTTTGGCTTTTTGGGATTGGCTTATTTTGCTTAGGAAGATATTTTCCAGCTTTATTCATTTACCAGAAAATGAATAAATTTTTATTTATTAATTTAATTCTTCTTTAAGGCTGAGTAATATTCCATTGGGTATATATGTCACATTTTCTTTATTAATTCATCTGTTGAAGGGCCTCTAGGTTGGTTAAATAGTTATCTGTTGTGAATTGAGTTGTTATAAACATAGATGTTTGCCTCATGTTTCTTCTATTATCCCCTAAATACATTTTGTCACAAAAGGAATAAATGTTCAGAGCAGAAAAGAATAGGAAAACCTCAAAAGCTTATCAGTGACAAAAAGCTTTTTTTCTACTCATTTTATATCTATTCCATTGTCCACAAATGATTATTACACTTTGGCTATGTTACCTTTAAAAGAGATTAATCTGAGGTGCCTGACTTGCTTGGTATCAGAGCATAGGACTATTAAAAGTGATTCACTTGGGGCTGGGGATGTGGCTCAGTGGTAGAGTGCTTGCCTAGAATGCATAAGGCCTTCAGTTCAATCCCTAGCACTCAAAAGAATGATTAATTTGGTTTTAATTAAACCTTGATAATTTGATGTACATTTCAAAGTTTAGACATTTATCATTTATGCTAATTTATATAAAGTTAAAAATGTTTTTATTGGAAAAATTTAAGGGCTTCCATTATTATTATTATTTCCAGTTCGATCGAACCTAGGACAGCTTTAACACTGAGGTATAACTCTAGTCTTTTACGTTGAGATAAGGTCTCTCTAAGTTGCCCAGGCTGGCTTGGAACTTGATCCTCCTTCCTCAGCCTCCAGAGTTGCTAGGGTTACAGGTGTGCACCACTAAGCCTGGCCTAAGGTTTTCCTTTAAATAAACAAATAGTGTTTTCTGAGAATCAGAAAAATTTTAAGCCACAGTTACAAAACTCATTCTTACACATTAAGGATTCATAATCAGAACACATTCTAAAATAAAATGTTTGATAACTTATATTTTAGTACATTATACTTGAAATAATAAAACTTCTTTTAATATATGTTCCATTTCAGATTTTTCATCAGGTTATCAACTCACTGCTCACTTCTGGCTATTACTGTGATTCAGTGATAATGAATGATAGAAGAGTCCCTTAATTCCCTTTCCTTTTCATACTTCATCTTTTGATTGGTTCCAGATCCCAATTAAAAAAAGACAATGGAGGGGGTCAGTCATGATTTTGAGTGACTTTAGTTTTAAATAATTTTTATACTCTGTTAGAGGATTAGCACTAAGGTGAAGCAAGCAAGGCCCCTAAGGAGGATGTTCACTCTCAGGATACTGTACTTTGCTTGCCTTACGCTTGTTCCAGCCCTGCCATGGTGAATGACCTTGAACACATGAAAGAAAAGGAGATATTAAAAACTAATGTAAAATGGTAAAAGTGAAGCTTTTTTTTCAATGTTTAGTGTTTTAAATTTGACTAATTTTGATATAAACGTGACGCCTTTAAAATCTAGACAGTTACAGCACTCTCACAATAGTTAACACATAATGAAATAGGCTATAAAATAATTTAACATAATTGATATTTCTGGATCATAAAGATATATTTTTACATGAAAGTTGTCTTTTAATATCGAAAAAAAATGTTTCAGGCTCCATTCCAGCAATTCCTCTAATATATAATGGAATTTAAAATAATATTATCCAAATAGTGCTATATTTTGATACTTAATAAGATGGTTATTAATTAATAAATAGAAATTGAAAAACAGATTACCATTTTTACACTTTTGGAGATTAAAATATGTCTATAACTGAAAGATCTAGAAAGGTTTGATAAATTTCAAAATGAAATGATTTCTTCTATTATAGTCTAGATTGTGTTAACTCAAAATATCAAATGGCAAAGAAACAACAATTAATGTTGGTGAGGATGTGGAGAAAAACATAACACTAGTACACTTCTGGTGGGAATGCAAATTGATGCTATCATTTTGGAAAGCAGTATGGAGCTTCCTCAGAAAACTTGGAATAGAATCACTATTTGACCCAGCTATCCCTCTTCTTGGTTTATACCCAAAGGACTTAAAATCAGCATATTGCAGTAATGCATTGACATCAATGTTTAGAGCAGCTCAATTCACAATAGCTAATCTATGGAACTAATTTAGGTTCCTTCAATGGGTGAATGAATTAAAAAATGTGATATATAATATATATATATATATATATATATATATATATATATATAAAATGGAATATTACTCAGCCTTAAAGAAAAGTATGTTTTTAATAACCCTGAGATAACTGTCTTCAACCATGCACTTACATTTAATAAAATGAGGCTGGAGAATATCATGCTAAGTAAAATATTCCAATCCCCCCAAAACCAAAAGCTGAATGTTTTCTCTGATATATGGATGCCAATTCACAATGGCAGGGTTGGCTAGGGAAGAATAGAGTTACTTTAGATTAGGTAGAGGGGAGTGAAGGGGAGGGGAGGGGTTATGAGGGTAGGAAGATTAGTAGAATGAATCAGACATTAATCTATGTACGTATATAACTATATTACCGGTGGGATTCTACATCATGTATAATCAGAAGAATAAGAAATTATACTCCATTATATATGATATATAAAAGTGCATTCTATTGTCAGGTATAACAAATTAAAACAAATAAAAAAAATTTTAAAAACCATACTCTTGAAGACTAAGTATCAAGTGTGGCTACTCATGTTAAAATACAAAGACCTGTTAAATCAAGATGGAAAGAGAGATGATGAACTCATCATCTAATGAGTAGGATCTGAATCCTAACTGCATGGCAGGAATTAGATATGCTCACTGGACTATACTCTCTGAACCTATGTAACTAGGAAGCTGGTGACCCACTACATAGTGGGTAGAGATGAGTGAGGACAGTGATTCAAGGCCCAACATCTCAGTTATTTATGTTCAATTTGAAATTTGGAAAAGTTAGTTAATTTATTTCCGTATACTTGAGCTATTATTTTTCTATAAAGATAATGGGACTTACAAATATAAAATATAGCCATTTTTTCACATTTAAGCTGCAGAAAATAAGAAATAGGTTATTAGAGTAATAATTTCAGAACTCCAAGAAATCAGCACCTAAAATCCCATTTTGAAATGTGGAAAAATATAAATAAATGTTCAAAATATGATTCCAACTAACGCAGGGAAAATAGTACAAGTTCATTCTCCAGTGGGTCACTCAAACATAACAGTAAGTAGCATATATTTACTTATTTATTTATGTAGAAAATAATTTTTGAGACCTCAGTATTTATCACACACTGTGTGTGAGGTGTTGGATATCTAGTAATGAGTAAATACACATAGATATACTCTCACTCACTCATACATACAGCCATTGTTTATTATGAAAGTCAACAAATTCCTCATTGTATTGGAAATTCATGTAAATATGAAACACTCTTGAATAAATTCTTTCTTCACAGAAAACCCTAAAATCTAACACAGTCAGAGATAATAAGGTTTCAAAGAGAAAGGGTTGTACCACTGATAATGTGAATGTAATGTGGCTCTGAAATCTGCTAAATCTGGCACCCTTTTCCTGATGTTAAGATAGATAAACAGATCAGCATCAACTATTTTTGTGGCTGCATTTACTTTCATTTTTATTTTTCATTTGTTCATTTTAGTTATACATGACAGTAGAATGTATTTTGACATACATATATGACTCCACTTGTGGCTGCATTTTTTTTTTGCATTTATTGAGGCTTTGTAGCACATATAGCAATCTGGAAGTCTCCTTTAGTTTATAGGATTAACTCAAGTCTTGGATAATAAGAAAACAGTTCTCACCAAACTTTATATACATATATATAAAAGTAAAACATGAAAGTCCTGACTAAGCTAATCTTCTTCATGTGCTTTGTAAAAATGCCTCAAATCTTGTTTGGAAACTTTTAAAAATCCAGGGCTGTACTACAAAGTGAACTATGGAAGCAATATATGTAGTAGGTTTGTTCTTTCTCAGTGTGGCAGAACAGGAGCACATCATGAGTGTTGAATGCATCTTTGATTTATAAAATTTGAACTACAGCTTTGGCCTCTGGGCCCATACAGATAATTAAAATTCTAAATGAAAATTTTGTTTTACTGCAATTACAACCAAATATCATCATAATCAAGTTCATTTTTCAAGTGACAAGGACTACTCATTCATATTTGAGGATGGCAACATACACACAGGTCTGTTCCCACAAATCCAAGGAAAAAGGCATCAACATTTTCTCCTGTTATTTTACTAGATACTAGAGGACCAGAAACTGAAAACACCTTCCAAAATTACTGAAATATTGTAGAGAGATGTGTCTCATCTCCTTCTGTTCAGAAGCAAGGTCTCAGAGAACCACGTTAGTGGTTAGGCACTCTCTTTTCCTTCTTGCATTCCTTCTAAGCCTTGAATACTGAGTTCAAAGATGGACAAAACATTATTTTAGCTTGGCTAGATTTATAAATATTTTTGTGTATCTGGAACATTTAAAGTTAAAGCTGTTCCTGTGAAAGTAGTTTCTAATTCTGTAATAACATCATTTGACATTTTGAAAGATTAAGGTATAGTAAATGAACTGAAGTCAGATGAACAAATACAGTTTTAACTTTCAAAGAAAATCACACATTATATCCCAGATAAATACTATTTGCATTCATGAGGCATAATGTAAACTTTTAGACATCACTTTTCAATCACATACCACATTCAAGGTCATTGACAATTTGAGACTATCACATTTCCTAAGCTCAGTGAATTTTCCTAAGTATCTTTTGATGTATCACTGAAACAGATCAAAGAATCCATAATAGTCAAAACATATTTAAAATTGTGACAGTCTTATTTTCTTTTTCAGCAAATAAGTGAACTCAAAGTTGGATAGTTTTTTAATGGGACAAAAATAAATCAGAATCAATTTGAAGAATATACAAGGCAATGTGGTATTGTGAGGTTTAACACTTTTCATTAAGCAAATTACACAACCTTCTCTGAGTTGATGGCTCCATGATTGCAGAGACCATGAACAACAGCATGGCTATTCAGAAAAAATCCTAATGTTCAGATCACAGCAGAAAAAGACTTCCCATCTGGCATTTGAAAGAGGACTATTGAGTTTTTCTATCTTTATTTGAACTTACTTACAGACTGCTAAAGTGTAGATTTAGTGGACACATTTAAGAGAAAACTATGCTTACATATCAGAGAAATTCCCAGTGCCTTGGATAACAATAGTAAAACAATTAAGCCAGATTTTGTGGGAAGTAGTTTATAAAATGTGCACCAGTGAAAGGTACTTGATTATATTTCTTTAATAAAAATTCAGTTAAAAACCACACATAATTTTGGTTCTCTATAAATATTTCATTAAATTGGATAGAAACATAAATAAAATCCTACTGTCCCCAGTGTGAAGCAAATAATAAATGCTCGTTTCTAAGGTGACAATAGCTATACAGCAGTTAGAGTCAATATCAAAAAAAGGGGGGGGGGAAAATTTGCACATACTGTAAAAAGGGCACACATTCGGTCTATCTTCTCTGGGTTTCTTGGCCCACCATTCTTGTTCAGTCTCACCAGAAACCGCTCACTGAAAAGTAGGAAGCAGAAAGAAAACTGTAAAGAACTTTACACTTTAGAACAAATAAAAAAAGGTATATACACAGAATCCTCAAATACTTACAGGACAGCTTGTAAGAGATAGGTGAGGCCCAAAACACATATCTAGTAGCAAGACACCCTATTTTTTGTGTGCCAAATAACATGCAGCAGACACTCCAAACTGCCAGATCAGATGTTGCTGTTTACATGTTTGTTGTGGCTGTGTGCTTTATATCTCAGAAGGGCAGTAATAAGGACTGTGTCATATTTTTCCTCAATTCCCCCAAAGCACCTGGCACAATGCTAATCCCATTAACAAGTATCTTTGATGTGAGAACTCTGATCATAATAAAAATATTAATTATATTACAGCTAAAAGAATCTACATTATCCAATTTACATCTTCCTGTATGTAACTCTGGAGAATCTATTTTAGGACTAAGGGGGGAAAAAACACTACAAGGACTTACAAAAAGTTGAGTGAAAAGTAAAAAACAAATGATGTGTTATAACTAACGCAGAATTTTGTTGAGGGCTGCAATCAAGTCAAGATGGCACCTGGCAGTTTTCCAGGAGGAGTGGTTTGTGAAGCAACGCCACCGAGCCATTAAGATGATGAGGATTCCTTATTGGCTGACTACTGTATCTAGATGATGCTAATTGAGACAAGCTGTGTGTAATCAGTAAGGTATATATACCTCTGCTGTACCGAAATAAAGTGGCTCCTGCTACCTTGGGTGCCCGCTACCTTGAGTTCCCACTTCAACCTTCAAGTTGCTTGTCACCTCCCGGTTATTGTGCCCAGCCGGACTGCGGCAGAATTTAAGTCAGTAAATATTTTATTTCTCAAATAATATAGGTAATTCCATACGGAAATTATTGAACTAAAAAAATAACAGCCCATAGATGTAGTTTTTGAAAAATTTGGAGAAATATCTCCTTTGTCCCTCATCTCCTTCCAGTCCCTACACAGAATCTCATTTAATCTCTTCATGCTAAGGTTCCCTACCAACTTAACAGGAAAACTGAGGCATGGTGAAGACAAAGTATATGGCTATAAAAGTAGTTTGCTTCCCTTGTGTCCCCAGTCACACTAACTGAATACATGTGATATCAGTAAAAGGACAGGTATTAAAATATTCTACAAGAATTATAAGATGGAATATCAACTGCATGGTTTGATCAGTTCATGTATTCGTTTGTTCATTTAGTTGACACAGTTATTTATTATTATTAGTTTTTCCATGTTTTTGTTGGTATACTATAATTTTACACAATGGCAGGATTTGTTGTTACATATTTGTACATGCACACAATATAAAAATATAATTTGGCCAATATCATTCCCCAGTATTTCCACTTTTCTTTCCTTCCTCCCTTCCTCTGGTTCCTTTCCTCTACTCTACTGGTCTTCCTTCTATTTTCATGAGACCCCATGCCACCAATGTTTTCCTTTTTCTTCTCTAGTTTCTAAATATGAGAGAAAACACGAGACCCTTCATTTTCTGAGTTTGGCTTATTTCACTTAATATTCTCAAATTACATCCATTTTCCTATAAATGACATAATTTTATTCTTCTTTATAGATGAATAAAACCATAGATTATACCACATTTTCCTTATCCATTCATCCACTGACAGAAACTCAGGTTGGTTCCATCATTTGGCTATTATGAATGTGATGTTACAAATGTAAGTATGTATGTATTGCTATAGTATACTGACTTTAATTCTTTAGGGTAGACACCTAGGGATGGTATAGTTGGGTCATATGGTGGTACCATTTCTAACCCTAGTCTTTTTTTTTAGTTGTAGTTGGACACAACATATTTATTTTATTTATTCATTCTTATGTGGTACTGAGGACTGAACTGAGAACCTCACACATGCTAAGTGAGCATTTTACTGCTGAGCCACAACCCCAGCCCCTAACCCTAGCCTTATGAGGAACCTCCATATTGATTTTTATAGTGGTTGTACTAATGTACAATTCCACCAATAGTGTAAAAGTGTTCCTTTTTATCTACATCCTCCCTAGAATTTATCATTGTTTACATCTTTTTTAAGCTTATGGTTCTTTTATTAACAAGGGCTTTGGTTACCTGAACAAAAATATATTTGAAAGTGGGGTGGTGATAGTAATGGTGATTCAGGTCTTTGTTTTGTAAGGTAAATGGACACTTAGTACATGTTTGATTTCTGACCTCAAATGCCTGTTAGGTTTAGTACTGTAATGACAGGGATGAAAAACAATAATAAGAAAACATGATTAAGTCATTAGGAAAACACAAATTTAAAACAGTGAGAAACTACTACATGATCTACTAAAAGGGCTAAAATTAAAGAATGAATATCAAGGCTTGGCAAGAATATAAAGCGGATAAAATGCTCATAAACTGTTGGTGGGAATGCAAAATAGTATAATTACTTTGAAAAACAGTTTGACAGCTTCTTACTAAACATAAACCAGTAATTCTACTCCTGGGTATTTACTCAGGAGAAATGAAAACATGTCCACACAAAAGCCTGAATTTGAATGTCTATAGCAGCTTATTTATAATAACAAAACTCTAAATTGCTTTCAAAGGATAAATAGTTCATATAACCAAATACAATTGCACAATTAAAAAACACAAGAAACTACTGAGACATAATAATATAGATCAATCTCAAAAGCATTATGTTAAGTGAAAAGTTAATCACAAAGACCATATGCTATATATCACTATTTATTTTTTATTTTGGGGGGTATCAGGGATTGAACCCACAGGCACTTAACCACTGAGCCACATCCCCAGCCCATTTATTAATTCTTTATTAGTACATAATCATTACATATCAGTGGAATTTGTTGTTACATATTCATACATGCACACAACATAATTTGGTCAATTCCAATTCCTAGTTCCTCTCCTTTCTTTTCCCTCCTTCTGTTTTCTTGTCTCCTTCCTCTACTCTACTGGTCTCCTTTTTATTTTCTTGGGATTCCACTTCCCACCCTTTCCCCTTTTTCTCTGTAGCTTCCACATATGAGAGAAAATATACATATATGTTACTATCTATATTACATTCTGGAAAAGGCAAAACTCTAGGGTCAGAGATCAGGGGTTGCCAAGGCTGAGAAAGGAGGGTACACTGTCTATAAAAGTGCAGGGGGAACTTTGGGGTGATAAAATGTTCTATTTCTTTGTTACACTGAGATTGCAATAAATTACCAAGACAGTCTCAATGTAAAGGATGGAGCCATCTTTATTCACCAGCTGGGGAGGCACCAGCTGGCAGGATGAGGAGGCAGGCTGCATGTCTATACACCTTGACCCCCTCCAGGCGTTACAGCACACCGTTTATAGTTTAAAACCACAAGTAAAACATGTCAGTATATTAATTATAAGTGGCTTTTGCTATGATTCAAAATTACAAACATCATGAGATCTAATATCATAAGCAGAAGGGGAAGTAGGTCAAAATGACCCTAGTTGAGTATGATTTAAAGAATGTTTACTAACATCTAGACAAACATTATCTGACAGGATACATTGCCCAGAAAAAAATGGAACCAAAAAGAGAAAAAATTTTCATCATATAAGAAGAACAGAAATATCTGTGTTTCTATGCAGGGTGTGCCAAGCAGGATCAGGATGGAAGAGGCAGAATTCTCTCAAGGGAGAAGCATTTCTTACATAACATGGAGATTTAGGGTAAAATGGAGTCTGTTTAGTCATTGACCATTATAGCCTGGCCCATATTATCTTAACTGCAATGGTGGTTTCACAATGACATACAATCATCAAAATTCACTGAATTATGCAATAAAAAGGGCAAATTTTACTACATAAAAATTATATCCAACAAATCTGACTTCAAAAAAGATGGGATACACATTAGCACGTTAACATCTCATGGAATAGTGTTAGTACAAGGAAAAATATTAAAGATAAAGGAGACAGAAATTAATAAAGGAAAACCCTTGATGAGGTGAGAACTAATAGAATGTAGGTGATAGTCAAGAAGGAAAAAGATAGGTTTAGATACACATTAGTTTGTAGTCTTAGTAACAAAACGTTGAGGCTTATTACTGAAACAGGAAATAAGAAAAGTACATTTTTTAAAAAGACATACAAAAACATTAGTAAAAATTCTCAGATCATTTGAAAGAAAAAAGGAGAAAAGATAATTGTGACACTGACAAGTGGAAAAAAAGGGACAATTAGGCAAATCAATTCTGTCTCCAAAATATATTTTTAACATTTATATCTCTTTCCATCTTCTTTGCTTCCATTAGTCGAAGCCACCACTAGATTCTAGCTTAGATTTATATAACAGTATCCCAGGTGGTGTCTTACTTGTCCTTTTGCCTCTCTAAAATGTGTTCTTTGGAAAGATTGATCCTTTTCAAATGTCAATCAGATTACATAATTTCCCGTTTCAGAATCTTTTCATATAATAAACTAATGTTTTACAAGGTTGTCAAGGCAATTCAAATTCAAGATGGAAAAAAATAGAATTTCAAAAAATGGTGCTGAAAATATTGGATGCAGAAATACAAAATAATGAAGATGGATTTAAATTTATTTCATATCATATATAAAAATTAACTAAAAATGGATCATAGATCTAAATATAAGAGCTAAACTACAAAAACTCTTAGAAGAAAATTTATCTCCATGACCTATGGATAATGTTTTTAGGTGGAACACTAGAAGCACAGCAACAAAAGAAAAAATAGGTAAGTTGGATTAAAATTAAAACTTTTGTGCTTTGAAGGATACCATCAAGAAAGTAGAAGAAAAGCTAGAGAATGAGTGAAAATATTGACAAATCATATATCTGATAAGGGATGTATGCCTATACTATGGATCAAAGATTTAGGAATTAGACCAGGAGTTTTACAACTGCTAGAGAAAAACAGAGGATCAACAACCCAACATATGCATACAGGCAGAAACTTCCTCAATAAGACTCCCAAACTCAAGAAATAAAACTGAAAATTTAAATGGGATGGCAAAATATTAATCTGCACAGCAAAGGTGAGTATGAAGAGAAAAGCAACAGAATGGAAGAAAATCTTTGCCAGCTACTCTTTTGACAGAGGATTATATCCAAAATATAGAAAAACTAAAAAAAATGTAACCACAAAAGACAACCCATTTAATAAATACAAAAATTTCCTAAACAGATATTTCTCAAGAGAAGAAATACAAATAACCAACAAATACATGAAAAAAGGTTCAACATCTATAGCCGTTAGAGAAATGCAAATCAAAACTACACTGAGATTTCATCTCCCTCTAGTTAAGAATTGCAATCATCAAGAACACACATAATAATAAATGCTAGTGAGTTTGTGGAGAAAAGGAAAAAACCTATACTGTTGCTTGGGATTATAAATTAGTACAACCACTATAGAAATCAGTATGGCAGTTCCTCAAATGACTATGATATGATCCAACTATACCACTCAATCTTCAGTATTCATAAAAATAACTAAGTCAGCTTACTATAGCAATACATTGTGTATCAATGCTTATGGTAGAGCAATTCATAATTGCCAAATTGTGGAACTGCCTAGGTTCTGTCCATGGATGAATGGATAAAGAAAATGTGGCACAAGGAGGATCCAACATGGCGGTGGGCGCGGAGAGATCAAGTCTCTGACCTCTTCAGCTGTGCGGGCATAGGGATTGTAAACAGTCTAAATGCTGTTTGCTCAGGATCACTAGGCAATGCTGAGCTG
Organism: Urocitellus parryii; assembly: GCF_045843805.1. NCBI lineage: Eukaryota > Metazoa > Chordata > Mammalia > Rodentia > Sciuridae > Urocitellus > Urocitellus parryii. The sequence continues at coordinate 93,830,663 of NC_135532.1, read as the reverse complement.
ACGTGGATCTGGGGCAAACAGTCTGGGCCTCTCAGAACACACACTGAGCCTGGATCGGCTGAATTCAAGCTCCTATTCGCCTGCTTCCCACAGACAAACAGCTGTGACTCAGTACTAACGATCCCGCTGAAACAACTGGTCGGCCCTTCTGATCCTACGGAGGTAAATGCCAACGGAGCCTTCATAGGCAGTGGCCACAGGATTGAAACGGGGCTTGGGAGAGACAGTCAGGACCCACCCATTGCATTGGTCACCCGGCAAAGGGAAATGAACTGTCGCCATTTGCAAGAGATACCACCATGGCAGAGAACTGACATCACCAGACTGCAGCGGAGGAGGAGATAACTTCATTGAAACCAGCGGCTACAGATGTGTAATCCCCTAGCCTTCCCTCTCCACACATCGGGGAAACCTTAAGGGCCCCTCCCAGCTCTCCCGTGAGCTCAATAGCCAGACCGAGGGAATCAGGAGTGGCGCGGGACCCACGGTGCAGAACTCCCGGCTACCGCTCCCACCAGTGCTGACAACTGGGGTCTCTTGCACCAGATACCGGGGGTGTGGCTACCGGAGGGCAATCAAATTCGCTGAGGATTCTAAGACCCAAGCTCTACAAACTTAGGGTCTGAGGGAATGGCAAACAGGGAGAGTGTGCCCAGACATTCATGAAAACAGAGCTCCCAGGAGCAGCAGACCTGGAGTGTAGCCAGTATTGTGGTGAGCGTCACCGGTGAGAGGGGCCTGGCTAGAGGAAAAGTGGGGAAGTGACTAGACACAAGAGGAGGCCCTAGGCACTAAGGATTGGAGACTCGCCCAGTCTGGGAGGAGGAGCTGCTGCACAGTGATTGGTTCCCGCATATTGACAGGAGAAGCTTGGCCTGGTGGGCACAGCTCCACCTACTGGAAGAGAAGTTAATCAAACTCAAAGACTGCATTTATTAGGTTTTTTTTTTTTTGATTTGGGTTTTTTCATTTTCATTTTTCTTTCTTGTTGTTTTTTAAATTTTTTAAAAAATTTTTTCTAATTTTAATTTTAATTTTTTAATTATTTTTTTTAAAAAATTTTCTTTTTGTATTTCCTATATTTTTCTTCTTTTGTCTTTTCATTTCTTTTCAATTTTCTTATTCCCCCTTCCTTGAATTCTACCTGCTTACTCTCATTCTCTTTAGTGACTTCTTCCCTTCCCTTCTAATACCTTTCCTCCCAAGCATCAAACAAATTTATAGGAGTAAACAGTAACTCAGCAGTAAAACAGAACAAGAAGTAACATGAGCAGCATGAAAAATCAAGGAAGAAAAGGAGTATAAACAATGCAGGACAGCCTAAATATTCAGGAGGACCTAGAGTCATCAGAAAAATGGTCATATAAAGAACTCAAGGAACACCTTAGACAGATGGAATGGAACCTTAAAGATGATATGAGACAGCAAATTCAAACAGTGAAAGAACACATTGAAAACGAATTACATAAACAGATAAAAGAAGCAAATAAGCATATTTATCAGGAGATAGAGATTATAAAAAAATCAAACAATAATTCTAGAAATGAAGGAAACTATAAACCAAATTAAAAACTCAAATGAGAGTATCACTAACAGAGTGGAGCAAGTAGAAGCCAGAACGTCAGATAATGAAGACAAAATGTATCATCTTGAAAAGAGTTTAGCCAACTCAGAAAGGCAGGTAAAAAATCACGAGAAAAACATCCAAGAGATATGGGATAACGTAAAAAAAACCAAACTTAAGAGTCATCGGGATAGAGGAAGGTATAGAGATTCAAACCAAGGGAATGAGTAACCTGCTGAATGAAATAATTACAGAAAACTTTCCAGAAATAAAAAAGGAAACGGATATACAAATTGTAGATGCATACAGGACACCGAGCACACAAAATCACAGTAGACCAACACCAAGATACATTGTTATGAAGATATCCAATATACAGAACAAAGAGAAAATATTAAAAGCTACAAGAGAAAGGAGGCAGATTATATTCAGGGGTAAACCAATAAGGTTAACAACGGATTTTTCATCACAGACGCTGAAAGCAAGAAGGTCCTGGAACAATGTATTTCAAACACTGAAAGACAATGGATGCCAACCAAGAATTCTGTATCCAACAAAATTAAGCTTCAGGTATGACAACGAAAGAAAAATCTTTCATGATAAACAAAAGTTAAAAGGATTTGCAGCCAGAAAACCAGCATTGCAAAGCATCTTAAGCAAAACACTACACGAGGAAGAAATGAAAAACAATAATCAAAACCATCAGTGAAAAGTACCTCGGTAAAGACAGAGGGCGAGGGGAAAGATAATCATGGAGAAACAAACTAAATTAAAAAAAACGGATAAATAATCAATCATGGCTGGAAGTACAAACCATATATCAATATTAACTCTAAATGGTAATTGCTTAAACTCTCCAATAAAGCGACATAGGCTGGTATCTTGGGTTAAAAAAACAAATCCAACAATATGCTGCCTCCAGGAGACACATCTGATTGGAAAAGACATACACAGGCTGAAGGTGAAAGGATGGGAAAAAATATACCACGCACACGGTCCTCGTAAGCAAGCAGGGGTGGCCATCCTCATATCGAATAAAATAGACTTCAAGACTAAGTTAATCAAAAGGGATAAGGAAGGACATTATATACTGTTAAAAGGAACCATTCACCAACAAGACATAACAATTCTCAATATTTATGCACCAAATAATGGTGCTGCGACATTCATAAAACAAATTCTCCTCAAGTTCAAGAATCAAATAGACCACAACACAATAATTATGGGTGACTTCAACACACCTCTCTCACCATTGGACAGATACTCCAAACAAAAGTTGAATAAAGAAACTATAGAACTCAATACCACAATCAATAACCTAGACTTAACTGACATATATAGAATATATCAACCATCATCAAGTGGATATATTTTTTTCTCAGCAGCACATGGATCCTTCTCAAAAATAGACCATATATTATGCCATGGGGCAACCCTCAGTAAATATAAAGGGGTGGAGATAATACCATGCATTTTATCTGATCATAATGGAATGAAACTGGAAATCAATGATAAAAGAAGGAAGGAAAAATCCTACATCACATGGAAAAGAACAATATGTTACTGAATGATCAGTGCGTTACAGAAGACATAAAGGAGGAAATAAAAAAATTCTTAGAGATAAATGAAAATACAGACACAACATATTGGAATGTATGGGACACAATGAAAGCAGTTTTAAGAGGGAAATTCATCGCCTGGAGGTCATTCCTCAAAAAAAGAAAAAACCAACAAATAAATGAGCTCACACTTCATCTCAAAGCCCTAGTAAAGGAAGAGCAAAACAACAGCAAATTTAGCAGATTTCAAGAAATAATTAAAATCAGAGCGGAAATCAATGAAATTGAAACAAAAGAAACTATTGAAAAAATTAACAAAACTAAAAGTTGGTTCTTCAAAAGAATAAATAACATTGACAGACCTTTAGCCATGCTAACGAAGAGAAGAAGAGAGAGAACTCAAATTACTAATATAAGGGATGAAAAAGGCAATATCATAACACATGCTACAGAAATACAGAAGACAATTAGAAATTATTTTGAAAACCTATATTCCAATAAAATAGAAGATAGTGAAGACATTGATAAATTTCTTAAGTCATATGATTTGCCCAGACTGAGTCAGGAGGATACACACAATTTGAACAGACCAATATCAATGGATGAAATTGAAGAAGCAATCAAAAGACTACCAACCAAGAAAAGCCCACGACCGGATGGGTATACAGCGGAGTTTTACAAAACCTTTAAAGAAGAATTAATACCAATACTTTTCAAGTTATTTCAGGAAATAGAAAAAGAGGGAGCTCTTCCAAATTCATTCTATGAGGCCAACATCACCCTGATTCCGAAACTAGACAAAGACACCTCAAAGAAAGAAATCTACAGACCAATATCTCTAATGAACCTAGATGCAAAAATCCTCAATAAAATTCTGGCGAATCGAATACAAAAACACATCAAAAAAATTGTGCACAATGATCAAGTAGGATTCATCCCTGGGATGCAAGGATGGTTCAATACACGGAAATCAATAAATGTTATTCACCACATTGACTTAAAGATAAGAACCATATGATCATCTCGATAGACGCAGAAAAAGCATTCGACAAAGTACAGCAACCCTTCATGTTCAAAACATTAGAAAAACTAGGGATAACAGGAACTTACCTCGACACTGTAAAAGCTATCTATGCTAAGACTCAGGCTAGCATCATTCTGAATGGAGAATAATTGAAGGCATTCCCTCTAAAACCTGGAACAAGACAGGGATGCCCTCTATCACCACTTCTATTCAATATAGTTCTCAAAACACTGGCCAGACCAATTAGACAGATGAAAGAAATTAAAGGCATAAAAATAGGAAAAGAAGAACTTAACTTATCATTATTTGCAGATGACATGATAATATATTTAACAGACCCAAAAGGGTCTACAAAGAAACTCTAGAACTAATAAATGAATTCAGCAAAGTGGCAGGATATAAAATCAACACGCATAAATCAAAGGCATTCCTGTATATCAGCAACAAAACATCTGAAATGGAAATGAGGAAAAACACTCCATTCACAATATCCTCAAAAAAAATAAGATACTTGGGAATCAACCTAACAAAAGAGGTGAAAGATTTATACAATGAAAACTACAAAAACCTAAAGAGAGAAATAGAAGATCTTAGAAGATGGAAAAATATACCCTGTTCATGGATAGGCAGAACTAACATTATCAAAATGGGGATATTACCAAAAGTTCTCTATAGGTTTAATGCAATGCCAATCAAAATCCCAAGAGCATTTCTTGTAGAAATAGATAAAGCAATCATGAAGCTCATATGGAAAAATAAAAGACCCAGAATAGCAAAAGCAATTCTAAGCAGGAAGTGTCAATCAGGCGGTATAGCGATACCAGATTTCAAACTATATTACAGAGCAATAGTGACAAAAACAGCATGGTACTGGTACCAAAACAGGCGGGTGGGCCAATGGTACAGAATAGAGGACACAGAGAGTAATCCACAAAGTTACAACTATCTTATATTTGATAAAGGGGATAAAAGCATGCAATGGAGGAAGGATAGCATCTTCAACAAATGCTGTTGGGAAAACTGGAAATCCATATGCAACAAAATGAAACTGAATCCCTTTCTCTCGCCATGCACAAAAGTTAACTCAAAATGGATCAAGGAGCTCGATATCAAATCAGATATCAAGAAGATAGAAGGAAAATGTTGGCTCTGATCTATATATTGTGGGGTCAGGCTCCAAATTCCTTAATAGGACACCCATAGCACAAGAGTTAATAACAAGAATCAACAAATGGGACTTACTTAAACTAAAAAGTTTTTTCTCAGCAAGAGAAACAATAAGAGAGGTAAATAGGGAGCCTACATCATGGGAACAAATTTTTACTCCTCACACTTCAGATAGAGCCCTAATATCCAGAGTATACAAAGAACTCAAAAAATTAGACAATAAGATAACAAATAACCCAATCAACAAATGGGCCAAGGACCTGAACAGACACTTCTCAGAGGAGGATATACAATCAATCAACAAGTACATGAAAAAATGCTCACCATCACTAGCAGTCAGAGAAATGCAAATCAAAACCACCCTAAGATACCATCTCACTCCAGTAAGATTGGCAGCCACTATGAAGTCAAACAACCACAAGTGCTGGCGAGGATGTGGAGAAAAGGGTACACTTGTACATTGCTAGTGGGACTGCAAATTGGTGTGGCCAATTTGGAAAGCAGTATGGAGATTCCTGGGAAAGCTGGGAATGGAACCACCATTTGACCCAGCTATTGCCCTTCTCGGACTATTCCCTGAAGACCTTAAAAGAGCATGCTACAGGGATATTGCCACATCGATGTTCATAGCAGCACAATTCACAATAGCTAGACTGTGGAACCAACCCAGATGCCCTTCAATAGATGAATGGATAAAAAAAATGTGGCATTTATACACCATGGAATATTACGCGCACTAAAAATGACAAAATCATGGAATTTTCAGGGAAACGGATGGCACTAGAGCAGACTATGCTTAGTGAAGCTAGCCAATCCCTAAAAAACAAATACCAAATGTCTTCTGTGATATAATGAGAGCAACTATGAACAGAGCATGGAGGAAGAGCAGGAAGAAAAGATTAACATTAAACAGAGACATGAGATGGGAAGGAAAGGGAGAGAAAAGGGAAATTGCATGGAAATGAAGGGAGACCCTCATTGCTATACAAAATTACATATAAGAGGTTGTGAGGGGAATGGGAAAATAAACAAGGAGAGAAATGAATTACAGTAGATGGGGTAGATAGAGAAGATGTGAGGGAAGGGGAGGGGGGATAGTAGGGGATAGGAAAGGTAGCAGAATACAACAGTTACTAATAGGGCATTATGCAAAATTGTGGATGTGTAACTGACGTGATTCTGCAATCTGCATTTGGGGTAAAATTGGGAGTTCATAACCCACTTCAATCTAATGTATGAAATATGATATGTCAAGAGCTTTGTAATGTTGTGAACAACCAATAAAAAAAATTCTGCCTTCCAGGAGACTCATAGGAAAAGAAATTCACAGACTGAAGGTTAAATGTTGGGAAAAAGCATAGTGCTCTCATGGACTGCAGAAGTAAGCAGGGGTTTCCATCCTCCTATCAAATACAGTAGACTTCAAGCTAAAGTTAATCAAAAGGGATAAAGAAGGACATTTCATACTGCTCAAGGGAACCATACACCAACAAGACATAACAATTTAAATACATATGCCCCAAGCAATGGAGCATAGATGTTCATCAAACAAACTCTTCTCAAGTTCAAGAGTAAAATAGACCACAACACAATAATTCTGGGTAGGTTTAACACACCTCTAAAACCAGAAGATATCAAGGAGGAGATTAAAAAATTCTTAGAAGTAAATGAGAACACTGACACAATATATCAAAATCTCTGGGACATAATGAAGGCTGTATTAAGAGGAAAGTTCATTGCATGGATTTCATTCCTTTAAGGAAGAAAGTCAACAAATAAATGACTCAACATTACATCTCAAAGCCCTACAAAAAGAAGAACAAATCAACACCAAAAGCAGTAGAAGATAGGAAATAATCAAAATCAGAGATGAAATCAATGAAATTCAAACAAAAGAAACAACTGAAAAAAATTGACAAAACAAAAAGTTGGTTCTTTGAAAAAAATAAATCAAACTGACAAAACTTCAGCCATGGTAATGAAGAGAAGGAAAGAGAAAACTCAATTACTAACATACATGATGAAAAAGATAATATCACAATAGTCTTAAAGAAAAACAGAAGATAATTAGAAATTATTCTGAAAACTTATACTCCAATAAAATAGAAAATGTTGAAGGCATGAACAAATACTTAGAGTCATATGATTTGCCCAAATTGAATCAGGATGACAAATAGAATTTAAAAATATCAATTTCAAGCAATTAATTAGAACATGTCATCAGAAGCCTACAACCAAGAAAAGCCCAGGACCAAATGGGTACACAGTGAGTTCTACAAGTCCTTTAAAGAAGAACTAATACCAATACTCTTCAATTTATTTCAGGAAATAGAAAAAAGGCAGTACTTCCAAACTCATTCTATGAAGCCAATATAACTCTAATTGCAAAACCAGGCAAAGACACATCAAAGAAAGAAAACTTCAGACCTATATCTCTAATAACCATAGAAGCAAAAACTCTTATTAAAATTCTGACAAATTGAATACAAAAACATATCAAAAAGATCATGCACCAAAATCAAGAGGGGTTCATCCCAGGGATATAAAGTTGGTTCAACATATGGAAATCAACAAATGTAATTCATCACATCAATAGACTTAAAGATAAGAATCATATGATAATCTTAAAAGATGCAGAAAAAGCATATGAAAAAATACAGCACCCCTTCATGTTCAAAACACTAGAAAAAGTAGGGATAACAGGAACATACCTCAACATCATAAAGGCTATCTGTGCTAAGCCCCAGCCCAACATCATTTTAAATGGATAAAAGTTGAAAGCATTCCCTCTAAAATTGGGAACAAGACAGGGATGCTCACTTTCCCCACTTCTATTTAACATAGTTCTTGAAACACTGGCCAGAGCAATTAGACAGATGAAAGAAATTAAAAGGGTACAGATAGGAAAAGAAGAACTCAAATTAGCACTGTTTGCTGATGATATGATTCTATACTCAGGAGATCCAAAAAATTCCACCAGAAAACTTTTAGAACTAGTAAGTTAAATCAGCAAAGTTGAAGGATATAAAATAAACACCATAAATCAAAGGCATTTATGTATATCAGTGACAAATCCTCAGAAAGGGAAATGAATAAAACTATCCCATTTACAATAGCCTCAAAAAAATAAAATACTTGGAAATCAACTTAACAAAAGAGGTGAAATACTATACAATGAAAACTACATAACACTAAAGAAATAAAAGAAGACCTTAGAAGATAGAAAGATCTCCCTTGTTCTTAAATAGGCAGAATTAATATTATCAAAATGACCATACTACCAAAAGCACTATATATATTTAATGCAATTCCAATAAAAATCCCAATGACATTCCTCATAGAAATAGAAAAAGCAGTCATGAAATTCATCTGGAAAAATAAGAGACCCAGAATATCTAAAGCAATTCTTAGCAAGAAGAGTAAAGCAGGTGGTATCACTATAGAATTCCACCTTAAATTATATTACAGAGCAATAATAACAAAAACAGCATGGTATTGGCACCAAATAGACTTGTATACCAGAGATACAGAATGGAGGACACAGAGACTAACTCACATAATCACAGTTATGTTATATAGTCAAAGGCACCAAAAACATATATTGGAGAAAAGATAGCCTCCTTCAACCAATGAATGGTTTTGGGAAAACTGAAATTCCATAAGCAACAAAATGAGATTAAACCCCTATCTCTCACCATGCACAAAACTCAGCTCAAAGTGGATCAAGGACCTAGGAATTAAACCAGAGACCCTGTGTCTAATGGAAGAAAATGTAGGCCCAAATCATCATGCAGGACTAGGCCCTGACTTTGTTAATAAGACCCCTATAGCACAAGAAATAAATTTAAGAATCAATAAATAAAAGCTTTTTCTAAAAAGATTTTTCTCAGCAATGGAAACAATAAATGAGGTAAATAGAGAGCCTACATCTTGGGAGCAAATTTTTACCACTCACACATTAGATAGAGTACAAATCTCTAGGGTATTTAAAGAACTCAAAAAGCCAAACACCAAAAACCCCCAAATAACCCAGTCAACAAATAGGCCAAGGATCTGAACAGACACTTCTCAGAAGATGATATACAATCAAAAAACGAATATATAAAAAATGTTCAACATCTCTAGCAATTACAGAAATGCAAATAAAAACTACTCTAAGATTTCATCTCACTCCAGTCAGAATGGCAGCTATTATGAAGACAAACAACATTAAGTGTTGACGAGGATGTGGGGAAAAAGGTACATTCATACACTGCTGGTGGGACTGCAAATTGAGCCAATGTGGAAAGCAGTATGGAGATTCCTTGGAAAGCTGGGAATGAAACCACACCATTTGACCCAGCTATCCCACTCTTCAGCCTATACCCAAAGGACTTAAAAACTGTATATTACAGGGACACAGCTACATCAATATTTATAGCAGCACAATTCACAGTAGCTAAACTGTGGAACCAACCTTGATGCCCTTCAGTAGATGAATGGTTAAAGAAAATGTGGCATTTATACACAATGGAATATTACTCAGCCATAAAAGTGAATAAATCATGGCATTTGCAGGTAAATGGATGGGAGTTGGAGAATATCATGCTAAGTGAAGTAAGCCAATCCCAAACAAACAAATGCCAAATGTTTTCTCTGATATAAGGAGGCTGATTCGTAGTGGGGAGGGAGGGGGATCATGGGTAGATTAGATGAACTCTAGGTAGGACAAATGGGTGGGAGGGAAAGGGAAGTGGCATGGGGTAGAAAAGTATGTGTATAAAGACACGAGTGGTGTGAATATACTGTGTATACAACCAGAGATAGGAAAAGTTGTGCTCTACATGTGTAATATAAATTGTAATGCATTCTGCTGTCATATGTAACATAGTAGAATAAAAAAAATAAATGAGAGGTACCAAAAAAATGTTTCCCCCCAAATTTTTTTGACAGAGAAGATGGTGGAGTAGAGGAGAACTTGTACTGGCATGACTCCATGTGATTGATCCGTCGCTTTTCAGATTGAGCCCCCATTCATGAATTTAAGCTTCATGGAGCTTGTGACAGGATTTTAAACAGCGGTTTGTCACAAGGGCAGGCCAAAATGTGAGAAAACCCAAGTTGCTCTGTGTGCAGAAGCTGGCCAGTGGCAGCGCAGCCCAGGGGAACTAGCCAATGATTAGTGGAGGTGAGCGCAGCAGAGTTCTGGCAACAAAGAGACGCAGGCTCACAAAGCCTTTAAGATCAAAGCGCGCCAGACTGCGTCTCGTGTCACCGCAGGGCACTGGACAGAAGACTGAACTTGGGACACAGTGGATGAACAGTCTAGCCCCCCCCCACCTCACCAGACACCCTGGTGCAGAAATGGGTAGTTGCCATCTGGGAAAATCTACCGCATCAGCTTTTGGCAGGCGTAGCAGATAGCAAGATTGGTGACTGAACAGGTTTGTGATTTCCAGCCTCCCCTCTACCCAGCTGTGATAACTCAAAACGTTTCTCGCCAGCTCTCGGTGGATGTGAATTTCAGAGCCGAGTGAAACTGAAAAGGTGCCAGATCTCCAACTCCCTCTCCCCCAGCTGTGATAACCCCAAACTTCTCTTGCCAGCTCTTGGTGGGCGTGGCTATCAGAGGGAATGAGACAGAACAGGTTGCTGGTTTCCAACTCCCCCTCTCCACAGCTATGAAGACCTGGTGACTTCCCAACACAGAGGTACCCCAAAGTTTTTCAGGAGCGTGGGGGTGGCCAGGGCACCAGAAGCCTAGAATGAACCCATGGCTGTGGAGAAGAGTCCCAGTATTTGGGACCTGGTGGGCAGGAGAGGTGAGGGAGATAGAGACTGGGAACAACCCAGAGACCAGGATTGGAGAAGCACCCAGCGGGACAGCCACCTCAAAGGGCTTGCTTCTACCACCCTAAAGGCAATGACTCAACCTGGAATACACAATGCCACCTATTGGAAGAGAAGAAAATAGAATTCTAAGAGTGCATTATTTTTTTTTTTTCGCTTTTCTTTTTCCTTCTTTCCATTTTATCTTTCTTTTCTCTCTTTCCTCTCTCTTTTTTCATTCCCTTTTCTCTGTCTCTTTTTTCTTCTTCTTTTCTTTTTACTTTTCTTTCTCCTCTTCCTCTCCCAACCTCCCAAGTATTACTACTTCTACGTGTAAATTACTAAATGCAAATAGGGGATTGTTTCTATGCTTCTTATTGTCCTCCCACATACTTAGCCACCCTAAAGTACCTCCTATATATTCTCCTGTTAATAACTCCCATCATTAGAGTTCTCCTCCAAAGTAGCTAAGATATATTAACCCCCATACCCTCACAGCGTTCACCCTAAATATAAAGTCCTACGACTGACCCTCAGTTCTCTATATGCCACCAGAATCTGTATGCCTTTGATGAAGCTAATGAATATATAGTAAACTATAATTGAATCCAACATCTCTAGACATTGTCTCCCATCACAAAAGAGAGATCTCAGAACTATTCAAGAGCAATAAAAATTTATAGGAGAAAAATAATAACACAAGAGTCACACAGAGCTGGAAAGAAATGTTAGCAACATGAAAAAACAAGGAAAGAAAGGGCCACAAACAATGTAGGACAACTCAAAAATAGAGGAGATAATAGCTATAGCAGAAAAAATGTCAGATAAAGATTTCAAGGTATACATGGTTCAGATGATCTGGAGTCTTAAGGAGGACCTTAGACAGCAAATGCAGACAATGAAAGATCACTTTGACAATGAATTACATAAACAAATCCAAAAAGCAAAAGATCAACTCTACAGGGATATAGAGGTTATTCAAAAAACCAAACAGAAATCCTGGAAATGAAGGAAATAATAAACCAAATTAAAAACTCAAATGGGAGTATCACCAGCAGAGTAGAACACTTAGAAGTCAGAACATCAGGCAACAAAGACAAAGTATATCATCTTGAAAAGACTGTAGACAGCTCAGAAAAGCTGATAAGAAACCATGAGCAGAACATCCAAGAAATGTGAGATAACATAAACAAACCAAATTTAAGAGTTATTGGGATAGAGGAAGGTATAGAGGTCCCAACCAAAGGAATAAGCAACCTCTTCAATGAAATACTTTTAAAAAACTTTCCAGACATGAAGAATGAAACATAAACCCAAATCCTAGAAGCCTACAGGATGCCAAATGTGCAAAACCACAAGAGACCCTCAACAAGACACATTATAATGAAAATGCCCAGCATACAGAACAAGGAGAGAATTTTAAAAGCCACAAGAGAAAGAAAGCAGATTACATTTAGGGGTAAACCAATTAGGTTAATGGCAGATATTTCAACACAGACTCTGAAAGCTAGAAGATCCTGGAACAACATTCAAACACTAAAAGACAATGGGTTCCAACCAAGAATCTTGTATCCAGCGAAATTAAGCTTCAGGTTTGAAGATGAAATAAAAACCTTCCACGAAGGTTTAAACAAAAGGTTTAAAGAATTTGCAGCTAGAAAACCGGTGCTTGAAAGCATCATTGGCAAAACATTACATGAAGAGGAAGTGAAAAATAACAATGAAAATCAAAAGTGGGAGGTAATACAGTAAAGGAAAAACTAATCAAAGAGGAAAAACAAATCAAGTTAAATAACAAAAATAAACAAACATGGCTGGAAGTACAAACCATATCTCAATAGTAACCCTGAATGTTAATGGCTTAAACTCACCAATCAAGACATGGACTAGCAGACTGGATTAAAAAAAAGATCCAACAATATTCTGCCTACAGGAGACTCAACTGATAAGAAAAGACATACATGGATTGAAGGTAAAAGGTTGGGAAAAATCATACCACTCACATGGACCTCGGAAGCAAGCAGGGGTGTCCATACTCATATCAAATAAAATAAACTTCAAGCCAAGTTAATCAAAAGGGATAAAGAAGGACACTACATACTGCTCAAGGGAACCATACACCAAAAAGACATAACAATCATTAATATATATGCCCCAAACAATGGTGCAGCTATGTTCATCAAACAAACTCTTCTCAAGTTCAAGAGACAAATAGACCACAACACAATAATCATGGGTGATTTTAACACACTTCTCTCACCACTGGACAGATCTTCCAGTGGTGAAGTTGAAGTTGAATAAAGTTGAATAAAGAAAATATAGAATTCAATAACACAATTAATAACTTAGACTTAATTGACATATATAGAATATATCAACAAACAACAAGCAGATATACTTTTTTCTCAGCAGCACATGGATCCTTCTTAAAAAATAGATCATATATTATGCCACAGGGCAACTCTTAGCAAATAAAAAGGAGTAGAGATATTACCATGCATTTTATCCAATCATAATGGAATGAAATTGGAAATCAACGATAAAATAAGAAAGAAAAATTCCTACATCACATGGAAAATGAACAATATGCTACTGAATGAATAATGGGTTACAGAAGACATCAAGGAGGAAATTAAAAAATTCTTAGAGGTAAATGAAAACTCAGACACAACATGTCGAAATCTCTGGGACACTATGAAAGCAGTATTAAGAGGAAAATTCATTGCATGGAGTTCATTCCTGAAGAAGAAAAAGCCAACAAATAAATGACCTCATACTACATCTCAAAGCCCCAGAAAAGGAAGAACAAATCAACAGCAAATACAGTAGAAGGCAAGAAATAATTTAAATCAGAGCTGGAATCAATGAAATTGAAACAAAAGAAACAACTGAAAAAATTGACAAAACTAAAAGTTGGTTCTTTGAAAAAATAAATAAGATTGATAGACCATTAGACATGCTAACTAAGAGGAGAACCCAAATTACTAGCATAAGGGATGAAAAGGGCAATATCACAACAGACTCTTCAGAATTACAGAAGATAATTAGAAATTATTTTGAAACCTTATACTCCAATAAAATAGAAGATAGTGAAGGCATCAATAAATTCCTTAGTTCATATGATCTACCAAGATTGAGTCAGGAAGATACACACAACTTAAACAGATCAATATCAAATGAGGAAATAGAAGAAGCCATCAAGAGATTACCAATCAAGAAAAAATTCGGATATATAGCGGAATTTTATAAGACCTTTAAAGAAGAACTAATACCAACACTCTCCAATCCATTTCAGGAAATAGAAAAAGTGGGAGTACTTCCAAATTCACTCTATGAGGCCAATATCACCCTGATTCCAAAACCAGACAAAGACACCTCAAAAAAAGAAAATTTCCAACCAATATCTCTAATGAATATAGATGCAAAAATCCTCAATAAAATTCTGGCAAATCGGACACAAAAACATATCAAAAAGATTGTGCACCATGATCAAGTGGGATTCATCCCCGGGATGCAAGGTTGGTTCAACATACGGAAATCAATAAGTATAATTAATCACATCAATAGACTTAAAGATAAGAACCACATGATTATCTTGATAGACACAGAAAAGGCATTTGACAAAATACAGAACCCATTTATGTTCAAAACACTAGAAAAATTAGGGATACAACAGGAACTTACCTCAACATTGTAAAACCTATCTACCCTAAGCCTCAGGCCAGCAACATTCTAAATGGAGAAAAATTGAAGGCATTCCCTTTAAAATCTGGAACAAGAGAGGGATGTCCTGTTTCACCACTTCTATTCAACATAGTTCTGAAACACCGGCCAGAGCAATTAGACAGATGAAAGAAATTAAAGGAATAACTATAGGAAAAGAAGAACTTAAACTAGCATTATTTGCTGACGATATGATTCTATACCTTGAAGACCCAAAAAACTCTACCAAGCAACTTCTAGAACTAGTAAATGAATTCAGTAAAGTGGCAGGATATAAAATCAACACCCATAAATCAAAGGCATTCCTGTACATCAGTGACAAATCCTCTGAAAAGGAAATGAGGAAAACTACCCCATTCACAATATCCTAAAAAAAAAAAATACTTGGCAATCAACTTAACAAAAGAGGTGAAAGATCTATACAATGAAAACTATAGAACCATAAAGAGAGAAATAGAAGAAGACCTTAGAAGATGGAAAGATCTACCCTGCTCTTGGATAGGCAGATAGCCTACATCCTGGGAACAAATTTTTACCCTTCACATCAGATAGAGCTCTAATCTCTAGGGTATACAAAGAACTCAAAAAGCTATACACCAAAAAAAAAAAAAATAACCCAATCAACAAATGGGCCAAGGACCTGAACAGACACTTCTCAGAAGGGGATATACAATCAATTAACAAATATACAAAAAATGCTCATCATCTCTAGCAATCAGAGAAATGCAAATAAAAACTACTTTAAGATACCATCTTATTCCAGTAAGAATGGCAGCCATGATGAAGACAAACAACAAGTGCTGGCGAGGATGTGGGGAAAAAGGTACACTCATACACTGCTGATGGGACTGCAAATTGGTGCAGCCAATTTGGAAAGCAGTATGGAGAGTCCTTGGAAAGCTGGGAATGGAACCACCACTTGATCCAGCTATTCCTCTTCTCGAACTATACCCAAAGGACCTAAAAACAGCATACGACAGAGACACAGCCACATCAATGTTTATAGCAGCACAATTCATAATAGCTAGACTGTGGAGCCAACCTAGATGCCCTTCAATAAATGAATGGATAAAAAAATGTGGCATTTATACACAATGGAATATTAGCACTAAAAATAACAAGATCGTGGCATTTGCAGGGAAATAAATGGCATTTGAGCAGATTGTGCTAAAAGAAGTTAGCCAATTCCAAAAGAACAAAGCCCAAATGTCTCCTCTGATATAAGAGGGGTGACTCAAAATGGGGAAGAGAGGAAGAGCATGGGAAGAAGATTATTTCTACATAGGGAAGAGGGGTGGGAGGAAAAGGGAGGGAGAAAGGGAATTGCATGGATGGTGGAAGGAGACTCTCATTGTTATACAAAATACACGTATGAAGATGTGAGAAAAAAATAGCGTTACCCTAGATTAAGTAGAGAGAAGTGGATGGAGGGGAGTAGAGGGGTTGGGGAGATAAGAAGGATAGTAGAATGAAACAGACATTATTATTACTGTGTATATATGTGACTGCATGACCAGTGTGATTCTGCAACCTGTATACTCAGATAAATGAGAAATTATATCCCAGCTGATTCAAATGAATGATATGTCAAGATCACTGTATTGTCATGTGTAACTAAAACAAATAAAAAAAATATTTTTTTTAATGAGGAAGGACTTGACACCCTGTGGCTATTACACTTGTGTGCAGTATATACCTCAAGAAAAAAATGGAAAGAAAGATACTTGGGAACAGACAATGAACATACATTATCACTGGCAATTTTGACCTCTATAATAGAAGCAATTTCTTAATTTTTCATCAAGAAAATTTATTTTTATATTTACTTATTCTTATTTTTAATTTTTTCTTCCTTCATTCTTTCCTTTCTCTTTTTTGATTGTGTGCTAAATAGTTCATGAACATTTATACACACACATATTTTCTCATTTTTTCACATTTCTAGCACTTTTTGAACATAGTTATTTTGCTTGACTCTATCATTTGAGGAATATGGATGTTGATTAAAATAGTTTGGTTTTGAATTGTATTGTTTTTCACTTATCTGTTTATCTTTATTCTCTATTCTTTTTATTTATCTCTTTTCTTTAGCTAACAGCCAAATTCTATTGTTCTTTTACTTACCTTTCAATTTTTTTACTTCTACTTTTTTCTTCCTTCACACTCATCACATCCTACATCTCTTCTGCATTTTCCCCATTCAACTTTAGAAATAGCAAACTCTTTTGTAAACTTACTGTTTTTACTGTTGACAATTGCTTATGATACTATGTCTGTTTATTGTGCTTTACAGTGTAAAAATCACAATAGGCACTAAGTATTTAGTTTAATACTATAAGTTCACAGGGTGGAAGCTCTGCCCTCTGACACTCATACAAATAAATGGGTAGATACACAAATAATATGAAAAAGAAAGGGAACAAACCATCATAAAGAAACTAAAATACCTCAATAACATAATCTGTTGATAACATAGTGGAGGAAATGTCAGAGAAGGATTTGGAAAGTTCATAGTTAAACTAATCTATGAACTTAAAAATGTAAAAGACAATGTAAGGAGTGTAAACAGAGAAAATACAGGAAGTGTATAAGAACACAGTGGTTCTGAAAAAGAATCAAACAGAAATCCTCAAAATGAAAGAATCAATAAACCAAATTAAAAACTGATAACAACAACAGACTGTACCACTTGGAAGAGAGTTTCAGGCAATGAAAACAAAATATATAAGCTTGAAAATAATGTTGACCATAGAAAAAAGATATTAAGAGACCATGAATATAATGTTCAAGAAATATGGGATGGTATCAAACTAAAAAGCTTCTTCATAGCAAAGGAAACAATAGAGAATGTGAAGAAACAGGCTACAGAATGAAAGAAAATCTTTACCACCTTTACTTCATCTTTACTTCAGAGCATTAATCTCAGGATACATAAAGAACTCAAAAAATTTAATACCATAAAAAACCTTAATACCAAAAAAAAAAACCCCAATCAATAAATGGGCCAAGTAACTGAACAGACACCTCACAGAAGAAGAAATATGAGTGGTCAAAAATACAAAAAAATGTTCAACATTTCTAGCAATTAGAGAAATGCAAATTAAAACTACACTGAGATTTCATCTCACTCCAGTCAGAATGGCAATTATCAAGAATACAAGTAAAGGGGCTGGGGCTGTAGCTCAATGGCAGAGCACTTTCCTGATATGTGTGAGGCACAGAGTTTGATCCTCAGCACCACATAAAAATAAACAAATAAAATAAAGGTATACTGTCTATCTACAACTACAAAAATAAAAAAATTAAAAAAGAATACAAGTAACAATAAATGTTCATGAGAATACAAAGAAAAGGGTATGCTCATACATGTTGCTAGGATTGTAAATTAGGGCAACCACTCTGGAAAGCAGTATGGAGATTCTTCAAAAAAACTAAGAATGGAATCACCGTTTGATCCAGTTATACCAGTGTTTGGTATGTGTGTGTGTGTGTGTGTATGTGTATATATATATATATATATATATATATATATCTCCATCCAAAGAAGTTACAATCACCATACTACAGTGACACAGCCACATCAGTATTTACAGCAGCATAATTCACAATAGCTAAGATAACATAGCTATTGGAGCCAACCTAGGTGCCCTTCCAAAGATGAATGGACAACAAAAATGTGATATATATACACATTGGAATATTACTCATCCATAAAACATAATGACTTTATGAAATTCATCTGTAAATGAATGAATCTGGAGACTATCATACTAAGTGAAATAATCCAATCCCAAAAAACCAAAGGTTGAATGTTGTATGTTGGATATTAACCTACATGATGCAGAAGTGGCATAGAAGTTCAGTGTATTAGACAAAGTGGAATTAAAAAAAGGGAGGGGGATTAGGAATAGGAAAGACAGAGGAATGAATCTGACATAATTTTCTACGTACTCATATGAATACACCACAGTTATTTTCAACATCATGTATATCTGCAAGACTGGGATCCTAATTAGAATAAGATATATGCCATGTTTGTATAATATATCAAACAGATTCTACTGTTATGTATAACTAAAAAATAGAAATAAAAATTTATGTTAAAATATAAGAAAATTCTGAAAAATTAATTTGAAAATAGCTACATCTCTCTAATCATTTTAGATATTATATGTGTATAAATGTGCACAGATATCTGATACATCAAAGCTTTATCTTATTCTGTTCCCTCTTTTGATTTATGTCTCTCTCCTCTTTTTTTAAAAGTATGCTTGACTTTATTCTTTTTAAAAAATTTTTTTAGTTGCAGATGGACACAATACCTTTATTTTTAATTTGTTCTAATTAGTTATACAGGACAAAAGAATGCATTTTGACACATTGTGCACAAATGGAGCATAACTTCTCATTCCTCTGGCTGTACATGGTGCTGAGTCACACCAGTAGTATAATCATACATGTATACAGCATAATGATGTATATCTTATTCTACCTTCCTTCCCATCCCCACACCTCTACCCTGTCTCTCACTCCCCTCTGCACAATCCAAAGTTCCTTCATTCTTCCCTAGCAATCTCCCACTATGGACCAGCATTCGCTTATTAAAGAAAACATTCGACCTTTGGGTTTTTGGGATTGGCTTATTTCACTAATCATGATATTCTTTAGTTCCATCCATTTACATGCAAATGCCATAATTTCATTCTTTAAGACTGGGTATATGTACCACATTTTCTTTATCCATTCATCTGTTTAAGGCATCTAGGTTGGTTCCATAGTTTATCTATTGTGAATTGAGCTGCTATAAATATTGATGTGGCTGTGTCACTGTAGCATGTTGATTTTTAAGTCCTTTGGGTATAAACTTAGGAGTGGGATAGCTGGGTGAAATGGTGGTTCCATTCCAAGTTTTCTGAGGAATCTCCATATTGCTTTCCAGAGTTGTTGCACCAATTTGCAGTCCCACCAGCAGTGTATAGAGTGTACCTTTTCTCCTACATCTTTGCCAACATTTATTATTGCTTATATTCTTGATGATTGCCATTCTGATTGGCATAAGATGAAATCTTAACAGTAGTTTTGATTTGCTTTTCTCTAATTGCTAGAGATGATGAACATTTTTCTTATGTTGGTTGATTGGTATACCTTTATTTTATTTGTTTATTTTGTTGTGGTGCTAAGGATCGAACCCATTGTCTCACACATGCTAGGCAATGCTTTACCACTGAGCCACAACCCAGCCCCTCTTTCTCTCCTCTTGATACCCTGGGGACATGGAGTCACTACCCTTTTTACTATGGCTCTGAACAAGCAAATCACCAGATCACTAAATCTTACCAGGTTTCCATGCTGTGCTATCTAATACAGACCTCACGAGATAGATGGATTATTTATATTAAAATTATATGAAATTAGAAATTCAGTTCTTGTCATGCTAGCCATATTTCAAGTGGTCAATTATTACATACTACTAATTGTTACCACAAGTACCATAATGTTCTACCATACAGAGGACATTTCCTTCATCACAGAAAGTTCTATTGAACACTATATCTCCTTAAGGTTTGTGAATGTTATGAAAAAAATGGGCTCTGTACTTCTGCATAACAGCATTGTTATATTATAGAAAACTATCTCCATTCATGCTTATAATGTTGGTAGCACTAGGGTCAGGTTATTCAGGTAGGGTTCTGGGTTTGAGAAAAGATGTTCAAAGGATTGGATGTAGGAATGGCACATCCTGGACATGCATTCCTGGTCCCCAAGACTTACAAATAGGCATCTGAGACGTGCCATGATAAGGCAAATAGGGCTTGGAAGGACTGTGAATTCAGGGGGTTCAGGATAAGGGCAAGGAATACTCAGAGGTCAAGTCTAGGAATCCTGACAAGTCCTGATTGATGAGATTGATGCTGGATAACCTCAGGAAGGGATAAGGTTGGGTGGTGACATGTTGGAATAACTTTTGGTTCACAGCTAGTAGCTACAAGCAGCTCAGAGTGCTAGGAAAACCTATGCTTGTACAGGCCTGACAGGAGCACCTGCAGGACGGGGTGCTCTGCTCTAGCGAGCCATCTGTGAAACCATATCCTCAGCACTTGTGGTCAGCGTTGCCAAGCTACCAGACTATCAGGTCAGGAAACCGAGAGTCAAGTGCTTCAGGGCATGTAACCTCCCAACTCATAAAGCCCCCCTCCCTTAGGGACAAAGACCCTTCCAGACTGCTTTCCATCATGACAGCAATATTTAGTGCTTCCTAATAGTATGGTTACATTAGGCATAAGGTGACTGGCTTATAGATGTTAAGGTGCTTATGTGTGATTAGCGGGCACACCCTACCTGAACCCTATAACAGCTGTATGCATTCTAAAAATAAATGAGCTTGGCTTGCTGAATGTCGACTGAGCTTGTTGAACGTGGACTTCAGTTTCTCATCAGCTAGCTTTCTCACCAGCTTCTGGTGTCCATGTGTTGATTAGATACCGGGTCTCTACCCACCGCAACTCAGGTAGCTGAGTGACCATCGACCATATCAGTGACTAGGAACACATACAAAGATAGACAAATGGGATACTGAATTATCCTGAATAGAATAAAGTCCTAGAATGGTCATGGCTGACTACAGCCTGTATAGAAGCAAACTGTGGATCCAGAGTAGGTGGACACAACAAGGTGAATGGTGAGGCATGTGTCATATGTCAGAAGGACTAGTCTCAGATAAGGTCTTTTATGTTTTAAAGGGTATCCTCAATCTGTGGTTTAGACAGGTTTAAAAGCTCTGTGTACCCTCTGAAGCAAGATTTCAAGGGTTTGTATGCATTTGTAATCTTCCAAGGAGAGAATATCAAAGGGTCTCAGTCTTCTTCTTCATGATCTATTTCTATATCTTCATACACACAAGAATCCAGCAGGCCCATGTCAGATGTCAGCATTATCTAGACAGTGGGAAGCTGGCCACCAACTGATTACTCTATTTCTTCTATAGCCAGATTTTCTGACTTTTGACCTTACACAGACTAAGACTTAGCCACAGACTAAGACAAATTAGGTTAAAGTGTTCCTCTAAAGCCATCCAAAGAATGCTCAGTATTCTCAGTGTAAGCCTTAAAATAGCTAACACATTTATTAATAGAAGTAAAAGGATATTTTGGTGCAAAAATAGAAGCTAAGCTGTTTAAAAGTAAGAGATTTTTGTATTTCAGAGTTTCTGAAGCAAATATATTTAATTTGAATCCAAGAAAGTTTTTCTGTTTCCTTTTGTTTGTTTTGGTTAGGTTTTCCCCTTAAATCTGGACTCATGACATGCATCAAGGGATATGACATTCTGGGTCATCAAGCATCTGTATCCTGGAGGGATGCTAATAGGAAAACTTGTGCTCTAGCTTTTAAAAAGGATAGTAATCAGCAACCAAGTACAGATCCCTGACCATTAGATCCTCTTAAATAAAGTTTCTGATTTCTAACTCTTGCTGATTTTGTGATAAGCTTGAATATTTTCTTATAAGTCCCTATGGCAATATGATATCATGGAAAGAATATAGAGAATAGATAAGGATTTGAATCCTGAACTGGATAACCAGCTTATCCAGTTGGATGCACTCAATTGTTGTAGGAACTAACTTAAATAATATATTTTAAAAGCTCCTGGCACAGGTCTTGGTATATATCATGTGTTCCCAGGCAAAGAGTGTTCATTCCTGCCCCCTTCTCTCCCTAATTCCAGACAGACAGTGACCTAAACCTTTACATTTATTCCCAAGCCTCACAAGAAAATATAAGTCATGGGGTACAAATATCTTCTAATTGTCTTTAAAATTTATAGCCTAACAGTTTATTTCTGATTATAGGCATTTCCATCCTCCTTCCAAGTCCTTGTGGGACTACGCTCCACTGAGCAATCTCTTCTCACTGAAATCTGCACATTCCTTCTTTTCTAGTTTTCTTTAAGCCCTTAACGCCTTCCCTCAGCCCTGCCAATCTCCTTTACCATCATACTTCACCATAGTAAAGTCATATCTGCCTCCATTTGTGTATCACTCATTTATTCCTCAACCAATTGTGGTTTGGCTTCACCTTACCCATTAAAACAAAACACTCTGTTCAAACTAAAATCTCCACGAATGGCCTCCAAATCCAATGACCATCATTACTGTTCTGCTGCCTCTGACACTGACACTGGCATAAGATAAAGCTGCTAGCTATAGTACAAATCTCACCCTACCCAAGCCCCACCAGTCCCTACTGCATCTCTGCTCTTGAACTATTTCCTTCTTTGGCTTCTGTTGATTTTCCTTATCTGACTACTCTTGCAGTAGACTTAGCTGATTTTCTCCCCCACCCAGTTCTTTTCTCAATGCAATTCTTTTTTCAAAAATATTCCCCCTTGATGATCTGATTCTCTTTCTGACTTCAACACTGAATGCTAAGTCTCTGGTCTGGCCCTCTTTCTCTGGATTTATCATTCTAATCATTCAAAAAACTTTAAACAACTTAAAAAAAACACTCTCTCAGTTTATATCATTGACTCCCCACGGTCAAGCAGTATTTTCAGCATGCTTGTAGTAGTGCCACTCCTTTCTATTAAAATACAACTGAGTGAGGTTTAGGCCTCTCCAAATTAACTGACAGGAGGATCTGTTGAAAATTAGTAATCCATGGTCAGCTGGTTGATGTACAGTTGGGATTATGCAGTTAGAGGCCCAGCAATTTTTAGTTACTGAGAATTTATTAGTGGAGAAGTGCTTTGTGCTTCTCAAAACTTGACCACGCAGACAGACCACCTGGGAATCTTATTAGACATGCAGATTCTGGTTCAGTGGCTGTAGGCGAGAAAAGGGCTGTGACTATCAAATTTTGACAAACTCCCAAGCTTTGCTAACACTATTTGTTTTTGGATCAAACTCTGAATAGCAAGGGTTGAAAGTATTGTAATAGATCTTTTGTTGGGTCACTGTGTATTGCAGACAAGGGAGGAAATCTGAGTAATAGTAGTAGCACATAAGAGATTAACAGGTGTATTAGATAAGTGATGGAAGCATCTGTGTGGGTCCAGTGACTTATTTGATGTCCTATGATGTCTGAACATCCTGTGACTGAGAGTCTATGTGATTTATAATCAAAGGGCAGTTATGAGCAGCTCTGAAGTCTGGTGGGGGGGGGATTAATGTTTCAGGTATGTGGATTGTCTGAGGAATTTAATACTTTTTAGTGATTGTACAGCTTCTGGTGATAGTGTTTAGGGGCCAATATCAGTATTATAGGAGTATTTTAGAAGTCAAGTTCAGCAACTGAAAGTTTGTTGGGGAGGGGATGTCAGTCACTGGAGTGTTTTAGTAATCCAAGGAGTCAGCCTGTCATCTCTATGGAAATGTCTCTTGAATGTGTACTATCTTTATTGTCACCTCCACTGCCCAGTTTGAAAGCTGTGCCTTATCCCCCTTTCTCTCTAAACATACTGAGGTATAATTTACACACAGGAATATGCACAAATCTGTGAATATAACTTGATGAATTTTTGCTTGTGGAACCATCATGTAGATCATTGATAAAATGATAAAAATCTCCCTTCCAATATTAGTAAATACCCTAAGTATTTAGAACTAGTATTCCATCCATTACCATAGTTTAGGCTTGCTTGTTCTTAAACTTTATCTAAATGGAATCATTTAGTATGCATTCTTTTGTACCTGACTTCTTTCACACAATATAACTTTCGGGATTCATCCTTGTTACTCCATTCTTCTTAACTGTTGAATATTATTCCATTATGCAAATATATTATAAACTATTTACCCATTCTCCCATGATGAATAGTTGAGTTGTTTCAAGTTTTGGGCTATTATGAATAAAGTTTTAATGGACACTCTTGGTCAAGTCTTTTTATGGACATATGCCTTGCTTCTTTGGGGGTATAAATCTAAGAGTAGAACAGCTGGTACACAGAGTAGATATATGTTTGATCTTATTAGAAACTGCCTCAATCTCTGTCTGTGTACTAGTAGATTCCTGCTTAAAGACAGATCCATGTGATATACAAGGATAACTATGCCAGGTCCTTTCTTAAAACCAAGTCAAGTTCTTCATCATCTTCTTTAGATGGCATAGAAGACCTTTTCTTTCACGTATGGTTTTCTCGTTCCTACTATATTAATACCAAATGTCTGTGATGTTTCCTGCCACTGATCATTTCCCAAGTTTTTACTCATGTTCTCTCCTTTGCTTGGAATACATAATGTTCCTCGATGTCAGGAAACTCCAACTCAACCTTTCACATGATCTCTTCCAGAAAATTCTAACCCTCAGGAAGAAATGGGCAATACTCTTTCGTGCTCCCAACATACCCTGAACAATTCTTCATTGTTGTTTATACATTATTCTTAGATTCAAAAAGTTTTAGTAAAGAAATTTGGGAAATATTGAAAAGCAAAAACAGATAACTAAAATTATCCATAATCCCACTAAAAGTATTCATAATGCTATTACTCAGAGATAATCACAAAAACTATTAATGTTTTATAAAAGCATTTCATTTCTACTACTGTTCTAAATCGAATCTCTCCAGTTAGAATTTAATTAGTCTCTCAGCTTTTTTTGCCTGCATTTCTCAGTCTATCATCAATACAGTCACCAGAGTGACCAGGTTAAAACCCCAATAAGATTGGTTTGCTTCTCCAATTAGAAACCTCCAATGGCTCCCATTTCATTCAAAGTTAAGTCTAAAATTATTTATTTTGTAATGGCCTACCAAAACAAGAAGTTCCTTATCACTCCCTTGCCAAAGCCAGCCAGTATTTCTTTTTTTTATTGGTTGTTCAAAACCTTACAAAGCTCTTGACATAACATATTTCATTCATTAGTTTCAAGTGGGTTATGAACTCCCATTTTTACCCCAAATACAGATTGCAGAATCACATCGGTTACACATTCACAATTTTACATAATGCCATACTAGTAACTGTTGTATTCTGCTATCTTTCCTATCCTCTACTATCCCCCCTCCCCCCTCCCATCTTCTCTTTCTATCCCATCTACTGTAATTCATTTCTCTCCTTGTTTATTTTCCAATTCCCCTCACAAGCTCTTATATGTAATTTTGTATAACAATGAGGGTCTCTCTCCATTTCCATGCAATTCCCCTTTTCTCTCCCTTTCCCTCCCACCTCATGTCTCTGTTTAATGTTAATCTTTTCTTCCTGCTCTTCCTCCCTGCTCTATTCTTAGTTGCTCTCATTATATCAAAGAAGACATTTGGTATTTGATTTTTAGGGATTGGCTAGCTTCACTAAGCATAATCTGTTCTAGTGCCATCCATTTCCCTGCGAATTCCATGATTTTGTCATTTTTTAGTGCTGCGTAATACTCCATGGTGTATAGATGCCACATTTTTAATCCAGTCATCCATTGAAGGGCATCTGGGTTGGTTCCACAGTCTAGCTATTGTGAATTGTGCTGCTGTGAACATCGATGTGGCAGTATCCCTGTAGTACGCTCTTTTAAGGTCTTCAGGGAATAGTCCGAGAAGGGCAATAGCTGGGTCAAATGGTGGTTCCATTCCCAGCTTTCCCAGGAATCTCCATACTGCTTTCCAAATTTCCACACCAATTTGCAGTCCCACCAGCAATGTACAAGTGTACCCTTTTCCCCACATCCTCTCCAGCACTTGTTGTTGTTTGACTTCATAATGGCTGCCAATCTTACTGGAGTGAGATGGTATCTTAGGGTGGTTTTGATTTGCATTTCTCTGACTGCTAGAGATGGTGAGCAGTTTTTCATGTACTTGTTGATTGATTGTATGTCCTCCTCTGAGAAATGTCTGTTCAGGTCCTTGGCCCATTTGTTGATTGGGTTATTTGTTATCTTATTGTCTAATTTTTTGAGTTCTTTGTATACTCTGGATATTAGGGCTCTATCTGAAGTGTGAGGAGTAAAAATTTGTTCCCATGATGTAGGCTCCCTATTTACCTCTCTTATTGTTTCTCTTGCTGAGAAAAAACTTTTTAGTTTAAGTAAGTCCCATTTGTTGATTCTTGTTATTAACTCTTGTGCTATGGGTGTCCTATTAAGGAATTTGGAGCCCGACCCCACAATATGTAGATCGGAGCCAACTTTTTCTTCTATCATACGCAGAGTCTCTGATTTGATATCAAGGTCCTTGATCCATTTTGAGTTAACTTTTGTGCATCAGCCAGTATTTCTCTGATCTCCCCTTCTTCTTTGCCCTGTGTCTTTCTTTGTTCCTTTCTCACTTTTTCTAACTACAATGGAGTCTTTGCTGTCCTCAACTCAGTAGGCATGCTTTGCCTTTGCATGTACATTGTTCCCTGTGCTTGGAAACTCCTTTTCTGAACTATTTACCTGCTTACCTAACCCCCTCTTTTAGGTCTTCACTGAATTATTCTTTTTCTGAGTAAAACCTTTCTAATTTATTTTAACCCCAAATCCCCATCTAGGCCCCATCCTGATTTATTTTTCTCCTGATAGATACACTATCTGAATACATAAAGACACCTGTTATATTTCACTTACACATCATGTTTTTAGTCTGCCTCTCCTCACCCCCTGATGGGTGAGAATACTGCTGTTTAGATCCATGGCATATCCTTAGGTCCTAAAACAGCCTGTTCCATGGTAGTTGGATAATGTATATAAAGCACATTTGTAATATGAGGTCCTTGAAGACAGAATATTTTACTGTGCACTAGTATGTGGGACTTAGAATAGGATCTGGCACACTGTAGGCACTAATGAGTCAACTGCCTTAAGCATTTGAAGAATTTATGTTTTGGACCTTCTATGAAACTGTTTAAGTATTTTGGTAGACTCTCACCAATTTTTTTGAGGGTAAATTTATTTATTAGAAATGGCAAAAAAGTGATTCTGGTAATGGTGGATAATCAACAGAAGTAATGTGATTTTTGTTTAATAAACACAAGATGACTTCTTGACTCATTTTCCTGTGCAATTTATAAAGTAGCTTTGCTTTTACATTTCCAGATGCTGGAATTTATCTTCTCTGTCTCATTATCTTCTGCCTGTGTATCTAACCCATTTTATTCCTATAGTCTCCTTGTAGTCCAGGCTCCAGTTCTTGGGCTTGTACTATCATTGGTTTAGTATATCTGCTATGTGACTCTCCATTCTATGTCTTGAGGCAATGAAATATTTCAAGTTTTCACCAAAATCTCTTGAGAGTATTTGATTTTACTAAATACTATCTCTTATGCTAAAGGGTTTATCCCTTTTAGGTATTTTGGTAGAAAACTCACAGGCAACAATTGTGTAGATACTTAATAAAGAGTTTCACAACTTTAATTTGAAGTGTCCACATAAAATACATTATGACTCTCTTATGGGGGTGGGATAGTTTTAATAATAATTAACTAGTTGAATGTCAACTGGTGGAGTCTTTTTTTTCCTTTTTCTTTCTTGTCTTTTTGGTACCAGGGATTGAACCCAGGGACGCTTTGCCACTGAGCCACATCTGCAGCCCTTCTCAATATTTTGTTATATTTTATTTAGAGGCGGGGTCTCGCTGAGTTGCTTAGGGCCTGGCTAAATTGCTGAGGCTGGCTTTGAACCTGTGATCCTCCTGCCTCAGCCTTCCGAGCTGCTGGGATTACAGGCATGCACCACTGTGCTGGGCTGAAAACCATTTTCAAATAAGTCTCTGTTCCCTGTACATAGTGAAAGCTATTCTGCTTCCTGAGAGGGAAAGCTTCCCTCTCAGGAAGCAGCAGCCACATCTCTAGATGCCATTAAAATATAAGTTTACACAGGAATGTTTAGACAAACTATTCTCTTTTTTTCTAAGAAATAATTTTTTAAAAAGTTATAGTTGTACATATATTTGTATTTAAAGTTATAAATTTCTATTATTCTCTCATACCATTTAATTTTATGTAATAAATCATAATTGTGGTCTCTTGGTTCCATGCATTGCAAAAGGTCAAATGATCTACCTAGTGTCAGAGCTTCTTCTAATTTGTGCTATTTCTCTATTATTTCTCCAGTTTTATTGTTACCATAACAGAGCCACACAGTTTGCTCCATGGACAATATGCATATGGGATGCTTAGTTATCCATTCTTTCAAGTCTCATATTTTTGGGTGTTTGTGGTGCTGGGAGTTCAAGGTCTCACATATGGTAGGTATGTGTGCTACCAATAAGCTAGCTAAACCCCCAGCTCCCAACCTTTGCTTTTAAATGCCATTTAGTACATCCTGCAAAAAACAAACCCAGTTTGAGTCAATCCCATTTTTTAATTCTTGCTTTTATTTCTTGTGCTGTAGGAGTCTGTTAAGGAAGTCGGGCCTAATCCTACGTAATGAACATTTGGGCCTACTTTTTCCTCTATTAGGCACAGGGTCTCTGGTCTAATTTCTAGGTCCTTGATCCACTTTGAGTTTAGTGCATGGTGAGAGATAAGGGTTTAGCTTCATTTTGCTGCATATGGATTTCCAATTCTCCCAGCAGCATTTGTTGAAGAGGCTAGTTTTTCTCAAATGTATGTTTTTGGTGCCTTTGTCTAGTATAAAATAGCTATATTTATGTGTGTTTGCTTATGTGTATTCTATTTTGTACCATTGGTATACATGTCTATTTTGGTGCCAATATCATGCCCTTTTTGTTACTATAGCTTTGTAGTATAATTTAAGGTCTGGTATTGTGATGCCTCCTTCTTCACCCTTCTTGCTAAGGATGGCTTTGGCTATTCTGGGTCTCTTGTTTTTTCCAAATGAATTTCATGATAGTCTTTTCTATTTCTATAAGAAATGATGAAGGGATTTTAATTGGAATCACATTGAATCTGTATAGTACTTTGGGTAGTATGGCTGTTTTGACAATATTAATTTCTCATCAAAAGAAACAATCAAGGAGGTGAAGAGAGAGCCTAAATTTTGGGAGCAAATTTTTGCTACATGCATGTCAGACAGTGCACTAACCTCCAGGATATATAAAGAACTCAAAAAACTCAGCACCAAAAACAAACAACCCAATAAATAAATGGACTAAGGACCTGAACAGATACTTCTCAGAAGAAGTATCAACAAATCAACAAATATATGAAAAAGTGTTCAACATCTCCAGTAATTAGAGAAATGCAAATAAAAACTACTCTAAGATTTTATCTCATGCCAGTCAGAGGGACAGTTACCAAGAATACAGACAACAATAAATGTTGGCAAGGATGTGGGGGTAAAGGTACACTCATTCATTGCTGGTGGGACTGCAAACTGATGCAACAATCTGGAAAGCAGTATCAAGATTCCTTGAAAAACTGGGAATGGAACCACCATTTGACCCAGCTATCCCACTCCTCAGCCTATAACTAAATGACTTAAAATCAGCATACAGTAACACGGCTATATCAATGTTTATAGCAGCTCAATTAACAATAGCTAAACTGTGAAAGCAACCTAGACGCCCTTCAATAGATAAATGGATAAAGAACCTGGTATATATACAAAATAGAACATTACTCAGCATTAAAAGAGAATAAAATTATGGAATTTGCAGGTAAATTGATAGAGGTGAAGAATATCATGCTAAGTAAAGTAAGCCAATTCCAAAAACCTAAGGCTGAATGTTCTCTCTGATAAATGGATGCTGATCCATAATGGGGGGCAACATGGGAAAATGGAGGAACTTTAATGGGGCAAAGGGGAGGGAGAGGAGGGATGGGAGAATGAGGGTAGGAAAGATGGTGGAATGAGATGGACATTATTACCCTAGGTACATGTATGTATGACTGCACATATTCTGCAATGCTACATCATGTATAACCATAGAAATGTAAAGTTTGGCAGCAATTGTGAATAATGAATCAAAATGCATTCTGCTGTAATATATACCTAATTAAAATAAATAAATAAATGATTAAAAGAAACTCTAATGCACTGATTAATCTGACAGGATCTAGTACCTTGTGATCTAATTCCATGTGAAAATGCAAACATTTTGTTTTTAAAAACACTCTAACATGATCCTTTAGTGGTTGTGGGAAAGAAAAGGCAGAACACCAAGGAAGTAGCAGGAAGCAAGTTTATTGGCTGCAGCCAAGTTCAGAGGGAAAAAGTTTTCACTAAAATTAGTAAATCCCCCTGAACCCCGAGTTCAGGAAATTTTGGAACCCGGTATATAGGGAGAGAGGCTCAGAGGTTCACAATCTGCAGAAGTCCACTTAGCAGTAGTTTTTTTTTCCTACTGTTCTGAGCAACCAATTCAGGCCAAGGACACTCTTTATGAAAATCAGTGCCTGAGAAAGGGAGAGTTCTCTTCCCTTTTTCTTGCCAGCTGGCTTCCCAGCCAATGCAAATGCCTCTATTATAAAGAGGCATTTCTGTTAGAAAGCCTTAGGTTAGACTTTCTTACCAACTCTGCTCCTGCAGGCATATTCCCCACCTGGAAATTCTTTTGCTGAGAGTCTAAGAACAATAATGATGAGGGTCTCTGGAGAAGCTTAAGATTTTCTGTGGAAGAGGGGATGCCACTACAGAGTAACTCCATATGTAAAACCTGGCAGATATTTTACATTGCTGTGTGTAGGAAGATAAAATAATCTTTAGTTTGTGAAAAAAAATGCCTCTGATTCTGACAGAACCATCTCCCATCACCATAAGTTGTGTTTCATGGAACTTAGCCTCACAGACCCTTGAGCATTGTGACTCCAAAGGCACCAACCAAGGGCTCACAGTTAAACTGTTTCTCCAAACATCAGGTCTCTAGAGAAACACAAGATAGTTTAACAACAAAACTGTTTGAAAAATGCATTAAAAACAGCAAATTTTGATTCAATATTTTTTGATCTCTTCATATTTTCCTCAATCCACTACTCTAGAACAGCTTCAGTTATAGGGAAGAAAGTGACTACCCACTAGAATAATTCTGCCTATGACTCTGGTCTTGAGGCAAGAGTAAGAATGGAGGAAAGGATAGAATGTCTTAATATGGACGCATCCAGACTCTACACAAAGCCTTTTTTTGAAACTACAGACTTCATTCTGTAGGTTTAAAACAAGTTGTTTGTTCATTTGATAAATGTTACCAACTCACTGCAGACTCAGTAACATTTTTGGCCGCATAAACAATATTCTAAGAAAAAAGAACTGAAGGGGTAATTAGGGTATGCTATGGATTAGATGTTGAATGTTATCCAAAAGCTGATGTGTTAAAGCCTTGGTCCCTGGGATGGTGGTAGATCTTTAAGAGAAGAGGCCTTACAGGAGGAGGACCTTAGGTCATTGGCCAGGTTGTGCCTTATAAAGGGATGGTTGGGACTCCACTCTATTTCGGTGCTTCCTGGCTTGAGATATGAACTCTCACTCTGATATAAGTAAGCTCTTGTAGGAATGTGCCCTTATCATCAGAGGCTAAAACTAGTGGGGCCACCTGATCTTAGACTTCAACCTCCAGAATCATGAGCCAAATAAACTCTATTTCATGAGTAGCTTGTGTCAGGTATTTTGTGTTAGTGAAGCAAAACTGACTACTACAGTTTGTGCATATTATGGAAATTTTATAGTTTTCATTTTTAAAAAATATTTATTTTTTAGGTATAGATAGACACAACACAATGCCTTTATTTTTTTATGTGGTGCTGAGGATCGAAGCTGGGTCCTGCCTTTGCTAGGCGAGCGCTCTACTGCTGAGCCACAATCCCAGACCCTATATATAGTTTTCAATTTAAACAGAAAATGTGTTCAAGGGTTTACCACCCCTTTTTTCATCAAGGTTTTTTTTTTTCATTCTACATTTGTGTGTGTGTGTGTGTGTGTGTGTGTGTGTGTGTGTTATTCTTCAGTGTCTATTGCCCAGTTATTTTTTTATTTAAGAAAGAGTAGTTAAATTTAGTCATTACTTTGTTGAGGTAATATATTTTTCTGGCTGTATCATATTTTTTGATAGTATCATGGACACTGTAATTATTTTGTGGAGATTCTGAATCCTGTTATGTTCTGAAGAGGGTTGGTATTTTTGTTTTAACAAGGAATTAACTTGGTCAGACTTAACTTATAATCTCTGACCTATAGTACGTGGCAGGTCAAATCACAATTTTATTTTGGCCTTGGTTGTTGGCTGCTTTGAAACTGCTTTGGATATGTAAGGATCAGAGTTTAGTGAGGAACAGAAGGAGAGTTCATACATGGAATTTTGGATTCTCATATTCTATTTTATTCCACATCTGGCCTCCCTCTAGTGGCCATGTTTTTGCCAGGCTCCATTGCTTGGTTCTTGAGGCTAAAAATGGCTGGCTTCTTACTGGAGTATTAACTACTCCATGTTATGCTGTGACGATGGTCCATTTTAAGATTCAAATTACAGAAACCGGAAATTCACTTCATGTTAATCCCCTTCCCCAAGTTTTCACACCCCTTTAAAACCTTCCTGTATTTTTCATTCTGCAAAAACTTCAAGTAGTTTTTTTTGGGTGGGATTTTGTCCAATTAACAGTTAAATATGGGAGAGCCAGCCTGGCAGAAGCATATTCCACCATACCAGAAATGAAGCCAGTACAGTGAAAACTTAAAAGGATAGTCAGAATCCAAGTGACCATCCTCTCTCACTTGGATGACTGCCAAGGACTCTTATCTAGTTTCCTTATTTATTCTTACATGACCAAGGATGATGAGGTTGCCTGTATTTCATTCCTTAGCCCCATCTCATTAATTTGGAAGTCATCATAAGATTAAAGGATGAGAAGATTGGAGAAAAGTGTTCTCTTCCTTGAAAGATAGCCCTAAGTTATGTTCATTTTCTACCCAATACATTGTTTAACATGACAAATATTCCTTATGGTTTATATTTACTATTCAATAGCACTTATCCTTTCAAATATACTAAATAATTTGTTTATTTACTATATTTGTTGGCTGTTTTCCCCTACCAGAATGTAGGCTTCATGAGGCAGTAATTTCTTAATGTATTTTATTCACTGAAATATCACTAGAGCTTTTGACAGTGTAAGCACATAATAGATACAAACAAACATATGATTAGTAAATAAATGACTTTACCAATTATAACGTCTACCTCTGATTACCACTCCTCTCCTGTAAGATAATTTTTTTTCTTAAACTCATGTCAGGAACATCAGTCATTCTGCTCTACTTTACATTGTATTTTACGTTCAGGGCAAAGAAGTCAAATTTCAAATAAACAAAGAATGTAAAACTTCTTAAAGAACCTGATTATTTTTAAATTGCTTTTATGCAGACTCTGGAGGATGACACATTAAAAATTTCCTCCAACCTGACAGCTAGACTTATGAGAGATGGCTCACACAGAGGAGTAATTTCTGACCTTATTCTCAGATTAAAATAAGATATAGTAATTAAAGAAAGACAACTAAAAACTACCTTAAGATTTCATCTCATTCCATTCAGAATGGTAAATATCAAGAATACAAGCAACAATAAATATTGGCGAGGATGTGGGGGAAAAAGCACACTCATACATTGCTGGTGGGACTGCAAATTGGTGCAACCACTCTGGAAATCAGTATAGAGATTCCTCAGAAAACTTGGAATGAAACCACCATTTCACCCAGCTATCCCATTCCTTGGTTTATACCCAAAGGACTAAAAATCAGCATATTACAGTGCCACAGCCATATCAATATTTATAGTAGCTCGACTCCCAATAGCTAAGCTGTGGAATCAACTTAGATATCCTTCAACAGATGAATGGATAAAGAAAATGTGGCATATATGCACAATGGAATATTACTCACTCTTAAAGAAGAATGAAATTTTGACATTTGTGGTAAATGAGTAGAGCTGGAGAATATCATGCTAATGAAATAAGCCAATCCAAAAAAACGAAAGGCTGAATGTTTTCTCTAATATGTGGATGCTAATTCACAATAAGGTGTGGGTAGGGAAGAATAGAGTTACTTTGGATTAGGTAGAGGGGAGTGAAGACGGGTATAGAAGTAGGAACAAAGTAGAATGAATCTGACATTATTACCCTATATACATATAGGACTACACAACTGGTATGATTCTATATCGTGTACAATCAGAAGAATAAAAATTATATCCCATTTATGCATAATGTGTCAAAATGCATTCTGTTGTCATGTATAACTAATTAGAGCAACAAAAAGAGAAGATACAGATTTAACCATAGGCAAAGATTCACTTGTAAATTAAAATTTCACTTTATATAATTCTCACTTTCACTTTAATCCTCTGAATAAGATTTGATACATCAGATATTTATACAGAAGAATGTCAAGATAGCCTGGACACTGTATGAAATATATTGAGCTTTAAACTCTATTTGCATTCACTTTCTCTAAATTTTCTGTTTTCAGTTATATAAGAAATACATTGATGAATAAACATCAAGGCAATAGGATTATAGAAAATTTCATGTAAATATCCATTTGTTGGCCTCCTTGCCACAAGGCCATAGCTTGCTGCATGTGTATATTTGTCTATGTGTGAGGAAAGGAGGGTAGGAGACAGAAGTAAAGGGAGAGAGGAAAGAAGTAAGGAGAGAGAGAATGCTAATTTAAAAAATTTTTTAGTTGTTGATAGACCTTTATTTATTTATACGTGGTGCTGAGAATCAAACACAGTGCCTCACACATGCGAGGTAAGTGTGCTACCACTGAGCCACAGCCACAGCCCCAAGAGAAAGCTAATTTTTAATTTCTTTAGACCTTCATAATTTTCAGGGAAGAAATGCATACTGACAATGAAAGATCAGAGCGCAGGGTAGATAAAGTGATATTGATAGCCATCAGAAGCAGAGTACTAATTCCTCTCTTATTCCCGCTGGTACTCACTGAAAATTTGTGTGGGGATGTTGGGTAGTGAGCTAGTCTATATCCCAGATCAAGTTAAGACAGACTAGACAATAACAAGGCTGAACTGCAGGTCTATTACTGACTGCCATACTCGAGTAGATAAGCTCCAATTGCTTTTAAGACATGACCTCTTTTGCAGAGGGAAACAAAACTATTAACTTTAATAAACGAAGTCCTCGCCCATCATTTTAAATGAAAAGTTCTCTTCAGGGGTTCCTGAGATTTTCACATAGTTAGATTATTTCATTTGGTAGAATGTTTAACTGTCAGGCAAAGCCCTCCACTTCAATTACAAAAGTAGCTGATTTTCAGAAAAAGTTTGTTCTATGCAAGGGTTTTGTGAATGCTGAGTAAAACTCCAGGAGAATAAGAAGGGGCTGTAGCTTGCTTTGTAGAGCATTCACACAAAGGTGCCTCATAGTATTTTTCTGTGATAATCAAGACGGGTTAAGTTCTTGATGGCAATTTTGTACTATCAAGCAGAAAAGCCTAACAGAGAGGAATCTCTGTAGAGAAAGACAGGTAAGTGATGAAATGAAACAATGGTACACTGAGGCTTTAGAAGGCTCTGCTAAATTTGCAGAGGTCCAGTGAGAGACCCAGGCATATTAATATACACATACTCACACCCACACACACATGCATGCCCCAGTACTGTAGAGAAAATTAGTTAAACAATGACACTCTTCTTATGAATAAGAAAATTCACATAATAGAAAAGATAAGTACCAGACTGACAAGCACTGAGAAGTGACAGGACCACCCCAGTAGGCCTGAAGATACAGCATGGGTCTAAAGTGAATTATTCTCAACTTTTACAATCTCATGGTTTGTCTTGTTTGAACTTGTCACCTCTTCCTTCTAAAGAAGTAAAATAGTAAACTATTTTTCTCTTTTGGAAGGGAAATGTCTGCCCTAGCCAGTCCTGTCATTGTTATTTGAAAGCATATAACTTAATTTCATAGGTTCATAGATGTAGAAGAATTTTGGCTCAGGATAAACTGTATCAAAAGTCTTACCACATCTGGTTTAAATAATATTTAGATAAGACTTTGGACTTTAGGATTGATGCTAGAAAAAGTTGAGATTTGGTTGGGATACAATGAATATGTTCTGCATGTTGCAAAGACATGCAGAAGGCCACGAGTGGAATGTTGTGAACTAAACATATTTGTGTTCCTCCCAAGTATATGTAAGTCCTAAATCCCAATGTATCAGGAGATGGGGTCTGTGGGAGATATTTATGTCATAATGGTGGAATCTACACGAACAGGGTTAGTGCCCTTATTAAGAAACATGGGAGGGACTGGAGTTGTGGCTCAGTGGTAGAGCACTTGGCTAGCATGTGTGAAGCCCTGGGTTCGATTCTCAGCACCGCATATAGATAAATGAATAAAATAAAGTTCCATCAACATCTAAAAAAATATTAAAAAAAAGAAACATGGGAGAGTGGTTGCACCCACATCCTTGCCACCAACATTTATTGTTGCTTTCTTCTTATTCTCCTTTTTTTTTTTTTTTTTTGCAGGGGACTGAACCCAGGGCCTTGTGCTTGCAAGGAAAGCACTCTACCAACTGAGCTATATCTCCCACTAATGGGCCAAGGACATAAACAGACACTTCTCAGAAGAGGATATACAATCGATTAACAAATATATGAAAAAATGTTCATCATCTCTTGCAACTAGAGAAATGCAAACCAAAACTACTCTAAGATATCACCTCACTCCAGTCAGAATGGAGCTATTATGAAGACAAACAACAATAAGTGTTGGCTAGGATGTGGGGGAAAAGGTACACTCATACACTGCTGGTGGGACTGCAAATTGGTGCAGCTAATATGGAAAGCAGTATGGAGATTTCTTGGAAAACTGGGAATGAAACAACCATTTGACCCAGGTATTCCTCTCCTCAGTGTATACCCAGAGGACTTAAAAACAGCATACTACAAGGACACAGCCACATCAATGTTTATAACAGCACAATTCACAATAGCTGAACTGTGGAGCCAACCTAGATTCCCTTCAGTAGATAAATGGATTACAAAAATGTGGCATATATACACAATGGAATATTACTCAGCAATAAAAGAGAATAAAACCATGGAATTTGCAGGTAAATGGATGGTGTTGGAGAAGATAATGCTAAGTTATCCAATCCCCCAAAAGCAAATGTTTTCTCTGATATAAGGAGTGTGACTCATAGTGTGTAAGGAGGGGGGGGGCATGAGAGGAATAGAGGAACTCTAGATAGAGCAGAGGGGTGGGAGGGGAAGGCGCTTAGCAATGATGGTGGAATGTGATGGACATCATTACCCAAAGTACATGTATAAAAAATTGAATTGGGTGTCAACAAACTTTATATATAAATAGAGATATGAAAAATTGTGGTATACTTGTGTAATAAGAATTATAAGGCCAAAAAATAAAATACATGTATAAAGGCATGAATTGGTGTGAATATACTTTATATGCAAACAGAGATATGGAAAATTGTGTTCTACTTTATAAGTGTAAAAACGAATGTAATGCATTCTGTTGTCATGTATTTAAAAAATAAAGTCAATTTAAAAAGAAAAGCAAACAATAAACAGCATTAAAATTTTTTTAAAAAGAAGATGGCAACCTACAAACCTGAGACAATATCCTCACCAGATGCTGCATCTGTTGGCACCTTGATCTTGAACATTTAAGCCTCTAGGACTGAGAAATAAATATTTGTTGCTTAAGCCATCCAGTCAGTAGTATTCTGTTATGAAGCCTGAATGAAGACACTAAAAAATGCCATTTAAAAAGTATTTGCCTTGGGCTTGTGTATATTTCTGTGGTAGAGTATTTGCCTAGAATGCAAGAGGCCTTAGATTTAATCTCTGGTACTGCTTTAAAAAATTGTCTACAAAGGTACTCTTCACTATTTTAACTCTGCACATTCCTTTAGTCATGTAAAGTCCTTCTCCTTTCAATATATCTGAATGAACCAGGTATTTCTAATAGTTTCATCTTCTTAAAGAAATCCCTACCAGAGTCTTTTTGACCTATTCAAATATGGACCAATTAATCCCAAGTTTTACTACTTATCAGAAATCTTTTGAGATTTCTTTTTAGCATCACCCTAGTATACCTTATGCCTTGATTTCGTGTTGGATACCCTTTCTCCTGGATCCCAAGTCTTTTTATTTCTTGATCCACTCTTCTACTTTGGTTGACCACATCCTCTAGCAGTTCCCTGAGGAAGAATATTTGAGAAATAAACTTTTTTAAAAAAGAAAAATAAGACATTCAAGACTGCAGAGAATGCCATCACTGGGGAAACATTAGAAGAGAATGAAGCTGGAGATTGAGGTGGGACAGATATCCCCAGCTTACCACTCCTGCCTCATCCCTTCCTACCACATCTCAAGCTCTGTTAAAGTGCAATTCATCTTCTCCACCCAGGACTGCCAGCAAAGTTGGGGTCTCCTTGTCCACATCCCAATAACCCAACCTATTCTCTTCAAATAACAACCAGCTCCAACTGACTCTGACCTTGGGAGGCAAGGTTTCCCATCTTCCAAGATTCACTTTAAATAGGAAAAAATGAATAATAAAACCAAGAATTAGAAACAATCTTTGCATGTCTGAAAAAAAAACAACTTTATTCTACCTTCATACTTATATGAGGGATAGTAAACTAGTCTAAGCTAGAAAAGAATTTCTCTCAGGATTTAAAGGCCTTGATTGATTCACTGTCTTTTATCATCTACTATTGCTGTAAAGAAGTTTGATAATAAGTCTTTTGATTTTTGATCCTTTGTATGGATCTGTTTTTTTCTTTCAGCTTTGAAGCTATAAGAGTATTTTTCACTAGTAATTTAAAATTTTATGCTATATGTTTTGATGTGGATGCATTTTTATTCACTATCTGCATATTTGATAGGCCTTCTGAGTTGTAAGTTTGTATTTTGCAGGTCTAAGAACCATTTTCATAATTACTTCATTGATAGTTTCCTTATTTGCTTCGTTTTCTGCCTCTGAACTTGTGTTAAATAAGGTTGGATTTTCTGGACCGTTTCTCTAATTACTTATTTTTTTCTTTATTGTTTTTCTCTACTCTCAGCTGTATTTTTTAAACTTTGTCTACTAATCTTTTAATTGAGATTTTCATTTCAATCATCATGTTTTCAATTCTAAGAGCTACTTTTTGTTGTTGTTCTCTAAATGGTCCCCTGCATAATACCCTACTCTTTTTTTCAAGGATGTGGGTTTGAGTTAGTATGTGATGTTATTTATTTTCATCCTGAAGGACTTCCTTTAGTATTTCTTGTAAGTGAATTCTGCCAACATGGGTTCTTTCAGTCTTCATTTAATAAGGAAAATATTTATTTTCCCTTTGAATTATAAAAGATTTTAATTTTGACAAAGTCCAGCTTTCTTTTTTGTTGTTGTTGCTGGTGTTTTGTGTATCATATCTAAGAATCCATCACCTAATTCAAGGATGTAAAGATTTACTCTGGGGTTTTTTGTAAGAGTTTTATAGTTCTTACCTTTAGGTCTTTGATCCATTTTGAGTTAATTTTTATAATTGGTGTGAGGAAAAGCTTACCTTGATTTATCAAGGTAGTTTTAATTTACAAGGAGATACTACCTCATGTTTATTAAAAAGGCTACTGTTAAAAAGCCAGAAAATGCAGAGTGATACTGGCCAAATCATATTGTTATATTGTGTACTTTGTGCATGTATGAAAATGTAACAGATCTCATCATTATGTACAACTATAATGCACTAATAAAAAATGTGGAGGAAAAAAAAGCCAGAAAATAACAAGAGTTATTAAGAATGTGGAAAAATTGAAATACTTGTCCATTGTGGTAGGAATGTGAAATGGTATAGTAATTCACTATGTTGTATTCATATATGTACCCAGGAAAGTTATGTCACTTCCCTCTACCTAAAGGCAGAATCATTTCACTGTCTTTCTTATTCCTTTCCTCTCCCCTTACCTTCATTACCCTTTGTTTAATCTATTGATCTTCCACATATCAGAGAGAACATTCGACATTTGTTTTTATAGGATTAATTGTCATAAAGTCATTATTTTTTAAGGCTGAGTAATATTCCATTGTGTATATATACCACATTTTCTTTATCCATTCATTTATTGAAGGGCACCTCAGTTAATTCCATAGCTTAGCTATAGTGAAATTAGTTACTTTAACCATTGATGTGGCTGTGCCACTATAGTATACTGATTTAAACTCTAAGATACATACCAAGGAGTGGAATAACTGGGTCAAATGGTGATTCCATTCCAATTTTTCAGAGGAATCTCCATACTGCTTTCCAGAGTGGTTGCACCAATTTGCAGTCCCACCAGCAGAGGGACTGAGTGTTCCTTTCCCCACACTCTTGCCAAATTTATTGTTACTTGTATTCTTGAAAATTGCCATTCTGATTGGAGTGAGATGAAATCTCAGTATAGTTTTGCTTTGCATTTTTCTAATTGATAGAGATAATGAACATTTTTTCATATATTTGTAGGCCATTCATATTTCTTCTTCTGTGAAGTGTCTGTTCAGTTCCTTTGCCCATTTATTGATTGGATATTTGTTTTTTGGCATTGAGTTTTTTAAAATTCTTAAATTTATTTTAATTAGTTATACACGATAGTAGAATGAATTTATACACTTCGACATATCATACATAGATGGGATATAATTTCTCATTTTTCTGAGTGTATACATTGCAGAATCATATTGGTCATGTAGTTACATATATACATACATTAATAATGTCTGTTTCATTCTACTATCTTTCCTATCCCCATATCCCCTCCTCTGCCCTCCCATCACTTCCCTCTATCTAATTTAACGTGACACTATTCTTCCCTAGTGCCTTACACCTTATTGTGAATTAGCATCCGAATATTAGAGAAAACATTCAGCCTTTGGTTTTGTGGGATTGGCTTATTTTGCTTAGCATGTTATTCTCCAACTCCAAACATTTACTGGCAAATGTCATAATTTCACTCTTCTTTAAAGCTGAGTAATATTCCATTGAGTATATATACCACATTTCTTTATACATCCATCTATTTAGGGACACCTAGGTGGTTCCATAGTTTAGCTATTGTGAATTAAGCTGCTATAAACATTGATGTGGCTGTGTCACTATAATATGCTGATTTTAAGTCCTTTGGGTATAAACCAAGGAGTGGGATAGCTGGCTGAAATAATGGTTCCATTCCTGGTTTTCTGAGGAATCTCCATACTGCTTTCCATAGTGGTTGCACCAATTTGCAGTCCCACCAGCAATGTACAAGTGAACATTTATCCCCACACCTTCACCAATACTTATTGTTGCTTGCATTCTTGATAATTGCCATTCTTACTGGAATGAAATAAAATCTTAAGAGTAGTTTTGATTTGTACTTCTCTAATTGCTAGAGATGTTAAACATTTTATATCTTCTGTAAAGGGCCTGCTCAGTTCCTTAGATCATTCATTAATTAGATTATTTGTGGGTTTTTTCTTTTTTTGGTGTCAATTTCTTTAAAAAAACTGGAATATATATGCAGCAAAATGAAACTAAAATATTGTGGAGATTAGTAGTGTATCTGATGTGCATGTGGTAAAGATTTTTTCCCATTCTATAGGCTCTCTCTTCACATTATTGAGGATTGTTTCCTTTGCTAAGAAGAAGCTTTTTAATTTGAACTCATCCTATTTATTGATTCTTGATTTTATTTCTTGCACTTTAAGTCTGGTTAAGGAAGGGAGGTCCTAAGCTGGCATGATGAAGATTTGGGCCTGCTTTCTCTTCTATTAGGCACAGGGTCTCTGGTCTAATTCCTAGGTTCCAGATCCACTTTGAGTTGAGTTTTTTTCAGGGTGAGAGACAAGGTTTTAGTTTCATTTTGCTGCATATATATTCCACTTTTCTCAGCACCATTTGTAGAATAGGCTATCTTTTCTCCAATGTATGTTTTTGGTGCCTTTGTCTAGTATGAGATAACTGGATTTATGTAGATTGTCTCTGTGTCTTCCATTCTGTATTGTTGGTCTACATGTCTATTTTGGTGCCCATACCCGGCCATTATTGTTATTATAGCTCTTTGTACAGTTTAAGTTCTGGTATTGTGATGTCCCCTGCTTCACTGTTCTTGCTAAGAATTGCTTTGACTATTCTGGGTCTCTCATTTTCCCAAATGAGTTTCATGATTGCTTTTTCAATGGGGAATGTTGTTAGGATTTTAATTAGAATTGTATTAAATCTGTATAACACTTTTGGAAGTATATCCATCTCCTCGGTCTATACCCAAAGGACTTAAAATCAGCATACTACACAGCCACATCAATGTTTATAGCAGCACAATTCACAATAGCTAAACTGTGGAGCCAGATGCCCTTCAGTAGATGAATGGGTAAAAATAAATGTGGCATATATATACAATGGAATATTACTCAGCAATAAAAGAGAATAAAATCATGGCATTTGCAGGTAAACTGGTGGTATTTTATTAGCATGTAAGTTTTCAAAATAGTTTCTAAGTGAAGTTAGCCAATACCCAAAAAACAAATGCTGAATATTTTCTCTGATATAAGGAGTGTAACTCATAGTGGGTAGGGAGGGGAAGCATAGGAGGAATAGAGGAACTCTAGATAGGGCAGAGGGGTGGGAGGTAAAAGGAGGGGGCAAGGATGATGGAATGATAGACATCATTATCCAAAGTACACGTATGAAGACACGAATTGGTGTCAACATACTTTATATACAAACAGAGATATAAAAAATTGTGCTGTGTGTGTGTAGTAAGAATTGTAATGCATTCTGCCGTCATTTATTTTTTTAAATATCAATTAAAAAACTCTTTTGGAAGTATGACCATTTTGACAATATTAACTCTGCCTATCCAAGAACATGGGAGATTTTCCCCATCTTCTCTGTTTTAAAAAAATATTTTTAGTTGTAGATGTCATGATATCTTTATTTTTTTATGTGGTGCTAATGAACCCAGTACCTCACATGTGCTAGGGCAAACACTCTACCACTGAGCCATAACCCCAGCCTGAGATCTTTCCACCTTCTAAGGTCTTCTTTAGCATTATGTAGCTTTCATTGTAGAGGTCTTTTACCTATTTTGTTAGATTGATTCCCAAGTATTTTTTTTTTTTTAGGCCACTGTGAATGGGGTAAGTTTTCCTAATTACTCTTTCAGTGGATTCATCACTGATCATAGAAATGCATTTGATTTATGGGTATTGATTTTATATCCTTCTACTTTGCTGAATTCATTTATTAGTTCTAGAAGTTTTCTGATGGAATTTTTTGGATCCTGTAAATATAGAATCATGTCGTTGGCACATAGTGATAGCTTGAGCTACTCTTTTCCTATTTGTATCCCTTTAATTTCTTTTATCTGTTTAACTGCTCTGGCTAGAATTTCAAGGACTATGTTGAATAGAAGTGATGAATGAGGGCATCCCTGTCTTGTT
Source organism: Urocitellus parryii (assembly GCF_045843805.1). Taxonomy (NCBI): domain Eukaryota; kingdom Metazoa; phylum Chordata; class Mammalia; order Rodentia; family Sciuridae; genus Urocitellus; species Urocitellus parryii. Next base: position 93,786,534 of record NC_135532.1, on the reverse strand, counting down.
CAAGTTTTAGAGGGAATTCCTTCAGTTTTTTCCATTTAGAATGATGTTGGCCTTGGGCTTAGCATACATAGCTTTTATAATGTTGAGGGGGTGCTGCTGTATTTTGTCAAATGCTTTTTCTGCATGTAAAGAGATGATTATACGTTTCTTATCTTTAATTCTACTGATGTGATGAATCACATTTATAGATTTCTGTGTGTTGAACCAACCTTGCATCCCTGAGAGGAACTCCACTTGATCGTGGTGCACCATCTTTTTAATGTGTTTTTTGTACGCAATTTGACAGGATTTTATTAAAATTTTTTGCATGAATGTTCATCAGAGATATTGGTCTGAAGTTTTCTTTCCTTAATATATCTTTGTCTGGTTTTGGTATTAGGGTGATACCAGCCACATAGAATGAGTTTGAAAAAGTTCCCTCCTTTTATATTTCATGAAATAATTTGAGAAGTAGTGGTATTAGTTCTTCTTTGTAGGTCTTGTAGGACTCAGCTGAGAATCCACTGGTCCTGGGCTTTCCTTTGTTGGTAATATTTTGATGGGATCTTCAATTTCATTACTTGAAATTGTTTTGTTTAAATTTTCTATGTCCTCTTCCTTCAATCTGGGTAGATCATATGTCTAGAAATTTGTCTCGGACTATTCCCTGAAGACCTTAAAAGAGCATGCTACAGGGATGCTGCCACATCGATGTTCATAGCAGCACAATTCACAATAGCTAGACTGTGGAACCAACCCAGATGCCCTTCAATAGATGAATGGATAAAAAAAAATGTGGCATCTATACACAATGGAGTACTATGCAGCAATAAAAAATGACAAAATCATAGAATTTGCAGGGAAATGGATGGCACTAGAGCAGATTATGCTTAGTGAAGCTAGTCAATCCCTAAAAAACAAATACCAAATGTCTTCTTTGATATAATGAGAGCAACTATGAACAGAGCAGGGAGGAAGAGCAGGAAGAAAAGATTAACATTAAACAGAGACATGAGATGGGAGGGAAAGGGAGAGAAAAGGGAAATTGCATGGAAATGAAGGGAAACCCTCATTGCTATACAATATTACATATAAGAGGTTGTGAGGGGAATGGGAAAATTAACAAGGAGAGAAATGAATTACAATAGATGGGGTAGAGAGAGAAGATGGGAGGGGAGGGGAGGGGGGATAGTAGGGGATAGGAAAAGTAGCAGAATACAACAATTACTAATTGGGCATTATGTAAAATTGTGGATGTGTAACTGACGTGATTCTGCAATCTGCATTTGGGGTAAAACTGGGAGTTCATAACCCACTTCAATCTAATGTATGAAATATGATATGTCATGAGCTTTGTAATGTTGTGAACAACCAATAAAAAAATAATAAAAAAGAAAGAAAAAAAAAGAATTTCTTGATTTTTTCTCTCATTCCTTTTATGATACATTCTTCAATTAAAAGAGTATTGTTCCATCAAAAAAAAAAAAAGAAATTTGTCAATGTCTTCAAGATTTTCTATTTTATTGGCATGTAAATTTTCAAAATAGTTTCTGATTATCCTATGTTTTTTAATGGTATCTGTGGTGATATTTCTTTTTTACCTCATGAATTTAAAAATAATTGAGTTTTTCCCCTTTTTCTCTTGGTTAGTGTAGGTAAGATTTATCAATTTTATTGCTTTTTTTCCTAGGAACCAACTTTTTGTTTCATTTATTTTTTTAATCATTTTTTTGTTTCAGTTTCATTGAGTTCAGTTATGATTTTAATTATTTCCTGTTTTCTACTGCTTCTAGTGTTGATTTCATCTTCTTCTTCTAGGGTCTTGAGATATAATGTTAGGTTATCTGGTATCTTTGTATGTTTTTAATGAATGAGCTCAGTGCCATGAACTTTCCTCTTAGAACCGCCTTCAAAATGTCCCATAAATTTTGGTATGTTGTGTAGCTATTCTCAGTTATTTTAAGTATTTTTTATTTAATCCCTGATTTTTTCTGTTATCCATTCATCATTCAATAGCATATTATTTAGTCTCCACATATTAACTTTTTTATTTTATTTTGATTTCTAATTTCATTTCATTATTATATGATAGAATCTAAGGTATCCTCTGTTTTTTTGAATTGCTATGTATTATTTTGTGACCTAAGATGTGATCTATTTTAGAAAATGATCTCTGTGCTTCTGAGAAGAAAGTGTATTCAGCCATTGATAGATGAATATTCTATATATGTCTTAAGTCTAAATTATTACTTATATTTCTTAGTTCTATAGCTTCTTTATTTAGTTTTTGTTTGGATGATCTATCCAGTGATGAGAGAGGTGTGTTAAAGTCCCCCAGTATTATTTTGTTGTGGCCTAATTAATTCTTGAAATTACAAAAGGGTTTGTTTGATAAACATAGATGCTCCATTGTTTGGAGCACAAATATTTATGATTGTTATAAGTGATTGATATATGTTTCCCTCAAGCCATATGAAGTGACCTTCTCGGTCCCTTCTCATTAACTTTGGCTTAAAGTCCACTTTATCTGAGGATAGAAACCTCTGCTTGTTTATGAGATCCAAATGAATGATATGATTTTTCCCATTCTTTTTACCTTCAGTCTGTGGATGTCTGCCTATGAGGTGAGTCTCTTGGAGACAGAATATTGGGTCTTGTTTTTTAATCCAATTTGCCAATCTATGTTTTTTATATATTTATTATTTTTTAGTTTCAGGTGAACACAATATCTTTTTATTTTTATGTAGTGCTGAGGATCGAACCCAGTGCCCCATGCATGCCAGGTAAGCGTGCTACCAATTGAGCCACATTCCTAGCCCCCAATCTATGTTTTTGATTGATGAGTTTAGGCCATTTACATTATTATTGAGAGATGTTTTTTATTCATTCTCACTTTGATTTATTTCTGATTTTAAATTTGTATTAGTTTCTCCTCTGATTGACTATTCTTCTAGTGTAGTTCCCCCCTTTGCTGGTGTTTAATTTTTCCTTTCTTCTTTATGAAATATTTTATTGAGTATGTTTTGTATTACAGGCCTTGTAGTTGAATTCTTTTAAATTTAAATTTAATTGATTTTATTTTCTAAATACACAACAGCAGAATGCATTGCAATTCCTGTCTTTATACAAGTACTTTGGGGTGTTTTGCATTATAATTATTATTACACGTATATACCACAATTTTTCATATCTCTGTGTATAAAGTATGTTGACACCAATTAGTGTCTTCATAAATGTACTTTGGATAATGATGTCCATCACATTCCACCATCCTTTGCCCCCTCCTTTTTCCTCCCTTACCTCTATTCCTTCCATGCTCCCCCTCCCTACCCCACTATGAGTCAGCCTCCTTATATCAGAGAAAACATTCAGCATTTGTCTTTTGGGGACTGGCTAACTTCACTTAGCATTATCTTCTCCAGCGCCATCAGTTTACCTGCAAATGCCATGATTTTATTTTCTTTTATTGCTGAGTAAAATTCCATTGTGTATATATGACACATCTATTTTTATTCATTCATCTACTGAAGGGCATCTAGGTTGGCTCCACTGTTGAGACCCACAGACAAAGGGGCCCCAGCAAACTTCCAGCTGCCAGCAAACTTCCAGCTGCCGGCTGATGATTGGCTCACAGTGGCCCCAGCAACATCTAGCTGATTGGCTCCTCTGCGGTCATGTTCATTGGGCTGTTTCCCTGCCCTTCAGACTGCCAGCTGATGATTGGCTCACAGCGGCCCCAGCAACATCTAGCTGATTGGCTCCTCTGTGGTGATGTTCATTGGGCTGTTTCCCTGCCCTTCAGACTACGGAACTGCTCATTGGAGGACTTCTTTGGCTCCGCCCACGCGACCTAGCCAATCGGCCTCAAGAGCAGGAGGATTGGGGGAGGTGGTGGTTGGTGTGGGGGTGAGAGGCTTGTGGAAGCCGGTGGTGGCAGTTGGGCTCTGAGGGTTTTTCCTGAGGAGCTGTTTTGCTTGGCGTTTGTAGTTCTAAAAATAAAGTTAGTTTCTTTTGACAAGTGGCTCCTGAATTGTGCCCAGCCAGACTGCGGCATTTGGTGGCTCGCACGGGGAGCGACTGAGGGTAAGTAAACTGCTCGCCCCTGAGGGCAGGGCGAGAGGATGGGTAGCCATTCTAAGTTTCCTCTTTTGTTTTGCTTCATTTTTGTTTTAAGTTGCTTGTCCCTGGAGATGAGTGAGACGGAAGGAAAACCGCTCACATCTGAGGAACAGATAGGGAGAAAGGACAGATGGACATGTCAGGAGGATAGAAAGGCTATAATGATTTTGTGTTGTTCCAACTTTATTTCATTCTGTCTCGGTTTGGTTTGGTGTTATCTTGCTGGGTTGTATTATAGTAGAAATACGGGATCAGCAATTAGTAAAAAACAAACCGAAAGAGTGTTAAGTAAATTGTTAGAGCAAGGAGGCTTCCCAATAAAATCAAGAGCAGTCAGGGCATACGTTGATATAATACAAAAATATAGCCCATGGCTTTTTAAGGAGGAGTTGTTAGATATATCACAATGGAACCATCATGGTGAGGATTTAAAAAGAATAGAAAAGAACAACCCAGGGACTCTGCCAGTTGGCACATTGCCATTGTGGACGTACGTATCTAGTTTGCTTAGTCCAAAGCCTTCAGATCAGACAAAGGTAGAGGAAGGAGAAGACATATTGATTCAAGTAAAAGAGGTCTCTCAAGTTAGTCAGAATGAGGAAAAGATTCAAGTACAAGAGAAGGTCTTTCAAGCTAGTGAGACAGAGGAAGGAAGTTTAAAGCAGAAAAAGCCATCAGGGGAAAAGTTACAACAGGAGACTGCTAATAACACCTTTCTATCAGAGAGCGAAAGTCTCCAACCAACAGCACCACCTCTACAGGAGACTGCTACTAACAGCATTCTATCACCAGAGGGCATAAGTGTCCAATCAACAGCACCACCTCCATATGCTAAGAGACTCCCAACCCCCCCAGTTGATAGTTGGGATCCTGAGACAGGATCTCAAGTATGCCCTGTATTTGAGGTAGGAGGGCAGCGAATTTACCAGGGTTTAAATTTCAAATCAGTGAAGGAGCTAAAAGAGGCTGTAACAACCTATGGTCCTCAAGCACCCTTCACTGTAAGCTTGGTCGAATCCATTACCAACTTAAACATGACACCAGCAGATTGGGCTAATATTTGTAAAGCTGTGTTAACTGGAGGACAATACCTGTTATGGAAGGTTGCCAATGAGGAATTTTGCAAGGAGACGGCTAGGCGAAATGCAGCAGCTGGTTATCCTCAGAGAAATCTAGATATGTTGTTAGGAAAGGGACCTTATGAGGATCGGCAGCAACAACTTGCATATGATCCTGGTGTATATTTACAAATTGCTGTAGATGCAGTTAAGGCATGGAAGACTTTACAAGGACATGGAGGTTTACAAGGTCAACTATCTAAGATAATACAAGGAGCTAATGAACCTTACGCTGAATTTGTAGATAGGCTTATTCAAACAGCTACCAGAGTTTTTGGGAATACAGAACAAGCAATGCCATTAATAAAACAACTGGCTTATGACCAAGCGAATCGTTGGTGCAGAGATATCATTAGACCATGGAACCAGGAAGATTTAAACACATATATTAAATTATGTAGAGACATTAATGAACAAGAGCAAGTCATGGCAGCTGCAGTAAAACAGGCTTTAGATGCCAGAGACATTAATGAACAAGGGCAAATTGTGGCAGCTGCAGTAAAACAGGCTTTAGATTCCAGGCCAAGAACATGCTACAATTGTGAACAAACAGGACATTTTAAAAGGAATTGCCCCATAGGAGGAGGGTTTAACAAAACTAGGTATCAAAGGAGTAGAATACCGGGTATTTGCCCACGATGCCGTAGAGGGAGACATTGGGCTAATGAATGCCGTTCTCAAACCACCATAGAGGGTACTCCATTATCAAAAAACGAACAAGGACAAGGTGTTTATCCACAATATCGTGGACAAAGGCATCGGGCTCCGTTGCCAAAAAATGGACAGGGGGCCCCAATGCTCCGGGGCCCCAAATCACAAATATATGGAGCACTGGAGGAAACCAGCAACCCCAGCAACCCCATCAGGGTAGTGCCCAGGGCATCAGATCCCTCATCAGACAAACCAGAGGGAGCGCAGGGTTGGACATCTGCGCCTCCGCCAGATCAGTACTAACTCCAGAGATGGGAGTTCAAATCATTCCCACAGGGGTGAAAGGACCTCTTCCCAAAGGAACAGTAGGCTTATTATTGGGACGCAGCTCTTCTACTCTAAAAGGACTTTTGATAAGTCCTGGGGTAATTGATCCCGATTATGAAGGTGAAATAAAAATTATAGCCAGTTCTCCAAAGGGTATAACAGTAATTTCACCAGGAGATAGAATAGCACAGTTACTAATAATACCAAGCCTACATGATAAATTTTCCAGTCATGCTGTAGAAAGAGGTTCCAAGGGATTAGGCTCCACAGGTGTAGATTGGGCTATGCTTTCTTTAAATTTAGATTCTCGCCCCATGCTAAAACTAAATATTCAAGGACATGAATTTAATGGGCTACTGGATACAGGTGCAGACCTTAGCATCATCTCTCTTCAAGAATGGCCAAAACATTGGCCATTACAACAAGCCACTCAAACACTTCGAGGCCTAGGAGTGGCGAATAATCCCGATAGAAGTGCAATGGTATTAGATTGGAAGGATCCTGAAGGATGTGAAGGAACTATACAGCCATATGTATTGGATCATCTTCCTGTAAATTTATGGGGACGAGATGTCTTAGATCAATTAGGTTTGACATTAACAAATAATATCAATCAAAATGCACCCACTATTATGGCTAGACAAGGTTTTAGGAAAGGAAAAAGATTAGAAAAACAAGAACAAGGTATAGCAGCACCAATACAAATAAATCAAGGAACAGACAGACATGGGTTGGATTTTCACAAAGGGCCACTGAGACAATAAAAATTACCTGGAAATCAGAAATACCAGTATGGGTTCCTCAGTGGCCCTTGACTAAAGAAAAGATACAAGTAGCCCATGATCTGGTCAAACAACAATTAGTGGAAGGACATATACAACCTTCTGTATCTCCCTATAATACTCCCATTTTGTCATCAAAAAGAAATCTGGTAAATGGAGATTATTGCAAGATTTAAGAGCCATTAATAATGAAATGGTCATTATGGGACCTGCTCAATCAGGGATTCCTCAGTTGTCTGCTTTGCCAAAAACTTGGTATGTTTTAGTTATAGATATTAAAGATTGTTTTTTTTCAATTCCAATTCATCCTGAGGATCGTCCACGTTTTGCATTTACTATCCCTGCACTAAATCATGAAGGTCTTGATCAGAGATATGAATGGAAAGTACTCCCTCAAGGGATGGCTAACAGCCTAACTATGTGTCAAATTTATGTTAACAAAGTAATCCAGCCACTTAGAAATCAAAATCCTGAGCTACAAATATTTCACTATATGGATGACATATTATTAGCACACAAAGCTAAAAACACATTGCTAGAATGTTATGCCACACTTACAAACTTATTTAAAAATTATAATCTAGAGATAGCAATAGATAAAGTACAATTAAATTTTCCAATTAATTATTTGGGAGTTCTATTATCCTCAACCATGGTCCGTCCACCAAAAATTCAAATACGAGTAGATCAACTCAAATCACTTAATGACTTTCAAAAGTTATTAGGAGACATAAATTGGATAAGGCCTTATCTAGGTATTCCAACAGGAGAATTGGGACCTTTATTTGATATCCTAAAAGGTCCATCAGATCCAAATTCACCCCGAATGTTAACACCTGAAGCAAGAAAGGCATTAAAAATCATTGAAACATATATGGAAAATATGCATTTGGATAGAATTGATATAAGTTTGCCTTTATTATTTATTGTACTACCAACAAAAAATATTCCTACAGGAGTATTTTGCAAGAAGGTCCATTATTATGGATACATTTATCTTATTCTCCTAACACTATTCTTACTAGGTATCCTGAGGCTGTAGGACAATTAATACTCAAAGGAATAAAAACAGCAAAGGCAGTGTTCGGAATTTCTCCTAATAAAATTATTACTCCATATACTATGAATCAAATTGATGAATTAGCTAATGAGTTAAGTACTTGGGCAATAATCATGTGCAAATCTAATGTTTCATTTGATAACCACTTACCATCTAATCCTTTATTGTCTTTTTGGTCATTGCATCCTGTAATTTTTCCAAAAATGACAAGAAAAACACCTATCATGAATGCTCCAAGTATATTCACTGATGGATCAAATAATGGTACAGCAGCAATAGTTACACCTGATCGAACTTTTACATTTTTAGTACCCAAACAATCAGCTCAAAAGGTAGAGCTTAATGCAGTATTACAAACTTTTGTGATGTTTAAAGATTTTGTATTTAATTTATTTTCTGATAGTCAGTATATAGTAAATGCTATAGTATCCCTTGAAGATGCTGGTAGGATTTCCCCTTCTTCTACTGTTTTCTCTTTGTTTTCCACTATACAAAGTTTAATCTGGGACAGAAAAGATCCATTCTTTATAGGACATATCAGGGCACATACAGGATTGCCTGGAGCCCTTAGTTTGGGCAATGATTTAGCAGATAAAACTACACATGACGTACATATTTTCTCTATACTAGAAGAAGCTATAAATTTTCATAAAAGGTTCCATGTCAATGCTAATACTTTACAAAAGCGTTTTAAAATAACTAAGGAACAAGCTAGACAAATAATAAAACAATGTCAAAATTGTGTGACCTTTTTACCACAAGTTAATCTTGGAGTCAATCCTAGAGGATTGATACCTAACCATATTTGGCAGATGGACGTCACACAATTGCCAGAATTTGGAAAATTAAAATATTTGCATGTTACAGTTGATACTTCTGGATTTTTGATGGGCTCCCTTCATACCGGAGAAAAAACTAAAGATGTTATAGCTCATTGCTTACAAAATTTTGCCACTGTGGGCATTCCAAAACAGTTAAAAACAGATAATGCCCCTGGTTATACGTCTACTTCTTTTAAACAATTTTGCTCATCATTTGGCATTACTCATATAACAGGAATCCCATACAATCCACAGGGACAAGGCATAGTTGAAAGAGCTCATCAAACTATTAAAATGTACTTATTAAAGCAAAAAGACGGAATTGGGAAGGGGTATATATTCCCCAAAGATAAACTTAAAATAACCCTTTTTACTCTAAACTTTTTAAATTTGGATTCATCAGGACTTAGTGCTGCAGAAAGGCATATGTGTCCAAAAAATGTACATAAGCCCAAGGTACTTTGGAAAGATATTCTAACAGGACAATGGAAAGGTCCTGACCCAGTAATTGTCTGGAGTCGGGGGTCTGTTTGTGTGTTTCCACAGGAAGAACAGCAGCCGATTTGGATTCCAGAGAGATTAACCAAGGTCCTGACCCAGTGATTGTCTGGAGTCGGGGGCCTGTTTATATGTTTCCACAGGAAGAACAGCATCCGATTTGGATTCCAGAGAGATTAACTAAAATCCTGACCCAGTGATTGTCTGGAGTCGGGGGTCTGTTTGTGTGTTTCCACAGGGAGAACAGCAGCCAATTTGGATTCCAGAGAGATTAACTAAAGCGAATTCTACAGACCAAAAAGAAGATGATTTGGCTCAAATCAATAAGAGCTGATATCCAAAACTCCAATTTGGCTATCCTTACATCTGTGACAGAACCAGGATGCTTTTTTCAATATCTGTTTTATTATTGCCCTTTCCCATATCATGAAGTTCTATTTTGTTTTTTGAGCTCATACAGACCTAGGTTAATGTTTTGCTGATCAGTTCTATTTTTTTTTTGACTATAGAGTTTTTAAACATTGCAATGGAGATTTCACCTGTAAAAAGTTATAAGGCCTTTACCATTATGTTATGTGTTGTATGTATTATATTATGTGTGCACACTTGTGTTTTGTGTTATATGTTTGAATGTACGTATGTCCATATATCATATATGATGAGCGCTCATAAAAAAAAATGGATCCAAAAAAATTTTTTTTTATTCACGTGATTTAAATGGTTTAATTTAAATTGGGTAAATAACTGTTAAGAATTATTTTAATATATAAACAAAAAAGGAGTTTAACAGATCTGTTTGTTTACTTTCACCTATCCTTTTCATTATATTTAATAATTCTTTTCAAGATAATGTAAATTGTTAAAAAAATTGTTTTCTTTTAGTGCCTTCTAGAATGTTACACAATTATTAATATTAACCATTATTGCCAAAATTCCTATCTTCATCCCAATGCCGGTGAAGATAATGTAAATTGTTAAGAAAATTGTTTTCTTTTAGTGCCTTCTGGAATGTTACACAATGTTTTCTTTAGCCATTATTGCCAGAATTTCTATCTTCATCCCAGTGCCAGTGAAGACAATGTAAATTGTTAAGAAAATTGTTTTCTTTTAGTACCTTCTAGAATGTTATATAATTTTTTCTTTAGCCATTATTGCCAGAATTCCTATCTTCATCCCTGTGCCTGTGAAGACAAAGATAAAACTAATCTACAGTTTCTGCAATAGCCATCACTGAACCGCTTACAGGACTTGCCTAAACTATGTGTCACTTGTATGCATTGTAAACTCACTTGTATGCATTGTGAACCATCTGTTGGTGCAGCGACTTGTGGTAGTGTTGGAGTATTTTTGCTGATGATGTCATCCGTGGTACAATTTTTCCAACAAGAGCTGTCGATTGGCTTGGTATATCTTCCTCCCTTCTGCTTGTCATGATCGTTCAGCTATTTGGGGGCCAACAGAGGTGAGGCAAAGAACCTCACCCCCCCCACTGGTACCTCTCCACAGGTGTGGCTGTATACTGGACCGGTAGTCAATGACGGGTAAGATCCAATTACAATGGTACCAACCTAAGACAGGAGGCTGACGCCCTGAGGTCAGCTCATCCGAAGACGGGTAAGGACCATATGTAGTATTGGACAACCTAAGGCAGGCACGGTCCCTAAGCCATATGCTTGTTGTTTAAACAGAGAGGGGGAGATGTTGAGAGCCACAGCCAAAGGGGCCCCAGCAAACTTCCAGCTGCCAGCAAACTTCCAGCTGCCGGCTGATGATTGGCTCACAGTGGCCCCAGCAACATCTAGCTGATTGGCTCCTCTGCGGTCATGTTCATTGGGCTGTTTCCCTGCCCTTCAGACTGCCAGCTGATGATTGGCTCACAGCGGCCCCAGCAACATCTAGCTGATTGGCTCCTCTGCGGTGATGTTCATTGGGCTGTTTCCCTGCCCTTCAGACTACGGAACTGCTCATTGGGGGACTTCTTTGGCTCCGCCCACGCGACCTAGCCAATTGGCCTCAAGAGCAGGAGGATTGGGGGAGGTGGTGGTTGGTGTGGGAGAGAGAGGCTTGTGGAAGCCGGTGGTGGCAGTTGGGCTCTGAGGGTTTTTCCTGAGGAGCTGTTTTGCTTGGCGTTTGTAGTTCTAAAAATAAAGTTAGTTTCTTTTGACAAGTGGCTCCTGAATTGTGCCCAGCCAGACTGCGGCACTCCACAGTTTAGCTATTGTGAATTGTGCTGCTATAAACATTGATGTGGCTGGGTCCCTATAGTATGCTGTTTTTAAGTCCTCTGGTTATAGTTTGAGGAGAGAGATAGCTGGGTCAAATGGTGGCTTCATTCCCAGATTTCCAAGGAATCTCAATACTGCTTTCCATATTGGCCGCAGTCCCACTAGCAATGTATGAGTGTACCTTTCCCTCCACATCCTCGCCAACACTTATTGTTGTTTGTTTTCATAATAGCTTCCATTCTGACTGGAGTGAGATGATATCTTAGAGTAGTTTTGATTTGCTTTTCTCTGATTGCTAGAGATGATGAGCATGTTTTCATATATTTGTTGATTGATTGTATATCCTCTTCTGAGAAGTGCCTGTTCAGGTCGTTGGCCCATCTGTTGATTGGGTTGTTTTTTCGGTGCTTGTAGTTGTATTCTTTTAACTTTTATTTATTGTGGAAGGTTTTTATTTAATCATCAGGTCTGAAGCTTAATTTTGCCAGATATTCTTGGTTGGCATCCAATTTCTTTCAGAGGTTGGCAAATATTATTCCAAGACTTCCTGGTTTTGGGGATTTGGGTTGAGAAGTCTGCTGAGATCTGGATATAAATCTTAACTGTCATTTTTCTCTGTCAGCCTTTAAAAGTCTATCCTTATTCTGTATGGTAGGCATTTTCGTAATAACGTGCCTGGGCTTGATTCTATGTAATTCTGTATACTTGGGGTTCTGTAAGCCTCCTGTGTTTGATTTTCCATTTCCTTCTTAAGGTTTGGGAAATTTACTGATATTATTTCATTGAAAAGTTTGTTCATTACATTGGTTTATATCTACGAGCCCTCATCTATCCCAATAAATCTTAAATTGTGTCTTTCCATGTTTTTCCATATTTTTTGAACATTCTATTTGTGTTCTCTTAACATCTTTTTCCATGGTCAACTTTATTTTCAAGATCATATATTTTGTCTTCATTTTCTAAAATGCTATCTCTCAGGTCTAGTCTGCTGGTGATTCTTTACATTGAGTTTTTAATTTGGTTTATTGATTCCTTCATTTTGATAATTTCTGACTGATTCTTTAAAATTCCTATTTCCTATTGAAGTAGTCTTTCCCTTCTTTGATTTTTCTGTCTGATTTTACTCCTGACATAATATTTGATCTCACAGATCAACTTAACTCTAGACTTTCTAAATTCCTTCTTGCTTGGACATTTCCATCACTGTGATATCATGAGATTCTATTAATGTGGTATTTTGATTTGTTTGTGATGATTTATTCCCTTGATTTTTCATGTTGTTTGTGTGTCTACCAAAAATTTCAATAAGAATCTGAGGTGGTAGTGCTTCTACCCTATGAATTTATAGTGTTCCTGAAGATTTCTAGTATCTCAGATTTTAGAGGAAGACAAATAATAACATCAAATGCAATCAATATTCAGCATTAAACTACTTAGTTCTTATTTTGGAACCTACAATTTTAATTGGCACTCTAGAAAGAAATTGTATACTATGAAATTATCAATAGTAGAGACATTATGTTTACAAAAGGGTTTGCTATTTCAAAAAGGTGAAGAGGGAGAATGCAGAGGATGTAATAATTGAGACAGAGGATGAGAGAGAGAAAGTGGTAGTAAAGAATTAAAGGAAGAGTGAGAGAACAATATAATTTGGCTGTGCACAAAAGAGAGAAAGATAATTGAGAGAAATAGGAGAAAAACAATATAAAAGAACATTAACAAAAGTTTAAAAAATACATAAAACAATACCAAGGCAAAACCCTAGTCCTCAAAAGACAGAATCATGAAAATCATTACCTTCAAGAAATGCTAGAGGGCTGGGGCTGTAGCTCAGTGGCAAAGTGATTGCCTAGCATGTGTGAGGCACTGGGTTCAATTCTCAGCACCACACAAGAATAAACAAATAATATAAAGACATTCTGTCCATCTATAACTATAAAAAATAAAATAATAAAAAACAAATAAAGAAATGCCAGAAAGAAGAAGTATGAAACAAATATGCCTATGTATAATTATCCATGGACTATTAGCATACAAGTTTGGTGTTTTTTTTTTTTTTTAAGTTTCCTGATGCAAGATGAAGGAATTGTTTCTATAGTGATGGTCAAAAAATTGACTATAATATTATGTGTTGGTTGTCAGTTCCCAATTGTCTTTTTTTCCCCTTGAGGTATGTATTGTGCATATGCAAGACTAATAGTTGAGGGCTGTTAATTCCTTCTTTTTGTGGAGCTAGTTACATCGCCTGCTTTCAACTTCCTTTTTCAGCAATATGAGGTGCAGTGGATTGGAAGGTATTGTCTCCTTCACTCAAAGTGAGGGGTCACTGTAGAATTCTGTGAAAGGGATTCTCAGAGGTGGTGTCCTAGAGTTGGGGTTTGGGTCTAGCTAGACCCCTGGTGTTTTGTGGAATGATGTTTGGTGCAGCTTTTAAATCAGCACACCACCAGAGCCAGGCTGCTTCTGGTCTGCACTGGGCATTTGTATCACTTGAATCTCCTCTGGATTCCACTTGAGCAGTCCTTTGCCCCCCTTTACCTCCCACAAGTCCCATATCTTTCCTACCTAGACTCAGTCCCAAAGTGTACATTCATTCCCTCCCCCCTCCCCCCAATCAAGTCCCTGGTTGTCCCCAGCTGGTTCTGCCAACCATGAGACTCAAAGTGTGAGAGACACCCAGGACCTCTCAGGTCTGAGTGTCTCAAAATTCCCTGGGTATAACACTTTCCATGCCTGAATTTCACCTGGTTTTCTAGTCATACTCTGGGTCATGGTTGGGCCTCTGCCAGTCAAGTTTTTGGCCCAACTGGAATTACACAGGTCTGGATGCCTGGGTTTGGACCCATACCTGGGAGAGCTATGGCATAGCAGGAAAATATGGCTGCTGACCCTGCTCTCTGCTGGTCACTGGGAGACAGGCAGTATCCCTCTCACATGAAAACAAAGTGCAGCTCACCCACTGGATCAACTTGACAATGTCCCTGATTACTGTCCTCTCTGTTTAAAGGCACACCTAGATGCTACCTCAAATTTGGACTCTCTTATTAGTCTCTTTCTCTGACCTGCCCATGGGGGATCTGTATTAGCAGCTGCTGATGCCAGGGCTGGATTTTTCTTTCTTTTATTTATGTTTTTAATTTGATTCTATCCAAAGTTCTAGGCCATTCCGAAAGTCCAGTATTAAGTCCCAGTAGGATTTCTTTGTTTTTACTGACCTCAAAGAAAGGCTACTTGTCCTCTTTTCTGGTCCTATGCCATGGAGTAGTTTGAAAAGTAACCTTCTCTACTCTACCATCTTGTACCATCAGTTTTTTTTAATAGTTAGTGTATTGAGGTATGCATGATAGTGAGATTCATAATGGTATATTCATATATGTACATAGGAAAGTTAGGTTAGATTCATTCTGTTCTTCCCCTATCCTGTCCCTTCTCCCTCCACCTCAGTACCTTTCATCTAGTCTACAAATCTTTCTTCTGTTTTGATGGAATCCCCGACCCCCTTTTCCCTTTTTCTTTCCTTTTCCCCGTATTTTGGACTAGGCAAATAAGAGAAAACATTCAAACTTTATCCAAAGGAATTCTAACCAAGATCTTAAAGAGATAATTTTACACCCATGTTCATAGCATTATTCACAATAGCCAACAGGTGGAAGCAACATAAGCACCCATTCTTGACTGACAGCTTTATTCTTTCCTTTCAGCCAACTGAATGGGTACACTATTACACTTTTTTTTTGTAACTTCTATTACTACTGATAATGAAAGTAATTTCTGATAATGGAAGTCATTAATTATATTGTTGTTTTCTTGCTTATGACAAGGAATTTTTCTCTTGCTGCTCTCAAAAACTTCTCTTTTGTGGCTTTTAATAGTTTGAGTATATTGTGTCTAGGTATTGCTATCTTTACATTTATCCTACTTTAGTTTCACTGAACTTCGTGGATTTACAGTTTTTCAACAAATTCTGGAAGTTTACAGTGATTATTTCTTATTTTTTCCCCATATTCTCTTCTCTCTTTCTTCTTTCTCTTGCCCAGAATTCCTACATTTGTAGTCCTGGATGTATCAGACTGCTGTAGCTTTTATTTTGCGACCAAACACTGAACTCTTTCTACATTCAAGGAGTTGAGCAGTCAAAAATGGGTAAGAAATAAGTTCAGAGTCCTAGATTTTATTGTCAACATGGTTTTTCTAGCTCTAATAGTCTCTCTTATTTTTCTGCACACATACATTTATGTCCTTACTGTTTGACTCGTGACTTTGCTTTTGTTACTTTTCATGCTTGTATATCTTCTCTTCTTAAATTTATAATAAAATCCAAAATTGCTGAATGTCTATGAGGCCTTGCATAAGCTGGCCTCTGCTTATCTCTTGGATCACTTTATGACATCCCCATTCATCTCACTCACTACATTCTAGATATACTGACCTCCTCTCAGTTCTCTGAGATTAACAAGTTTTCTCTTACCTCTAGACCTTTAGCTTAGAACCCATTATTCCCTCTTTGCTTCCTCACACTTTAGGGCTTAGCTTGAATGCCAAAAGAGCTTACCTATTTTTATCTATATAAGGTCTTCATGACATAATACAAGATTTATCTTTATGGCACTTATCATAATTTTCATATTATATACTTATTTATGTGATCATGTGTTTAACCATGAGCTCCAGGCAGATAAACAGGTATCTCTCTTGTTCTCCTTAGTATACCTAGCACTTATCATAATAAGTGGCAGAAAATATTAACAAATATTTTTTGAATAAATAAATTAACATCCTATATCCTGGCCATTCTTTAGTTTAGCTACTTCCATCTTCTCCAAACCCCTTTTTAGATTCTCTGTCCTCAATGATTCTCTTCTTTCCTGATTTCTTATTGCACTTAAAATCTTGCTACATGTCAAGAAGATATTTTACTATCTGACTTTTCCACTTGGCTGGTTTGTTATTTAAAGTCAGGAACATGTATCACATCTTTTGGGAACACTGTAATGTCCTATTAGATCTCTTTAGAAACAGGGGAACTTCTTTTTAATCTCTAGACCTAGCAGATATTGAAGGGTCCTTCAATGAGAGACCCTCAGTAAAGGCTTATTTAAATTTAATTTCTCAACAAAATTTTTTCCAGGTCTTATGCTTATCACTGGGGGGAAAATAGCACAAGAAATATATAAGGAAGTCCCATTCTAAGGGGGAAAATCTATAGGCACGTGCACAATCACAATGTAATATCTACTAATGAAATAAAGCTAGGTACAGAGTAAACATGGGCAAAGTCAATTCCTAGGGCTTGATTCTACTCACAAACTTTGAGGAAATTTTCAACAAGTTGAGTTTTAAAGAACAGACAGAAGTTCATCAAATCAAGAAGGGGTAGGGAAACAAGTTTAGAGAAAGCCAAATAAGTTACCAAATTTAAATTGAATTTATTTTAAAGTTGGAGAATTAGGTAGAGTCATAAGCCAGGCCTTCTACACAATGTTAAACAGCAAGTTCTATAGCATAAATGGTAACTAACACCAACAGTTTACATTTTTAAAAGAGAAGTATGGTGTGAAGAATAACTCAGGGTGTGAAGAAAGTAGATTCAGGGAGTCTATATTTGGGTAGAAATATGAAGGATCTTGGATAACAATGAGGATGGAATAGGAGAAGTGATTTGGTTGATGTTTAGGAAGCAGAAGTTGAAAGGACACTGATTAACAGAGAGGGGAAAGAGATAAAGAAGGAGCTTACAACAATTCCAAGGTTTCAGATGCTCTCTAAGCAAATGATAATGTCTTTTACCTGATTTAAGGAACATGGGCAAAAGTTTATGTGTGAAGCAAAGAAAATGAATTCAGTTTTTATATATTGAGATAGGTATGTCTGAGGGACTGTGGGGACAGGCCCAAGATGGCTATATTTAAGTTCCCTTGCTGAAGACTTCTGGCCTGCTATGTTTTAGTTTACAGTCAAGGTCATAAACACCATGATTCAGCATATGTACTCAAGATTATAAATATTTGCTTGTGCATGTGCACTCACATAACCCAATGGCATCAGGGTTTCTTTGGCTCACACATGATAAAGGCCTATTGCAAAGATAGGCAGCTATTGCCACCTTCAAATAAAGCATGTCTTCAATTCCAACTGCACCTTATATCTTCTTTCAACTGCCAGAGTCCTGAACCTTTTCCCCAGGATCTAAGCACCCTGCAGGACAGGGACATCCAAAGGCACATGTCTGGTAGAGAAAAGGAAATGAGGGCCTGAAACTCAGGGGAGAGGTCTCTGAGATTTAGATTTTATGACCAAATATTTGATTCTATTCTAAATGATGAAATGTCAAAAATGCTAGTTAAGCAACCAAGGTCCTGCTAGCTGCTGCATATTCCCTTCTGCTGATTGTCTAATACTTATCAGTTAACCTATACTAGGATGTACTGTATGATTTTGCAGTGTCTTTTATTTTAACCCTTCCAGATTTGCATATGAAATCAGCAATGAGACAAAATGGAAGAATATCTGCTCTTCTCTTTAATTATCTCTTTCTGCCCACATGTATGTGCTCTTTGGCACAGAGGTAAGTATAGTAGAAATGCTGAAAACTAGATTAGCACCATTTAATTAGAGGTTAGACAAGCACTATTTGGTTAAAAAGACAGATGCTCAAGAGAACCTCTTTTTAAACAATTTTTTGGTTTAGATGGACACAATATCTTTATTTTATTTATTCATTTTTATGTGGTACTGAGAATTGAACCCAGTGCCTCATGCATGCTAGACAAGCACTCTACCACCAAGCTACATCCCCAGTTCCTTAAGCGAACATCTTGATGAGAAGATATAATTAAACATTCTGTGTCAATACCCTGAACACCTGATATATCACTAACCTTTAATGATTTCTCATAAACTGCTTCAAGAAAGTAATACATGACTAATTTAATAACCTAACCATAAGAAAACCCTAATTCTTTGTTAACAGTAGTTCAATGATCTAGAATTTTTGAGGGTTTATACAGCTATCCAAATGCTAATAGAAGAAAGAAAGATAATCTGTTGATTTTAGATCTAGATGTAAAAGTTTCTTATTAGTTTACTGTTAAAATTAAGTTTAAGAAAACTAAAAAAATAAAGAACATTCAATTAAGGACTTTATAATTTCTTTTACAGTGGGAAAGTGGTATACTTCTCTTCAATATCTAGAAATTTTTATTTTATTTTAATTTTTAAAAATCAATTAATTTTTTACAGTATTGGCAATCAAATCTAGGGTCTCACACATGCTAGGCAAGTACTCTGCCAGTGAGCTGCATCCCTCATCTGACTATCAAGAAATTTTTAAATGATCTAAACATTTCTAGCAGCTCTACAAAAAAATTTTATATTTCTTTAAAATACTTTATAGTTTTTAAGGCTAAATTATAAATAATAAATTCAAAGATAAAATAGTTGGTCCACTGATGACTTCCCTGACAAATTACAAATCAGAATACTGGGGTGGCTGTGCTCGATTTGTATTTTCTCTAGTAAGTACATCTGGTAAAACATTTACTGAGCACAAGGCACTGTGCAAGATGCTGGGATTATGGAAAGAGAAGCCAGAGTCTCTGTGCTCAAAGATGACAAAGAAATATATTCCAGTTTTCAAACTGCAATCCATGGACTTCCAGTGGTTCCACAGGGTACTGGATGAGATGGGGCATAGTGAAATTTCTGTTATTTACTCCTCTCCCCTTAACACTAAAATAGTTCTATTTCCTCTGTCTCATATATTAGACTTTCTTGTAAAATTTACAAGAGCAGGAAAGGACTCTTACACTTTTATAAATAAATAATAAAGTTTACTATTAGTCAAATAAATAATAAACCTCTGGTCTAGTAGAAAAATAAGAGCAGCCAGAATCTACAGCTCTTGTATGTAGTCTTGCCTGTATGCACCCCACTATTTTCTCTATAACATCTTTCCCAGGGGCACATACTATTAGATATTGATGACAAGGAAAGTTAATGCCCTGATCAATAGTGTATAATTTTATTCCAAATGCCAAAATTAAACACAGTGCTTTAGTTTTTTTTTTCATTAAGATTAGCAGTGTCCTGGAGCACAATAATTGTTTTTCTTTTGTACTATTACAACTTCCATTTTAAATTTTCCCATGTGTAACATACAATTGGAAAAGTGAATTTTAGTAAGAAAAATAAAAACAAAGAAAAAAACATAAGGCACTCTTAACACAAGTTCTCAAACAACATAAATAATCTGAGATTTTTCTCTCTGCCCTAGTTAGAAGCTAACCATAGAGAAATATTTGAACTCTAAAAATTTCATGTTAGCTACAGAGCTCACAGCACAACCTGTGGCCTCTAGAAGGGACGCCTAAAGAGTCTCCTTGATTCTCCCCACCCTTCAAGGAAAAAAGCACTGCTAAAGTTTTCATGTTTAACAGCTCCAGGGCTCTGCCATGATATATACTCCATTGCATGTCAGCCCTTTGCTACCTCTTCTCCAATCTAAGGCATAAAGAACAAAAGCAGCCCAGCTTTCCCTTCTTCCCAGAAGGCACTCTTCCTTCACAGTGTTGGAATGGCATCAAAGACTGGAACTGCCTTCTGACAGAACACTATCAGCCTCTTTCCCAGTGAACTCTCTCACTTACATGCATCAAGCCAGGGCTCAGGACTTCCTGTACTCTACTGTTGGGCATCTTTGCTACAGTTGCCTTGCTTTGTTTATCCTCTGCTCTTTCTCTGGAATTGAACACTTGCATATATTTCTTTCCCTGAGGTGGTAAAAGTCAAGATTCAATTTTGAGTGTCTATATTGAAATAAGCAGAGGGGAAAAATAGAAGCCACATAGGATATAGTTTAGATGACTTCAAGGGACATTGGGAGTTGAAGTCAAATTTCCAGACAAGAAGACAAAGCTAGTTCATCTTGCTTTGCCTCCTCTGTGCATCTATCTTCTCTGAATGTCAGAGATGCCTAAGACCCAGGCCATCCTAATACAGAGCCTCAGCCTCACCAAAACTTCCAATAACTTACCTGATCTGCTTGCCTTCTCTCATGTCATATAAGGAAAAGAAGACATCAGTATCTTCCCCAATGGTATTATAGGTGAAACTCTTTAGACTGAAGAAGAAGTGATGTGGTACTGGCATCCGACAGGTTTCCCCATGACGAGGGCGCATCGTATCTACCTAATGAGGATGGTAAAAGAGCACATTATTTTATTCACTATATTGATTATTAAAAAATAAAAATTAAATTACTAAGTCTTATTATACTAATGAAGGGAAGTATTTAAGAGAGACTGGAGATGTTTTCTCTGCCAGTAAGGGATGCTATGTCAATAGACTTGGATTGAGATGGGCAAGCAAGCAGCTGGGAGAGAGTGAAGGAGATAAGAGAACAGAATTCCAATTTACAAGTGAACTCAAATCTCCACTAGGTCACAAATCTAAATTTTCCATGGAACAATTTTTAACATCATTTTTTAGAGATGCTTTCCTAATGTACTTGATTCACACTATTAGGTGTAAATATTTGTTTTTTGAATAGTTAAGTGCAATTCATTTTGCATTTTATTTTTCATGATATTTACATGACAATGGCAAAGTAAGACACAACCAGAATAACACAGCCCTGACCCAAATATCAGTTCATTTTAAAAGTACAAAATACCTCCTAATTAAAATAGGCAAAAGCACTGGGCATTAATTTTTCCCCTCAACACTTGCTCTTTGGATTTGGCCAGAAGAGGGCAAGGTGTAACTATTTACCTTTCTTCATAACATTTTTATTTTCTCCTAAATGAATTCATTTTAGTCTGAGTCTACTTTCTTTTAATTGTGCTTATATAAATTTGCACACTGGAATGGAGACTGGTAAAATCTGCTAGGAGGTAAAGGCTGCTTAGAATAAAGTTACCACACATTCAAGAAGTCAGTGGTATCTATCATATCTTGGTGCTTTCATATGCTATGATCTCTTAAAAGAAAGTTGAGGGAAAAGACTGGGAGGTCTGGGTAAGCTGCTTACCTGGGATGTGCTCTGCTGTACACTCTGCCTACTAGACAAATGCTATGGAAAGAAAGAGAAAAGAAAGATTTACTCTGTTAGGAAAGAAACTAACTTTTATTAAGTACCTTCTATATGCTAGGCAGTCTACTATGCATTTTATCTTCATGAGATCATTTAATTCTGATAACTTTGTTAGATAATCATTATTCATATTCGATGGAGACAATGAAAGTTTAAGAACAGGAAGTTATTTGCTGAAGGTCACACAATAAGAAGCTGGCAAAATCTGCATTCAAACCCTAGGCTCTCTATCACTGAGTACAAACCAAGTCACAGATGGGTGCTTGCTACTAGATTTTTTCTTTGGCAATGTCTTCCCACACTTTACCATTTTCTGAACTGCCTGATTAGGCTTCTTCAGACTTTCCACACTGAAGCCCTTTAAAAAAAAGGGGATCCTCCCCAAAGATTTCTTCA
Source organism: Urocitellus parryii (assembly GCF_045843805.1). Classification (NCBI taxonomy): domain Eukaryota; kingdom Metazoa; phylum Chordata; class Mammalia; order Rodentia; family Sciuridae; genus Urocitellus; species Urocitellus parryii. The sequence continues at coordinate 93,764,468 of NC_135532.1, read as the reverse complement.
TGCTCTTCCATTGCTATTGGCTGAAGTTAAAAGAAGCAGATTCCAATTCCAGCTATGCCATTCATAGGCTGTGAAACTTTAAACAAATCATTAACTCTATCCTAGAGGTATTTTCTTCTACTGTAAAACAGATAAGAACTGGTCTTTTCTTCCTCAAAATATTGTTGTGAGGTTCAAATTACATAATGGAAATCAGTATAATATAGCAGTTAGGGACCTAAGTACAGAAGTCAAGAAACCAGTTTTGAATCATAAGTCCCATTTAATGGCTGTATATTTTCTCATGTGTAAACTGAGGATAAAATTTTGTGCCTAACTTAGTCTCATAGGGTTTTGTGCAGATTAACCCAGAATGTAAGTGAATGATAATTATTCTCTATAACTGGTATTTTATTATTACTATAATTGGCTTTCTTTTTTAAAACTAGTTATTATAGAAAAGCCATATTTGGAAGTAAAACCTGGCCAAGAAGAATGGTGAGTTCACAAATATTTATTGCCCCGTATTGGAAAACTCAACAATGAGAGTTTCTATGTGGCTGCCATTTGGACCCTATAGGTGTGGGGCAGCATACAGTTTCATATCATATGGGTAAGAAGAGTGGTTGTAAGAATGCCTTCATTTAATTTCCCAATACATACCTTTAACATTCAATAAAACCAAAGTAAAATTAAATACTAATTTAAGTGTAACCCACTAGCTATATTTACTAATTATTAAATATCTATGTGCATTATTAGCAATATTAGCTAGTTATTAAGTAGTACTGATGTTCATTCATAGGACTATATTTTCCCGTGATACATATTTAATATAATAAAGTCAAATGTATAACATCTGGGTAAACTATTACATAGAATGTATATACACAAAAGAAAACATACATGAAATTGACAAAAAAATTAGGTCTGGGTGTACAGCTCAGTGGTAGAGACTTGTTTAGCAAGTATGAGGCCTTAGGCTTTATCACAAACATCGGGAAAGACAAACTTAAAAAAACAAAACAAAATCAGGCTTTCAAAATACAAATTGGGTTTTCTATGATTTACTGACTAGATCCTACTGGAATGGTATCAGACTAAAATAAATTGTTTTATTTTAAATTAAGGGATTGCATTAAGTCATTCTTCTTAAGTATATTTATTGACTAACTCTTAAAATGACTACAGAACTTACTAGTTGTAAGTTTTCAGTTAATACTATCTACAGAAATTTATAAAACAGCTAACTTTAGTATAAAACATCCCATTGACAATAACAAATATCATTGCAGACTATAGAGGTGTCACATTTTGGGAAACTTCCAATCTAGTTTAGATTTTAGGCTTTTTTGATAAATGAACATACTTTATTAAAATGTCAATTTAATAAAGTAAAGCACATATTTTATAAAGTTAAATACCCTAATGGCTTGCAATAAAAATTATCAGTTCTCTGCTTACCCTGTCTTGTTCCCTGGAGATAAGTACTTTCAACTCTTTACTGTTTTTTTCCTAGAATTTATCAAATTTTTCTAAATGTTATATTTATATCAATCTCTCTTTATCCAGCTTTAGAATTATGCATTGGTTTTTATAATGGACGTTGAGGATTTTAACTCTTGCACATATCCCCTTCCCTTCACCTATGTTCTTAATATCTCAAAACTCTTAAACTATTACTTATATTATTATAACTTAAATATTGTTCTCTGCTGAGAAAAGTCATGTAGTACAATTACATTTCTTTTCTTCTGCCACTTTCATCTTGGATATACTTATTTGTTTTAAATTATAGTCACCTCTTATTATCCACACAGAATTGGCTCCAGGATCCCCCCCAGGTATCAAAATCAAAATCCATGGATACTCAAGTCCCTTTTATAAACTTTTATTTGCATACAACCTACAAATATCCTTCTGTATGTTTTGTCACCTCTTATTACTTAAAACATTTCATACAATTTAAAAGTTATATATAATAGTGATTATACTATTATTTAGAAATTATTATTAATGATGATAAGAAAAATAGTCTGTACATAGTTAGTACAGACATAATTTTTCTCCAAAGTATTTTTGAGTCAAGGTTGAATGAATCTGCAAACATGGAACCTGCAGATAAGAAGGCCCTTTTTCTATGTCCCCCATTAATCTAAAAGTCTAGGGACAGCATCTTGCACATGGTGAAAATTGTTAGATGATCTGTGAAGCCAAGTTGTTCTCCTGGAGATACCCTTCCTAGCTGTCTTCTGCCTTTCTGCTTTAATCTGGACCAATTCTCAGTAGTTATTCTCTAAGCCTATTACACAACTGTCATCCTAGGACTTCCCTCTGCTACTTACCTCAGAATTCTTTGTACCCATCATCTGGATCAGATTCCCTAACATTGAGGGTACATATATAGTAGTTTTTTGATTTATTTCTTCATTCTAAAGGAATAATTTATTCTTTAGTATTTTCCTCCTTCATTCTAAAGGAATAATTTATTCTTTAATACTTTCCTGAAAAGGGGTTAAAAGTAGTTGGTGTTTTGAAACTCTGAATGACGAAAATTCTCTTTAGGCTACTCTCCTACTTGATTAATAAAGTAATTAAGTAAATATAGAATACTAGGTTGAATTTTTCCCCCTCAGAATTTTGCATACAATGCTTTAATATTTTCCAGTTTTTAATGTTGCTATTAGGAAGCCCCAAGTGTTATCCTTTCAACAAGTCATTTGTATATGACTCTGGAAGCTTTTAACTCCTCTCTCCATTTCTAGTGAGCTGAAAATTTAGAATCAAATGCCAAATACTATTGGTCCTTTGAATCTGGAGACTCAAATATATGTTCTGGAAATATTTTTAATATGATTTCTTCCATAATTTTCTCTTTATTTGTATCTTTGTTATTTCTTCTGAAACTCTGTTATTTATGTACTGGATGTCCTAGATAGTATCTCTAGTTTTTAAAACTTTTCTCTCCTATTGTTAATTTTGTTGTGGTTCTGTTTTCAGGAAGATTTTCTTTATCTTCTAACCTTAATACCACATTACTCCAGTTATCTAATTTTTAAATTTCTGGAGCTGCTTCATTGTTGCATTATTTCCTCCTTTTTCTCTAGAAACAACAATCACTGATTTCTTCTGCCTGCTTCTTCCAAGTTGCTTTCAGATGTTTGTTGTGGTCGCTAACTTTCACTTAGGTTTCTGTTTGTTGATGCTTAGCTATCTAGAAGTGCTGTGTGAGGTCTTTTGATCAATGGGTTTCAGTATAAAGAACTTTAAGGAGATGAGTGATCATTTTATCCAGTCGTATCACTTCAAATATATATATATATAATCTGATGACTCTAAAACTGTCAAAGTTATCTCAGGAACTACAGACTTTCATTCATGCTTTTGAATGTCTAAAAGACATCTTGAACTTGAAAAAAAATATATCTAGATCTATTGTTCCCACTGCTCAACTCTCAAACCTGCTTCTTCTACATTGTTTCATATATTTCACTATTATCTAGTTGGGCAGACCAAAAACTCAGCAATCACTCTTCTATGACCTTTCCCTTAATTCTATACATGTATATCAATACAATCTATCAACAATTCTGATTGGTTCTAACTTCAAAATATATTCAGAATCCAATAACTTCTTACTACTTTCACTAGGCCAGCTTTAGCCCAAAGTACTGAAATTAAGATTTTGTGCTTTAATGACTGCTCCTTGCTTCCATTTTATGATCAGGAACGCATATCTGATCATGTTACTCTCACGGTTCTGCCAGACTAATGGAGTAAGTCTAATTTGGGACATGCAAAGCTTTTGCATTCTTGTTGGACTGCCTCATGTCCCATTTACTATAGTATCTAATGCCAAAATTATAAAAATCATTATATTTCCTGGAACTGCCACTTCCCTATGCTTGGTGGCATTTTGAAGTGTTTTTCCTGCTTTTTTCATACCCTTAGAAAATCAGTCACTATCTCTAATAGCATTAGTGTATATCTTAATTACGCTATGCAGCAAATGCATGTTTGTGGTCTACTGATTCTACTAGAGTACAGTTTCTCAATGGGAGAAATCCATGAACAGGTTTCAGCAACAAGCATTGGGAAATCTATCCATCAATTCCTCTAAAACTGATTGTAAAACACTGTATGTAATTCATATTTGCATAGTCATGGGAGAAAATATCATCTGATCCTTCCTGATAGAGAAAAAATTAGAAACCAACACTAGATGATGAGATTCTTGAGGAAAGGAATAAATCTTGTTCATCATTAATCTCTATATTGCACTCCTATTATGTTGCAGAGAGCAGTTAAAGCAAATGCTTGTACATGTTAATAAATATACAGAAGTAAACATATAGAAGCAATAAATATGTTACTTGTATATTATTTAGGCAAATTTCCTTTTGCCCTTGACCAGGCATAATACTTGGTATCATCTATGTTCACTAAAACATTATATTTCTTAAAGAGATCCTAAAACTTATAATTCTCATCAATATATACTCACTGAATATACTACTCAACATGTGAGGTTATACCCAGGCCCTTAATCTAAGCTTAACTATCACTTTACATTTTTGCCATTTGTTTCACTTTTAAATGTTCTATCTCTCTTTTAGTTACTTCTTATCCAGCCTACCAAATTGAATCATGATCATCATTCAACCCAACAGATCTTTATTGGACATCTAAGCATCTATCAGTCTCTGCCTGTGGAAAGATTGGTACATTATTTCCAGGTTCAAAAATCACCACATTAACTAATAACTGGCTCTTTCCAGCTTCAACCACCTTTATTCCTAAGAAGGAAATAGGAAGCATAATGTTAGTAACTAGTGCAGGCTGAAAGAAAACAAAGAGCAAAATCAACAGAGAAGTAACCCCTAGATAGTGTAGTAAGCCCAGCATCTCTACATAGTATTCCCATTTGTAAACCAAGCATGATATGTACAGTCAGAATAAGGAAAGTTTTTAGAAATATTGTTTTATAGAATAATCAGGGAAAATAAAGGAGAAAAAAAGAGGTATACAAGAACAAGCCACCCCATTTTAGATTTCTTACCATCTTGTAAAGATCTGAGACACTAATCTGGTCTGAATCCACAACTTCAAAGTCCTTCCGAGGTACCAGGTCCAGGCCCAAATGCCTAGTAAAGAGAAAGACCACACTTATCATTCTATGTCTATAGTACTCATCTTTCTTTATATGCCTGGGAACCTATATCTGTCATGATGTTGTAGACAGAGGTACAGACTGCCCCAGCAGGGACATGCCTTCATCCAGCATCATCTAACTGTGTTCACCTTTGAATAAATAAATGAGGCTAGGGACTTTAAGGCTGACAAATTCCAGTCATCAAGTAGTTCCACTTGTGATGATAAAAAGGTTCTAATCAGTATCACGTTTATAATAAAGTGCCTGAATTCATTAAGGATGGCTTCTTTATATGTTTAATTTTTTTCTTTCTCCCCCATCCTACTAGTATGCTTAAGCATCAGTCATGTATTACTTTCATTAGGATGAAAAAATTATTCAGGGCTCAAGTAGATTTGGAATTCAAAATCAACACATAAAAATAATCTCTTAAAGATATGTATATTTTGGTTGAGTTTATCTTATTTTCAATTTAATTAATACTGACATTGGTAAAGGCCTGACCATGCATTAGCACTAATATCATATTAATGTGAAGTTTAACCAAGGAGCATTACTACTCAAGACAACAATATTTAGAAGATAAAATATAATTTAGGACTGGAAGAAGTAATGATAATTATTGGTTGATTGGGTGGTAGAGGACATAACTCTGGACACAGCCAGAACTTGATTTCAAAATGGTACATAATTTATGTTCAATCGATGTTAGCTTCTTTCTCACAATTCTAGGATAATAGTTCTAAATCTGAAGTTCAGTGGAGTTAGAGGTTTGTGGATCTCTTAAATTTCTTAAGACACTAGATGAGAGAGAGAGAGAGAGAGAGAGAGAGAGAGAGAAATTGATTTTTTTATGAGATGAAGATTTATTCCTCTGATCAGGGTTTCAGAGATGCTCTGTGACTACCTGACTCCAAAACAAGGGTTATAAGTTATTGAGTCTGGAAAAAGTATTCCATGGGAATTTGAAAAGAGAAACATTTCTCTTTTTAATTAGATTATGAACTATTTTTAGAATATGCTAACAAAATTAATTTGTAGGCAGTTTCTGTACATACAACTCCCACCATTTAAAATAAAGGCAGTCTGGGAAGTCAGTGGTAGAGCACTTACCTACCAAGTGAAAGTCCCTGGGTTCAATCCCCAGCATTGTAACTAAGTAAATAAATAAGTAAATAAATATAATAAAGTCAGTCCAAAATGAGATTTAATGTATTTATAATCTGCACCCTACTTATAGGGAAAAGATTAAACAAATTGCAGTAAAATAGTAAAATAAAAATGGAAAATCAAACCTATATGAGGAAGGTAGAAGCAAATACTATAATAGCCTAGGCTAAAATGACTACTATGATTTTTTTTTTGAGAGAGAGAGAGAGAGGGAGAGAGAGAGAGAATGTTTTAATATTTATTTTTCAGTTTTCGGTGGACACAGTATCTTTATTTTATTTGTATGTGGTGCTGAGGATCGAACCCAGCACCCCGCGCATGCCAGGTGAGTGCGTTACTGCTTGAGCCACATCCCTAGCCTGACTACCATGATTAAGAATTAAGTTCAAGGCTGGGCATGGTGTCGCACGCCTATAATCCCAGCAGCTCAAGAGGCTGAGGAAGGAGGATTGTGAGTTCAAAGCCAGCCTCAGCAACAGTGAGGTGCTAAGCAACTCAGTTTGATCCTATCTCTAAATAAAATATAAAAAATGGCTGGAAATGTGGTTCAGTGGTCAAGTGCCCCTGAGTTCAATCCCTGATACCAAAAAAAGAAAAAAAAAACTCAGGATAACTTCCATTATCCTTTATGCAAGGGTTGTGTAATACATATAATATATAACATGTATAATTAAAGGGTGATTTGCATTATCTTTTAAAAGAAAACCTGGAGTTTTTAAGAAGGAAGTGGGGTGTACTAAATGACACCCCTCCTCATACACAAACCCTCACAGATTGATGAAATTAGTAGATTATTATTGACTCTAACCCCAATAGTTTACAGCTTAATGGTATGCTGTTGAATCTGATTATTGAAGTTATTGCACTTAAATATGTAAGAGTTTTATTTTTCTACCACTAAGATCCTGCCTTCTTAGAACAAAGAAAGACTTCATTCTATTACCTTTTATTAGTTAATTTAATATCTCTGAAACAATTTCAAGCTTTTGAGTTCTAACACAAGTAAAGGCAATAGTGTCCATCGAGAGCAAAAAAGAGCTACAGCACATCCTTTCTACCCTGCTTTTCATAGAAAGCAATTTATATTATAAAAACAATTCTGTAGGTATGATCTTATATATTTAAAATACTTTTATATGAATGTGAACACAAGTATAAAGATCATTAAATTGAAACTAATATTTGTATTAGGAAACAAATTATAAAATCGATCTTTTAAAATGTTTTCCAAATCTGTATTGCATGCCATTTAAATTTTTCTAAACAAAAGGACAACTTTTCACACATATTTGTTAACCACTGGTGGTCCCCAAATTTATAGTTGTTCCTTGTTATTCATGAGAGATTGGTTCCAGGATCTTTGCATGAATACCAAAATCTGAGGATACTCAGGTGCTTTGTGTAAAATGGCACAACAGTATTTGCATATAACCTAATACGCATACACCTGTATACTAAAAACGTTACTATATTACTTATACTAGCTAATATAGTGTAAAATCTAGCTAAACAGACATTATATTGTATTGTTTATAGAATAATGACAAGAAAAAAGACAATTTGTGATTTAAAACAGGTTTTCCAACCATAGATGGCTGAATCCATGAATAAGGAATCCACAGCCATGAAACCTGCAAATATAGAGGGCCAACTGCATATGGAGTAGTCTAAGTAATATAATTCAGAAACAAAGAAGTGAACAAATTATTCAATCAAAATCAAAATAGATGTTTTAGACATAACAATTTACAAAAACTCAAGATGGCATTCAAGTCAGTAGGGTTGGAATTGACTGTATGTGCTCTGTCATAGTGTACCACACACAATTATGGGCCTGTCTAACATCTACACAAAATCTGTCTTAGCATTATGATCCTCTTAGCTTGCTTTTCCAGTCAATTTTCTACACATATGCACATCAAACCATATCACAGATACTTTCTAAGGTCTTATAACATACCAGACCAACAGTGCTGGATGCAGGGAGTACAGTAGTTTTGAGTAAAAACAAATATTCTTATTCATCAAGGTTTCTCCCCTGAGAGCAGAGTGCTTTCCCTCTCTTAAAAGTAGTGGGGCATGGTACCTTTCAATTTCTTGATCTTACTATCTTTATAAATAAGAGAATGATTAATGGGTAATCTGGTAAAAACTGAAGACTAAATTCCTTCTACTAATACCATCTACAATGAAGGAAGAGTAGCTTGCAAAAATCAAGTTGGTGACTATCCTACTTGGAAGAAGGCATAGATGTTGCATACTGAGAAGCAATCCATGTTCATTACCCTGAAAAAGAGGTTTCTGGCTCTTAATTCCTATGAGATAGTGACCAGAATATTCTTTATTCCAAGAATAGTGAACAATAAATGCAGGGAATGATCAATTGCCTTCTATAGCAAAAGGAGGCAGAGAAACAAAGTAATCATGGGCATGGGCTCTTCCACCAAGCCACACTGTCTGATCAATTACCAAGGCTGGTGCAAGGACTAATTTGGGTAAAACACAGTGCCTGGTATTGGGAAACACAACTGCTGTTATAATTATTACCACTGTGTTTTTTTACCAAAAATCAAAATATGGCTTAAAGTAAAGAAATTATTTTTAAAAATTTATTTATTTTTCATTTTTAATTTATATATAATAGGAGAATGTATTATAATTCTTATTACACACATACAGCACAATTTTTCATATCTCTGGTTGCATACATAATATATTCACACCAATTCGTGTCCTCGTACATGTACTTTGGATAATAATGAACATCACACTCAACCATTATTAATTACCCCATGCCCCATCCCTTCCCCTCCCACCCTTCTGCCCTATCTAGAGTTCATCTATTCCTCCCATGCTCCCGCTCCCTATCCCACTATGAATCAGGCTCCTTATATCAAAGAAAACATTCAGCATTTGGGTTTTGGGGATTGGATAACTTCACTTGGCATTATCTTCTCCAACAATATCCATTTACCTGAAAATGTCATGATTTTTTTCTCTTTTATTGCTGAGTAAAATTCCATTGTGTATATATGCCACATTTTTTTTTGTCCATCCATCCATTGAAGGACATTTAGGTTGGCTCCACAGTTTGGCTATTGTGAATTGTGCTGCTATAAACATTGATTTGGCTGTGTCCATGTAGTATGCTGTTTTTAAGTCCTTTGGGTATAGACTGAGGAGATGGATAGCTGAGTCAAATGGTGGTTCCATTCTCAATTTTCTAAGAAATCTCCATACTGCTTTCCATATTGGCTGCACAAATTTGCAGTCCCACCAGCAGTGAATGAGTGTACCTTTTTTTCCACATCCTTGCCAACACTTTTTGTTGTTTGTCTTCATAATGGCTTCCATTCTGACTGGAGTGAGAGGAAATCTTAAAGTGGTTTTAATTTGCATTTTTATAATTGCTAGTGGTGATGAACATTTTTTCATGTGTTTGTTGATTGATTGTACATCATTTTCTGAGAAGTGTCTCTTCAGGTCCTTGGCCCATTTATTGATTGGATTTTTTTTGGTGTCTAGCTTTTTGAGTTCTTTATATACCCTAGTGATTAGTGCTTTATCTGATGCTTGAGGGGTAAAAATTTGCTCCCAAGATGTAGGCTCTCTATTCACCTCACAGATTGTTTCTTTTGCTAAGAAGAAACTTTTTAGCTTGAGTCCATCCCATTTATTGATTCTTGATTTTAATTCCTGTGCCCCAGGACTCTTTAAGAAGCTGGGGCCTAATCCCACATGGTGGAGATTAGGGCCTACTTTTTCTTCTATTAAATGTAGGGTCTCTGGTTGTATTCCTAAGTCCTTGGTCCATTTTGAGTTGAGTTTTGTGCATGGTGAGAGATAGGGTTTTAATCTCATTTTGTTGCATATGGATTTCCAGTTTTTCCAGCAACATTTGTTGAAGAGGATATCTTTTCTCCAATGCATGTTTTTGGTGCCTTTGTCTAATATAATATAATTGAATTTTGTGGGTTAGTCTCTGTGTCCTCTATGCTATACCATTGGTCTACCAGTCTGTTTTGGTGCCAATAACATTCTGTTTTTGTTACTGTTGCTCTATAGTATAGGTTTAAGGTTTGGTATAGTGATGCCACCTGGTTCACTCTTCCTGCTAAGGATTGCTTTATTCTGGGTCTTTTATTTTTCCAGATGAATTTCAGGATTGCTTTTTCTATTTCTATGAGAAATGTCACTGGAATTTTGATTGGAATTTCATTAAGTCTGTATAGTGGTTTTGGAAGTATGATCATTTTGATAATATTAATTCTGCCTATCCAAGAGCAAGGGAGATCTACCATCTTCTAAGGTCTTCTTTGATTTCTTTCTTTAGGGTTCTGTAATTTTCATTATATAGATCTTTCTCCTCTTTCGCTGAGTTGATTCCCAAGGTTTTTGGTTTTTTTTTTTTTTTTTTGAGGCTATTGCAAATGGAATAGTTTCCCTCATTTCCCTTTCGGAGGATTTGTCACTGATATACAGAAATGCCTTTGATTTGTGGGTGTTTATTTTATATCCTGCTATTTTTATGAATTCATTTACTAGTTCTAGAAGTTTTCTGGTGGAATTTTTAGGGTCTTCCAGGTATAGAATCATATCATCTGCAAAAAATGCCAATTTGAGTTCTTTTCCTATATGTATCCCTTTAATTTCTTTCATGTGTCTAACTGCTCTGGCCAGTATTTCAAAAACTATGTTAAATAAAAGTGGTGAAAGAGGGCATCCCAGTTTTTAGAGGGAATGCCTTCAGTTTTTCTCCATTTAGAAGGATGTTGGCCTGAGGCTTAGTGTAGATAGCCTTTATGATGTTAAGCTATGTTCCTGTTATCCTTAGTTTTTCTAGTGTTTTGAACATGAAAGGGTGCTGTATTTTGTCAAATGCTTTTTCTGCATCTTTTGAGATGATCATATGATTCTTATTTTTGAGCCTATTAATGTGATGAATTACATTTATTGATTTCCATATGTTGAACCAACCTTGCATCTGTGGGATGAAACCTACTTGATCATGGTGCATGATCTTTTTGATATGTTTTTGTATTCAATTTGCCAGAATTTTATTGAGAATTTTTGCATCTATGTTCATTAGCAATATTGGTCTGAAGTTTTCTTTTTTGATGTATCTTTGCCTGGTTTTGGCATCAGAGTAATGTTGGCTTCATAGAATGAGTTTGCAAGTGCTGCATCTTTTTCTATTTCCTGAAATAAATTGGAGAGTATTGGTATTAGTTCTTCTTTAAAGGTCTTGTAGAACTCGCTGTGTACCCATTTGGCCCTGGGCTTTTCTTAGTTGGTAGGCTTCTGATGGCATATTCTAATTAATTGCTTGAAATTGATCTTTTTAAATTCTGTATGTCATCCTGATTCAGTTTGGGCAAATTATATGACTCTAGAAATTTGTCAATGCCTTCAATATTTTCTATTTTATTGGAGTACAGGTTTTCAAAATAATTTCTAATTATCTTCTGTATTTCTGTAGGGTCTGTTGTGATATTTCCTCTTTCATCATATATGTTAGTGATTTTTCTCTCTCCTTTGTTAGCATGGCTAAGGGTCTGGATATTTTGTTTATTTTTTTCAAAGAACCAACTTTTTATTCTGTCAATTTTTTCAATTGTTTCATTTGTTTCAATTTCATTGATTTCAGCTCTGATTTTAATTATTTCCTGTCATTTGCTGCTTTTGGTGTTGATCTGTTCTCCTTTTTCTAGAACTTTGAGATGTAGTGTTAAGTCATTTATTTGTTGACTTTTTCTTCTTTTAAGGAATGAACTCCATGCAATGAACTTCCTCTTAGAACTGCTTTCATAGTGTCCCAGAGATTTCAGTATGTTGAATCTGTGTTCTCATTCACCTCTAAAAACTTTTAAATCTCCACCTTGATGTCTTCTGTAACCCATTATTCATTCAGTAGCATATTATTTAGTCTCCAGGTATTGGAGTGGATTTTATTTTTTATTTTATCATTGATTTATAATTTCATTCCATTATGGTCTCATATAATGCAGGGTAGAATCTCTACTTTTTTATATTTGCTAGGATTTGCTCTGTGGCGTAGTATATGGTCTATTTTAGAGTAGGATCCATGTGCTGCTAAGAAGAAAGTATATTCTCTTGTTGAACATTGGTATATTCTATGTATGTCACTTAAGTCTAAGTTATTGTTTTATTATTGAGTTCTATAGTTTCTTTGTTCAGCTTTTGTTTCTAAGATCTATCTAGTGATAAAAGAGGTGTGTTAAAGTCACCCAAAATTATTGTGTTGTGGTCTATTTGACTCTTGAACTTGAGAAGGGTTGTTTGATGAACATAAGTGCTCCGTTGTTTGGGGCATACATATTTATAATTGTTAAGTCCTGTTGGTGTATGGGTCCCTTGAGCAGTATGTAGAGTCCTTCTTTATCCTTTTTGATTGACTTTAGTTTGAAGTTTACTTTATTTGATATAAGGATGGAAACCCCTGCTTGCTTCTGCAAGTCATGTGAGTGGTATGATTTTTCCCAACCCTTCACCTTCAGTCTGTGGATGTCTTTTCCTATGAGAGAGTCTCTTGGAAACAGCATATTATTGGGTCTTATTTTTAAAATCCAGTCAGCTAGCCTATGTCTTTTGACTGATGAGTTTAGGCTATTAACATTCAGGGTTATTTCCTCTTCTCAGAATACTTTGCTGAGGATGTTCTGTAGAGCAGCCTTTTAGTTATAAATTCTTTTAACTTTTGTTTATCATGGAAGGTTTTTATTTTATCATCAATCTAAAACTTAGTTTTTCTGGATATAAGATTCTTGGTTGGCATCCATTTTCTTTCAGAGCTTGGTATATATTGTTCCATGATCTCCTGGCTTTGAGGGTCTGGGTTGAGCTACAAATAGGTCTCCCCCTATATGTGATCTGATTCCTCTCTCTTGCGGCTTTTAAGATTCTGTCCTTTTTCTGTATGCTAGGTATTTTCATTATAATGTGCCTTGGTGTAGATCTGTTGTAATTTTGTACATTTGGTATCCTGTAAGCCTCTTATATTTGGTTTTCCAATTCATTCTTCATGCTTGGGAAATTTTCTGATATTATCTCATTGAAGAGATTGTACATTCCTTTGGTTTGAAACTCTGTGCCTTCCTGTATCCGAATAACTCTTAGATTTTGGTCTTTTGATGCTGTCCCATAATTCTTGGATGTTCTGTTCATGGTTTCTAACTTTCTTCTCTGTGTGGTCAACTTTATTTTCCAGATTGTAAACTTTGTCTTAATTATCTGACGTTCTTTCTTCCAAGTGATCTAGACTATTAGTTATGCTTTCTATTGAGTTTTTAAAATTTGATTTATTGTATCCATTTCAAGGAGTTCTGACTGTTGTTTTTTTTCAGGGTCTCTATCTCTCTCTTGAAGTAATCTTTTGCTACCTGTATTTGCTGTCTTATATCATTGTTGGAGTGATCGATTTTTGCTTGTATTTGCTCAATTAGGTCTTTAATTCACAGATCATTTTAATTATGAACCTTCTGAACTCCTTCTCTGACATTTCATCAACTTCGCTGTGCATAGGTTCTGTTATTATAGTGTTCTGGTTTGTTTGGAGCATTTTCCTCCATTGTTTTTTCATGTTGTCTATGTGTCTTCTTTTCTTGCATGTGGATCTGAGATATTACAGTTTCTTTCCTATATTTTTGTAGTACTTGTACAGATTCTCAGTACCTCACCTTGATGTTGGGCTTCCAGACCCTGCTGGTGTACCTCAATGGATGCTGCTGCATCCTGGATCTGGGACCTGCATAAGTTGGAATGGGTAGATCTGGGCCGCTGGGTTTGACATCCTGTGGTAGTCTGCTGGTTGGAAGGGGCAGTTTTGCACCAAAGGCTAGACTCTGGTGGTCTCTGCTCTGCTGGGGGAGGGGTGAACCGTGCCTACTGAGATCCTGGATCCTACATGGGCTAATGTGGGTGGTCTGGGCTGGATTTTGGCTCCCTCGGCAGTCTGCTGGTCACAGGGGACAGCCCTGCACAAGAGGCTAGGCTCTGGTGAGTGTCTGCCCTGCTGGGAAAGGGGTAAACCTAGTCTTCTGTGCTCCTGGGCCCCATAGAGGCTGGTGTGAGTGTATCTGGACCGATGGACTTGACCTCCCATGGTAGACTGCTGGTCAGAAGGGGTGGTCATGTGCCAAAGGCTAGGCTCTGGTGGTCTCTGCCCCACTAGGGGAGAGGTGGACCAGGTGTGCTGTGTGCCTGGGCCCTGCAGAGGCTGGTGTGAATAGGTCTGGGCCACTGGGCTTGACTTCCCAAGGTCAAGGAAAGGGATTATGATAAAAGAGGTACAGAGTCTGAATTTAAAACTCAGATAAAACAGAAGGCAAGCATTTATGTACAGCCACATATTCAAAAGTTATCTAATTTTTGAATTTTGAATTTTCAAAAATAGCCTAATTGCTTAGGTGAACAGTCTTCACAAAATTACTGACATTTTCATTTAACCTACTCCATGCTAGGCTCATGCTGAACACAGCAGTGCATAAGAGACATACCCCTGACATTACATTCTTATAGGTAGAGCTCTCTGATGCTCTGGATCTCAAAACAAAATTCTTTAAACTTTACATTTCTTTTTAATGTTCTATATTCTATTTTCTCTCTTCTCCTAAGGTTCCTCATATGATTCACATAAGTCATAAAATAATGTGAAGTTAATTAATTGTACTCAAAGGATGCTGTAGGGTATTAGGCCTTAATTCTCTCCAGAATTGGTTGAGAAAGAATGGAGATATTAAGATTCCTTGTGGGCAGTGGCCTTTTCTAATGCTTATATAGAGAGCATATATATAATATAATAACTATACCAATGAAAATACAGAATATTTATTTAATAACATATAAAAAGCTATAATTAAAATAGCTTCATTGTACCAAACATTTACTTGGGCTAGATGCTATATGTATGTTGTATTTAAGTACTATGAGGAATAGGTAGTATTAGATTCATTTTCTGAGGAAACTGAGCTCAAAGAAGTTAGAAAAGTAGTTTTTTTTGCTGTACCAGAGAATGAACTCGGGGATACTCCACCATTGAGCTATATTCCCAACACTCAGGGGCGCGCTCGAGTTCTCTCTCTCTCTCTCTCTCGCACGCTCACTCGCTTTTAAAAATTTTTAGACAGGGTCTTTCTAAGTTACCCAGGTTGATCTTAAACTTGTGATCCTCCTCCTTTAGGCTTCCAAGTAGCAGAGCTGGGATTTTTTAAAGCTAGGACTATCTCCCTCTGCAGCATTATACCTGCTACCCTTCTACTAATAACTGTGAAAGCTAAGTACCAAGGGCTATAAGTGGATTGTAATAATTTCAAGTCAAAATAGTTTGAGAGATGAAATTACATCAATTCAGAAGGAAATAAATACAAATTGGTTAAAAGTGTCCACCAGATATGAAAACATACCAATTTTATTATCAAATACATTCACATAGTGCCTACCAAGTATACCTACCAAAGCACCGTGCTAATTACAAGGTATAATGATGAGCTAATCTAGAGATAGAATGAGAGGGAGAGGTAGAGGGGGAGATGATGTAGAAAGAAAGAGAAATTGAGAGATTTGAACATAAAATTTGACATACACACTTTAAACACATCCAGCCATCCCAGACTGCTGGAATAGAGCAAGATATTAACTGATGAGTATACCACTAGGTATCAGAAGAACCTTAACTGAGGAGTCACTGAAAATTTCTGCTAATTTCACATGTCCTGAAGCTACAAAATATCAACATGACCTTAAAAGAAAGTACTGAGCCATAAACCTTTCCAGGTCCTAGCAAAAAAAAAAAAAAAAAAAAAAAAAAAAAGAAAAGAAAATCTCAGGGAAACTCATTGGGAGATATTTTCTACACATTACAAACCAAACCACTGCTTGTGTTGCTTAGTCCAAGAGCAATTACCTTGATGAGGGACATAAAAGCTTAATGGGAAGAAAAGAACATGAATGACAGATGAATATATGAAAGACAAAGTAGAAAAGAGGGGGAGGGAGAAAAGTGATAGCGGGACAGTGAAGGAAAGAAATAATAAAAGAACTAGAATTATAAATTTATTAGTGATTTGTCTTAAATTTTGTGAGTTCACAAATACAGATAAAAATTATTTCATTTGAGACATAATGTATAGAAACATTTTAATTCAATAAAACCTTATGTTTCATTTTATTCAAATAAGCACTTTTTAACCTAAAGAAGAGATATAAATTCTATAAATTATATAATTATTTCTTACTTATATATTTTTCTAAGTCAGAGATCAATTTTCTAAATGGAGCTCTTATCTTACAAAGGTATAGTAGCATTTCATTATAACAAAGAATTTAATTGAGTCCATGAAAAGTGATGTAGTATATGTGTTCAATAAACCATTAATACTTACTATTAATATTTCTGAAGTAGAGTCTGTGTCAGTCCTGGATTATTGCAACATTAAATTAACTATGCTGTATTTATTGTAGTGATACAATAAGAGACAAAGAGGAAATTTAAAAGTTTTATGAAAGGTATTAAAAATATTAAATTAATAAATTAAAATTATGGTACTAATCAAATTACTTCAAATTTTCTTTGGAGTGAGTAAAATTAACTGATTTATTCTCTATATAAGATCTTGTAGATAGAGATAATGACTCATTTGTACACAGTTTTGTATTGTGCCCAACCTGTATTGAAATGCTTAAAAATATAAGAACACACTCTTTTAAGTGCTCATTTCTACCCCACATAATTTTAATAATTTTTACTTACAGAGTGAATCTACAAATGCACAATGGGTCAAAATATGTAAGTTACATAAATTTAAGGCCAAATATTCAAATATTCATTTTTTTCAAATAATTAACTGTTAATCTCAAGAAACAAAAAAATGGTTATTATGCAGATGTGGAAAATTCTGTATTTAATTTAAAACTTAAATGAAGAGTAAAACTCATTCAATTTCTGTCTTTTGAGGTTCTAACTTAATGTTAAATCAGATACACAATATGGGACAGGCAGTCTTCATACTTGGAGAAGAAAAGAAAGATAAAATAATACATGGAATAGAAATACTGGCCACAAGTTGCCTGATTTTAAGACTCACACAAATAATTAGAAGATGGAGAGGTTCTGCAAAAGTGTACAACTTTGGGGATCAGTTCTGGATACAAACAATCTAATATAGTGTACCTCTACTACTGTTGTTGGGAAAAGTGCTTCTCAGTTGTTAGTTTCCTCACAAAGCAAAATGGAACACTTGTCTTGGGCGGGCATAATAGCATTTCATTATAATAATGAAACTAAGTCAGAACAGTGATGTAGTATATGTCTTCAATAAAAAATCAACAGCTAGTATTAAGAGATTCTGAAATAATTTCTGAAAATGCAGAGGCATAATATATATGAGAGTTTATAAAGAAGGCATAATAATTTTAAATTACATAATTAATATTTACTTACATCAATTAAAACACAAATACACTCAGCAAACACTGACTATGAATCTGTCACATCTCAATATGTGTTAAGCTTCAATGTTTTATTAAAATTTACAAGTGTGGTAGAACAAGATGTATGAAACTATTAGGGCTTAAAATGGGAACAATGGATGTGGTTATTAGTTCTTAGTTTTTGTGTGGAATGGTTTCTTTTACTTAATTCAATGTTATGAAATGACTTCGGACTTTATTATTAGTTTTTTTTTTGAAAAAAAAATCTCTTCTTTCAAAATAGGAAGGAATTATTAAAAAGAGTAAGCCCAAGCAAGAACCTGAAAGAATATTCCTATTAGTTTAAAAGCAATATATCTTTTTCTTTTAATAGTGATAGATATACAAAATTCTTATTTAGGTTTTTAAGTAACTGTATTTTCCACTGGGGGATAAGATAAAGTGGGGGAGGGGATAAAGGAATAGGGGTGTGAAGGTAAAGAAGTACATGAAGAAAAAGAAGGGTGGTAAAAAAGGAAGAAGATGCAGAGTAAAGAAGGGGAAAACAAGGAACAGGGGAGAGCGAGAGAAGGGAAAGTGGGGAGGGAAATGGAACTGTGTTTCTGATTACTGTTTGTTGATATAGATAAATAACTGCCCCTCCAATACACAGTTACTTCACTGAGAAAAAGTTACTAATAAAGGTGCAGTAGCTCTATAATTTACTGACAGGCATTATAATGTTCTTAGCTTTCTTCAAGGATGTTTTGAACTTGTTTCTATTCTATCATATTTAACTTTGAAGTTATCATCATTAAGATTGCAAAATTTGGTTTGTTTTCAATCTTTATAAGATATTCCTAAACTCATTAACTATATTTACTGGTATTTATAGTTGCAGTTAAATTGTGACATAATAAATTACATAACTATTATCACCATATCATCAGTTCAAGTGTAACAATGTGAGACAGAGTAATATTGTTTATAATTATTATATTTTAATTGATTTTTAAAATATAAAAGCAATGATATCAAACAGTAGTGTTTGGGGTTGAGGAAACAGCATAAGTGGTTATATTATAAGTTAACATTTCTAAATTTTATTTAGTTTTTTATTGTCCGCAGTCAAATTTAGAGAACACTGCCTGACCTATCTATACCTGAATTCACATTATGTTAAACAAGTAGTATATGAAGCAGTCTTGTTAACAGTCAAGGTAGGATGTAAGTAAACAAAAGCAGACAAGGATAGTAGAATGCTGTTCACTTAAAAAAAATAACTAATTTGGGTTTTTTTCCTTTTCTACTGACAAGTATTACTCTAGGTTTGGATGTGCTCAGATATTAGATTTCATGTTTCCTCTTTCCTGACTTCTCATTTGGCAGGGGCATATCCTCAAGTCCCTTCTACAGAAAGGGTTCCTAAGTAGTAGCTATTATGTGTCCCTAAAAATGGCTTTATTTGATCCTCATACTTAGATAGTTGGATTATTTACAAAACTCTGGCAAATTGTTTGCCCAAAGAATTTTGAAGATTCTACTTTATTATCTTCTAGCATCCAGTGTTAATAATTAACACTTGTGACACAAGTGTGATTCTTTTTTTTTTGTTTGTTTGTTAAAAGGACATGTTTTTCTGTCTCAAATATTGAAGGATCTTATCTTCATCCCTGGAATATTAAAATATCTGAATGTGCCTCACTGTAGTTTTTGTTTGTTTTGTCTTTTCCCGAATTCATGATAATAAGTATACGATAGGCCCTTTTAATTCTAAGACTGCCCTTCTGCAGCTCTAGGAAATTCTCTTTCTTTCTTCAGAATTTCTTTTTTTATTGCCTTTATTCTTTTTCTGAAAGTTGTATGATAATGTACCCTCCTGGATTAAATTTTTCTCCCCTCAATTATTTACCATCCTTTTGTTTTATGTTCAAGCAACTTACATAAAATTTATGTTTTCATTCTGAAAGTTTTAATTTGGAAGTCAAATTTTCCATTGCTTTTTCATAGAACCTTATTCTACATAGTGGGATTTCTTGGATTTTCTACAAGAAGGTTATGTTTTTCAAGTTCTTTACGAATCTCTACTTCTTCCTTGGGACATGTTATTTCTTCTGGGTCTGGGTATTTTATCCTGGTTTTTGTTATTCCTGATTGTTCATAAGACCTAAAATGCACTGGAAGAAATCTAGGGAATTCTTATACATGGGTAGATTATTGGCAAGCTTTATTTTCAGGTAAGTGGGAGGGATGTGGTCCTTTTACTTTGAAAAATTTAAATGCCAGAATGTAGAGGGCTTTGCAAAAAGGTTTCAATTCATCCTTTTTCCTTTTTGCCCAGTTTTCTTCCACACTGTTGGTTTTCATATTGTTTATCTGAAAGGGAAATGCCTGGTCATGCATTCTGCTCATTGGGGTAGATTATTCCTATACAAACTTTTAAAACAACCCATTTTCTAAGACCCCAGACTTACTATCAACCTCCTTTTGGGAGCTTCAGGACAGACTGGCTCCCTCAGTTAAATTTCCCTTCACATATACTGAGGTGATTCTATCAGTAAACTTCTATCTATTTTCCAGGTTCCATAAATATGTTTATATATCTCATTTATTGGTGGCCCCCTCCAAATTCTTTTATTTTCTGTCATTTCAATGATGTCTTAAAGGAGAAGAATTGAAGACATACACTTAAGTAGGACGCAAACTGGTTACTTCAAAATTGAAGGAATCCAATTTTAAGAGAATGAAAAAAGCAAACTGAAAGTCACACTGATTATTAAATCTAGGGAGAAATAACATCTGAATACTATCTATCCTAACTTCACATGCCAAATTCTTAGAGGTTTACTTCCAGGGCAATAACAAATAATAATACCCACTGTATAAATGCAGGATTCTTTGAATAAAAAGAAAAAAATAATATTTTAAGAATATTTTGAAATAGAAATATAGAGAATTCTCATTTGTAGTTTTTTCCTATTCAGATTCACTGTATGGCTATAAAATGTAAGTACACTGAGTCAACATTTTCGAAAAGCACCATATGATAAAAAAGATTGTATTCTGATTAATGAGGTCTAGAATCAAGAAATTTGAGCTGGAAGAAACTTTGGAGGAGAGTCTAGCTCTTATTCATTTTTCCAGTTGTGAGAATGGAATATGAATTTCAGACTAGAACCAATGAGTGTCCTTTGCGCCTAGCAATAATAATGAGACCATAGTGGAACATATAATATTGTCTTAATTATTAAGGAGAAGCTTCAATTAGGTTTAACTTCCATAAGGACTGAGTTATTATAATGGAAACTGAGAGATGCTCAGATAATAGTCATACTTACTCATTACCCCAGTCCAGGCGCACGGTGATGTGCCGCTTAACCTCCCGAACCTGATCCTGAGTCAGGTGACCAGACAGTAGCTGCCTTCGCAGGTCAATAAGTTCATTCATCACATGGCGAAGTTTGTAGAAAAGATCTACTTTGTGTTTCTGAAAGGGCATTTTTGGTGTTGGGTGAAATATAAAAGGGATATGGAAAGGGAATGAAAAGAGAAAGAGAAATAGTTAAACTATGAAAAGTGTTCATTTATTTGAACCATAAAGGCAATGTAAAGAGGAGCTATTATCTAAACATCTGCATATAGTGAGTGATACCTAACAAAGTAATATAAGTGATCATTGATCCAATATAATTGGATCATGCATAAGTGCCATCTCTACACCCATTTTCCAGTAAATCAAAGTTGTAAAACTTAATCAAAACAGTAATTTACACAGAAGCCCAAACCTGTTTTCTGACATGTTATAATATACTTAACAGCAAAAAATTCAACCATCCAGGAACATATCTGAATTCTCTGGGAAGTACAATCAGCTGAAAGAGGAAAAGGGAGAAGCATTTGCCCTATTTTAAAGTCAGTTTTTATATAAAGTTTTAAAGGCAGGTTTTACATAAAGTAAGTCTCTGAAGTGAGATTCATTTCTTGGTTTCTAGGTCCCATCTAGCTTTCTCCTTAGCTTTTCCAAACAGTGTGCATCCTTAGTCATAGATTTCTAGTCTTTTCAGTTTAATAAAAAGTGTCACCTTTATAGAAGTTAATAGAAACAGTGTAATGGACTTAATTATGGACCTTATAGTAGTTTTTACCTTACAAGTAAAAATGTAAGTACACTGAGAGTTAGATGTTTCAGAAAAAAAAGATGTACTTCAGAATATAGAAGTCCTATTTCTTCACAAGTAAAATCTTGACCTTAAAATCTTTAGGGTTCTATTTCTTTGTAGGATAACTGAAATTCTTAGAATGCAACCAATCTATGAAAAATGCTTTAAAGACAGATCAATATGCACCATAGTGTTAATAAAATATTTATGTAGGATTTACCCTAAAAAAGACAGTTTTCAAAATAAGCTTGATTTAGGTAGCTATAAATAAAATTAAGTATAAAGAAAGTACAAAAAACTAGTGTTTTTAGATGGTAGTCATCTTATAATTAAAATGTTTGAAATATCATAATAAATTAGAAAATATCTAATGGAGCAGTAGACTTCTAAAGGTCCATCTTTACTTGATCTTAGCTAAAAGTCCAAGCAGTACATCTCAAAGAGAAATTATTATTTTTTAAAATGCAGGGTTAGGGATTTAACCCAGGGCTTAGCACATACTACACAAGTGCTGTACCACTGAACTGCACTACAGCCCTTAAAAGGAATTATTTTTAATTAGAAGATTTTAGAAAACATGTTGTATACTTGTATCAACTTGTCCTCTATTTAGATGATGCATACACAATGGAGTATTACGCAGCACTAAAAAATGACAAAATCATGGATTTTGCAGGGAAATAGATGGCATTAGAGCAGATAATGCTAAGTGAAGCTAGCCAATCCTTAAAAAACAAATGCTAAATGTCTTCTTCGATATAAAGAGAGCAACTAAGATCAGAACAGGGAAGAAGAGCATGAGGAAAAGACTAACATTAAACAGAGATGAGTGGGGTGGGAGAAAGGGAGAGAGAAGGGAAACTGTATGGAAATGGAAGGAGACCCTCATTGTTACACAAAATTATATATAAGGTTTGTGAGGGGAAATGGGAAAAAAACAAGGGAGAGAATTAAACAACAGCAGATGGGGTAGAGAGGGAAAATGAGAGGGAAGGGGAGGGGGGATAGTAGGGGATAGGAAAGGAAGCAGAATACAACAGTCATTAATATGGTATTATGTAAAAATGTGGATGTGTAACCGATGTGATTCTGCAACTTGTATTTGGGGTAAAAAATAGGAGTTCATAACCCACTTGAATCAAATGTATGGAAGATGATATGTCATGAGCTTTGTAATGTTTTGAACAACCAAAAAAAAAAAAGTTAAGCACTTTGATAATAGATAATACTGACAAAATGGTAAGAGTCACAAATTCCTGCCAGCTCTAAAAGCAGGAAAGTCTAAGCAACTATACTACCTGGAAAATTGAAATCTTGAAGATTGATAATAAAGACAATGTGGTATGTGTTTCCTATGCATGCCATTCATATTGAGAAAAGAGAGCCACCTATATTTAAAATAGAAAGTTAGAATTATCATCTTCTTATCAAATCATACACAAGAATCCACTACATGCAAAATAGGATACTACATAAACATTCATCTCATCAATTAACAAATGCTTTTGTGGCATATGCTAAATGCTCTCACTTTGTCATGACCAAAAGTCCCTGTTCTCATGGCACTTTTTTTCCCTAGAGAGCAGAAACAGATAATAAACAAATAATTAAAAGCGGTGTTAAGTTCTAAGAAGAAAAATTAAAGCAGAGTAGGGATAGTATGTGGCCAAGGGTCAGATGGCTGGGGTCAGGAGAAAGTACTGCTTCAAATGTGCCATCAAATGCAGAAGATTTACAATTGTGGTGGCTGTCACTGACTTCCATAAGAGTAGTTCTGATAAAATGGCTGGACTTCAGGAGATAATATGAGAGAAGGAAGTGAGAAAAGAGTACAGACAACTCTTTCAAAGAATCTGCAATGACTGGAAGTAGAGAAATGGGGTAGAAGGATGATGTGTGATCAAGGAGGGTTTTTAAAAATTGTAAAAACACAAGAAGAAAGGGCTTTAGGACAAAGGGGGAAGATTTAGCTTAGATACACAGATGTTCTTCAGTATCTGCAGGACCCCCCACCCGGTAGATACCAAAATCAAAGGATGCTCAAGTACTTTATGTAAAATGATGCAGTATTTGCATATAACCCACATATATTCTCCTGTATACTTTAATTTTGTGTGTGTTAGTACTACAAATACTTAAAAACAGATTAATATAAGCTAATATAGGGTTATAAATCTAATTAAAAGAAAATTACTTCAAAAGTACTATGATTCTTGGGGCTGGGGATGTGGCTCAAGCGGTATCGCGCTCGCCTGGCATGCGTGCAGC
The DNA here is from genome assembly GCF_045843805.1 of Urocitellus parryii. Lineage (NCBI taxonomy): Eukaryota > Metazoa > Chordata > Mammalia > Rodentia > Sciuridae > Urocitellus > Urocitellus parryii. The sequence goes on along the minus strand of NC_135532.1, from coordinate 93,740,312 downwards.
CCAGGTTCGATCCTCAGCACCACATACAAACAAAGATATTGTGCCCGCCGATAACTAAAAAAAAAATAAATATTAAAAATTCTCTCTCTCTCTACCTCTCTCTACCTCTCTCTTTAAAAAAAAGTACTATGATTCTCAAAAAGAATAAATATCCTGTCATGATGACTTAAAACTTTTATATGATAATCATTTTAATGGAAACTCAAGTGCATTTAAATTTCAAGCTGTTAAGGTAAGAGTCTCAATATTCTCCCTTTTACCTTCTTTTTTTGAACATTCCTTTATTTATACTTAAATGGATGATTTATTTCTCATTTTAATTTTAGCAAGTTAATCATAAGAACTTGAGTTTATTGAAATTCTCTAGTATTCTTTTATTCATTACAATACTACTAAAAAGTCTCTTACCATTAAGTAACCTCTAACTCTATTCTAAGTGTTTTGTCATATACCCCTCCTCATCCCAGTATAATATAAACATTTCTAAATTTCAATACTTCCTACCCAATTGAACTTTATGCCAAAACTACATTTAAGTCCAGCAATGCAAGCTTTCATTTTAGGATACTGCATACCACCGTTAGCAAAGGCTTGTAATTGAATATGAAAGACAGAAAAAAAGGCCCAAAATTTCACCCTGATTTTAAGCAAAAAATAAAAATGTCAAGAGGCAATGTGGAAATTATTATTTTTTTCACTAATATATGGATGTCATACACAATCTTCTTCCTTTTTCTCTCAAGGGCCAGGATATCATCTTTACCCCACCCTCAACCTAAACATATTCTGTCCTCCCTTAGAGATTTGATAGCCCAAATAGCACACTAGAACTTCAATCCTTTCTCACAACACAAATATTTGCAGGAGAGCTAAGACTTTCAACACTCTTAGTTTATATAATATTCTATCACCTAAAACATATCTTAATAAGAAGTAAACAAATCCAACCAAAAGGTAAGGAATGTATCAGTGACATGAAAAACAGGCTGCAGTTTTTCATGTCATTGATACATTCAAGGGCACCCATTCACAGTTTCGGACAGGGCAAGCTTACCTACTAGTAGGCAGTGGAGCAGAGTCATCCTCAGGCTCACAGTCAGCCCTTCTACATAAGACAGAACAAACGCCTACTTAAAGACAGTCCCTAATCTGTCTTCCCTAGGCACTTTTTCTTTTATTTGTTCTTTTTAGATACATGTACATGACAGTAAAATGCATATGACATATTATGTAATATATGGAGCATAATTTCCCATTCTTGTGGTTGGACATGATGTGGAGTTACACTGGTCATGTATTCATATATAAACATAGGAAAGTATGTCCAATTCATTCCACTATCTTTCATATTTCCATACCTCCTTACCTACCCTTCATTTCCCTTTGTCTAATCCAACGAAGTTCTATTCTTCCCTCCCTATTCCTCATTGTGTGTTAGCTTCTGCATATCAGAGAGAACATTTGGCTTTTGTTTTTTTGGGATTGGCTTATTTCACTTAGTATGATAGTCTCTAGATCCATCCACTTACTGGAAAATGCCATAGTTTTATTTTTCTTTAAGTCTAAGTAATATCCTATCATGTATATATGTCACATTTTAGTTATCCATTCATCTGCTGAAGGGCATCTTTAAGTTGATTCTATAGCTTAGCTATTGTGAATTGAGCTGCTATAAACATTGATGTGGGTGAGTGACTGTAGTATGCAGATTTTAAGTCCTTTGGGTATATGCCAAGGAGTGGAATAACTGGATCAAATGGTGGTTCCATTCCAAGTTTTCTAAGGAATCTGCATATTGTTTTCCAGAGTGGTTGCACCAATTTGCAGTCCTACCAGCAATGCATGGGTGTACATTTGCTTCCACATTCTCACAAATATTTATTGTTACTTGTATTCTTGATAATTGCCATTCTCACTGGATTGAGATGGAATCTCAGTGTGGTTTTGATTTTCATTTCTCTAATTAGCAGACATGTTGAAATTTTTTTACATATATTTTTGACTGATCATTTTTGTTCTGTGAAGTTCCTAGGTACCTTAGAGGGAAACAACAGGAAACCAGCCCAAATCCTTTCCCCTCCCCAAATATTAAAGATTAAAAATGGAAAGTAGATGATTTTGGAAAAGAATAGACAACTGAAAACTAAGCCCTGAGTTGGTTAGGGGAAGACAAGTAGGGAGGGTGGAAGGTGGGGAGGAATCATTAATAACCAAGCCTGTTACACCTCTGTATAAAGGCTCTTGGATTGGAGTACCAAGAACTTTTGAAGATGTGTATGTGTGTTCATGTATGGATATGGAAAGAGTAGAATTGATTAAAAGTCTTTAAAAAGGACAAACATATTGGTGCATGTAGATATTTCCAGCTCCTTTGGAGGGTGGGGCAAGAGGACTACTTGAGACCAAAAACTGGAAGCCAATCTGAAAAAATAGGGAGAATATCTCAAACACAAAAAGTATTTTAAAAGACCTTCATATCACTATCCACTCCTTAATCTAATGATTAGATTTCTGTACTTGACAGTTACTCTCAGCAGAAGTTAAAACAGAGGCTATACCTGTTGGGGGGGGGACACTAAACAGAGCTAAGGGTGGGGTTACCACATTAAAGATGGGGAGGAAGAGTAAGAAATTATATAGTAAATAGTAGAATCTCCAAAGTGCTAATAGTCTTGTATCTTCCTAGGAAGGAAAATGAAGGACTTTTCATTGGAAAACTTATCCCAGGGGAAAAAGATCCAGACATATTGATATTGCCTTGCTTCTCCCTTAATTTTGATCACTCTGAAGTAATGTCCACCAATTAATAAACACTAGCATTATTCCCAGAGCTTTCCTCTCAACTTAATGTCTTAATCTTAAATATGAATGAACAAAGAACACCATATAATACAGAAAGCTTCCAATATGAAGGAAAAAGATAAAAAATAATCAGAAAAATGGAAACTTGAAATAACAGACAAATTCAGAAAATTTCAAATAACAAATTTCTAGTTTTAGATAGCATAGAGAATACAGTACATCCGTTAAAGAAGAATAGTATAATAAGATAGAGGGGAGTGCCCAGAGAATCCAAAAAGGATTCCGGAAACTAAAACAGGACAGCCTTAATTTAAAACAAAATTTAGTAAAAATGAGGAATTATGCCAGAAAGTAGAATAAAAAGGCAATACAATGCAATGGATATAATAACGTTAGTGAATCATTCCAGGATGTCCAATTCTAATACAAGAGATCTAAGAAGCAGAAATATGAAAACAGAGAAGGAAAAGGTCAAAGAAGTACAACTGCATATACCAGAAAATGAGTTTCCAGGTTTAAAGAAGTGGCTGTGTAGACAGCATAAAAAATACACAAAGCAAATCTTTCTAAAATTTCAGAACAATAAGGATGAAAAGATTCAGCAATTTTTTATGGAGAATGACTTGTAAAGGAGAAATTCAGGTACCAGAATGAAATTGGAATGGTATAACATAAATATATCTCAACACTAGAAGCTAGAAAATCATGAATCAATGCTTTCAAAATTCTGTGTTTCATTTGTAATAAAAATGTTTATATCCAGTCAAACTGTCAATCAAAAAGAGTACCTTTTAAACATGCAAAACCTTTAATAAATTTTTTCTCTCATACATTTTTTTTTCATGAAGTTATAGAAAAAGTGTTTCACCAAATAGAAAAGTAAACAAAAAATTAAATTGAGACTGATTTAACCTATGAGACAAAGTAACCCAGGAGAGATGCACAGAAAATTCTCAAGCCAGATTAACAAAGAGGTGGTAGGGCTCCACATAGGATATAACTGAGAAAAATTAACTGATAAAATACCTAAGGTGTTCAAAAATACTCAAAAGAGATTTTCATCTCTGCTACAAGATTGGGACATAGAAAATAGTGGGAACAAGGCACATTAAAAATAAGAATGATTAAATGTAAGAAACACTTATAAAAACAGTTGTACAAGACAGAAATGCAATCTTAGTTTACTATTTTGTGGAAATAGTTATGTAAGTATAGTAGCAACTGATATTGACTAAAAATGGTGATGCAGGCATTTTGGCAGTATGGAAGATTAAGAGTATATGTGTAGGGAAATTGTTCTCTTCTAAAACAGGGATATCATTAAGTGATATCTAAAATATAAAAAAATAAGTTGTTCATTAAGAGGATATTATTTAGAAATATAAAATATCAGAAGAAATAGCTAAAAGAGATGAAAATTATTGTGGTGTAGGAACCAAGAGTGGGGAGAGATGGAACCAAGAATTGATATTTTTATTAAATACTTAAGAATTTTTAATATGTAATTTTAAAACACACATTTGCCTGTATCTTTGACTTTTTTAAAATATGAAGTTGAATAACTCCTATTATAAAAGACCCTGCTCCATCCCCTACCCCAAGTAGGTTGCTATGGGCCACAAAGTTTAACAGATTCTGGATCTAGATTTCACTACTGTTTACAAATTTAAATATTAATAAATGGAACTAGTAAAACCTACTGTAATGTATTGATTTCTTGTTAGAATCAGCACAAAAGCTAGGCCATTTATACATCTTATTCCTAGGACAGAAGAGAAATGAAACACATTCCACAGCAGAAAAGGCATGGGAGATAGTTGGTCTCTTTAACTACAGCATGGCATCTACTATTTGATACCATTATACTCTGGTGACAGTATATACTTGGCAGAAATGATAGTAGCTACCCTGCCTTCCAAGCTCCCTTAGGATCTGAGTCATCCTGCTGTGGCAAAGAAAAAGAAGGTATACTTGACATGCTACTTTATCTAAAGATGCAGCAGTTGTTTTATACAGTGCAGTGATTGCAAGTAATTCAAGGAGTTCTTATTAAAGGCATTGTGTTGTGCTCAGTTCTACCTTTGGTTACATCTAGTTCTCTCTCATTCTCTCTCTTTTAAATTTATTCTTTTTAGTTATATATAACACCAGTATACACCCTGATATTATCACAAAAGCAGGGAAAACAATCTGTTGCCATTTAATCCCAGCACTCACTCCATCCTCAATCCCCACCAGTTCCCATACCACTTCTCTACTGATCTCTCTTCAGTCCATTTACTTTCTGTTTTCTAATCAGAAATCTGATATACTCGATGCTGGGCCCCACCATGCCACATCCATGGCTGCACATAGGAAAGTTTGGTCAGGTTTATTCTACTGTCCTTCCCTTTTCCAGTCCTTTCTTCTTCCTACTCCCTGATCCCTTTCATCTACTCTACTGACTTTTCCTCTATTTTGATGAAATTATCTCTCCCTATTTTCCCTTTCTTTCTCTCTTTGAGTCTGTCTTACTGTGGGCAGAAGATGACTAGGAACCTTAAATAAAAGTACAAATGACTTACCCCTGCTTTTTCCAAGTGTACTTCTCAAGTTTACCACTATCAAAAACAATATCAGAACATTTTCTACCTTCCAACTACTTATCTTTGTTCTGGAGTTTCATAATTCTTTACTGTAGAGATAACATATCACAGTGAGTGAGGATACTAGCTTCAGTTAGAACACTTGATATTTTGTCTTTTTGGCAACTGTAGTTCTCTGGGCAAATTTACTAACCTCTCTCTGTGCCTTGGTTTCCTCTTATTTGAGTGTGTGTGTGTGTGTGTGTGTGTGTGTGTGTGTGTGTATGAGAGAGAGAGAGACAGAGAGAGACAGACACAGACAGACAGACAGACACATCTATATAGGGTTATTATAGAGATTAACTGTGCCTGGCACCTAGTAAGGGCTTTGTAACTGTGGCTATTAGCATATCACTTTCCTTGTTTTCCCTGTAGCAGACATTCTCTTCTGGTCCTGACTCCCAAACATCACCTAGTTTTCTAGATGTACTTCCAAACAATGGCCACAGTAATCTCACAAGCATTCCATGTTTGTCCATTGTCCTTCAGTCTTGCCATAAATACAACTCTCTAATAATAATCCTTTTCAACCTCGTATGGGTAACTACAATCTTGATTTGTATGCTATTTTTCCTTTTATGTTTTAATTACTTATAAAAAGTACAGTTTTGGTTTTGTGTGTTTTAAAAACTTTTTTGTTTTTAAAAGTGCATTATAACTATACATAACATTGGGGTTCATTTTGACATAAGCATACATGCATGAAATATAAATTTGTTCCACTTCAGTCCCCAGTACTTCCTCTTTTCCCAATACTTCTTTCCCCCTTCCTTTACTCCATGGATCTTCCTTATATTTATTTATGTTTTTTTAATTAGTGCTTTACAGATATACATAAAGGCAAAATTTATTGTGATATATTCATTTATGTACATATTATAATCTGATTGATTTCACTCCATGTTTCCTCCCTTTTCTTGTCCCTCCTCACTTTTCAATCCCCTTCCTATACTTGAATGATTTCCCTTCTATGTTCATGGGATCCTCTTCCTTTGTACTTATTTTGGTATAGCTTTCTCATATGAGAGAAATCTTTCTGGTGAAATAAATCTTAACTTTTAAAGATTATGCTACTCTGAATAAGGTAAACAAAAACTATTCATAATTTTTTTCTTTAGAAAGAAAAATAAATTTTGACACTGGTCCTAGACCTGAACCCAACAGGCTGACATCAGATGGTTGCACCGCAAAGTATAAAACTACTCTGTAAACTATAAGAAATGAGGTTCATGATGTTTATGTTGAACAATATATAGGGATGCATAAACTTGCTTATGTTAGAGGTAGGTTAGAGCAGTGGTTTCCAAATTGCTTTTTAATTGTAAATCATAAGTGTTTTTTTTTGCTACACACACACACACACACACACACACACACACATAATTATAAATTAGGCATATGCATATATATTAGTATTATTTACTTTAAAACATACATTTTTGTAGTGCATGTATAAACATGTAACAACAAATCCCATAAGTACGTAAAATACTAATTCACCAATAAAGTGGGAAAGAATAAAAAACAAAACATACAAAAATTTTACATATAAAAAAGATTAAATAGAATTATTTTATGTGATTTAAAATTAATATGTTCAGTAAATTTCAACAGTGTCATCAGGTTATAGAGGTACAGAATTATAGTGAGTTTGGGCTTTCCAAGGAAATAGAACCAATAGGATATATGTGTGTATATGAGGAGACTTACAAATTGGCTCAGATAGTTATAGTTGCCCACAGTCTCACCATCTGCAAATTGGAGAACTAGGAAGGTCAATTTTGGTATTCAGAGTCTAAAGGGCTCAGAATAGAGAAGCAAAAGAGGTTAAGTCCTGGTCTGGGTCTCTCTCTCTATTTTTTTCTATGTGGAGCTAGGTATTGAACCCAGGGCCTTGCACATGCTAGGCAAGGGCTCTATTGCTAAGTCACAGACTTCTCTACCCCAAGTCTGATTCTAAAAGCCCAAGAACTAGGAATGCTGATGTTCCAGGATAGGACAAGATGTATGTCTTAGCTGAGAGGGTGGTCATCCTTTGTCTTCCTTTTCATTGTATCTAGGAACTAAACAGATTGAATGATACCCACTCATATTAGTGAAGGTGATTTTTAAATTCAGTCTACTGGTTCAAATTATCATCTTTCAGAGGCACCCAAAAATAATAATATTTCATTGGTTATCTGGGAATTCCCTAGACCAGTCAGATTAACAATAATTTTATCAGGCATAACATTATATGGTTATATACAACCATATGTTTTTTTTGTGTATGGTGCTGGGGATTAGAACCCAGGACCTTGTACATGCAAGGCAAGCACTCTACCAACTGAGCTATACCCCCAGCACCATATGTATTTTTAATGAGAATAACTGTATTGAAATTTATTAAATTACAATTAAAAATTTTGTAATTTCCAGGCTGGTAGAGAGAGTAGAACAACTGGGTCAATTTCTTTTCATCAGCACGTTTTCACCTAGGTTTTAAGTCTTTAATCTTCTTCGAGTTGATTTTTGCTTAATAGTGTAAGATTAGGTCAATTTTCAATCTTTTGCATGTAGATATTCAGTTTTCCCAACACCATTTACTGAATACATTATCCTTTCTTCATTGTATACTCCTGGCACTCTTGCCAAAGATCACTTGGTCATATGAATGGGGTTATTTCTGGGGTCTTTATTCTATTCTATTGATCTTTATGACTGTTTTTATGCCAGTGTAATACTGCTTTGATTACAATAGCTTTGCAATATACTTTGAATTCTGGATGTAATACTTTTGGTATTAGACCTCCTTGAAGTTTCCATATAATTTTTAGGATTGTATTATGAAAAATTCCATTGTGTACATATACCATATTTTTCTTTATCCATTCATGTGCTGAAAGACACATAGCTGGTTCCATAACTTGGCTATTTTGAATTATGATTCTACAAACACTAATGTGCCTCTATCACTACCATATGCTAATTTAAGTTCTTCTGGATAAATTCTGAGGAGTGTAATAGCTGGGTCATATGGTGGCTCCATTCCCAGTCTTGTGAGAAACCTCTATCCTAATTTCCATAGTGGTTGTACTAATTTACAATTCCACCAATAATGAATAAATGTTCCCTTTACCCACATCCTGGCCAGCATTTATTATTGTTAGTATTCTAACTAAAGATGAACTCTCAGTGTAGTTTTGTTTTGCATTTCCTAGATGGAAATGTGTGTGTATTTGTTAGCTATTTGTATTTTTTTCTTTTGGGAAATGTCTGCTTAGCTCCTTTGTCCCCTTATAAATTGTGTTATTTAGGTTTTTTGGGTGGTAAGTTTTTTGAGTTGTTTGTATATTCTGGACAATAATCCTCTACCAGACAAGGAATTGGCAAAAATTTCCTCCTATTCCATAGGGTCTCTCTTTGTGATCTTAATTGTTACCATTGCTGTGTGAAAGCTTTTTAATTTGATGCCATCCCATTTATCAATTCTTGGTAAAACCTCTGAACTTCAGAAGTCTTACTGAGAAAATAGTTTGCTTATGCCTGTATGTTGGAGTGTTCCCTTATGTTTTCTTCTAGCAGTTACAAAATTTCTGGACTGATTCATAGGTCATTGATCTACTTTAAGTTGATATTTCCGCAAAGTGAGAGACAGTGATCAAATTTCTTTAATCTGCAAAAAGATATCCAGTTTTCTAGCACCATTTGTTAAAAGGACTGTCCTTTCTCCAATGTATGTTTTTGGCACCATTGTCAAGGATCATAATACCATATGTGTGTGGGTTTGTCTTTGGGCCTTATATTCTATTACACAGGTGTCTGTTTTTATGGCAGTACCATGCAGTTTTTGTTACTATAACTCTCTAGAATAATTTGAAAAAAGGTATTACTCTTTTTTCTCAGAATTGCTTTGATGGTTCTGGGTCTTTATTTTTTCCATATGAATTTAAGGACTGTTCCCCTAGTTCATTGAGGAGTATCATTGACACTCTGATAGGAAATGTATTAAATATGTAGACATGAGAAGTTGTTCTATCTTATTCATCAGGATTCTACAATTTTCATTTTAGTGTTAAAAAATTTTTGGTTTGATTTATTCCTAGGTATTTTATTTATTGATGGGCTACTGTGAATGCAATTGTTTTTATGATTTCTTTTTCAGTGGGTTCAATTTTGACATACAGAAAAGCTATTGAGTTTTTCGTATGTTGATCTTGTATCCTGTTACTACATTGCTGAATTTATTTATCTGCTCTACAATTCTTCTAGAAAGATTTTGAGTTTCTAACTATAGGGTCATAGCATCTGCAAACAGAGATAATTTCACTTCTTTTTCTGTTTTATTCCTTCTCTTGCCTAATTGCCCTAGCTAGAATTTCAAGTATTTTATTGAATAGGAATGATGAGAGTGAACATCCTTGTTTTGTTCCTGATTTTAGAGGAAATGCTTTTAGTTTTCCCCTATTTAGTAAAATTGGGGTTTTTTGTTTGTTTGTTTGTCATATAAGACTTTTATCATGTTCAGATTAAATTCCTTTTAGCCTCAGTTTCTCCAGAGTTTTAACATGAAGGAGTGCTGAATTTTGTTGAAGGTTTGTGGCCATTCAAATGATTCTGAGATTTTTGTCCTTAATTCTCTTTATGTGATGGATTATATTTGTTGATTTGTATATATCGAACCAATCTTGCATTCCTGGGATGAAACTAACTTGATCATAGTGTACAAGCTTATTAATATGATTTTGAATGCATGTTGCTAATATTTCATTGAAGATTTTTATATCTATTTTTATTAGGGATATTAGTCTATAGTTTTCTTTCCTTGATGTATCTTTTTTGTTGGTCTAAATAGTTATACATGACAGTAGACTGCATTTTGACACATCATACACATAAGTGAAGAATAACTTTTCATTCTTCTGGTTGGACATAATGTATAATTACACTGGTCATGTAATCATATATACACATAGGGTCATAATGTCCAATTCATGCTAATATCCTTCCTATCCTCGTATCCCCTCACCTCCCTTCACTCCTCTATCTAATCCAAAGTACCTCTATTCTTCCCTATCCCCTCTTATTGTGAATCAGTATCTGCATATCAGAGAAATCATTTGTCCTTTGGTTCTTTGGGATTGGCTTATTTCACTTAGCATGATATCTCTAGCTCCATCCATTTGTCAGCAAATCCCATAATTTCATTCTTCTTTAAGGCTGATTAATATTACATTGTGTACATGTATCACATTTTCTTTGTCCACTCATCTGTTGAAGGATACCTAGGTTGGTTGAGGCTACAGAATGGGAAAAAAAAAAAAACAAAAAAAACTTTACCACAAGAGGGAGGCAGTATCCTGTGCCGCTCCATGATCCAGATCTCACCTAGTTGGAATACTGCATCTCTGAGAGGGTTAGAAAACCCCTATATAGCTGCTCTCCTCAGAAATCTCCAGCTCTGTGATCCTACGCAGGGCTCCGGGCCTCAGCATTCAAGCAGGACGCCCACCGTTTGAGCAGGATCCAAAGCCCAAAGTTTTAGCCAAAGCAGGGCTCATGAACACCTTAGCAGAATCACCTATCAACATATCTGCAGATCTCCAAAATTTTACTCCGCTCCTAGGCGGGTCACTCAGCTGCTACCTACCCACAGCACAATGCCATCGCCCGGTTCCCCCAACCTCACCAGACACTCCGCACTGAAGGCAGACTGTCTCCATCTTGGCTCAACATTCTCGCCATATTAGGTGGGGGCAGCTCCCAGATTGGATCTCCAGCAGCCAGATATCAGGTTCTCAACCTTCCCCCTTCCCCAGTGGTGGTAACCCAACAAAGCAGCTGCCCAACAACAGGTGTGCAGTGCAACCAGGGCACCGCCAATGGGAGCCCCAGTGTGAGAAGTTCCTCAATTGAAAACTACTAAGGGAGAGTAGATGGAACTGAAGTTTGGAGCCTAGCAGAGAGACCAGAAACTGGAAAATCTCCAGGCAAAATAAGGAGATAGTACTGAGCACTCAAGTCATATGAGTGGTCCCAAAAAGAGACTCATGAGGTGCAGTTTCCCTGCAGGGACTGGCAGGTGCCACTCCCTGATTCCAGATGCCCTGTGCCAGGACCAGTCTTTCCACCCTGGTTACCTCCACCATCTTGAGGGCAGAGATACCAGCTTACAACAGATGAGCCCACCTACTGAATGAGAAGAGAAGCAGGAAAGATATGAATCTCTAAAACTAGCAACAACCCTGGTCTCTTCCTTAGAGATTTTTTTTTCCTCTTCTACCCCTCTATCCTCCGGCCCTCACAACCCCAACATATGTGAAACCAAGAACTTTGCATGAAATAGAATTTTGAGGACTGAGTCACCTGAATAATATAACATAGAGGTGTTGTATATGCCCTTTTTTCTTTTCCTTTTTCTTCTTTCATTTTTCTTTTCCCCTCCAAATTTTACTATTTTAACATCTGTATTTTTCTAAATACACATGTGTTTGTTTTATATACTCTACTGTCTTCCAAACTATTTGCCTGCCCTAAATTACTTCCTCTCTATTCTCTTGCTACTAACCCTCTTCATTAGATTTCTCTTTCACACTTCCTAAGATATATTAACTCTATATCTGCACATCCTACCTCCTTAGCATATTGTCTAACACCCACCCCTAGTTCATTGTCCACCTTCAGTAACTGTAAACCTTTTTAAAAACTACTGATTATATTTTAGATAATAATTGAATCCCACATTTCTGTAAATTGAGACTAAACTGTAAATGACTTAATAACAATAAATTGTTCATAGGTGGAATATTGTTAATATTGGGATCTGTTAACATTGTCCTTCCTCATAAAGGAGAGGTCTAAGAGCACTACAAACCTATGGGGAAAAAACAATAACACTCCAGACCCACAGAGATAAAAAGGAAGACACACAAGCAACATGAAAAGACAAGGGAAGAAAGTGCCCCAAACAAATCAAAACACGACATCATTAGAAACATTGGCAGCCACAGCAGAAGAAATTACAGAGGAGAAGTTCAGGATGTACATGGTTAAAATGATCTGTGAACTCAAGAAAGGCATGAGAGAGCAAATATAGTCAGTGAAAGATCACATTGACAAGGAGCTACATAAACAAATCCAGGAAGCAAAAGATCACCTCAACAGGGAGATATATGTTCTAAAATGAAAACAAACAGAAATCCTCGAAATGATAGAAACAATAAATCAAATTAAAAGCTCAAATGAAAGCATCACCAACAGAGTAGACCACTTGGAAGATAGGACATTGGATAATGAAGACAAAATATATAACCTTGAAAAGAACATAGACCACACAGTTATAATGGTAAAAAAACACAAGCAGAACATTCAAGAATATGGGATAGCATAAAAAGACCAAATTTAAAAGTAACTGGGATAGAGGAAGGCATAGAGGGCCAAACCAAAGGAATGAACAACCTATTCAATGAAATAATATCAGAAAACTTTCTAAACATGAAGAATAAATTGGAAATCCAAATTCAAGAGAGCCTATAGGATGCTGAATGTACAAAATCAAACAGATCCGCATGAAGGCAAATTATAATGAAAATGCCCATCAAACAGAATAAGGAAAGAATATTAAGGCCATAAGAGAAAGGAATCAGATTACATATAGGGGAAAACCAATTAGGATAACAGCAGATTTTCCATTACAGATCCTGAAAGCTAGAAGATCCTGAAAAAACATATATCAAACTCTGAAAGAAAATGGTTACGAACCAAGGATCTTATATCCAGCAAAATTAAGCTTCAGATATGAAGATGAAATAAAAATCTTCCATGATTAAAAAGTTAAGAAATTCATAGCTAGAAAACTGGCACTACAAAACATCCTTGGCAAAATATTCCATGAAGAGGAAATGAAAAACAACAATGAAAATCAGCAGAGGGAGGTAGCACCGTAAAGGAAAAACTAATCAAAGAAGAAATTCAAGTCAAGTTAAATAACAAAAATAAACAAATATGGCTGAGAATACAAAGCATGTCTCAATAATAACCCTGAATGTTAATGGCTTAAACTCACCAATCAAAAGATATAGGCTAGCAGACTGGATTAAAAAAAGACCCAACAATATGCTGCCTTGAGGAGACTCATCTGATAGGAAAAGACATACACAGACTGAAGGTGAAAGGTGGGGGAAAATCATATCACTCACATGGACTACAGAAGCAAGCAGGGCTTTCCATCCTCATATCAAATAAAGTAGATTTCAAGCCAAAATTAATCAAAAGGGATAAAGATGGACATTACATACTGCTCAAGGGAACCATTCACCAAAAGACACAACAATCATAAATATATATGCTCCCCAAAATGGTGCAGCTATGTTCATCAAACAAATTCTTCTCAAGTTCAAGAGTCAAGTTGACCACAAAACAATAATCTTGGGTTATTTTAACACACCTCTCTCACAATTGGGTAGATCTTCCAAACAAAAGTTGAACAAAGAAACTGTAAAACTAAGTAATACAATCAATAACTTAGACTTAAGTGACATATATAGAATATTTCAACCTGCATTAAGTGGATACACTTCTCAGTAGCACATGAATCCTTCTCTAAAATAGGCCATATAATTTATCACAAAGTAACTCTTAGAAAATACAAGAAAAAAATAGAGATATTACCATGTATTTCATCAGATCATAATAAAATGAAATTGGAAATCAATGAAAAAATAAAAATTACTCCAACACCTGGAGACTAAATAATATACTTCTGAATGAACAATGGGTTGCAGAAGACATTAAAGAGGAGATTAAAAATTCTGAAAGGTAAATGAGAACACAGACATAACATATCAAATCTCTGGGACACTATGAAAGCATTTCTAAGAGGAAAGTTCATTGCATAGAGTTCATTTCTTAAAAGAAGAAAAAATAAACAAATAAATAACCTAACATTACATCTCAAAGACCAAAAAAAAAGAAAGAAAAACAAATCATCAACAAAAGCAGTAGAAAGCAAGAAATAACTAAAATTAGAGCTCAAATCGATGAAATTGAAACAAAAGAAACAATTGAAAAAAATTGACCAAAAAAGTTGATTCTTTAAAAAAATAAATAAAATTGACAGACCTTAGCTATGCTAATGAACAGTAGGAGAGAGAAAAATCAAATTACCAGCATATGTGATGAAAAAGGTAATATCACAACAGACACTAGAGAAATACAGAAAATAATTAAAAATTATTTTGAAAACTTATAATCCAGTAAAATAGAAAATATTGAAGGCATCGATAAATTTCTTAAGTCATATGATCTGCCTAGATTGAATCAGGAAGATATACACAATTTAAACAGACCAATTTCAAGTGAAAAAACAGGAGATGTCATCAGAAGCCTACCAGTTAAAAAAAAGTCCAGGACTGGGTGGATTCACAGCTGAATTAAAGAAGACCTTTAAAGAATTTATTAATTTATTTCAGGAAATAGAAAAAGAGGCAGCATTTCCAAACTCATTTTAAGAGGCCAATATCATCATGATTCCAAAACCAGGCAAAGACACATCAAAGAAAGAAAAATTTAGATCAATATCTCTAATAAACATAGATGCAAAAATTCTCAATAAAATTCTGGAAAATTGAATACAAAAACATATCAAAATATCGTGCACCAGGATCAAGTGGGATTCATCCCCAGGGATGCAAGGATGGCTCAACATACGGAAATCAATCAATGTAATTCATTACATCAATAGACTCAAGGATAAGAATCATATGATCATCTCAATAGATGCAGAAAAAGCATTTGACAAAATACAGCACCCTTTCATGCTCAAAACTCTAGAAAAACTAGGGATAACAGAACATAGCTCAACATCGTAAAGGCTATCTACACTAAACCCTAGGCCAACATCCTTCTAAATGGAGAAAAACTGAAGGCATTCCCTCTAAAAACTGGAAAAAGACAGGGATGACCTCTTGCACCACATAGTTTGAAACTCTAGCCAGAGCAATTAGACACATGAAAGAAATTAAAGAAATATGAATAGGAAAAAAGAACTTTAATTAGCACTATTTGCTGATAATGTGATCCTATACCTAGAAGACCCAAAAAGTTCCACCAGAAAACTTCTAGAACTGGTAAATGAAATCAGCAATGTAGCAGGATACAAAATCAACACCCACAAATCAAAGGTATTTCTGTATATCCGTGACAAATCCTCCGAAAGGGAAATGAGTAAAACTACCCCATTCTCAATAGCCTCAAAAAAAAAAATACTTGGGAATCAACTTAACAAAAGAGGTGAAAGATTTATATAATGAAAATTATAGAACCCTAAAGAAAGAAATCAAAGAAGACTTAGAAGATGGAAAGATCTCCTTTGCTCTTGGATAGGCAGAATTAATATTATCAAAATGAACATACTTCCAAAACCATTATACAGTCTTAATGCAATTTCAATCAAAATTCCTATAACATTCCTCATAGAAATAGAAAAAGCAATCCTGAAATTCATCTGGAAAAATAAAAGACCCAGAATAGATAAAGCAATCCTTAGCAGGAAGAGTGAAGCAGGTGGCATCACTATACCAGACCCTAAACTATACTACAGAGCAACAGTAACAAAAACAGCATGGTATTGGCACCAAAAGAGGCCGGTAGACCAATGGTACATGATAGAGGACACAGAGACTAACCCACAAAATTACAATTATCATATATTAGACAAAGACAACAAAAACATGCATTGGAGAAAAGATAGCCTCTTCAACAAAACTGGAAATCCATATGCAACAAAATGAAATTAAACCACTATCTCTCACCATGCACAAAACTCAACTCAAAGTGGATCAAGGTCCTAGGAATTAAACCACAGACTCTGTCTATTAGAAGAAAAAGTAGGCCCCACTCTTCATCATATGGATTAGGCCCCAGCTTCCTTAATAAGACTCCTATAGCACAATAATTAAAACCAAGAATCAATAAATAGGATGGACTCAAACTAAAAAGTTTATTCTCAGCAAAAGAAACAATCTTTTTGAGGTGAATGGAGAGACTACATCTTGGGAGCAAATTTTTACCCCTCACACATCAGATAGAGCACTAATCTCTAGGGAATATAAAGAATTCAAAAGCTAAGCACCCAAAAAAACAAATAACCCAATCAATAAATGGGTTAAGGAGCTGAAGAGACACTTCTCAGATGATGATATACAATCAAGAAATATACAAAAAATGTTCATCATCTCGCAATTAGAGAAAGGCAAATCAAAACTACTCTAAGATATCATCTCACTCCAGTCAGAATGGAAGCTATTATGAGGACAAACAATAAGTGTTGGTGAGGATGTGGGGGGAAAGGCACACTCATACATTGCTGGTAGGACTGCAAATTGGTGCAGCCAATATGGAAAACAGTATGAAGATTCCTTGGAAAACTGGGAATGGAAGCACCCAACTATCCCTGTCTTCGGTCTATACTCACAGGACTTAAAAAGAGCATACTACAGGGACATAGTCACATCAATGTTTATAGCAACACAATTCACAATAGCTAAACTGTGGAACCAACCTAGATGCCCTTCTGTAGATGAATGGATTACAAAAAGTGGCATATATACAATGGAATATTACTCAGAAATAAACGAGAGTAAAATTATGACATTTGCAGGTAAACGGATGGCATTGGAGAAGATAATGCAAAGTAAAGTTAGCCCATCCCAAAATAACAAATTCTGAATATTTTCTCTGATATAAGGAGTGTGACTTATTGTGGGGTAGGGAGGGGGAGCATGGGAGTATTCCTCCCATGCTCTAAAGGAACTCTAAATAGGGCAGCAGGGTGGGAGGGAAAGGGAAGGGGCAGGAGGTTAGCAATGATGGTGGAATGTGATGGACATCATTATCTAAAGTTCATGTATAAAGACATGAATTGGTGTGAGTATACTTTATATACAAAAAGAGATATGAAAATTGTGGTATATATGTATAATAAAAATTTTAATTCATTCCGCTATCATGTATTTTAAAAATAAAATCAATTAAAAAATAAAATAAAATCCCCAATCTGAAAAAAAGAAAGAAAATCTTTAACACGTGCAGTTCAGATAGAACATTAATCTCCAGGAACATAAAAAACTCAAAAATCTTAAGACCTCCCCCCCCAAAATCCCAATCAATAAAGGAACTAAACATATACTTCACAGAAGAAGAAATACAATCGATCAACAAACATAAAAATATTCATCATCTCTAGCAATTAGAGAAATGCAAATCAAAACTACTCTAAGATTTCATTTAACTCTAGTCAGAATGGCAATTATCAAGAATTCGAGCAACAATAAATGTTGGTGAGGATGTGGGAGTAAAGGTATACTCATACATTTCTGGTGAACTCCAAATTGTTACAACCACTCTGCAAAGCAGTATGAAGATCTTCATAAGACTTGGAATGGAACCACTGTTTGATCTACTTATCTCACTCCTTGGTTTATACCCAAACTACTTGAAATCAGCATACTACAGTGATGCAGCCACATAAATGTTTCTAGCTGGTCAATTCACAATAGCTAAACTATGAAACCAACCTTGATGTGTCTTTAACTGCTTGTGTTAGCATGGTGATAATGGCTTCATAGAATAAATTTGGCACTGTTCCCTCCTTTTTTATTTCATGGAATAATTTAAGGTTTGGCATTATTTATTGTTTAAAGGTCTAGTATAATTCAGCGGAGAATCCATCTGTTCCTGAGCTTTTGTTTCTTGGCGAGCTTTTTATTACTGCTTCAGTTTCTTTGGTTTATACTTTGTCTGTTTAAGTTTTCTATATCTTCATGGTTCAATTTGGACAATGTATGTACTCCAAAAATTTGTAAATATATTCTCAATTTTCTAACTGTTTTAACATCAGTTTTCAAAATATTCCCTAATGATCCTGTAAATTTCAGAAATGTCTATGGTAATATTGCCTTTTTCATCTCTAATTTTGTTGAGTTGTGTCTTCTCTTTTTGTTAGTTTACTAATGTTGTTTATGTTTTCAAAGAGCAAATTCTGTGTTACCTTGATCCCTTGCACTGCTTCATTATTCTATATTTTATTAATTTGGTTCTGATCTAGGTATTTCCTGTATTCTCCTGTTTCTGGAATTCATTTGGTCCTACTGTTCTTAGGGGCTTGTGACACACCATTAGATTGTTTATCTAAGATTTTAAAAGATGAAAACACTCAATGCTATAAAATTTGCTAAACTTGCTTTATAGCCTAAAATAGGGTCTTAAAACCACCTTAACTTAAATGTGTCCCAGAGATTTGGGTATGTTTTATCACTATTTTCATTTGATTCTAGAATTTAAAAAATTTCTCCTCTTATTTCTTCTACGGTCCATTCATTATTCAAAATTGTAGTTTTCCAAATCAATGTGCTTTTGTGGTTTCTATGATTTTCCTATTAATTTCTAATTTCTTCAATTATGATCAGATAAGATCCAAGAGATTAACAATGATAGTGGAATATCTTTGTATTTGCTAAGACTTGCTTAGCAAATATAATCTATTTTGGAGAAGGTTCCATGAACAGGTGAGAATAAAGTGAATTTAGCTATTTTTGGATGGAATATTACATAGATGTCTATTAGGTCCATTGATTTATTTCTTCTTAGGACTTTTTAAATTTTATGGATGACCTATCTGTTGGTGAAAGGGGTATGTTGAAAGCACCCAGTGTTATTGTATTAGGATCTGTTTATTTTATTTAATTAGGTCCAACAATGTTTCTGGCATAAGTATTTGTTATAGTTACATTTTCTTGTTGAATTTTCCCCTTCAGCAGTATGAAGTAACCGTTGTCTCTTCTGATTAATTTTTGCTTAAAATATCTTTGTCAAATATGAAACTAGCTACTTCTGGTTTGGGAATTCCATTTGTATGGAAGGTCCTTTTCTATCCTTTCACTTCCAGCCTGTGGATGTCTTTGCCTATAAGATGAATCTATCGCAGATAATATATAGTTGTGTCATCTTTTTATTCATTCTGCCACTCTGTGTCTTTTAACTGAAGAGCTGAGACAATTTATATTCATAGCTATTATGAAGAGATGTACATTCCGTGACATTTTAATTTATTTCATATATTTAATTTGGTCTTAACTTTAATTTGCTTAACTTCTTATTTAGTGAATGTCATCCTTTTGGGAGCTCTGTGCTTAGTTTTTGAGTTCTGTGTTTGATATTCCTTTTTATCCCTGTCTGTTTAATTATTGTTTTTTAATTGGTGCCTTATAGATATACAAAAAGATGGAATTCACTGTGGTATTTTCATATATGTACATAGAAAAACTTGTTGTTTCTGTAGGACTGGCTTAGTAAAAATAAATATTTAATTTATTACTATCTTTGAAAATTTTTATTACTTCTTCAATTCTGAAGAATTCTTTTGGTAGAGGTAACAATCTTGGTTGGTAGTTATTTTCTTTCAGAGTTTGAAATACCTCATAACAGCCCTCCTGAATTTTAGAGTCTGCTGACAAATCAGTACTTAGTCTTATTGGTTTACCTCTAAATGTGAAATGAGGTTTTTCTATTGAGGTTTTTAAGATTCTATCCCTCTTCTGAATGTTAGGCATTTTTAATTATAATGTGTCCTAAAGAATATCTTCTTTAATTTTGTCTATTAGGGGTTCTGTATACATCCTGTATCTCGACGTCCATCTTATTCCTATGGTTTGGAAATTTTTCTGCTACTACTTCAATGAAAAGGTTGTTAATGCCATTAGCCTATATCTTAATGCACTCTTCAATTCTAATGTTTGGTCTATTAATTTTCCAGACTTCTAATATATTTTGATCATGGTTATAAATTTTTTCTTTATTGCTAATGAGTGTTTAAGTTCATATGCCCTGTCCTCAAGACCTGAAGTTTTTTCTACATAGTTTAGTCTATCAGAGGGATTTTCAACTGAATTTTATTTGATTTATTGTCTTTAATTTTCAGAAGTTCTGTTGGGTTTCTTTTCAGAATCTTATCTCCTACTTGACATGGTCTTTCACACCCTGTATAGTCTCTTTCAGTTCATTCCTTAAATCTTTAGCTCATTAATCATTTTCATAACCAATCATTTGTAGTATTTTTCTGGAATTTCACCTCCTTCAATATTTGTAGGTTATGTTTTCATGGGTTTGAATATATTTGGAAGTGTTTAATTGGTTTGCTTCCGTATGTTTTAGAGGTCCTAGAATTGTGCATCTGTTGAAATGGATTCCTCTTTCTCTTTTATGTTGAAGTCCTTTGATGAGTAGTTAACTCTTTATAAAATCTTGTGTTGGAGTTATTTCTTACCTTCAGTAATCCGGTGTACTCCAATTGTTAATTAACATCCTAATGCCTTTTTGAAGAGTGTACTAAGTAACAGTGGTAGTTTAAAAGTAAACTACAGAACATGGCGGCGGGCGCAAAGAGATCAAGTCTCTGACCTCTTCAGCTGCACGGGCATAGGGAGTCATAAACTGTCTAAATGCTGTTTGCTCAGGATCAAGAGGCAATGCTGAGCTGATATGGATCTGGGGCGAACAGTCTGGGCCTCTAAGAACACACACCGAGCCTGGATCGGCTGAATTCAAGCTTCCGGTCGCCTGCACCTAGCAGACAAACGGCGGTGACTCAGCATTAAATAATCCCACTGAAACAACTGGTTGGCCCTTCTGCACCTGCAGAGGTTAATACCAACTGAGCCCTCATAGGCAGTGGCCACAGGATTGAGACGCGGCTTGGGAGAGCCAGTCAGGATCCAACCATTGCACTGGTCACCCGGCAAAGGGAATGAACTGTCGCCATTTGCATGGGATACCACCATGGCAGAGAACTGATGTCACCAGAATGCGGCAAAGGAGATAACTTCATTGAACCGGCAGTGACAGGTGTCACCCCTAGCCCTCCATCTCCACACAGCGGGGAAAACTTAAGGGCCCCTCCCAGCTCTCCCATGAGCGCGATAGCCAGATCGAGGGAATCAGGAGTGGCGTGGGACCCACTGCGCAGAACCCCTGGCTACCGCTCCCACCAGTGCTGACAACTGAGGTCTCTGGCACCAGCTACGGGGGCGTGGCTACCGGAGGGCAAGCAAAATTTGCTGAGGGTTCTCAGCCCCAAGTTCCACAAACTTAGGGTCTGAGAAATGGCAAACAGAAAGAGTGTGCCCAGTCGTTCAAGAAAATAGGGCATGGGCTGGAGATGTGGCTCAAGCGGTAGCGCGCTCGCCTGGCATGCCTGCGGCCTGGGTTCGATCCTCAGCACCACATACAAAAAACAAAGATGTTGTGTCCATCGAAAAATAAATAAATAAAAATATTTTAAAAAAAAAGAAAAGAAAAGAAAATAGGGCAGACCTGGCGTGTAGCCAGTAGTGTGGTGAGCATCACCGGTGAGCGGGGCCTGGCTTGAGGAAAAGTGGGGAAGTGACTAGACACAAGAAAAGGACCTAGGCACTAAGGATTGGAGACCCGCACAGTATGGGAGGAGGAGCTGCTGCACAGTGATTAGTTCCCGCGTATTGAGAGGAGAAGCTTGGCCTGGTGGGCACAGCTCCACCTACTGGAAGAGAAGTTAATCAAACTCTAAGACTGCATTTATTAAATTTTTTTTTTGGAGGGGGGGTTTCATTTTCACTTTTTTTATTATATAAAATGAACACGCATAAATCAAAGGCATTTCTGTATATCAGCAACAAAACTTCTGAAATGGAAATGAGGAAAAACACTCCATTCACAATATCCTCAAAAAAAAAAATACTTGGGAATCAACCTAACAAAAGAGGTGAAAGATTTATACAATGAAAACTACAGAACCCTAAAAAGAGAAGTAGAAGAAGATCTTAGAAGATGAAAAAATATACCCTGTTCATGGATAGGCAGAACTAAGATCATCAAAATGGCGATATTACCAAAAGTTCTCTATAGATTTAATGCAATGCCAATCAAAATCCCAATGGCATTTCTTGTAGAAATAGATAAAGCAATCATGAAATTCATATGGAAAGATAAAAGACCCAGAATAGCAAAAGCAACTCTAAGCAGGAAGTGTGAATCAGGCGGCATAGCGATATCAGATTTCAAACTATACTACAGAGCAATAGTAACAAAAACAGCATGGTACTGGTACCAAAACAGGCACGTGGACCAATGGTATAGAATAGAGAACACAGAGACTAATCCACAAAGTTACAACTATCTTATATTTGATAAAGGGGCTAAAACCATGCAATGGAGGAAGGATAGCATCTTCAACAAATGATGCTGGGAAAACCGGAAATCCATATGCAACAAAATGAAACTGAATCCCTTTCTCTCGCCATGCACAAAAGTTATCTCAAAATGGATCAAGGGGCTTGATATCAAATCAGAGACTCTGTCTCTGATAGAACAAAATGTTGGCTCCGATCTTCATATTGTGGGGTCGGGCTCCAAATTCCTTAATAGGACACCCATAGCACAAGAGTTAATAACAAGAATCAACAAATGGGATTTACTTAAACTGAAAAGATTTTTTCTCAGCAGGAGAAACAATAAGAGAGGTAAATAGGGAGCCTACATCCTGGGAACAAATTTTTACTCCTCACACTTCAGATAGAGCCCTAATATCCAGAGTATACAAAGAACTCAAAACATTAAACAATAAGATAACAAATAACCAAATCAACAAATGGGCCAAGGACCTGAACAGACACTTCTCAGAGGAGGACATACAATCAATCAACAAGTACATGAAAAAATGCTCACCATCTCTAGCAGTCAGAGTAAAGCAAATCAAAACCACCCTAAGATACCATCTCACTCCAGTAAGATTGGCAGCCATTATGAAGTCAAACAACAACAAGTGCTGGCGAGGATGTGGGGAAAAGGGTACTCTTGTATATTGCTGGTGGGACTGCAAATTGGTGTGGCCAATTTGGAAAGCAGTATGGAGATTCCTGGGAAAGCTGGGAATGGAACCACCATTTGACCCAGCTATTGCCCTTCTCAGACTATTCCCTGAAGACCTTAAAAGAGCGTACTACAGGTTTACTGCCACATTGATGTTCATAGCAGCACAATTCACAATTGCTAGACTGTGGAACCAACCCAGATGCCCTTCAATAGATGAATGGATTAAAAAACGTGGCATTTATACACCATGGAGTATTACGCAGCACTAAAAAATGACAAAATCATGGAATTTGTAGGAAAATGGATGGCATTAGAGCAGATTATGCTAAGTGAAGCTAGCCAATCCCTAAAAAACAAATGCCAAATGTCTTCTTTGATATAATGAGAGCAACTAACAACAGAGCAGGGAGGAAGAGCAGGAAGAAAAGATTAACATTAAAGAGAGACATGAGGTGGGAGGGAAAGGGAGAGAAAAGGGAAATTTCATGGAAATGGAAGGAGACCCTCATTGTTATACAAAATTACATATAAGAGGTTGTGAGGGGAATGGGAAAAAAAACAAGGAGAGAAATGAATTACAGTAGATGGGGTAGAGAGAGAAGATGGGAGGGGAGGGGAGGGGAGGGGGGATAGTAGAGGATAGGAAAGGTAGCAGGATACAACAGTTACTAATATGGCATTATGTAAAAATGTGGATGTGTATCCGATGTGATTCTGCAATCTGTATTTGGGGTAAAAGTGGGAGTTCATAACCCACTTGAATTTAATGTATGAAATATGATATGTCAAGAGCTTTGTAATGTTTTGAACAACCAATAAAAAAAGGAAAATAAATAAAAGTAAACTACAAATCAACATATACTATAAATGTAATTGCTGATATTTTCTACAATTCTAGAAGGTCAGGGGTAATATGAGCAAGGAGTAATGTAGAATAGTCTGAAAAGATGATACATGAATAACTGTATATTAAACTGATTTTGAAGATGTGATAAAATTAAGAAAATGGAAGAAAGAAGGAAAGAAAAAAAGGATTGGAGAGAGAGGATATATGCGTTAAAATGGGAAGAGTAAAATAGGTATAGGAGAAGGAGCTGAAATGGAGATGGGACAGAAGAAAGTTGTATGTAGGATACTAGATGTATATTGATTAGTATCAATCAACTAATGTAATAACCATCACATTGAGACTCAGATTACCTCTTGATAAAATTGCTGAAATACAGTTCTTTTGTATCTTGTATTTCAATTTTAGAAACTGCCAACTGTGAGGAACTCTATTATTCAAATTTCATATCCTTTGTAGTTTCCATCTCTGACCAAACTGGCCAAACTTGTTAGGTGAATCTACATGGTGAATTAAGCTGCCTCTTCCTTGATACCTCTGCTGAAAGGAATATGGTGGGAATAAATAGTTTTCACTTTCAAAATGGTTTTGTTATGTCCAGGAATGACAGAATATGCCTGTCAGGTTATCTACCCAGCTCCTTCATCTGCTATATCTATAGTATGATCAGGGTTGAATTCTACCCTTCATTCAGAAAATCCATGTTTGTGTGCTGGGAGAGGTGTAAGAGTTTTAGAGGTCCTAGATGTTTTAGAGTTCCTAGTTTTAGAGGTCCTTATGTTTTAGAGGTCCTAGAATTGTGCATCTGTTGAAATGGATAGAGCATCACTCTATCTTCCAGCCATTCTGGGTTTGGAGGAGGTGGGACTTTTTGACCCTGATCTGCCCCAGTCTCTCTGCTACCCATGTCAGCCACACTCCTTATGCGAAAGATCAGATTTCAAATTCAAATGAAGTGTCTCATGTTCTTCTGCACTCTGCAGATTGATATATTGGTTACTCTGGGTTTCTCCCAAGACTGAATCCCAGTCTCTGTTCTGAGCTCAGACTGGCTTTCTCTATGGGCACCCACTGATCCAGTGAAAAGATGAGTTTATGAGGCTGTTGTTTGGTCTTCGACATTCAAAAAATAAGTGTACTAAATACAGGACAAAATGGGGGGAGAAAAAAGAGTAAGAAATAATTTTTTAAAAGTTGATTTCTAAAGAACAATGGTAAACTACAGGTATCCCCAGTTGGCTGGCTCAGGAAGTACAATCAATGAGTTCCTTCAAATTGCCAATGCTCCCCTGCTCGAATCACCTCTGATGAGCAGTGCCATGTCACTCTATAGAATGAGAGATCCAGAATATTTGCCTGGGTAGATGATGCAACTAGTTTTTCTAAGTTTATTGTCAGATTTGTTTATGAATATGTTGGTCAACATTTGTTTTTTTAAGCTGAACTGGAGACTGTCTTTTAGGTTGTTGGAGGAGTGCTTCTCCTCTACCACTGAGCCACAGCACACCTGAAATTGCCACTATCTGTTGCCTTTATTAATTGGCTTCTTAGTCTAGAAACCAACATTTTAAATTCTTTTCTGGTTTCTAACTCATTGAATTGCCCCCCCCCCCGCTTATTCATTTCCTACCTCAGTTTGTTACTGAAGGATTGTTGGCTTAATTCACTCTTTGGGAGCTGTTACAAACATTGTGGATTCCTCTGAGCCACCAATTTTCAGTTGCTACATTTTAGTATATGATAAGGTAAATCCTGCTATTTAATAGGGTAGGTATTGTCTCCTTTTTCCAAAAAAGATAAACTTTTCATGGGTCTTAATTCATCTATCTAACATTATACTTTGAGGAAATTCTTCATAAAAATATATTTTTTATTTATATAGGAATAGCATTGAAGTTGTATATAAATTTAGATCTATTTATTTACATCACTAAATCACAATAATCATAAACATTTTGTCTTGCAGGGTCCCATTTTTAAAGTTAAACCTTTTAGTTTGAAATATACATGAATAATAGGTTTTAAAAAATATTAGAGAAGGGGATTGGCAAGATGATGGAGTAGAGGTATGTGGAAAACCTAAACTCCTTAGTTTGTAATCAAAGCAATGAGAGAAGAGCTGATCAGAAAAGTGGATGACAGGGAATCCACTGAGACACAATACTGGATAGTCAGAGACTTAGAGGTACTCATACATTCTATTTACTGGAACAGAAAACAAAAACATTATCTCCAACCTGCACCTGTACCACCAGGGTACATGTTGGGGTAGGGGTAACAAAGAGAGAGAGGCAAAGCTAACAAGCTTACTTTTGAAACAGTGGGAGAAGAGAAACGCAGACCAAGTCAAGAGATTCAAAGCCACTTCATTAAACAGAAGTCCTCAGGTTTTCCCAATTCGCTGGGTGGACAATTGCAGCAGGCAGCCATTTCATTGAAACTATGCATAAGCCTGAAGCTCTGGGACATGTTAAATCCTACAGCTTCATCCCACTCAGAGATACCAGCAAACAGTATAATTTGGAATGCCTTTTAAATGGTCTATCTGAGTAACCTGTATAGTGGGAATGCTGCAAACTGAAGGCTACGAAGATGAACCCTGTCCCTGCTAATAACAACAGGAGTGGGATGGAGTGAAACAGAAAGCATGACACTGCCATGGAGTGTGGCATCTAAGGAGTGGTGCACACCTCAGCTGCCAACTACCATTGCATGCACCTGGCCATCATATGCTCCCCACCTGCTGTTTACCCCAGCATGTTCCACAGCCAGTGTCCACTACCCCACACTTCTTAGCCACTGGCTGCTATCCAGTGCTATCCGCTGCTATTCAGCAGCGGATAGCTCTACACCTCTTCCACTGGTGTTGCATCCCTTCCATGGGCCACCTCATATCTTCTCCATCAGGCCAATGCACCACTGCCAAAATACACCCATGCTCTGCACATTCTGAAATCCACATGGGCAAGCTTACACCTGTTTTGATTGCTCTGAGCCTATGAGGAACCAAGGAATAGTGGGAGCCATATAGGTTTATGTCAGAAGTGGGCAGAACAATGTTCTATGGGTAGATGCCTAGACTTAAGTTGTGGCAGTTTTTGAAGCAGTAAGCTGAATTAGACTGAGGGCAAAACTGAATATACAGCACCCCAACTTAGAAGGGATATGGCTGGTGTGGTTATTACTTCCACACCTGAAGAAACTTAGAGGACAAGCTGAGGAGGTGTGGGAATTTATCACACCTCCAAAAACCTGATAGAATACAAATTTAGAAGGCTCAATAAGAAATCTTGCCATCTTAAATAGCTCAGCAAGTAGCAATTTAAGATTCTTAAATGTTAGCTTCTTATTTCACTGGCACTGTCTTCTGTGTCTGTGTGTTTTTTTTGATAGGTTTCTCCTTAATCAAATTTTATGCTTTAGTCCAATTTTATGCATTTTAAGGTTTTAATGCATTAATCTGATTTATTCTTTGCTTTCTTCTCATTTTTACACTTTCCCCTTTTTGTCTCTCTCTCATTATCAACATCTGTCTCCCTGTGTTTCTTCTGTTTTTCCCTTTCTTCCTTCTTTACTTCCTAGGTCCTACATAGTTTAATAGTATCGTACCTTCTTTAGTGCTTAATCATTCAGCCTATTATAGGGTATTCTTCCCCTTTTCTACTCTTTGACCAGTGTAGTCATAGAGAACATTTTCAATGGTGTTTTATGATTTTTTAAATAAATGGTTTATTCCAAAGAAGTCCCAGTTACTAGTGATTATTATCACATCGTAAAATGATGCTTAGTATTGATCATAGCACTGTGATCGCATGGAGTGGGCATTTCAACATGGAGATATCCTACCATCCTGGACACAAAGTAAGGATAAAAGCAAATCACAAAACACCCCTCATATAAGGAGACAGTTGCAAATTTCAACATAGTAACAGATAACATGAGAAAAAAAGGCAGTAAGTTACCTCCAAAAATTTTAAAATACCCAATGACTAAATCCAGACATATTGCAGTGAAATTCCAGAAAAATATTTCAAAAAGTTGACTTTTAAAGTGTCAATGAACTATTATTTTACTTCCCTTAGTAAAGATTTACAGGGTTTTTTGTTTTTTTGTTTGTTTTGATGTAGACTCACATCTTTCTTCTTAAGCTGACTGTTAGTTTTGGTATTATATATGATACAAACACATTTATGTAAGATTAGAAACTTGATTTTTTGAAATTATATGAAATTACTATCACTTTTTAAGACTCTGTATTTGTTTATCTAAAATTCATGTCTTGTATTTTATCTGGCAGTTTTATCCAGGAGGGATGTCTTCAAAGAAAACTATAAAATTGATTTTAAAAAGTGAGAATGAGGGCTGTGGATGTGGCTCAAGTGGTAGCAAGCTCGCCTGGCATGCGTGCGGCCTGGGTTCGATCCTCAGCACCACATACAAACAAGGAAGTTGTGCCTGCCGAAAACTAAAAAATAAATATTAAAAAATTCTCTCACTCTCTTTAAAAAAATAAATAAATAAAAATAAAAAGTGAGAATGAACTAAAAGAAGGTCTAAGAAATAAAAGGAGAAAATTCAGAACATAAAAGAATATTTCAATAGGAGAGAGTCTGAAAAAGACCAAGCAAACCTTGGAAATGAAAAAAATCAACTAAAAAATTCAGTGGGAACTTACTAATAAAGGCAAACCAATTCGAATAACATAAGATTTCTTAGCAGAAACTCCAAAAGCTGTAAAGGCATGGAATGATGTATTTAAAACACCAAAAGAAAAAAATTGCCATTATGGATTGCTATATTCAGGAAAGTTATTCTGGAAAATCATAGGAGAAATAAAGACCTTCCAAGATAAGGACAAGTCAAAGAAATTCAAGAACCCTAGGCTTGCCTTGTCAAGGATACTTAAATAAACCTCTACACAGAAAATGAAGATGAAAATAACCAAGAGAGCATGAAAAAATTAAAACATATTAGGAAAAAAATAATAAAATGGGAACTAGAAATGTTTCCAACACTGTAACTAAAATTACAGCAAGTAACTCATACCTCTCTATGATATCTTTGGTTGTAATTTATCTTAATTCTGCAATTGAAAGACAGACAAGCAGATTGGATTAAAAGAAGACCAAATTGTATCTTGTCTCAAAGAAAGACACCTATAGGTATTCCCAGATAGAAAGTGAAACAATGAAAAATGATATTCCATTCAAATGGAACCTAAAATCAAGGAGTAGTCACTCTCAATAAGAACAAAACTTGGTAAGTGTATAATAATAAAATAATATTATGATTGCAAATATTTATACTCTGAATGTTAGTATAGCCAATAACATAAACATTTCTTAATATAAAGGGACCCTAATAAAATGAAATAACTAATTATCACTAACAGAGCAACCAGATAAAAAATTATC
The DNA here is from genome assembly GCF_045843805.1 of Urocitellus parryii. Classification (NCBI taxonomy): domain Eukaryota; kingdom Metazoa; phylum Chordata; class Mammalia; order Rodentia; family Sciuridae; genus Urocitellus; species Urocitellus parryii. The sequence continues at coordinate 93,710,742 of NC_135532.1, read as the reverse complement.
AAAGACACATCAGATTTAAACTTTACTGTGTATCAATTGGACTTGACAGACATCTACAAAATATTTTATCCAAGAACAAGAGAATACACTTTCCTTTCACTTGCTCATGGAGGTTTCTCTAAAACTGATCATCTCTTAGGCCATAAAGTAAGTCTTAGCAAATATAGAAAAAAATTGAAATAATTTCTTGCATATTTTGGGGCCACAACAAGATAAATTTAGAAGTCAAGGAAAAACTGCAGATACAAAAAAAAAAAAAAAAAGAACACGGAGACGGAAAATACTCATTTCAATGATGAGTAGGTTATGGAAGGCTAAGGGGGAAATTGAAAAAAAATTTAGAATCAAATAAAGATAAAAATACAACATACCAGAATTTGTGGGACAAATTGAAGGCAGTCGTAAGAGGGAAGTTTATAGATATTAGTACCTACCTTTTAAAAACTTTAAAAACTAATGATATCATGGTCTCAGAAGAAAAAGAAAAAAATTCTAAAACTAATAAAGGGAAAAATTATAAACATTATAGATGCAATTAACAAAACAGAAACTAAAAGAACGATACAAAAAAATCAGTGAAACAAAGAATTGGTTCTTTGAAAAAAAATTTTAAAATGCTGCTAATCACCTAGACAAACTAAACAAAAGAGAGAGGATCCAAATTAATAAAACTAGAGGCAAAATGAAGATATTGCAATAGACACACCTGAAATCCATAAAATTATTAGGGAACACTTTAAAATTTATATTCCAAAAAATTGAAAAATTCAGAAAAAATAACTAGATTTCTAGATATGTCTAACCTACCAAGTTTGAACCAAGAAGATATAGAAAATGTACACAGACCATTAACAATCAATAAAATTGAAGCAGTAATCAAAGGCCTTTCTAATAAGAAAAGGACAGTATAAGAAATATTCATATTACCTGATTTTTATACAAGGACTAATATAAGTACTCCTCCAATTACTGTTTGAATTGAAAGAGTGGGAAACCTTCCAAATTCATTCTATGAAGTCTCCATCACACTGACACAAAAACTGGACAAAGATACTTCAAGAAAACAATAGATGAATATCCTTGATGAACATACATGCAAAAATACTCAATAAAATATTAGTAACTCAAATTAACAGATTAAAAATAACTTACACCATGTTGAAGTTGTACTCATCCAAGGAATAAAAGGCTGGTTCAACATTCACAAATAAATATAATGCATCACAAAAAATAGAATCTAAGACCAAAATCATGATGATTTCAACAGATGTAGAAAAAGCCCTCAACAAAATTCAAAACACTTTAATGATAAAAATCTGGAAGAAACAGGAACTTATTTCTATAGTAAAGGCTCTATATGAAAAACCAAAAGCTGACATTATACCAAATGGAAAAAATGGAAAGCATTTCATGTATTATCAGGAACAGGACAAAGATTTCCACTCTTTTTTTTTTGTTTTTGTTGTTGTTTTAGGATTTCCACCCTTATAATCTCTATTTAATACAGTACTATAAATCTTAGAGCAACTGGATACAAATGGGACAGAAAGAGGTAAAATTATAAATATTAGCAGATGATATTATCATATATTTAGAAGACATGAGATGACTTTTAGAGCTAATAAATTTATCAAAGTAGCACAATATAAAATAAACACACAAAAAGCAACAACCAATAATAAAGCTGCTCAAAAAGAAGTCAGGAAAGCTATTACATTCTCAATAACTTCAAAAATAAAATTCCTATGAATAAACTTTACCAAGGAGGTGAAAGGCCTGTACAATTAAAATTTCAGAACACTGAAGAAAGAAATTGAAGAAGATACTAGAGGACAGAAACACCTCCTATGTACATGGATAAACAGAATTAATATAGTTAAAATGGCCATTATACCAAAAGCAATGTAAAGAATTAATGCAATTCCTGTAAAAATACCAATGGTAGCTGTCAAAGAATTAGAAAAAAAAATTAAAATCAAGAGGGAAACCAAAAAAGGTCTAATTTGGCAAGTATGAGCCAAAAAGCAAAGTTGGAAGCATCATAATAGCCTATTTCAAATTATATTATTATTACAGTCATAGTGACAAAAATAACATGGCATAAAAATACAAAAGAGATAAGTGGAGTAGAGGAAGGGGATTGAGGAGGAGGGAGGAAAAAAGGTAGGAATGGAGGAATGAATCTGACCAAACTTTCCTACGTACATGTATGAATATACCACTGTGAATCATCTTTATGCATACCCACAAAACACTAATTTAAAAAAAAAACTATAAATAAGGGAATTCAAGATGGCAGGCTAGTAGAAGGCTGAATTCCTAGTTGCTCCATGGCTTGGGATTCAAGCAGCAGGAATACTGTTTCTCTGCAAGGTGGGTGAAAGAGGGATTTCACTAAAACTCAATACTGGACAGTTAAAATGTCTTAAGAAATTCAGAAATTTGGGTATTTTAAAAAAAATAAAAATGACTACCTTGTAGTCAAGTCAGTGTGGCAGCAACAGTAGTAGTGCTAATTCAGCACAAAGAGAAGGGAAACACAGAATCAGTCAGCATACCTTTGAAATACATTCATACCCGTTTTGGTTTTGAATTGAGTTATTTCTAGGATAAGGCCCAGTATCTGCATTTTTATGTTTTTATTAGTTCATTATAGTTGTACATAATATTGGGGTTTACCTTGGCATAATCACACAAATATGGAATAAAATTTGCTACTTCAATTCCGAATATTATCCCTTTCCCTCTTGTTCTCCCTCCCCCTGTTCCCATTCCTCTACTCTACTGATTTACCTTTTATTTATTTAAATATTTTTAAAAATTAGTGCTTTATACATAAAGATGAAATTCACTATGGCATATTTGTATATATACATAGTATAATTTGGTAAATTTCATATCACTGTTCTGCTCTTTTCCCATCCCTCCTCCCTTCCCTTCAATCCCCTTCCTCTGCTCCACAGATCTCCCTTCTATGTCCATCAAATCCCCCCCCCCCCGATACTTTTCCCCCTATATTTTGTTTCTTCTTCTGCATATGGAAGAAATATTCAATGCTTGGCTAAGTCTGGCTTATTTCACTTATCATGACGTTCTTCAATTCCATCCATCTACCTGCAAAAACCACAATTTCATTCCTCTTTATGGCTGCATAAAAACTTCATGTGTGTGTGTATATATATAATTGGCATTTGTATTTCTTCATTTGAGAAGTGACTCATTTATTGATTAGGTTATTTGGTTTTCTAGTATTAAGTTTTTTGAACTCTTTAAATATTCTGGATATTAATTCCTTGTCAGAGAAGCACTTGGGTCAAGATCTTTTCCCGTTCCATAGACCCTCTTTGTTCTGTTTCCTTTGCTGGCAGAAGATTTTAAATGCTATGCTATCCCTCTCACTGATTTTTTGGTTTTATTTCTTGGGCTTTAGGAGTATTGTTAAAGAAGTGAGGGCCTACACCAATATATTAAGATATTACTCTCTATTTTTTTCCAACAGTTACAAAGTTTCTGATGTAATTCATAGGTCTTTGATCCACTTTGAGGTGAAATACAGGCATCTAGTTTCATTCTCCTAATTATGGATATCCATTTTCCCAACACCTTTGTTAAAAAAGACTATCTTTTCTCTAACATGTGCTTTTGGCACCTTTTTTCTAGTAATATATGACTGTATTTGTGGATCTGGACAATGGAACTCTAGTTACCTCATGTCCCCACAGAATACACTCTGACCTCTGAGGACCAGTCTAGACACAAACTCCAATATTTCTTCAGTACTTTCAGTTTTCCATAGGGGAATGGTGTTTCCTGAAGACATATTTATTTGCTATAAAATTACAATAATGAGAGAATCTAGTCTTCATTCACTCCTGCCAGAATGTAATCTCCTTGAAGGCATGAGTTTCTCCATTATTCATTGAACAGAGCCTGGTGGTGCAAAGTAGATGTTTGTTAAATAGACTTCCACAAAATTTTAGCAAGCAACCTTAAGTGAGACACGGTACCAAGTGCTGGTGTACAGCAGCATCCCAAGCCCTGTCTGGGGCTCTGATAAGTAGGTCCACCTTAATCATGAGATCAGAGATGGGAATGGAAACTTTGAAACAACAGCTGCACTAAGCTGAAGGGCAGACTGCAAGAGACCTTTCCTAGCACACTGAACTTTCTTCTCTCATGGCCTTAAGGGGTGGAACAGCATGGTAATGCACCTTCATCACTGGATAGGCTACCTTCAAAATAAATAGTTGTTCTCTTTTGTCAAAGGGATTCAGTGGTAAGGTACATAAATATTCTACTTTAGGAAAGAGACATAATTCAAAGTAATTATAATATATAACACATAATTGAGAATTCAGTTACATCCCATCCACACAAGTTCCAATGGAAATTTGAAAAACCTGAACATTTCTATCAAGAAACTTTATACTGGAGTTTAGGGCTTAAAGACATTATCAGAAATTTAGGAAAGCAGAATGATTTTTCCAAGTTATGAGGAAAAATAAATCCTAAGGAACAAATATTTACAAATTTATTTTGATAACATCCCTCAACAAACCTGGAAAAAATCTCCAGAAACTTGAAAATGACAAGTTATAGAGGACCCACTCTGAACTAGCACACGTGTTCTTCTCTACCTTAATTGTACTCAATGGAAAAAAATAAATGAACATATAATGATTCAAAATTTTCTCTGGCAGTCACCTTTGAATGTTATCTATTATAGTAATTTGAATAATGTGCTTATCTTCTTCCTTCTTTTTCCCTAAGGATTTCTACTTTGACAAAGTTCAAGTGATATATAAGGAACAATTTAAGAAATAAACAATTCAAGACAAATTAAAAAATGAATAGTTGTGCCTTAGAGCCCAGGTCACTGACTGACACACACAGCACTCTGGTGGCAAACACCAGGAAAGCCACCCGGGACAGCAGAGTGCACCATCCTCTGAAAACAGTCAGCAGAATCATATGTTCCTCCGAGATGGGACCCTGGAAATTAAGCTACATTAATGTCTTAGGGTGACAGCTTTGTATCAAGACCTCAATATTTTCCATGGCAACAAAGCTCATCAGACATACTGTTTTGGTAGATTTGGAGCCAGTGACATCCTGGACAGAGGCCATGCTGGTTACAGAACAACTTCAGGTTTGTAGGTGTAAAGACTACACTCCATCTATCAGTTTCCTGCTCCTTATGAGTGTGAGCAGTGTTGCTGCATGCCCCCCCCCCCGACATCTGACTGTCCACTTCTCAGCAAAGCCTCAACCCTGCACCCCTCAATCTGTGTCTCACTCAGTTCTTCTCGAAAAGTCTTGTTGAACTTGACTGAGAATCTGTCTGGTCCTGGGGTTTTCTTTGTTGGCAGGCTTTTAATAGCTGCTTCAATCTCATTGATATTCATCTGGTTATGTTTTCTATATCCTCATGGTTCATTTTAGATAGGTCATATGTGCCTAGAATTTTGTATTTTCAAGATTTTTCAGTTTATTGAAATATAAATTTTAAAAATAATTTCTAATGATCCTCTGGATTTTAGAAGTGTCTATGGTGATATCTCCTTTTTCATCTCTAATTTTGTTAATTCAGTTCTTCTTTCTGTTGGTTAATTGGCTAAGGTTTATCAAACTTGCTTATCTTTTCAAAGAACCAACATTTTGTTGCATTGATCCTTCAGATATATACTGTTTAATTAACTTCAGCTGTGATCTTAATTATTTCCTGTCTTCTACTAACTTGGAATTAGTTTGTTCTCAGATTTACAAGACCTTGAAGTGTAACGTTAGATTATTTATTTGGTATATTTCTATTTTTTTAATGTTGGAACTCAATGCTATAAACTTTCCTTTTAGACCTACCTTCATACTTTCCCAGATATTTTGATATATTGTTTCTATGTTCTCATTTGTTTCTAAGATTTTTTTTCTCTCTCTCCTAATTTCCTCTATGATCCATCCCTCATTCAAAAGTGTATTATTTAATCTCCAGGTGTTAGGGTGGTTTCTGTTTTGTATCTTGTCATTGATTTCTAATTTCATTCCATTATGATCTGATAGAAAATCCTTTTTTTTTTTTGTATCTGGTAAGACTTGCTTTGTACCGGGTTGTCTTCCCAAAGCAAGTTCATTAGAAGGCTGGTCATCAAGTAGCAAGTGGAAATGGGTTCTGTAAGCATCATTCAGGGAAAAAACAGGAGATACACATTTCTGCCCCCCCTTTTTTTGCACTGCTCCAAAGGGCTGTCATACCTGAAAGTATTTGTACTCCTGTTTAAAACCACATCAGTTCTAAGAAGTTTAAGATGTAGTCCACGGGGATGCAGCTATGAGAGTCAAGGTACTTTGGGGGAGAATACAGTCATGTTTTAAAAAGCCCTTTTCTGAACTGTTCCTGGAGATAACACCCCTGAAAGGTGCTATTTGTGAAGTCCAAAACTTCCTTCCCACAAGAAAAAACTGGATTAGGGAATCCTTTTCCAATTTATGGCATAGTGTCCAGTGTGCTTCCACTTTCATTCCCCATCTTATGTGGATATTTTCTCAGTTGACTTGTGAATAGAAATCTCTCCATCAGTCCCTGGCTTTCTCTCAGAGGGAAGTGGTCCATAAATATGTATTTATTTGGTGTGCATCTCTGGGAGGAAGCAGAGTCAGGAGCTTTCTGTTCCACGACGTAGCTGATTTCAACCTGATTAGTGGATTTGTAAGATTATTTTGTATCATGAATATTCATGTTTATCTCTTTGCAGATCCTCTGCCCTGTATCTGAAGAGAAACCCCTTTATTGTATTTGATAAGACAGAGTATAATGCATAGATATGGATAAGAAGTGGATAAAAAAGGAACTACTAGCTTTTTAACTATATGTCAGTACTCTTCTGCTGACTTCAGAGGAGACAGAACAGGAAGGTGATAAAGTATGGTATGATAAGGAAAATTTATCTTACTAATTCACCCCATAGGAAGAGTACTAAGCAATTGTCACTTGCAGACATAGACCCATCTGATCCTTACACCATGCCCTTTATATAGCTGGTCAAACATAATCATGATGGAGTGAAAACATTGAGTCATTTTGTCTTTAAGTCATGTTCTACACACCCCATTTTATAACTCTACCATTTTGTCAAATCAATTCTACCATGTAGTAAGCACCTATTCTGTGTTCTGAGTTATAAGGGATACAAATGGAAATAAGGTCCTAGTCCTTTAGAAGAAACACACTCTTTGACTGGAACAAAAATCATGAACCAATATGACAAGAGACAAATGGGAGACAGATGGGTTGAGTGCTTTTTTGCACTTCTAAACAAAGGCACCATAAATATACTTTGGAGAAAAGATAGTCTTTTCAACAAATAGTGCTGGGAAAACTGGAAATCCATATGTAGTAGATTGAAATTGAATCCCTATCTCTCAACCTACACAAAATTCAAAGTGGATCAAGGACCAATACATAAGACCACAGACCCTGCACCTATTAGAAGTTTGAGGATGAGGTATAACTGGAACTTGCATATTATTACTAGTGAAAATGTAAAAAGTTATAAAATTTGGTGAACAGTCTGGTAGTTTCATGAAGTCAAATAAATGCTTGCCATATAATCTAGAAATCCCAATGCCTAGATATTTACTGAACACAACACACACACACATACACTATTCACACATATATGTATATATTTATGTACATGATGCTCATGACTGCTATATCAGTCAGTGCTCTCCAGAGAAGCACCACAGGATATCTAAAAAAGAAATTAGAAGGAATTGGTATGGGAAATCTCTCATAATTATAGCTGAGCCAAAGCTAAAGAATCAAAAACATTTCAGCGAACCACACAAGACAAGGAATATGGTCTTTGCAAATACGGTTAGGAAAAGTCAAGAGACCTTGATTATTTGGCCTGAGCTATTAATAGGATAGAATTGCTGTTTACCAATATGACACTGAAGAGGTGACTGGGTATAAGAATTTATTATACACACTGAGGTCCTTCCTGAATATGCAAGTGAAGATGTTATAGAGAGAGTTAATATCTGGGTCTACCGTACTTGAACAAGTATTAAATTTAATTTTCACCAGAAAAATGTTCTCCAGAGAAGCACCACAGGACATCTAAAAATTAAATTTAAGTAGGCAGTATGAAGATAGTATTTGAAGGATAGGCAAAACCTAGAGTATAAGGACAATCTGAGGAGTGAGCTGAGGTGCTCCAGGCATTTGAGGTGAGAAGGTATATGTTGAATGGTGGATAGTTGGTTTTTTTATTTTGAGACAATCCCAAAATATGTACTTGAGGAAGAAAAAGGATTGAGTGCTATCTCCGTGTCTCCTCCATAGGTATTCAGCACTGTGACTAGCCCTAAATGTCTACCACATACATGAATAAATAAATTCTAGAGCTCTATTGCCACTGAGCTCTACTGTAATGGCTATGCCATACACTGAGGTGCATATAGTCTTCCTATATCTTCTTTTTTTTGAAATTTAAGATTGAGCTAAAAAAATAGTAAGCTATCCAATTAGCATTATTTGTATTTGAATTTTAAGATAGGTTGGGCAAAGATTTTTTATTTTGGCTGTCATTTTCTGTTAACCCATATAGTAGGGGCATTATTTCTGTAGGGATTTGTAATCAAAAAATTATTTAAAAATATTTGCTTATTGATAACAGTAAATGCTATATGACAGTAAGTTACAATTTTAACTTCAATTTTCAATTCTTCAAGAGAATTAGTGTTTGTTAAATTGCCTTAAATAATTGAAAATTACAAGAATATTATTAAAGTACAGATTACTGATAGCATTTTAAGTCAACAATTTGGATTGACTATTTCAAGGTTACAATTGACCAAAACAATGTCCAAAGAAAAAATTAATACTCTGGGATTAGCTTCTAGATCAGTATACTTATCTGAATGACAGTTTTTCATTAACAAGTATTTTTAAACTTCTGTATATTAAATTTCAATATTTCCTTGCTCATTAGAAAGCTATAATATTTATATTGTTTATTTAGAATCTAGACATTTTTTAGTAGAAATAATTAGATCTGGAATAATTGGCCTCTAACTCCTAAAGAAATAAAAGACACTGCTATATTAATGATGTTATAAAGTTTCACAACTATATGTACTACGTTTCTAGTAAGAAAGCATCAGAGGATGGCCTTTGGCAAATGAGATGTCTGTTCTTAGGTGTCAAAGACACCCTGCTTCATCTCCCCTCCTCCAGCTGTAAGAATTGTATCACTTTATGTGTAAACCACTAATGTCAGTTATAGTGGTGTGGATTAACCGTCACTGCCTCACAATCAATTAGAAAGTTACCACAAGATTGGGATCCCAATTAGAATAAGATATACTTCATGTTTGTATAAATAAGTAAAAATATATTCTCCTTTCCTGTTTATCTAAAATGAACAAGTAAAAAAGAAAGTTAGTTGTTGTTTCTTAAACAAATCTGGCCCTATCTCCAGAGACTCTGATTCAAATGATTGTGAAGAAGCATCTGAATCACCCAGAAGATCCTCACCATAATTATTCTTGTTAACAGAATATTAGCAAAGATTTCTGCAAAAAAGCTCAGTGTGGTTAGAACTTCCTATTTCCTGTTACTCTGTCTTGAAAGAGCTAATTTTAACCATGGAATTGCTGATATTAGTCCAGCTTTTGTGGTAAAACATGCAAAACCTCTGACTGTTCTAAAAAATTAAGACAAAAAGCACTTTCTGAGAACTCAGAAAAAATTCTTTTATGTAGCCTTCTGCAAAAATGTAAACCTCCAAGCCCCCCACTCTCACTGGGTATAAAGTCCAAAGAATTTCTAGACTCTTGGTCCATTAGAGGAAAGGCACAAGTCACTCTGAACTGGCTGCAGCCAATAAATCTGCTTCTTGCTAATTCCTCGGGTGTCCAGCCTCATCTATCCTACATCATTCAGCAACCACGAAGACACAGTGATGGTGAAGATCATTTTTCTGCCTCTCTTGTCTCCAGGGTCTGGCTTCCCCAGGATGTTGGAGGACAATACTTCTTCTTGGTGCACCACAGGTGACTCTGCATGTAAAAGAGACAACTCACCCAGCATCCCGGAGCAGCCACCCTGAAGCACAACAGAACCCACAAAGAAGAATGGACCAGGAATAGGAAACTTGGTTGGAGTGTTATGATCTGAGCTTAATCACTGTAGATTATAGATTATAAATTATAGATTATGTTATGGAATAGTAAGGTAATATGATTATGTGATAAGTGCTATAAAATAATGTTAAGCTTTTCTATGATGTTAAAAACTGTTTTTCTGTACTTCATGTGCTCACAAATGTGCTTGAACCCAGGATGTGACTGTCTGTTTTTGCTCTGCTGTTTTCTCAGCCCTTGTATCCTGCTCGTTTGCCTGCACCTACATTTTCAAGGATGTGGGTTTTTTTCCCCTTATAAACCCCATACAACTCAGACCCAGCACTGCTCCAAACAGAGCTAATTTAGGTTCTTCAGGGAGTAGGCCCAGCTGGCTAAATAAAAGACCCTGTAATTTGGACAAAATTCAGACTGAGATTGTTTTCTGAGCAATCAGCCCACAACAGGAGCATCACTCGACTGAATGGGTTGGACATGGGTCTGTTAGTAGTATCTCACTTGACTTCCCTATAGAGGCCTAAGCAGTTGGAAGAGAGGCTTGATCAACCTCTGAGGGTTCCTAAGTAACCTCCCAAGAAGTTGGAGTCAAAAAGGACCTGGGGAGTTGCCTGAGTAGACTCTTTTCAGGGTCAGCAAGCAGAGGGAAAACTGTGATACCTTTGGTTTGGAATCTGTGGAACTGGGGTGGCATAGAAATTTTGCTCTGACCATGTCTATGTGAAAGTGTGTGAAAGACAGACAGCAGAAGTGTTCCGACCCAACCCAAGGACCTAAGCGAGTATGGAGCCCTGATCCACAGTTCCATGGTACCTCATACAGTCTGAGATGGAATTCCACCAACCAACATCTAGTGGAAGCTCCAGGTCAGGGGTTGATATGGACCTGCAAGGCTAAGAGGACCCTAAGTCCCCAAGAGGGAAATGGTTGGAGACAAAATGAGTCTTGTACTAAGTGTAAAACATTGATGCAGGGTGGAATATGGGAGGCACACAAAGTAAACTGAGTCTTTTGAAATTTATGTTAGAAAACTTAAAGAAAGGTTTTAATTGTAACTGTGTAGTGAAACTCACTCCACAAAGGTTATAGAGTCTCCATGAATTATAATGGCCAATCTTTGAGGTGGGAAAGCCACCAGGAGGACCTTTAGACAAAAGTGACATTGGTGAGGATCTTCTGGATGGGAGTCTTTGGCCTGTTTCACTTGGTCTGGACCCTGGGCATCAATATTTTAAAAGATCTGTAATGATTTTAATAGCTGGAATTGGGAGTCATGGGTCTAGAATAAATCCAGATACATAGCCGAGGGACATTCAATCTATTGCCTCCATTAACTAGCTTTGTGACAAGGAGCATATTTGTTAGCTCTCTCAATCTCTACTTCTTTGACTGTAAAATGAAAATAATATCTTCAATGCTGTTTTGATGATTTTATAAAATGATGTATTTTATAAACATTCTAAAAAAGTGTTAATATTTTTTTAAAAAACTTTGAAACTCAGAGCCCTTACATTATATTCTTTAAAGTTAGATCAGAGTGTAATTGAGATAAGTGGCAAAATCTTTAGTAGAAAATTTAAAAACTCTATCCAGTTTTATTTTGAAAATGAATTTTATCATACAATTTTCTCTTCTCATTGACCACAATAATGATTTTAAATTTTACTTATAAAGCTACCAAAACCCCCTCTGACTGGGCCTTATACCCAGCTGGTTAATCAAAGAAATGAATTGCAGTACATTTGATGCAACTAGAACAGACATAAGGCATCCACCAGCCCAATGCCTAGAAAAAGAATCAGGTCCTTTCGGGATCCCACTTCTAAGATGACATAGTTCACTCTTACTGTTTTACTATATTTCTTACCACTGTTTCATTTATGACTTTTTATTATAAAAATATAGTCTTATTTTAAAACACAGGAAATATAGAATTAAAGTTAAAATCAAAGTCTTCTATTTGTGGGGTATGCCTTTTCTACTCCTATTCCTATTCCCAATTCCACTTCTACAGAAACAAATATTAATTATTTTATGTGTATGTATGCTTCTAGGCTTTTTTCTATAGATGTGTAACACATATTTTTCTAACAGTTGCTAATATTTTCCCTTACACATACTGCTCTCTTAAATTATGGCTAATTTTCTTTAATATATACTAGAGATAAACTTTTAAGTTCAAAACTAATGTACTCATTCATTTATTTAATAGATATTATATATTTTAATTTAGGCATAATACATAGAAGGTGAATGAAAGAATGTATTTGTGCATTGTCAGGCACTGGGTACACAAAGATTAAAAAAACCAGTACTTGTCTTCATGGAATTTCAGATTAGCAGGAAACAATGATAGTAAAATTATAACACAAAAGATCACTGACAGTAGTCAATTTAGTACTGTAATATATAATCAGGGACCTACCTCTACTGGACTGCTAGGGAAGATCTCTCAGGTCAAACAATATTTAAGGAGCCAGAACATTCCAGGTCTCACAATCAGCATGTGCAAAGAATCCAGGTGGGAAAACAGTTTGGTGCTTTCACAATCAATCAAGTGTAACAGAGATGCAAGTAGGGATCATGGCATGGGTTTAGATCTTATGGTAAATGTAATCAGAATCACTAAAAGGACACAATGATCCCACATGCATTTTTAAAGAGATCAGGGTTTATGCTGTACAAAGAGAACATCAAATAGGGAAAAATAAAATGCTAAAATACATCCCATTTCCTTCCCTCTTCTTTTCATTTAGGTTAGTGTTACACAGTCATCACCCTCCTCACCCCTGCTAAGAATCAGATTAATAAGTAGTAGAGATGGAGAAAAATTGGGAAACTCATAATATATTATGAAAAAAGAAATAATCAGGTTTATTTATTTTACTGTGTGCGTGTTTTTTCTTTTTCTATTTTAAACTGGATTGAATCCCAGAGTCTTGGTCATACCAGGCATATCAGACAAATATTCTATTACTGAGCTACATTCCCAGCCCAATAATGGGGCTTATAGAAAATTATATATGTAGTAAATGAGGAAGGAAAAAATCATAAATATTTAAGAAAAAAAAACATCTTGTATGTGGTCTTGCAAACAGGAGTTCAACAATGTTTGGTGAGAGAATAAGTAGCTAAATAAACTGAAACAGCATGTTATACTATTTCTATGGGAACACAGCCTGATATTCTGAGACTTTGTTCAATCCTTCTAGGCTGAAGTAACCTCCTTCCCTATATGTTCCTAACTCCTTACAACAAATATTTCAACCTTTCTGATTATTTTCTTTTCCTGACCACCCTTCCTGAACTGTCCTTATCAATCTCCCAGAAGACCAGTAGAAACATTCACTATGTTTACTACTTATTAAGGAGGAGATATGGTCTTTCACTGTCTATTACCACTTCTGTGTGAAACTTTCTTTTTGGAGGGGGAAAAAAGAAACTATACAATCAAAACCTGATATCATCCTGAAGAACACTAGTCCTACTAAACCATCAAATAATTGTCAAGATCCACATACCTTTTGTCAAGTATTCTCAAGACTCACCAGAAGATGAAATTTATGACCTTGTAGCATCTTCATGATATAGCAATAAATTTTAGTGCAATGTTTCAAACATTTTTCAGGCTCACTATACTTTCAGCTGAATATGTTAATGGTAAGTACTCATATAACAACTGTATTTTTTTCCTTTAGTACAATATTCCATAAACTACACAAGATATTTAACATTTTATTATAAAATAGACATTTGGAAATAGTTTGATCCTTTGGGGACTTGCTTTTATGATTCATTTATGATTTATGATCTATAGGTGTTAACAGAGTTAGTAATTTCCCACTATTAAAGCAAGACCATCCTGAGTATTCTTATTTAATGCTTTAAGCTTTGATTTATTTTCTTTAATTTCCTGTTTCATTGACTTCTGCTCAGATTTTATCACTTCCCTACTTCTATATATTTTGGAATTCATTTGTTTTTATTTTTCCATTTTCTTAAGGTAGATGCTGAGATCACTGGGATCATTCTATTTTTGAAAATTGTGATTTAGTGAACCCAGACAAGAAGTTAAATGAACTCTAAGCAATATAAACATAAAAAATACACAAAATTGAAAGTGACTTGTCATAATGAACTTACTCAAAAGCAGCAATAAAGAGTAAAAAATAAGAATAGGAATTGATTTCTCATTGGAAACAATGGAAATGAGAAGACGGTGGATCAAAACCTTTAAAGCACTGAAAGCAAAACAGCCAACTTCTAATTATATATTCACTTAGTTATCTTTCAAAAATGGGAATAGGAAAGATAGTATAATGAATCAGACATTACTATCCTATGTACTTATATGAATACATGACCAATGGAATTCTACATCCTGTACAACCAGAAGAATGAGAAGTTATATTTGATATATGTATGTCAAAATACATTCTATTATCATGCATAACTAAAAAGAACAAATAAAAAAGAAGACAAACAACCTAATATATTTGAATAGACATTGCATCAAGAAAGATATGGAATGGCCAATAAGCAACTGAAAAGATAGTGAACATCATTACCCCTCAGGGAAAATGCAAACCAAAACAAACATTCATCATACATAGAATAACTGGCAAAAAAGGGTAGACAAAAAGTGTGTTGACATATATGTGGAGAAAATGGAACCCTTACACATTACTGGTTGAAATATAAAATGGTACAACTACTTTATAAATAATTTGGCAGTTTCTTAAAAAATTTAAACATAAATTTCCACATGACCCAGAAACTATTCTCTTATCTATCCCCCTCAAATGAAAATGTTCACACAGATGCACACAAATATTCATGGCAGCATTATTGATAAAAACTAACACGTGGAAATAATCTAATTATTCATCAACTGCCAAATGGATAAGTAAAACATATATTTACAGGATGAAATTCAGAAATAAATAGGAAAGAGCTACTGATTCATGCTATAACCTGGATAAACCTAAAAAATATTATGCTTAATGGAAGAAGCCAACATGAGTGAAGCTAGAGGACATATTAATGCTATGTGAAATAAGCCAGATATAGAAGGAAAAATAATACATGATCTCACATTCTTGAAGAAAGGATATACATAGAAACAGAAAGAGATCACTGAGATCATTCTATTATCATGCATAACTAAAAAGAACAAAGTATTGATTGAAATATAAAATGAACATAGAAACAGAAGAGCAGTGATTACCAGGCACAGGGGAAATAGTAAAATATAATTGAAGGGCACAAAATTACAGCTATGTATGATGAACATGTTGAGAGATCAAATGTACATCAGCACTATAGTTAATAATATTTTTGTTATACACCAGAAACTTGCTAAGAAAGTAGATGGTAAATATGTCAATTTGCTTGATAATAGTATTTTGGGGGGAGGAAGGTGAGGAGTATTGAAATCGGATCACTTTTAACAGTGAGCTATATCCTTAGTCCTTTTTATTTTTTAAATTTTGAGACAGCGTCTTGCTAAGTTGCCCAGACTGGCCTGAACTTGTGATCCTCCTGCCTTAAGACTCCTGAGCTGCTGGGATTACAGGCGTGTGCCTCCATGCCTAGCAATAATGGTAATTTCTTCACCATGTAAATTTATGACAAAACATCATGTTGTACACCTTAAATATATATAATTAAAAAACCAGTTAATCAACAATAACAGCTTTCTCACTTTAAAAAAGGAAGAAAACAGATGTAAAAGACTACATATATTATTCTACATATATTATTCTATCTAAATAAAATGCCCAGTAAAGGTAAATCTACAGAGATGGAAAACAGGACTTGTTACAAGTGGGAATTGACTACAAGCATGAAGTATATTTGAGGGTTGGCAGAAATATCCTAAAGTTGAAGGTGATAATGTTGTGGTGTAAAACCAATACAATCAGTAAGAATGTATATTATAGGCTATAGATTTAGTAAAAAAATATAGATTATACATATAAGTGAGATAAGACAATTACAAAGCTAGAGCTGTCATAGGCAGACCTAAGACTCCATTTTGCTATCTTCTATAAAAACAAAACCAAACAAAAACTGTTACAAGAGCTATTTCTGAGAAACTGAAATTAAATCTATTTTCTTATAATATATTGTTTTCTGTACTTTGTACCCTAACAATGTACTCAACCCAGGATATGATGGTCTTGGTGACCCAAGACTTTGAAGTAGATTCTCACCTCCACTAACTATCTGCTCAAACTCAGGATACAGATGTCTAACACCTGCTCAAACCCAAGATGTGATTGTCTGAGTTGCTGTGCTAATTGCTCTCTTAGCTTCTACGATTGGCTTGCTTATATGGCGTTAAGGAAAGTCCCTGAGCTGTGGTTTTCATCCTTAAATTCCCAAGACACAGGCCACGAAGTTGCTGTTCTCCCACAGAGCTTGTCTCTCTCTACAGGTGGGTGACAGTCCCTAGCCAGGAAAATAAAGCTCTCTTTGATTTGAATTTGGACTTAGAGTATTTTCTGAAGCGGATCCTCTTAACAATATTAGCACTCTCTGTAAATTTACCAATGATCATTTAACTGCATACTTAAAATGGATAAACTATATGGTATGTTAATTACAAACCTGCTTTTAAAAATAAGCTCCTCAATATCTGATATAAATATAAAACATTGCTTATCTTATAATATATTTTTAAATATGTTTCTTCTTTATTACAAGTTTTCCAACAATAGAAAGTAAGCTCCAAGAGCACAGGGATCTTGTCTTTATCATTTATTGCTATATCTCCATTAGCAATATGGGGTACCTTATAATATACTCAACATAGAAAACATTCTATATTTGTTGAACGACTGAGTAAATGATCACTTTCCTTTAATAAGAATATAAATTTCACATTTGTTATATGCTCAAGACCGCCCAACACTAATCCCATACCCTTTCATGAGCAGAGTAATGATTATCCAGGCGTTACATATATATTACTGAAGTTGATCCTGGTGACACAAAAAAAGATGAGACACAGAGGCTGGAACATATATGTTGACCTTAAGTCATCTGGTATTTTGGGGTGGATATGACTAATAACCTAGTAAGTAGTTGGAAATATGGGAATGTTACTTAGTAACATGGTTCATCATACTTTGGGAATCATTTTTGTGAAATCACAAAACTGAGTGAACACAGGCAATGTACACAGAATGAGAACTGATGGTGCAGGTATTCTTACTGCAGTAGTCAACCAAATCAAAGACAACTTATGAGCAAGAAGTACAAAATTAAAGAAAAGTAAAATTAATGATGTAGAGAAGGAAAGAAACTGAATTTTATCAGAAGAGATGAATTTCCAGGTGACAACAGTGGGACTGGATAGAGAGTAGAACAGTTAGAAAACATCAAAGGAAGAATATTTGGGGAGAGAAAACATATGTTGCCAAAAATGTAGGAGAAACAGAGAAGACAAATCTACAGGAAAAAAAGTCAACAAGGAGGTCAATAAAAACAAAAACCACTAAATTACAAATAAGCTTTCAAATAGGCAAAAAGCAAATAAAATAGGGGAAATCATGGAGTGGAAAATTTGGCCTTATGTAATTTAATTAATTTAACAATCCTTCCTTATAAATTAACAGAGTGAAGCCAATGAAAAAAATAGAGAAAATCAGAACTATTTTAAAACTTGCTAGAAAATTATACAAACAATCTGTTATGTACAGAAGGTTTCTGAATGAAAAACTGAAAAAATCTGGTGTGTTCTGGCTGGTATTCAACAGTACAAGCATTCCTTAAAATATTTACCTGAGTATCATAGATTTAGTAAATAATACTATTTGTATAAAATAGCAATCCCTACCTGAAATGCTGGGTTCTACTTTAACAAAGTATTGCTATATAAACATATAGAATGGGGAGGGAAAAAAAGCTGTATTTTGGTGTTTAATGGTAGTAATGCCCAAGAATATCTTCTACTGTTTGATTCTGAATAATTTCCAGAGTAAGGCAGTCCCATGAACATTTAAGATTTAGTTAACCAGCTATGGTAATTCTAGACTATGAAAGCTATTTCTAATTACTCTGGACTAATTAGAAATAAAAGCTAATGCTCCCAAAATGTCATTTTTTAAAAGAAAATTATTTCATCTTAAATATCAATTTGAAACCAAATTAAAACTAATATCAATAGTTGGCTACAAATGTTTTCCTCTGCTGGTTGAAAGGTTTTGTTTCTGTATTTAAACAGTAACTGTTTGCAATTATACCAATTAAAATTTTAAATATTTGAAATAAATATTTAGAAAAAGGATCAGTACAGTATTATAATTTGTTCATATATCGGGAATGTCCAGTTTCAATTTTAAAAGATTAATATAAGATACACATCAACTTTTCACTTTAAAAGCTTTATAAGTAATGATGAACAAATACTGTAAATTTACTCATTTTAATTGGTTCTACATTTCTTAAAATGAAAATCTTGAAACAAGACATTTAGATTTTAGCACCTTTTTGCCTAGTTAGCTAGCCAAAAATCTCTTCTAGCTTGTTGGTAACATTCTACTTCTCTCATCTTCTGTTTCTTTATCTATAAAACAACGAGAGAAGAGAAAGCAATCATTCCTGCCTACCTGCTGGGATGTAAGACTAAAGTGAAAAACAGATGCAGCCAGGTGCAGTGTTGCACACCGGCTTTGGAGGTTGAGACATGAGGATCACAAATTAAAAGCCAGCCTCAACAACTTAGCAAGGCCCTCCTAATCAACTCAGCGAGACCCTGTCTCTAAAAGTATAAAAAAGGAGCTGGACATGTGGCTAAGTGCCAATCCCTTGTACCCTCCCATCCCCCCAAAAAATAGCTCTCAGGCTGCCAAATAAGTGGTGTTATTATCATTACCAAAATGCAACCTTTATTTCACAAAATACTATGTTGTTTATTTTATTCAATCTCACAAACAGCAAAAATTACTTAAAACCAAGCATGACTCACAAGGTAAAGCAAAAGGATCTAATTATGCTAGAAGTTTTAGTTAAGACATGGGGAATCTTGTTTTACAATCTGTGACTCTTAAAATATCTGTGCTTCTAACACCCAGTGCATGAATACTAAAGCTTCTTATTTCCCATTGGAGTTGTTCTCCAGTCATGGCCTTTTTCCTAGTCTCAACGTCTTTCCCTAAAACATCTTCTATGAAAGGCAACTTGAAGTTCATATAGATTTAGTAAATCAACAGAATGCTAAGATGTAATTGATTTCTCAAATTCTGAAGTAAATGAAAATGGAATGGTGATGGATGACTGACCACCCTTTAAAAAGCATCACAAAGGACATAAGCAGCAGCTGACCTCAGTAAAAAGTTAAAACATATTCAATTGGGCTCAGCTAATGGGTGAAGGAAAAGTCATAAGAATACCTAAATACTGATGTGAAATGGTAAGTTGAAGTACAAGTGCCATCATCCCCAGTGGACATGGAAATGCATACTTAGCAGGCATATGTCAGAGTCAACATGGATTTGGTGGTAAGGTTAACTCTTACTCTTAAATAGCTTTCCTTGGACCAGTCACAATATTAGGCATTTTACATAAACAATGTGATTTATGTAATAACTCCAACAGGAAGGTTTCATTTTCATTGTTTTTTTGGATTGTTTTTTTTTAATTGACTTTTTAAAAAAATAAATGACAGCGGAATGCATTACAATTCTTAGTACATGTATATACCACAATTTTTCATATCTCTGGTTGTATATAAAGTATGTTGGCACCAATTCGTGTCTTCATACATGTACTTTGGATAATGATGTCTATCACATTCCACCATCCTTGCTAATCCCTTGCTCCCTCCCTTTCCCTTCCACCCCTCTGTCCTATCTAGAGTTCATCTATTCCTCCCATAAGATTAAAATTATAGCTCTCTATCAAGGTCTCCAAGCATGTGAGTGATCTAGATAGGTTTAAATCTAGGCATATTTAACTCTCAAACCCTTCTTATTTATAAATTGTTAAATATTTGTAGCTCAGATATTCACATATCTGAGATCCTGATTATCCAAGATAAAATGAAGAAAGGAAAAAATATTCAAGTAAAAATAGCAAATCATACAAGAAAAGAACTATACTTATCTGGTTATAAAGACAAGCCTGTTGTCATGTTAGAACCCTGGCGAGTACAGAGAATCTGAATTTGAGGAGACTCTGGTACAAGAGAGGGGAGTAGCTCTCCTGCAGATCCTGCCACACTTGATCAGCAGGGCATATGATAAGAGCATTATAGAGGCAAGATAACTGGTCACATACGAGGTTCTAGCATAGTTACTCCCTCCAGCATACTTTCAATTATTCCTTTGTTTTGAGGATTCAAGTGACCAATTTCAAACAATATACTATATACAAAGACTCATCAAATGCCATTTTTGAACAGTTATGACTAACTCTTTGGGGCATGACAATTTTACTTAAAAAATGGGGGAACATCATCTAACTTGCACTTGGAAATCCTTCAGGTGAAGCAGCTTGTTTCTGGGTGATAAAATTACACACACACACACACATTATATATATATATATATATATATATATATATGATTTCTTAAAAATCAATGATATTTTAAATTGTTACCAGACTCAAAAACTACCAGTGGCCCAAATGGTATTTCTTTCACCATTAGTAATTAAAACCCTAAAACCAGAGTGCACAATGATGAAGTTTTAGACTTTCTCATTCTCAAACTGGAGAAATTGAAATAATGGAAATTGAAATAATGAAGAAACATTAGGAAAGTGCTACACTTTATAATGCCTTTCAAGTCTGTCTAATTTTCCGCATAAAATACATTTGTTTATATCAAAAGAATCACTTCTCTTGATACCAACAACTGAAATTTAGATTAGAAGCCTCAAATAATATCATGCCAAACATTTTATCAGTGTAGATTAAAACAGCAACAAAAAAAACCCAAAATGCTGATAACTTGTTAGTAAACAAGTCTCCATGGTTTCAAAGTTGACATAAAGACAAAATCTCTCTTTTCGTTTAATAAAACAAGTCAGCAATATTTCTCAATTTATAACTACTTTGTTTCATGTAGCAGTCTCTTACTTCATGTGTTCCAAACCCCTACATTTTATAAGCCTCAAGTTCACATAGAATAACTATAAGATCCTTTGCTCTGTACCATTACATGACTTCATGCAATCAGTCAATTCTGATCATAAGTATTCATGGAAAATCGCCCAGAAACCAATAACATATAGTGTCTACTGCCTCACAGCACTCCTTCCAGTATTTAAACTCCTTTTTCTATCAATTCTGAGTTTAAGACTGAAAACATTAATTTTTATACTCTTTTGGATTCTTCTGTATAACTGTAAATTATAAGATTGCCATCATCTGCTCAAAAACTGTTTAATTTTGGTTCTCCTGGCTTCCTTATTTTTTTTTTCATTCTTTTCTAATTCTGAGCAATTGGTAGTGGGTATCTTCTGGATTAATATGAACCGAATGACAACTGCTTTTCAAACCACAATATTCTAGGTAAGGGTGAGTGATTCCTGAATTTAAACAGAAACAACAACTGGCAGCCATAATGTTTTACAGCATCATTTATGCAAGTAGATCCATTCACCTGACATACTGTAGTTTGTGATGTAATTATCCACAGGTAAATCAGAAAGACTGTTACACTTCTGAAACTCTTTACAAATTTCCTAAATACTCATCAAATGGAAACATCTTTAAATATTAAATGCTTTTTAAAAGGATTCCATAATAAAGTGATTGGAAAAATGAGCACAATATTTAAAAATTCAAAAACTCAGTTTCATATATTCAAAGGCAAGAGTACATACTTCTAAACTCAACCTGATAATTTAAAATTTAAAAATGTTTACAAAGTAACATTTACTTTCAAGAAGTTGTGTAAAAGAATGGTTTGTGTCACCCCCCTTATATCAGAGAAAACATTCAGCATTTGTTTTTTGGGGATTGGCTAACTTCACTTAGCATAATCTATTCTAATGCCATCCATTTCCCTGCAAATGCCATGATCTTATTTTTCTTCAGTGCTGAGTAATATTCCACTGTGAATATATTCCACATTTTTTCTTTTTTTTATTGTTGGTTGTTCAAAACATTACATAGTTGTTGATATATCATATTTCACACTTTGATTCAAGTGGGTTATGAACTCCCATTTTTACTCCGTATACAGATTGCAGAATCACATCAGTTACACTTCCATTGATTTACACATTGCCATACTCATGTCTATTGTATTCTGCTCCCTTTCCTATCCTCTACTATCCCCCCTCCCCTCCCCTCCCCTCCCCTCCCCTCTTCTCTCTCTACCCCCTCTACTGTAATTCATTTCTCCCCCTTGTATTATTTTTCCCTTTCCCCTCACTTCCTCTTGTATGTAATTTTGTATAACCCTGAGGGTCTCCTTCCATTTCCATGCAATTTCCCTTCTCTCTCCCTTTCCCTCCCACCTCTCATCCCTGTTTAATGTTAGTCTTCTTCTCATGCTCTTCTTCCCTACTCTGTTCTTAGTTACTCTCCTTATATCAAAGAAGACATTTGGCATTTGTTTTTTAGGGATTGGCTAGCTTCACTTAGCATAATCTGCTCTAATGCCATCCATTTCCCTACAAATTCTATGATTTTGTCATTTTTTAATGCAGAGTAATACTCCATTGTGTATCCATTCGTCTATTGAAGGGAATCTAGGTTGCTTCCACAGTCTTGCTATTGTGAATTGTGCTGCTATGAACATCGATGTAGCAGTGTCCCTGTAGCATGCTCTTTTTAGGTCTTCAGGGAATAGTCCGAGAAGGGCAATAGCTGGGTCAAATGGTGGTTCCATTCCCAGCTTTCCCAGGAATCTCCATACTGCTTTCCAAATTGGCTGCACCATTTTGCAGTCCCACCAACAATGTACAAGTGCACCCTTTTCCCCACATCCTCGCCAGCACTTGTTGTTGTTTGACTTCATAATGGCTGCCAATCTTACTGGAGTGAGATGGTATCTTAGGGTGGTTTTGATTTGCATTTCTCTGACTGCTAGAGATGGTGAGCAGTTTTTCATGTACTTCTTGATTGATTGTATGTCCTCCTCTGAGAAGTGTCTGTTCAGGTCCTTGGCCCATTTGTTGATTGGGTATATTTGTTATCTTATTGTCTAATTTTTTGAGTTCTTTGTATACTCTGGATATTAGGGCTCTATCTGAAGTGTGAGGAGTAAAAATTTGTTCCCATGATGTAGGCTCCCTATTTACCTCTCTTATTGTTTCTCTTGCTGAGAAAAAACTTTTTAGTTTTTTATCCATTCATACACTGAAGGGCATCTAGGTTGGCTCCACAGTTTAGCTATTGCGAATTGTGCTGCTATAAACATTAATGTGACTGAGTCCCTGTAGTATGCTGTTTTTAGGTCCTTTGGGTATAGTCCAAGAAGAGGAAAGGCTGGGTCAAAGGTGGTTCCAGTCCCAGCTTTCCAAGGAATCTGCATATTGCTTTCCAAATTGGCTGCACTAGTTTGCAACCCCACCAGCAGTGTATGAGTGTACCCCCCGCGCATCCTCGCCAACACTTGTTGTTGTTTGTCTTCATAATGGCTGCCATTCTTACTGGGGTGAGATGGTATCTTAGAGTAGTTTTGATTTGCATTTCTCTGATTGCTAGATTGCTAGTGGGGTAGGGAGGGAGAGCATGGGAGGAAAATTATCTCTAGATAGGGAAAAGGGGTGGGAGGGAAAAGGAGGGAGAAGGGGAATAGCTAGGAGAGGGTCATCATTATACAAAATACATGTGTGAAGATGTGAATTTAGTTGTCAACGTACCTTGTATACAAACAGAGATATGATAAATGGTGGTATAAAGGTGTATTAATTGTATGCAAAAAAATAGGAGAGCTCATGTATAATGGCATAATTTGGTGTGAACATACTCCATACCGAGTTACAAAAAATTGTGCTGTGAATGGATAATTATGAATATAATACACTCCACTATTGTCATATATGTAAGAAATAAATAAAAGAAAGAAAGAAAGAAAAAAGAATGGGTTGTGCTTGTTCATTATAGGAGAGGATATCTTTTAAAATCTAGGTCCTAGGGAATAATTGATCTCCAGGGCTAGAATCAAGGTATCTTATTAGAATGTAAAAAAAAGCATTTTATAAAAGCATACAGGCTGCTCTTTATGTTACGAGTCATAAATTCAAAATTTTATTTCCACCTCTGCAAATTACCATGGGCAAATAAGTAAACGTCTTTGCATGTCAGCTCCATTGCTGCTAAAATAGAAACTGGTCACCTCTCTTAGGGATAGTACCGGAATGATGAATTCATTTCCAGAAAACTCAGCTTTTTTAAGGAATATACAAGAAAAATATATGAAAATAAAGAGCATCCATATGTAGCCACATTTAATGTTACATGGCCTTTCACATATGCTAACGACATGATTTCTGAAGCAATTTGAACTAGTAATTGATGACATGTTTTCTTTCAAATCAATAGACAGACAAAACATATGTGGGCAATCTGCAAGAAAAGAAAAGATGTAAAACCAAAAAAACAAATAGAAAACCATGGCAAATAATCTTCATTCCAAACAAATATTTTGTTAAAATATCTGAGTTTTACATAATCTATTTTTTCATTTAAAATATAAACACCTTTAGAATAGGAGCTGATCATAAACTTAGGTATGTTTACTGAGGATCAAAAGTGTATGGCTACTTAATATGGAGAATTTAATCTCAGTGACAAATATTCTGACAAGTTTTACAAGTTACAAAGCATGAATACACAAGGCTAAATGATTCAAATTTAACAACTATAACTTATAAATCTGTTTTGAAACATGTAGTAATAACATGAAATAAATTTTTAAAAATTTATGAGTCATCAGTTCTGATAAAAACATCACACCAACTGGTGAAATTCTATATGCCAAAGAGTAATTATATTAGCTTCTGCTGCACAGTGACCCAATTCTTCCTGTTTGTGAAAAAAAAAAAAACAACAAAGGAGGTAACAAGTTATATAGTAGCACCCCATCCTTCACACAAAATCTTAACTGGGCTTCTCCAGAAATCTTAACCATGGCTGATTTTAGGACTGTCAGCAAAAGAATCTCTACAAGAGTTCAATGTAGATTTCCTATTTTCATGTTGTCCTATTCTACTTGTCTGCTAGCCTGAAAGAAATTGGCACTCCATGTACTGGACACTCTCTACTATTTTTTAAATATATTTATTTATTTATTTATTTTCATTTTTATGTGGTGTTGAGGATCGAACCCAGTGCCTCGCACATGCCAGGCGGGCACGCTACCACTTGGGCCACATCCCCAGCCTCTTACTATTTTTTCACAAATATCTATCCAGTATATAAGTTTGTAGAAATATGTAAACAAGGCCTCTGGCCTTGAGCTGGTGCTTCACAGAGATGTCTACATTTCTTTTTTTTATTTTTAAATTGATTTAAAAAAATAAATGGCAGTGGAATGCATTACAATCCTTATTACACATATAGAGCACAATTTTTCATATCTCTGGTTGTATATAAAGTATGTTGACACCAATTCGTGTCTTCATACATGACTTTGGATAATGATGTCCATCACATTCCACCATCCTTGCTAACCCCCTGCACTCTCCCTTCCCCTCCCACCCAGGATGGGGGAAAAGGTACACTCATACATTGCTGGTAGGACTGCAAATTGGTGCAGCCAATATAATGGAAAGCAGTATGGAGATTCCTTGGAAAACTGGGAATGGAACCACCATTTGACCCAACTATCCCTGTCTTCGGTCTATACTCACAGGACTTAAAAAGAGCATACTACAGGGACATAGCAACATCAATGTTTATAGCAGCACAATTCACAATAGCTAAACTGTGGAACCAACCTAGATGCCCTTCCGTAGATGAATGTATTACAAAAGTGGCATATATACACAATGGAATATTACTCACAATAAAAGAGAATAAAATCATGGTATTTGCTGGTAAATGAATGGCACTGGAGAAGATAATGCTAAAGGAAGTTAGCCAATCCCCCCCCCCAAAAAAAACAAACACTGAATGTTTTCTCCGATATAAGGAGACTGATTCATAGTGGGGTAGGGAGGGGAAGCATGGGAGGAATAGAGGAACTCGAGATGACTACATTTCTAAGATAAGTTACCAATTGGGCTCCATGGTAATAGCTGGTAGGGGCAAGGAAAAAAAGGAGAGAAAAGCTCTCCCCCACTTTCAGGTGTTGTCTTTTAAGGGTTAACTTGTCCAGAACAGCGAAAGAAAAAGCTGCTTTTATGTGAACTTCTACAGACTGTGAACTTCTGAGCCCCTCCTCTTACATGCTGGGTATAAAATTCTGAAACTACCTAAACTCGGAGTTCAGCGGATTGATTGATTACAGCAAAAGCTGTACCATATGAACCTGGCTGCAGCCAAATAAATCTTTTCCTGCTATCTTTAGTACTTTGCCTCATCTGTCCCTACAACAGTTATACTAAAGCAGATGATTCCTCTGACCAAGTCTTCAAAATTCCATTGTAACTAAAGGAAGATGATACTTGAGAAAATGTGGATGCAAATGTGGATGTGGAGAGAGAAGGGAGTTCTGGTAAGCAGAAGATTCCAGTACTTTATTCAATCAAACACTCTTCTAGGTACTGCTGTGAAGGAATTCTGCAGATATCATTAAGGTTATTATTCAGCTAATTTTAATTTGGGAAATTATCCTGTATTACCATAGGAAACCCTTAAAAGCAGAAAAGTAAAGCAGAAAAGTTGGGAAGGTATGATAGAAAAAAAATAAGAGGAGAGATGAGACAGAATGAAGGTCAGAGAGATTGGAAGCATGAGAAAAATTTGTCTCACCATTGCTAATTTTGGAGGAATTCACAAGCCAGCAGTGTATGTCTTCTCTAGAAGTTGAGAATATCCTCTAGGGGACAGTCAACTAATGAATGGCAAAGTCATAAAAGTAGTTTCTTCCTATAAGTTGAATGAGCCTTAAAAATGGATTCTCCTGCAGAACCTCCAGAATAGAACTCAAAACTGCCAAAATATTAATTTCAGCCCTTTTGAATCTACATAGAGAATCAATCAGCCATATTATACCCAGACTTCTAGCCCACAGAAACTGTGAAATAATGGGTATTCTCTTACAACAGTAAATCTGTTGTAATATGTTAGGGCTGCAAGAGAAAACTAACATGGGTACTTATATACCTCCCAGATTTACCTAAGCAGTATGAACGTGACATGACTGACTTAACTGACCTCTCCTCACATTTTAATAGGTTACAGCTTAAAAAGTAGAGTACAAATGCCAAAAAATATACTGTAGGAGCATTCAACTAGTAGTTGTTATTTACAATTTGTTTGGCTTTATTTTTAATTTTAATTTTAAATTTTTATATAAAAGTATCAACTGATTTAAAAAATCTAAGTTTAACTATTAATGTACCAATCTCCCACATTTAGGTATTATACAAGGACAAACCAACAAGAATAGACTTTTTAAAAAAACAACTAAACAAGAAACAGCATTTTCCTGACAACAAGTCGTCAATAGTTTTCTCAAGTAGTAAGAGCAGGGGTCTGGTTTCAGTGACCTTTATTCTTATAACACATTTACTGAACAGCTATTTCATGTCAGGCACTGTGATACACATTTTAATATTTACACATTTAATATATCAAATGGTTATGACAAATTGACATTATAGGAGAAACATAAAATTTAAAGCTGATAGAGACCTAATAAGCAATCAAGACCACTTCCCAGTATCACAAATGAAGACACAGCATTACAGAGTTTCTCACAAGAAAACACTTCTCAGTGACAAGAAAATCAAGAACCAGGGCTTTTCAAATTGCAGCATAAAACTTCTTGACACTCTGTCAAATATGTCAAATATTGTTATTTAAACATGGATTTTAAAAAGTTTTTTTTATACAAAATGTTATGAGTTCTCGGACACTATTTAACAACTTGGGGAGACTGGAAATCCACATGTAGTAGAATGAAATTTAACCCTATCTCTCACCCTACACAAAACTCAACTCAAAATGGATCAAGGACATAGGTATTAGGCCAGAAACCTGCACCTATTAGAAGAAAAGGTAGGCCCAACAATCCCATGTATCAGCACAGGAACTTCTTAAAGAAGACCCCTAAAGCACAAGAAGTAAAATCATAATCAACAAATGGGATGGTGTCAAATGAAAAAGCTTCTTCACAGCAAAGGAAACAATCAAGAACATGAACAAAAAGCTTACAGAATGAGAGAAAAATCTTTGCCACCTGCACCTCAGATAGAGCATTTATTTCCAGGATATATAAAGAACTCAAAAAACTTAACACACACAAACAACAACAAAAAACCCCAAATAATCCAATCAAAAAATGAGCAAAGAAACTTCATAGAAGAATTAAGAATGGTAAAAAAAATACATGAAAAAAATGTTCAACATCTCTAGCAATTAGAGAAATACACATTAAAACTACATGGAGATTCCATGCATCTCACTGCAGTCAGAATGGCAATTATTAAGAATATAAGTAATAATAAATGTTGGTAAGGATGCAAGGGAAAAGGTACACTCATATATTGCTAGTAGAACTGCATATTGATGCAACCACCCTGGAAAGCAGTATGGCAATTCCTCAGAAAATGTGGAATGGAACCACCATTTGACCCACTTATCCCACTCCTTGGTTTATACTCAAAGGACTTAAAATCAGCATACTACAGTGACACAGCTACATCAATGTTTATAGTAGCTCAATTCACAATAGCTAAGCTATGGAACCAACTTAGGTGCCCTAAAACAGATGAATGGATAAAGAAAATGTGATACACACACATACACAATGGAGTATTATTCAGCCACAAATAAGAAAGAATTTATGACATTTGCCAGAAAATGGATGAATGTGGAGACTACCATGGTAGGTGAAATAAACCAGTCTCAAAAAAAAAAACAAAGGTTGAATATTTACTCTGATAGGTGGAAGCTAATCCACAATAAGCAGGGATGAGGGGAAGAATAAAAGTGCAGTAGGTTGGATAATGGGGAATGGAGGGAAGGGAGGGAAGATAAGCAAAGGAAAGACAGTGGAATAAATCTGACATGGTTTTCCCATGCACATACATGAAAACAAAATAATGAATCCCACCTTCATGTATATCCATAGGACT
Organism: Urocitellus parryii; assembly: GCF_045843805.1. Lineage (NCBI taxonomy): Eukaryota > Metazoa > Chordata > Mammalia > Rodentia > Sciuridae > Urocitellus > Urocitellus parryii. The sequence continues at coordinate 93,681,390 of NC_135532.1, read as the reverse complement.
CTAACTAAAATGACATATTCTATGCTTGTAATAATTATATCAAAATGGATTCTGCTGTCATGTACAACTAAAAAGAAGCAATAAAGATAAACTATAAGAATGTAAATATCACAAGTAATCCTTCTATCTAGAGGGAAGAAACCGGTATTTGATAATAGGAGAAAACCCCTTAAAATTCAGAGCCCTGTCCCTTAGTGAAGTGTCTGGGTTATAAATGGTCTAGTCATGTTGCAGTATTCTCTCCCAAGTAAAAACAAACTGTTGTACTTTGAACCACCTGCCATAAAAAAGAAGTCACAATTTTTGGTAGGACTTTTGAGATTTTGGAGGCAATATATACCACATTTGAATATCCATCTATAAAGTCACCCATAAGTCTACCATTTTTGAAGAGGGACCAGAAAGAGAAGGCTCTATAGCAAGTGCAAGCTGCTATATTAAGCTGCTTTACTAGCAGATCCAGTGATATTCACAGTGTCCATGGCAAATCAAGATGCTATATGGAGCTTCAGACAAGCATGTTACCAAAAGTGTAATGCAAATAATTAGGATTTTTGAACAAATCTACATCTCTTCCTTGGGTAACTATTCCTTTGTTTAGAATTGCTATTGGGTCGGAACTATGGGATATCAGGTGACCATGTAAACTAAACTCCCATCATAAATTTGGGTATTGTAGTATGACATATTTAGCTATAGGTTGGGAATGCATACCAGCAATCTATCTTCAAATGCTATCTGAGGCTGAGCTTCGGAATGTCTTGAAAATACAAGTAAATTGCATGACCAAGTGATTCAAACTCCTTGAAACCAAATCCTGTTTCACCACTGGCCCAATCTCCTAATTCATGCTTATGTTCTCCTGTGATTTTTCTTATGGCCAATTAACTGAGGAAGAAAAAAAAAACTGAAGACTGGTTTGCAGATGGGGTCTACACAGTATGCTAGAATCACCCCCAAAAGGAATGGTTACAACATGATATCCCCATGAAGGGATGAGCCCAAAGGAGAATGAAGAAGAAAAATCCTCTCAGTGACCATAAGTATGAGGAAAAGTGTGAATAGTATATTTGATCCATTATATTTGATGTGGAAGATAACCAGGAATACAGATAGGCACTCATTCATGAACAGTGTGTAATAGTTTGGCAGGATGCTAAGACACTTGGAAGGAATAAAAATGGAAAACTGGTGACAATGAAGTCTTAGGAAAGGTATGTGGATGGACCTCTTTATATAGTAACAAAATAACCTAAAGATACTTGAGTCCCATGTGAATATTTTCCAAAGGATTAGTGGATAAAATGGCATACTCGATGAACTTCAAGCTCCTTTTTTTCCCTCAGTCATCCAGGGTTTGCTTAATAGGCCCATGAATAAAGTGGCTGGTAGCAGAGATAGAAGCTATGCATAATCTCAGCAACATAAATTTCCCCTTATCAAGGCTGATGTTTTCCAAACGAAAAGATCAAAAATGAATCTTCATGTGGCATCATTTCTCATGAGAACCTGGTGGGAAGCTGATTACATTGGACCTTTCCCATGATGGAAGGGCACAGACCCATCCTTACTGGAATAGGCAGATATTTTGAATATGGATTTGTCTTCCTTGTCTATGTTTCTGATAGTAACACTATCTCTGGAATCACATAATGCCTTATCCACCATCACAGAATTTCATGAAGGATTGTATCTGATAAATAAAGTGCAACACTGGTTATGTTCATGGAATTACTAGTCTTATTGCATATCACACCTTCCAGAGCAATTGCTTAACTGAAAGGTGGAATGACTTACTGAAGACTCAGGAGTTGGCTGGGAAATAACATCTGGAAAGAACTATATTATATATATATATATATATATATATATATATATATATATATATATAGAGAGAGAGAGAGAGAGAGAGAGAGAGAGAGAGAGAGAGAGAGAGAATTATAGGATGGAGCATAAACATTAAATAACAGGACATCATGTGGTGTGGTCTCCCCCACAGTCAGAATTCATAGGTCTAAAATCAAGAAGTGGAAGTGGGAACAGATTCTTTGATATTATACCTAATGACTTATTCACATAATTTTAAGTTCTTATCACAGCACCTTTGAGCTCTATTGGTTTGAAGATTTTAGCCCCTGTAGGGAAACTATTTTTAACAGGGAACACAGCAATGGTTTCATTAAACTAGATGATGCTAATATTCCCACGAGACCATTGGGGATTCATTATGCTACTAAACCACTCACTACTATAGAATGTGAGTGGCTGATTCTTATTACCAAGGTCTTGAAAAAATATTTAATTGCTTCTTAACAATGAGGCAATAAGACGTATGTCTAGAATCTAGGATACCTCTTATTTCTTCCATGCCCTACAGTAAATGATAATAGAATATTCAGAAAACTAAAAAAGCAGGATGACTAAGGACAGAGAACCTTTAGGAATGAAGAGTTAAATAATTCAACCACAAAAAGAACTTTAACCAATGGATACACAACACATGCCTGTGATCCTACCAGCTTGGGAGGCTGAGGCAGGAGGAACACAAGTTCAAAGCCAGCCTCAGAAACCCAGCCAGACCCTAAACAACTTAGTGACAACCTGTCTTAAAAAAGAAAAAAAGGCTGGAGACATGCTAAGTGGTTGAGCAACCTTGGGACCAAAAAGAAAAAAGAACCGTAATCAACTGAGGTACTTACTAAGGGCAGAAGAAACATAAGAAGTAGTAAAAAGAAGTAATAGATATCAATGATGGCCTAATAACTAATTACAGAAATAAAGACTATCCAGTATCTTTGCATGTTATGTGTACATGTTTATTTGTATATTACAATCATTTTATCTTCTTTCCTTCCCATTTTCATTTTATATATACATTAACTTTGAAATCTAACTGTGCAAACTAGTCTTTAGGTAAAACAATGCTCAGTAGGACATAAAATTTGAGGTATAATTAATATAGCCAATAATGAATAAAATGATTTGGGGGACTTGTATCATTTTTTTTTTTGAGTTTTGACGCTATATTGGTAACCTGCTTCCTCTGTCTGGATACCTGTAAAAGTTTCTTTTTATTCTTTTTTTTTTTTATTGTTGGTCATTCAAAACATTACATCTTTCTTGATATATCATGTTTCACAATTTGATTCAGAAGGGTTATGAACTTCCATTTTTACCCCATATACAGATTGCTGAATCACATAGGTTACATCAGTTACATTTCCATTGATATACACATTGCCATTCTAGTGTCTGATGAATTCTGCTCTCTATCCTATCCTCTACTATCCCCCCTCCCCTCCCCTCCCCTCCGCTCCCCTCTTCTCTCTCTACCCCCTCTACTGTAAAACATTAATTCCACTTGGATTCTTCGTCCCTTACCCCTCACTTCCTCTTGTATGTAATTTTGTATAACCCTGAGGATCACCTTCCCTTTCCCTGCAATTTCCCTTCTCTCTCCCTTTCCCTCCCACCTCTCATTGCTATTTAATGTTAATCTTCTTCTCCTGCTCTTCATCCCTACTCTGTCCTTAGTTACTCCCCTTATATCAAATAAGTCATTTGGCATTTATTTTTTAAGCATTGGCTAGCTTCACTTAGCATAATCTGCTCTAATGCCATCCATTTCCCTACAAATTCTATGATTTTGTCGTTTCTTAATGCAGAGTAATACTCCATTGTGTATAAATGCCACATTTTTTTATCCATTCATCTATTGAAGGGCATCTAGGTTGCTTCCACAGTCTTGCTATTGTGAATTGTGCTGCTATGAACATCGATGTAGCAGTGTCCCTGTAGCATGCTCTTGTTAGGGCTTTAGGGAATAGACCGAGAAGGGGAATAGCTGGGTCAAATGGTGGTACCATTCCCAGCTTTCCAAGAAATCTCCATACTGCTTTCCAAATTGGCTGCACCATTTTGCAGTCCCACCAACAATGTACAAGTGTACCCTTTTCCCCATATCCTCACCAGCACTTGTTGTTGTTGAACTTCATGATGGCTGCCAATCTTACTGAAATGAGATGGTATCTTAGCATAATTTTGATTTGCATTTCTCTGACTGCTAGCGATAGTGAGCATTTTTTCATGTACTTATTGATTGATTGCATGTCCTCCTCTGAGAAGTGTCTGTTCAGGTCCTTGGCCCATTTGTTGATTGGGTTATTTGTTATCTTATTGTCTAATTTTTTGAGTTCTTTGTAAACTCTGGATATTAGGGCTCTATCTGAAGTGTGTGGAGTAAAGATTTGTTCCCAGGATGTAGGCTCCCTGTTTATCTCTCTTATTGTTTCTTTTGCTGAAAAAAAACTTTTTAGTTTGAGTAAGTCCCATTTGTTGATTCTAGTTATTAACTCTTGCGCTATGGGTGTCCTATTGAGGAATTTGGAGCCCGACCCCACAGTATGTAGATCATAGCCAACTTTTTCTTCTATCAGACGCCATGTCTCTGATTTAATATCAAGCTCCTTGATCCATTTTGAGTTAACTTTTGTGCGTGGTGAGAAAAAGGGATTCAGTTTCATTTTGATGCAAATGGATTTCCAGTTTTCCCAGCACCATTTGTTGAAGATGCTATCCTTCCTCCATTGCATGCTTTTAGCCCCTTTATCAAATATAAGATAGTTATAGTTTGGTGGATTGGTTACTGTGTCAAAGATTCTTTACCATTGGTCCACCCGCCTGTTCTGGTAAAAGTACCACGCTGTTTTTGTTACTATTGCTCTGTAGTATAATTTGAAGTCTGGTATCGCTATACCGCCTGATTCGCTCTTCCTGCTTAGCATTGTTTTTGCTATTCGGGGTCTTTTATTATTCCATATGAATTTCATGATTGTTTTATCTATTTCTACAAGAAATGCTGTTGGGATTTTGATTGGCATTGCATTGAACTTATAGAGAACTTTTGGTAATATCGCCATTTTGATGATGTTGGTTCTGCCTATCCATGAACAGGGTATATTTTTCCATCTTCTAAGGTCTTCCTCTATATCTTTCTTTAGGGTTCTGTAGTTTTCATTGTATAAATCTTTCACCTCTTTTGTTAGGTTGATTCCCAAGTATTTTATTTTGGGGGGGGATATTGTGAATGGAGTAGTTGTCCTCATTTCCGTTTCGGAGGATTTGTCGCTGATATACAGGAATGCATTTGATTTATGCATGTTGATTTTATATCCTGACACTTTGCTGAATTCATTTATTAGCTCTAATAGTTTCTTTGTAGACCCTTTTGGGTCTGTTAGGTATATAATCATGTCATCTGCAAATAGTGATAATTTAAGCTCTTCTTTTCCTATTTTTATGCCTTTAATTTCTTTGGTCTGTCTAATTGCTCTGGCCAATGTTTCGAGGACTATTTTGAACAGAAGTGGTGAGAGAGGGCATCCCTGTCTTGTACCAGATCTTAGAGGGAATGCCTTCAATTTTTCTCCATTCAGAATGATGCTGGCCTGTGGCTTATCATATATTGCTTTTACACTATTGAGGTATGATCCTGTTATCCCTAATTTTTCTAGAGTTTTGAACATAAAGGGATGCTGTACTTTGTTGAATGATTTTTCTGCATCTATCGAGATGATCATATGGTTCTTATTTTTAAGTCTATTGATGTGGTGAATAACATTTATTGATTTCCGTATATTGAACCAGCCTTGCATCCCAGGGATGAATCCTACTTGATCATGGTGTATAATTTTTTTGATGTTTTTGAATCCAATTCGCCAGAATTTTATTGAGGATTTTTGCACCTAGGTTCATTAGAGATATTGGTCTGTAGTTTTCTTTCTTTGAAGTGTCTTTGTCTGGTTTAGGCATCAGGGTAATGTTGGCCTCGTAGAATGTATTTGGAAGTTCTCCCTCCTTTTCTATTTCCTGAAATAGCTTGAAAAGTATTGGTATTAGTTCCTCTTTAAAGGTTTTGTAAAACTCTGCTGTATACCCATCCGGTCCTGGGCTTTTCTTAGTTGGTAGTCTTTTGATGGTTTCTTCTATTTCCTCTATTGTTATTGGTCTGTTTAGGTGGTCTATATCCTCCTGACTCAATCTGGGCAGATCATATGACTTAAGAAATTTCTAGATGCCTTCACTATCTTCTATTTTATTGGAGTATAAGGATTCAAAATAATTTCTGATTATCTTCTGTATTTCTGAAGTGTCTGTTGTGATATTGCCTTTTTCATCCCGTATGTTAGTAATTTGGGTTCTCTCTCTTCTTCTCTTCATTAGCATGGCTAAGGGTCTGTCGATTTTATTTATTTTTTAAAAGAACCAACTTTTAGTTTTGTCAATTTTTTCAATTGTTTCTTTTGTTTCGATTTCATTAATTTCAGCTCTGATTTTAATTATTTCTTGCCTTCTACTTCTTTTGCTGTTGTTTTGCTCTTCTTTTTCTAGGATTTTGAGATGAAGTATGAGATCATTTATTTGTTGGTTTTTTCTTTTTTTAAGGAATGAACTCCAAGCAATGAATTTTCCTCTAAGAACTGCTTTCAATGTGTCCCATAGATTCCGATATGTTGTGTCTGTGTTTTTGTTTAACTCTAAGAAGTTTTTAATTTCATCCTTAATGTCTTCTAAAACCCATCGATCATTCAGTAACTTATTGTTCATTCTCCAAGGGATGCCTGATTTTTCCTTCCTTCTTTTATCATTGATTTTCAGTTTCATTCCATTATGATCAGACAAGATGCAGGGTATTATCTCTACTCCTTTATATTGTCTAAGAGTTGCCCTGTGACATAATATATGATCTATTTTTGAGAAGGATCCATGTGCTGCTGAGAAAAAAGTGTAACTACTTGATGTTGGATGGTATATTCTATATATGTCAATTAAGTCTAGGTTGTTGATTGTGTTATTGAGTTCTATAGTTTCCTTGTTTAACTTTTGTTTGGAAGATCTGTCCAGTGGTGAGAGAGGTGTGTTGAAGTCTCCCATGATTATTGTGTGGTGGTCTATTAGACTCTTGAACTTGAGAAGGGTTTGCTTGATGAACATAGCTGCACCATTATTTGGGGCATATATATTTATGATTGTTATGTCTTGTTGGTGTATGGTTCCCTTGAGCAGTATGTAGTGTCCCTCTTTATCCCTTTTGATTAACTTTGGCTTTAAATCTATTTTATTAGATATGAGTATGGACACTCCTGCTTGTTTCCGCAGTCCATATGAATGGTATGATTTTTCCCAACCTTTCACCTTCAGTCTATGCATATCTTTTCCTATCAAATGCGTCTCCTGTAGGCAGCATATTGTTGGGTCTTGTTTTGTGATCCATTCAACTAGCCTGTGTCTGTTAATTGGTGAGTTTAAGCCATTAACATTTAGGGTTATTATTGAGATATGGTTTGTTCTTCCAGCCATATTTGTTTATAAATGTTACTAAACCTGATTTGTTTTCCTCTTTGATTACTTTCCCCCCTTTACTGTCCTACCTCCCAATGTTGGTTTTCAATGTTATTTTCTACTTCCTCTTCCTGTAATGTTTTGCCAAGGATTTTTTGAAGAGAAGGTTTTCCAGCTGCGAATTCTTTTAACTTTTTTTTATCGTGGAATGTTTTAATTTCATCTTCCATCCTGAAGCTTAATTTCGCTGGATACACGATTCCTGGTTGGACCCCATTTTCTTTCAGTGTTTGAAATATGTTATTCCAGGATCTTCTAGCTTTCAGAGTCTGTGTTGAGAGATCAGCTGTTATCCTGATTGGTTTACCCCTAAATGTAATCTGCTTCCTTTCTCTTGTAGCTTTTAAAATTCTCTCCTTATTCTGTATGTTGGACATCTTCATTATAATATGTCTAGGTGTGGATCTCTTATGATTTTGCACATTTGGCGTCCTGTAGGCTTCTAGGATTTGGGATTCTGTCTCATTCCTGAAGCCTGGGAAGTTTTCTCGTATTATTTCATTGAATAGATTGTTTATTCCTTTGGTTTGGAGCTCTGTGCCTTTCTGTATCCCAATGACTCTTACTTTTGGTCTTTTAATATTATCCCATAATTCTTGGATGTTCTGCTCATGGTTTCTTAGCAGTCTTGCTGAGCTGTCTATGTTCTTTTCAAGTTGAAATACTTTGTCTTCATTGTCTGATGTTCTATCTTCTAAGTGATCTACTCTGCTGGTAGTATTCTCAATTGAATTTTTAAGTTGGTTTATTGCTTCCTGCATTTCTAGGATTTCTATTTGTTTGTTTTTTATTACCTCTATCTCCCTGTGTAATTGATCTTTTGCTTCCTGTATTTGTTTATGTAGTTCCTTATCAATGTGATCTTTCATTGTCTGATTTTGCTGTTTTATGTCTTCCTTAAGACTCCAGATCATCTGAAGCATGTATTTCCTGAACTCTTTATCTGACATTCCATCTGATGCAGCTATTGCCTCTTCTAAAGTTGAGTTGACCTGCATTGCTTGTGGTCCTTTCTTTCCTTGTCTTTTCATACTGCCGCATGGTTAAGAGCCGGACGGGTGTGGCGGCTGCTCACAGAGCGAGAGCCAGGCCTCCTGTGAGAGCCCAGATGGTGGAGGGCGCCTCCCGGTTCGGGCGGGGCGGGCCGCACAGCTCCAGGTGCCGGCCGCTTGCAGAAGCGGGTGCTGGCTGCGGGACTAAATTCCTGCACCCGCCGTGGAGCTGCCTGTGGAGCCGGGTAGCTGCGGCCGAGTGGTTAAGAGCCAGGCGGGTGGGTCAGCTGCTCGCTGAGCGAGAGATGGGCCTCCCGTGAGAGCCCGGATGGTGGAGGGCGCCTGTCGGTTCGGGCGGAGCGGGCCGCGCAGCTCCGGGTGCTGGCCGCTTGCAGAAGCAGGTGCTGGCTGTGGGGCTAAACTCCTGCACCCGCTGTGGAGCCGCCTGTGGAGCTGGGTAGCAGCGGCCGCGTGGTTAAGAGCCAGGCGGGTGGGGCAGCCGCTCGCTGAGCGAGAGATAGGCCTCCCGGGAGAGCCGCTTGCAGGAGCGGCTGATGGCTGCAGGACTGTACCTCTGTGCCCGCGTGGCCAGCCAAGATCCACTTCTCTGGGACAAACTGTCACTTCCAATAAACCTACCAGTTCTCGGCTGCTCTCCTCTTAAGGGAATTTTGCTAGAAGTTCCTCCGTAGGTAGGCTGCGGCTGTTCCAATGGGTCTTTCTGATCCCGTTAAAGTGGAGACATTGGAATCGCTGCTTCCTCGCCAGCCGCCATGATGGATCTTTCTCTTGTATCATTTTAAGTTTTTATTTTTGAGAAAGAATAAAAACTTCCTTAATGGTGTGTGTGTATGTGTGTGTGTGTGTGTGAGTGTGTGTGTGTGTGTGTGTGTGTGTGTGTGAGAGAGAGAGAGAGAGAGAGAGAGAGAGAGAGAGAGAGAGATAGAGAGAGAGAGAGAGAAGGAAACCAATAAGGTGGTTCCTTAAAAACACTTAAAACCAGTATTACTATATCAATTCTACTTATTGGTATAAACTCAAAAGAAGTGAAATCAGGGACACAAATACCCACATTTGTAGCAGCATTATTCACAACAGCCAAAATATGAAAGCAAACCAAGCATCTATTGAAGGATGAATAGATTCTTAAAGAGTGGTATGTACATGCTACAGAATATTAGCTTTAAAGAGGAGGGCAAGTTTCACACATGCTACACAAGCTACAATATGAAGGAATCCTAAAGATATTTTTAAGTGAAATAAGGTTGTAAAAAAAGACTAAATTATTCCATTCATATGAAATACTCAGACAAATTCATAGAGACAAAAAGTAAAATGGTGGTTTCCAGGGTCTCTGGGGAAAGATAAAACAGAAATTTGGAATTTTAGTTTAGCAAGATGGAGAAAATGTCTGTGGATGGATGATGAAAAAGGTTGCATAATACTGTAAATATTCTTATGCCACTGAACTACACACTTAAAAAAATGGTTGAAATGATAAATTGTATTTTTTTTCATAATTTGCCATAATTTTTTTAGTGAATAAAAGATAAGTAGATATATACTTTTGCTTTTGTATCAGAATTCAAATGTGTGTAAAAAGTACATGTGGGAGATAAGTAGTCAAAGAAACAGACTGTGCAAATTAACAATTTGTTGCCACTCAGATCCAGATTCTTTGCTTACTCTGCAAAAATCAATATAGGAAAGGTGAAATTAAATAGTTAGATAATAGCCAAATTAACTTTAACATAAAATCTCATTCTTCCCAAATATTCCAGAAAGAATCTAAATATGAATTAATGTACTTAGATTTTTATAAGAAAGAATTACCTCATTTGGGAGTTATACACATGCATTTTACATTCAATGTACAGGATTTTCAAGTCATTGAAAAATAGGAGTTTCTAATAATTCAGGAAATAACCATTTCTGATGTCTATGAAAAGAGCTCTCAATTGGCAGGCCAGGGTCCTAATGAGGATGGCTACATAACTAGACATGAACAGGTAAAGGGACTATTTATTTATAATAGTCTTCTAAAGTTCTCTTAAAAGTCAGGAAGGACAATTTCTGTGTCCAATATAAGAATATTATCTTAACGTAGAGACGTTTTCTTCTCCATTTATTTGGTTGTTAAAGATTTAGTAGATCAACCAGGTACTCATTTATAGACTACTATGGAAGTCAAATGCCAAAAGTAGAACTTTTCAAATTGGACTTTATAATCAGCATACTATAGGGATGCAGCCACATCAATGATTGTATAGCAGCACAATTCACAACAGCCATGCTATGGAACCAATGTAGGTATCCTTTTAAAAGATGAGCGGATAAGTAAAATGTGTTTTAGTCAGATTTTTCACTCTCTGACAAGAACAAAAAGACCCAACAAGAACAATTTTGGTGAATAGAAATTTTATTTGGCTCAGAGTTTTAGAGGTCCCAGTTCACAGAGAACCAACTCCATTGCTTTGAGCCTGAGGTAAGGTAGAACATCACAGTAGAAGCATGTAGCATAGAAAAGCAGCCCAGGACATAGTAAACAGGACATAGAGTGTTCCACTCACAAGGGACAAAATATATACCCAAAGGCATGCCCCCAATGACCCATTTCTTCCATTCACACCCTATATTAAGGCTCTTATAACCCAATCATTTTATCTCTAAACTATCTTGCATTGTCTCACATATGAGCTTTTAGAGGATACCATATGTCTAAACCATAATATTCCTCTCCTGACTCCCAAAAGCTCATGCTTATCTCACAATGCAAAAATATATATAATTTATTTCCAAGAGTCCCCAGAGTCACAACATTGCACAAATGTCCACATCCAGAGTTTCCTCTATGACTCAAGACAAACTCTCAGCATAAGCCCCAGTAAAAATTGAAATAAAGTTGTATAAATCCAATATATAAAAGCACAGAATAAATATTTCCATGTGAAGAAATAAGGGCATAGGAAAAAAAGAAGGAACCAAAGAAAGACCAAAGTCCACCTAGGCAAATGAGGTCTGTAGTTCCATATCCAGCATCTGAAGTGCTTGTGTTACTCTGCCCTGCTCTTGTGGGTTGCAGCCCACATGGCCTCTCTTGGCTTATTTTTGCTCAATTCCTGCAGCTTTCCTCAGCAGATGTTCCATGGTAGTGGCACTTCTTAATCTTGGGGTCTCCACTACATCTTTGCCTTCTTGTTTCTCCACACATCATGGCCCTCTCAAAGGTTGCCTGCAGGGACTCAACCCTATTGCATTTAGCTTGGCCTCCCAGACCTTCCTTTGAAATATAGTGGAAGCCTCCATGATCCCCTAACTGTAGCATCCTGCTTTCCTCCAGAACCAGCACCACATGACTGACACCAAGGCCAGCTGTCATTTTGAGTACTAGCCAGGGGATCATGGCTACAGCAGCCTCAAAGAGTACAGGTGGCTGAACATGGTGAAACAACTTCACAGGACCCCCTGTTCAAGAAGGGTGCCCCCATGGTCTCTTCTCAAGGGAATTTTTACTTTTACATTCCTGAGAAACGTGTGGTCTTGGCAACTCCTGAGATGCCCTTAAGCCATCTTTTCTAACATCTCTAGGTAAAGTATTTAATATCTCTTTAGTGATTGTAAAGTTTGGATTTTTTTTATTTTTTTTATTTTTGGTACTCAGGAGCACTCAACCACTGAGCCACATCCCCAGCCCTATTTTGTATTTTTATTTAAACACAGGTTCTGAGTTGCTTAGTGTCTTACTAGGCTGGCTTTGAAGTCAAGATCCTCCTGTATCAGCCTCCCAATCTGCTAAAGTCTTTAATAACTACAATTTCTTTTGCCCCAGTTTTACTCCAATTTTTCTGGCCCAACTCTAAGTTTTTCAAATCTTTCCACTTTGCTTTTTGCTCCTGATGATCACAGTAAAAGCTGCCAGTAATTTGGCTAAAAGCTACCAGTAATATACATGCCATCTCCTGAATGCTAAGCTGCCTAGAAATTTCTTGTACAAAATTAAGATGTCCGTCACCTTTAAAATCAGCAAAGTCTGAGGACACGGGCAAAATAAGACAACTTTTTAGCCAGAACATAATATGAATGGTCTCTAGTCCCATTTCCAGTAGAGTATTCCTCCTCTGAAACCTGATAGCCCAGTCTTTACTGTCCACAATACTACAAGCATTCTGCTCTTCTGAACTCCCACCCATTAATTTTCAGTTACAACAATCTTACGCTTTTCCAGCTTGAATCTCTAAACTTTAAAGAATTTCTCTCACTAATGCCAAAAAGATCCAAAAGCTTCTGAACCACATGGTCAAGTTAGTCATAGCAAGAATCCCACTTCTTAATATCAATTTCTATACTAATCATAGTTTGCACTGCTATGACCCAAAGTACTAACAAGAACCATTTTAGAGGAGGAAAAGTTTATTTGGCTCACAGTTTCATAGGTCTCAGTCTATAGACAGCTAACTCCATTGTTTTGGGCCTGAGGTGAGGCAGAATACCACTGCAGAAAGCATGAGGCAAAGGAAAGTATCTCAGGACATGGTGAACAGGAAAGAGAGAGAGAGACTCCCCTTACCAAGGAAAAAGGCAATCAGACAAAACACTTGACATTTAACTTTCTGGGTCAGGCTTATTTCACTTAGACTGCTAGTTAAGTCTGGTAAGTCCCAAACCTTTTTCAGCAACACCCTACTTGTCTATAGTTACCATCCAGTTAATCCCTAGCAGCGATTAATGCACTGACTAGGTTAGGACTCTTATAACCAAGTAATTATACCTCTACACTTTCTTGCATTGTCTCTCACATGAACTTTTGGAAGATATCTTATATCTAAATCATAATACTCAGCCATAAAGAATGAAATTATGACATTTTTCCAGTAAATGGATAGAACTCCAGACTAGCAGTCTAAGTGAAATAAGCCAGGCCCAGAAAGCTAAAGGTCAAATGTTTTCTCTGATATGCAAAAGCTAGTCCAACGTGAGGAGGAGGAAGAGGTGGAAGAGGAGGAGAAGGACGGATGGATATGTACACTTTCCTGGGTACATATATGAATATACCACAGCAAATCTCACCATTATGTATATCCATAAGACACTAATTTTTTTAAAAGAAGACTATAAGTAAATAGTAGTAAGATCACTAGAAGGAAGAAAACAGGAGGAGAGAGGAGAGGAGAGAAAGGGGAAGTACTTGAGACTAAATTAGAGCAAATTATATTCCAAGCTTTTATGTTACAACGAATCCTAAAGTTAAAAGAACCAATAAAAATTCTATTTTTTTTCCAAAACAAACTCCCCCCAAATGAAATATCTTGCTTAATTCCAAATGAGGAAACAACAAATATGTATTAACTCTAAAAAGACTTTCTGAAATTTTTAGGCATCAGGAAGTCAGAGAAACATTTTAGGAATGGTGGCATCTACTGAGGAAAATAATTCCCATAAAAGCAATTAACACAAATCTTAAAATCACCTATGTTTTAATCAACTACTAGCATTTCCTGTGTGCCAATTACTCTGCTAAAAGTTTTTTTTATATATATTGCTATTTATTGCCACTTACCTTCAAAACAACCAAAGATCCTGCTTCTTATCTCAAAAGTTTATATATGAGGAAGCTAAGACTGTCACAAAGTGTTTATATGTGTTGCACTAAGCCACAAGACTAGAAATTCAGGAATTTGGAATTAAAGGCCAATTGTCTAATGTTAAAGCCATGTATTTTTCATTTTATTCCTATAAATCTTTATATCCATATAAATGGTATTATGCCTTATAATTATGGCTTCACATAAGGCTGAATGGTTGAATCTTCTATGTGGAAATTGGGACTGGGAAGAATGAAGAAGCTGGGCATTTGGGGAAACATTATCCAACTCACTATGTAAGAATAAAGTGGTAAGAAGAGACATTAAGCAAGAAAATAAATGTGATTTTCAGAAGCAAATCTGTAAAAACCAGGGCCTTCTTTAGGAGATATTTTAAGAAAAGCAGACATCTACCATGTTGGAAATTTTCTTTCCTGTGAATAAAAATAATAGAGTTTAACCCTCAGTTTAGTCATTTGGTCAAGAATTAATAAGGCCAATTTTCTTGTATGAAAACTGGAACTGAAAGGAATGAAAATTCTGGCCATTTCAGGGAAGCAGCATCAAATTCATTATGTAGGAATTTTAGTATGTAGACACACCCTTCTAACCATCTCTAAGCATTGCTGAATTCCAGTGCATTTTAAATCCATACCTTTGGAATATTTCATACCTGAAAAAAATCACTTTCAGCTTCTATTATGTAAAAACATTTCCCAGGAAATTAGAAAGTATTATTTCAACCCGTTTTAATATGCTGCTATCATACTTCAGAGTCAGAGAGTAAGCTTCAGAGCTGGTTACATCTCATTGAAAGAATGTCCTTTGTGTATAATTTTTTCTTCCAACTCTCTGCACACAAATATAGAATGATATGCAACTCCACTGGGGATGCCTCTGAGAGAACTCAAATTCCTCCATCAATCCATCCCTCACGACTAAAATATTAAATGCGCTGTTTAAAGTGTGCTTAAAAGAAGTCTAATAACTCAGACAAAACTATATTGACTCAAAAGGATGCCATTATGATACTTCATTCCTTCAGAATGTTGGAAATGAAAATTGTCATATAATAACCAAAAATAAAGTCATAATGGAATCCAGTAGTAAGAAAACTGAAATTGTCTATGTTATGGCATCATGGGGCTAGTGAGATCCTAGATATCAATTTGTTTGTCTTATTTTGGTATTGTATAATCTCCTAGAGTATTCATGAACTGTGTTCTCTTTCAAGAATGTTTCAAATTGGTGTTAAAATTCTGAATAACTATTAAAGAACTGACAATACAAATAAAGGAAAAGCTCTAACAGCAAATTGGGTAAAAGCATAAATTTTTAAGTAAATCTTTTAAGTTCGCTGTTATATTGATGTATATTATCATCAGGACCAAATATTTGCCTGTGAATCAAGATTTCAAAACAGATGGTTCTCCTAACTGGGTTTAAAGAAAAGCCATAATATAATCATAAAGAATTCAGATGGGAGTGCAATGAAGAGGAGTCATCTTAAAACTGGTTTCATTATCTATATTTTCAGCATGGGAGATGAGAAACACCTGTATTTTTATATCTCTAAGACCCTACAGTCACTTTCCCCCCCCCCACATTGGGCTATGGGACTAAAACAGTGTTTCTGACACAGACCCACAGAAGGAGGTGAGGTCTGTCAATCTATTTAGCAGGGAGAAACAGAGGAAGCTCACATATAAAACGGGCAGTTTGGGCTTTGAGAAAGTCAGCAAGTCCAGCTTTATGTGGATTCACAAAGGGGCTGAGGCTGGGAATGCCAGGGCTACATGATATAGAAAGCTTGGTGTCTACCGCTTTCTACTCCATGCAGACTCAGGGGAAGGGGGAATTCATTCCTCTCACACCCAGAGGCATTCAGTGAGGATTCACCACCACTGTGGCAAAAGAGATTCCCTGCACTTTCCAGCAGACTCAGATGCTGCCCCTTAGGGAGTCAGTTTAAGAAAAGATCCATTCTCTAGGCTTTCTCTGTAGATCAAAAGACTTGCCTTTTTGTCTCTAAGACATAAGTGACACCTTCCCACCCTGCCACCAGGTCAGTTTATACCTGAACTCAGAGTCATGGAGAATATGTTAGGATGTGGATGACAGGAGGCACAGTTTGCTGGTCTACAGAGCAAAGGAATGCAAACAATGCTTCCCTTTGAGACTGAAATTAGCAGGGCTGGGGCTGTAGCTCAGTGGCAGAGCACTTGCCTTGCATATATGAGGCACTGGGTTCAATCCTCAGCACCACAAAAATGAATAAAGAAAATAAATTGAAATTAGCAGTTTGAGCTTTGTGAGGAGATAGACCCCCTGAGTGTGATTTCCAACTGGAGCTAGGTACTGGCTCAAGTTGCAATTACCCAACCCATCACAGATTCTGCCTGTCAGCCACTCCTCCCACACTCAGAAGTATTTGGAGGATTCACTATCACAACAAGCAACACTTGATATGCCCCTGAAAACAGATTAAAGTTCTCAGGAACTGGGATGTGGTGCAATACAGGGTCCTCTATGGAGAGGTTTGGTGGGTGTCTCCTTCTATAGCTATACACTCCATCTCCAGGAACAAAATAACAGCTTTTGAAGGTAAATTTACCCCTACAGTAGACAACTTTCCCTCATAAACTTGCTGGTTGATGAAGAGGAGAGTGGACCTAGGCATACAGAAGTCTGTAACAAGTATGGCCTGTTTGCTCTGTTGCTGAGAAGAAACAAAAGCAATTGTATTTGCAACTCACAGCCCTCTAATAGCTGGTCAACTCTAAAATTAGAAACCTGGGAAAGTATCTCCATTTAAATTATGGTAGCTGGTAGGCAATCCGCTGCTCCAAGATGAAGTTGAATATGTCCTTCCCAGCCACTGGCTGTCAGAAACTCATTGAAATGGATGATGAAGGCAAACTTCGTACTTTTTGAGAAGCGTATGGCCAAAGAAGTTGCTGCAAATGCTCTGGGTGAAGAATGGAAGGGTTAAGTGGCCTGAATCAGGAACAACAAACAAGGTTTCCGCCATGAAGCAGGGTGTCTTGACACATGGCCATGTTCACCTACTACTGAGTAAGGGGCACTCCTGTTATAGACCCAGGCAAACTAGAGAGAGAAAGCGCAAATCTGTTTGATTTAGCATTGTGGATGCCAATCTGAGCATTCTCAACCTGGTTATTGTAAAAAAATAAAAAGGAGAGAAGGATATTCCTGGACTTACTGATACTACTGTACCTCGTAGACTGGGACCTAAAGAGCTAGAAGAATCTGCAAACTTTTCAATCTAAGGAAGATGATGTCCGCCAATATGTTGTCAGAAAACCCTTAAACAAGGAAGGTAAAAACCCAGGACCAAAGCACCAAAGATTCAGCGTCTTGTTACTCTACGTGTCCTGCAACATAAGCGCCGGTGTATTGCTCTGAAGAAACAGCATACCAAGAAGAATAAGGAAGAGGCTGCATAATATGCCAAACGTTTGGTCAAGAGAATGAAAAAAAGCCAAAGAAAAATGCCAGGAACAGATTGCCAAGAGACGCAGGTTGTCTTCTCTGAGAGCTTCTACTTCTAAGTCTGAGTCCAAAAATACAAATTTTTATCAGTAACAAATAAATAAAATCAGACCTTGTAAATAAGTAAATAAATAAATAAAGTTAGCAAGGAAAAATCTTATGTCTTTCTTTAGTTTGTTCTTGCTTTTGCTTTTTTGTAATTTGTTTTGTTTTCCCTTATGATTTGGTTTTTTATATTTCTATTTAATTTTATATATTTTATTGAATTTTTTTCTTGGTATCTCCTTTCTTTCTTCTCATTGTATTTCCTTCTCCTCTCTTTTGTCGTTCTTTCTCTCTACATTTTCTCTTTTAATTGTGGTGTGAACTGATACATGTAATCAATAAGAGTATAAATTATAGGTTATAGATTAATTAAAAATATAGATTATAGGTAAAAACCCAGGAAGATCATATAAAATGTTTTTATTAATGTTGATATATGGTTTCCTCTTAAGTTACCACTGTATAAGATTCTGGTAAGTAAGATAAGATAGTTATAAAGCAAGAACTCATAGGTAGGCCTAAGACTTCATTTTGCTGCCTTCTATTAAAAAAAAAACTGTTACAAGAGCTATTTCTGAGAAATAGCTATTTCTGAGAAATTTTCTGAAATGAAAGCTATTTTCTTATAATATATTGTTTTCTGTACTTTGTACCCTACACAATGTACTTAACCCAGGATATGGTGATCTTGGTGACCCAAGACTTTGAAGTAGATTCTCACCTCCACTAACTATCAGCTCAAACTCAGGATACAGATGTCTAACACCTGCTCAAACCCAAGATGTGATTGTCTGAGTTGCTGTGCTAATTGCTCTCTTAGCTTCTACGATTGGCTTGCTTACATGGCGTTAAGGAAAGTCCCTGAGAACTGTGGTTTTCATCCTTAAATTCCCAAGACACAGGCCACAAAGTTGCTGTTCTCCCACAGAGCTTGTCTCTCCCTACAGGTGGGTGACAGTCCCTGGCCAGGAAAATAAAGCTCTCTTTGATTTGAATTTAGACTTAAGAGTATTTTCTGAAGTGGCTCCTCATGACATTTTATTTCTTTCTCCATACTTTATGTACACACACACAAACACACACACACACACAAACACACACACACATTTACCATTAATTATTCTATCCTTAATGCCTAATTTTTCAGGTTATTTCTATATTGTTATACTCCCTTATCTTTGTTTAATGGGGTTGTAGAGATCATATAAAATGTTTTTATTAATGTTGATATATGGTTTGCTCTTAAGTTACCACTGTTAATGGTGGTTATTCTCTACTCTCAAAGAGGTGCTGGTGATAGAACATGCACTTTGGCCAGTTGAGTTGAACAGATATAGCCCAAGCTCAGAACACACTGGAAAGAGAAATCTGCTTACTAAAAAGATACTCACAAAATAGAAGAGAAATAAATCCTAAAGAGATACATGAATTTCAACATACAAACACAGGAAACAAGAGAAAACAAGTCAATGAGATACTTCTAAAATTTCATAACTCAGAAAAACTGAATCCATAGATAATAAAGTTCATAAAATGCTGAACAAAGAATTTTAATGACTGTTATGTGAACTCAGAACACATACAAAACTGAATGAAATAAGGAAGGCAATACAGAATATAACTGAAATTTTTCAATAAAGCACCAAAAAGAAACTTTGGAAATGATACTGAAATAAGTTAAATTAAAAAAACTCAGTTGAAAGTCTCACCAATAGACTACATAAAGCAAAAGGCAGAATTTCAGGCTTTGAGGACAAGGTGAAAGAACCAGAACAAAGGTCTAAGAAAGTAAAAATGAACAGAATAAACAAGAATTCTGGGACAACATTAAAAGACCTAACTTAAGGCTCATAGGTATTTAAAAAGAAGTAGCAATATACACCAATGATACAGAATACCTACTCAATACAATAATAGCAGAAAAATTCCCAAATTTTAGGAATTATACACATTAGACATAGCAAGTTGTATTTAGAATCCCAAAGAGACATGACCAGGAAAAAAAATATCTCTACAACATATAAAATGTCAAAACACAGAGCAAGGAAACATTTTAAAAGCTACAATACAGAAATACCAAATCACTTAGTAAAGGCAGTACCATCAGAATAACAGCAGATTTTTCAGAAAACTGATAAAGGTCAGGGAGAGCATGGAATGATGTATTTCAAGCACAGGGGAAAAAAAAACAACTGTCATTAGCGTATCCAGTAAATTTAACCTTTAAAATAAAAAAGAAATAAAAACCGTGTAAGATAAGCACAAATCAAACTAATTCATGACCATTAAGAAAGCATAGAAAATATTTAAAGGAATCCTCCACCTAGACAAGGAAGAGAAACATAATCAAATGAGCATAGGAAGGAAAATAAATTCTCAATAGAAGAATAGATAAACAAATGAGAATTAGAAATAAATAAACCATTTGAAAATGACAGAAATTAGTACTTACCTTTCAATAATATTCTTGAATTTAAATGACATTAATTTGTCAATCAAGATAAACCGGCAGATTACATGAAAAAACAAGACCCAACTGTTTACTGACTGCAAGAAATACACCTCACTGACCCAAAAATAAAAAATAAAAATAAAAAAAGAACATGCACAGGATGAAAGTGAAAAAAAAATGGAAAATGCTATTCTATGTAAATGCAATCTGAATGCAAGCAAAAATGGCTATTCTCATACCTGAAAAAGAAGACTTCAATCCAAAATTAGAAGAGACAAAGAAGGTCACCACATATGAGTAAATAATCCACCAAGAAGATGTAACATTTGTAAATACTTATGTCTCATATGTCAATACACAATTTCATAAAACAAATACCACCTGGCATAAAGGGTCAGATAGCTTCCAATTAAATAATAGAAGGTGATTTCAATACACACTCTCACTAATAGAAATTTTGGGGTTTTTTTAATATATGGAAATTTATTGCTGAAACCTTCTAACTACTGCTTTTGTAGCATACTTAAAGTTCTGGTACGTTGTATTTCCAATTTCATTTGTTTCAAGAAATGTTTTTATGTCCCTTTTGATTTCATCAATAACCCACTGTTCATTCAAAAATGTGCTGTTCTTAAAAATTCTCTCTCTCTCTCTCTCTCCTCTCTCACTCTCTCTTTAAAAAAAAATGTGCTGTTCATTCTCCATGTATTTATATTCTAGCTTTATTCCATTGTGATCATAAAAAATACAGAATATGGGGGCAAGCAGAAAAAAATCAAAGTGATAGAGTGCCAGGGATCCCAGCAGCCTGCAGCAGGGCCCCGGAGATCCAGGCCAACTGATTCGCGTGGCCTGCCCTGCGGCTACAGAAGGCGTGGCGCCTCAGTGAAGCCATTAATTGGCAAGCAGGGAGGTTAGGGAAGGCCATTAGGTGGAATCCCACCAGCCAAGCCCACACGGACCCTTGGGCCGAACACGGGTTCTCAGAAGGGGAAGGAAGCGGTACAGTCCCATCCCCCACAGCGGACACTCCGCCGAGGCAGTCAGCGGCCACCATCCGGGAAAGCTGAAGGATACACCGCCACTCTCCTTCAGAGTGCGACATCAAAACAGGTCGGTGTCATTCAGCTCACCCCCCAGACAGCGGGAATTCGCATAAAATCTCTCCTAGGCTTGCCGGGAGAGGGAGTATCAAGCTGAGCCTCCATACAGACTAGGGGGAAACCAGAGACACCTGACCTCCAACCCCTCCTCCCAGTAGCAGCCAAAAGGAAACCTGGCTAGCCAGCGCTGGGGGAGGGGCAAGCAGAAAAAATCAAAGTGATAGAGTGCCAGGGATCCCAGCAGCCTGCAGCAGGGCCCCGGAGATCCAGGCCAACTGATTCGCGTGGCCTGCCCTGCGGCTACAGAAGGCGTGGCGCCTCAGTGAAGCCATTAATTGGCAAGCAGGGAGGTTAGGGAAGGCCATTAGGTGGAATCCCACCAGCCAAGCCCACACGGACCCTTGGGCCGAGCACGGGTTCTCAGAAGGGGAAGGAAGCGGTACAGTCCCATCCCCCACAGCGGACACTCCACCGAGGCAGTCAGTGGCCACCATCCGGGAAAGCTGAAGGATACACCGCCACTCTCCTTCAGAGTGCAACATCAAAACAGCGGACACTCCATCGAGGCAGTCAGCGGCCACCATCCAGGAAAGCTGAAGAATACACCACCACTCTCCAACAGCTTGCAACATCAAAACAGCCAGCAGCAGGACCCCGGAGATCCAGGCCAACTGATTCGCGCGGCCTGCCCCGCAGCTACAGAAGGCGTGGCGCCTCAGAGAAGCCATTAATTAGCAAGCAGGGAGGTTAGGGACTGCCATTAGGTGGAATCCCGCCAGCTAAGCCCACCGCCCACGCCCGGAACAGGCCCAGCGACCTGCCAGCATTGTAGTCACGACACCCCAATTGGAATAGGGACAGAGAAGAGCCGCCTTCCACTCCCGGAACAGGCCCAGAGAGCCGCCAGCGTGGTAGACACGTCACCCCAATTGGAGTAGGGGCACAGCCGCCGCCCGCACCTGCAAGGGAGACTTTTCAAGTATACAAGAGCAACATAAATAAATAGGGGGTAAATTTCAAAACACAACAGTTGCACCAAGCAGAAAGAAACGCGAGCAGTATGAAAAGACAAGGAAAGAAAGGACCACAAGCAATGCAGGTCAACTCAACTTTAGAAGAGGTAATAGCTGCAACAGATGGAATATCAGATAAAGAGTTCAGGATATATATGCTTCAGATGATCTGGAGTCTCAAGGAAGACATGAGACAGCAAAATCAGACAATGAAAGATCACATTGACAAACAAATCCAGGAAGTAAAAGATCAATTTCACAGGGAGATAGAGGTAATAAAAAACAAACAAATTGAAATTCTAGAAATGCAGGAAACAATAAACCAACTTAAAAACTCAATTGAGAATACTACCAGCAGAGTAGATCACTTAGAAGAGAGAACATCAGACAATGAAGACAAAGTATTTCAACTGGAAAAGAACATAGACAGCTCAGCAAGTCTGCTAAGAAACCATGAGCAGAACATCCAAGAATTATGGGACAATATCAAAAGACCAAATTTAAGAGTCATTGGGATACAGGAAGGCACAGAGCTCCATTCCAAAGGAATAAACAGTCTATTCAGTGAAATAATACGAGAAAACTTCCCAGAATTGAAGATTGAGACAGAATCCCAAATCCTAGAAGCCTACAGGACGCCGAATGTGCAAAATCATAAGAGATCCACACCTAGACACATTATAATGAAGATGTCCAACATACAGAATAAGGAGAGAATTTTAAAAGCTGCAAGAGAAAGAAAGCAGATTACATTTAGGGGTAAACCAATCAGGATAACAGCTGATCTCTCAACACAGACTCTGAAAGCTAGAAGATCCTGGAATAACATATTTCAAACGCTGAAAGACAATGGGCTCCAACCAAGAATCGTGTATCCGGCGAAATTAAGCTTCAGGTTAGAAGATGAAATTAAAACCTTCCACAATAAACAAAAGTTAAAAGAATTCGCAGCTAGAAAACCATCTCTTCAAAAAATCCTTGGCAAAACATTACAGGAAGAGGAAATGGAAAACAACATTGAAAACCAACAATGGGAGGTAGGACAGTAAAGGGGGGAAAGTAGTCAAAGAGGATAACAAATCAGGTTTAGTAACATCAATAAACAAATATGGATAGAAGAACAAACCATATCTCAATAATAACCCTAAATGTTAATGGCTTAAACTCACCAATTAAGAGACACAGGCTAGTAGAATGGATCAAAAAACAAGACCCAACAATATGCTGTCTACAGGAGACGCATTTGATAGGAAAAGATATACATAGACTAAAGGTGAAAGGTTGGGAAAAATCATATCACTCATATGGACCGCGGAAACAAGCAGGAGTGTCCATACTCATATCTAATAAAATAGATTTCAAGCCAAAGCTAATCAAAAGGGATATAGAAGGACACTTCATACTGCTCAAGGGAACCATACACCAACAAGACATAACAATCATAAATATATATGCCCCAAATAATGGTGCAGCTGTATTCATCAAGCAAACTCTTCTCAAGTTCAAGAGTCTAATAGACCAACATACAATAATCATGGGAGACTTCAACACACCTCTCTCACCACTGGACAGATCTTCCAAACAAAAGTTAAATAAGGAAACTATAGAACTCAATAACACAATTAACAACCTAGACTTAATTGACATATATAGACTATACCACCCAACATCAAGTAGTTACACTTTTTTCTCAGCAGCACATGGAACCTTCTCAAAAATAGACCATATACTATGTCACAGGGCAACTCTTAGACAATACAAAGGGGTAGAGATAATACCATGCATCTTATCTGATCATAATGGAATGAAACTGAAAATCAATGATAAAAGAAGAAAGGAAAAAGCAAGCATCACCTGGAGAATGAACAATAGGTTGCTGAGTGATCAATGGGTTTTAGAAGACATCAAGGAGGAAATTAAAAAATTCCTAGAGTTAAATGAAAACACAGACACAACATATCGGAACCTATGGGACACATTGAAAGCAGTTCTAAGAGGAAAATTCATTGCTTGGAGTTCATTCCTCAAAAAAAGAAAAAACCAACAAATAAATGATCTCATACTTCATCTCAAAATCCTAGAAAAAGAAGAGCAAAACAACAGCAAAAGAAGTAGAAGGCAAGAAATAATTAAAATCAGAGCTGAAATTAATGAAATTGAAACAAAAGAAACAATTGAAAAAATTGACAAAACTAAAAGCTGGTTCTTTGAAAAAATAAATAAAATTGACAGACCCTTAGCCATGCTAACGAAGAGAAGAAGAGAGAGAACCCAAATTACTAGCATACGGGATGAAAAAGGCAATATCACAACAGACAATTCAGAAATACAGAAGATAATCAGAAATTACTTTGAATCCTTATACTCCAATAAAATAGAAGATAGTGAAGGCATAGATAAATTCCTTGAGTCCTATGATCTGCCCAGATTGAGCCAGGAGGATATAGACAACCTAAACAGACCAATAACAATAGAGGAAATAGAAGAAACCATCAAAAGACTACCAACTAAGAAAAGCCCAGGACCAGATGGGTATACAGCAGAGTTTTACAAAACCTTTAAAGAGGAACTAACACCAATACTTTTCAAGCTATTTCAGGAAATAGAAAAAGAGGGAGAACTTCCAAATTCATTCTACG
The DNA here is from genome assembly GCF_045843805.1 of Urocitellus parryii. Taxonomy (NCBI): domain Eukaryota; kingdom Metazoa; phylum Chordata; class Mammalia; order Rodentia; family Sciuridae; genus Urocitellus; species Urocitellus parryii. The sequence goes on along the minus strand of NC_135532.1, from coordinate 93,656,650 downwards.
AGGCCAACATCACCCTGATTCCGAAACCAGACAAAGACACATCAAAGAAGGAAAACTACAGACCAATATCTCTAATGAACCTTGACGCAAAAATCCTCAATAAAATTCTGGCGAATCGGATTCAAATACATATCAAAAAAATTATACATCATGATCAAGTAGGATTCATCCCTGGGATGCAAGGCTGGTTTAATATACGGAAATCAATAAATGTTATTCACCACATCAATAGACTTAAAAATAAGAACCATATGATCATCTCAATAGATGCAGAAAAAGCATTCGACAAAGTACAGCATCCCTTTATGTTCAAAACGCTAGAAAAATTAGGGATAACAGGATCATACCTCAACATTGTAAAAGCAATCTATGATAAGCCACAGGCCAGCATCATTCTGAATGGAGAAAAATTGAAGGCATTCCCTCTAAGATCTGGTACAAGACAGGGATGCCCTCTCTCACCACTTCTGTTCAACATAGTCCTCGAAACACTGGCCAGAGCAATTAGACAGTCAAAAGAAATTAAAGGCATAAAAATAGGAAAAGAAGAACTTAAATTATCACTATTTGCAGATGATATGATTCTATACCTAGCAGACCCAAAAGGGTCTACAAAGAAGCTATTAGAGCTAATAAATGAATTCAGCAAAGTGGCAGGATATAAGATCAACACGCATAAATCAAAGGCATTCCTGTATATCAGCGACAAATCCTCTGAAACGGAAATGAGGACAACTACTCCATTCACAATATCCCCCCAAAAAATAAAATACTTGGGAATCAACCTAACAAAAGAGGTGAAAGATTTATACAATGAAAATTACAGAACCCTAAAGAAAGACATAGAAGAAGACCTTAGAAGATGGAAAAACATACCCTGCTCATGGATAGGCAGAACTAACATCATCAAAATGGCGATATTACCAAAAGTTCTCTATAAGTTCAATGCAATGCCAATCAAAATCCCAACAGCATATCTTGTAGAAATAGATAAAAGAATCATGAAATTCATATGGAATAATAAAAGACCCAGAATAGCAAAAACAACACTAAACAGGAAGTGTGAATCAGGCGGTATAGCGATACCAGACTTCAAACTATACTACAGAGCAATAGTAACAAAAACAGCATGGTACTGGTACCAAAACAGGTGGGTGGACCAATGGTACAGAATAGAGGACACAGTAACCAATCCACAAAACTACAACTATCTTATTTTTGATAAAGGGGCTAAAAGCATGCAATGGAGGAAGGATAGCATCTTCAACAAATGGTGCTGGGAAAACTGGAAATCCATTTGCACCAAAATGAATCTGAATCCCTATCTCTCGCCGTGCACAAAAGTTAACTCAAAATGGATCAAGGAGCTTGATATTAAATCAGAGACACGGCATCTGATAGAAGAAAAAGTTGGTTATGATCTACACGCTGTGGGATCGGGCTCCAAATTCCTCAATAGGACACCCATAGCGCTAGAGTTAACAAATAGAATCAACAAATGGGACTTACTCAAACTAAAAAGTTTTTTCTCAGCAAAAGAAACAATAAGAGAGATAAATAGGGAGCCTACATCCTGGGAACAAATCTTTACTCCACACACTTCAGATAGAGCCCTAATAACCAGAATATACAAAGAACTCAAAAAATTAGACAATAAGATAACAAATAACCCAATCAATAAATGGGCCAAGGACCTGAACAGACACTTCTCAGAGGAGGACATACAATCAATCAACAAGTACATGAAAAAATGCTCACCATGGCTAGCAGTCAGAGAAATGCAAATCAAAACTACCCTAAGATACCATCTCACTCCAGTAAGACTGGCAGCCATTAGGAAGTCAAACAACAATAAGTGCTGGAGAGGATGCGGGGAAAAGGGCACTCTTGTTCATTGCTGGTGGGACTGCAAATTGGTCCAGCCAATTTGGAAAGCAGTATGGAGATTTCTCGGAAAGCTGGGAATGGAACCACCATTTGACCCAGCTATTCCCCTTCTCGGTCTATTCCCTAAAGCCCTAACAAGAGCATGCTACAGGGACACTGCTACATCGATGTTCATAGCAGCTCAATTCACGATAGCAAGACTGTGGAACCAGCCTAGATGCCCTTCAATAGATGAATGGATAAAAAAAATGTGGCATTTATACACTATGGAGTATTACTCTGCATTAAAAAATGACAAAATTATAGAATTTGGAGGGAAATGGATGGCATTAGAGCAGATTATGCTAAGTGAAGCTAGTCAATCTTTAAAAAACAAATACCAAATGACTCCTTTGATATAAGGGGTGTAAACAAGGACAGGGTAGGGACGAAGAGCTTGAGAAGAATATTTACAGTAAACAGGGATGAGAGGTGGGAGGGAAAGGGAGTGAGAAGGGAAATTGCATGGAAATGGAAGGCGATCCTCAGGGTTATACAAAATGTCATATAAGAGGTAAGGAGGGGTAAGTCAAGAGAATACAAATGGAAGACATGATTTACAGTAGAAGGGGTAGAGAGAGAAAAGGGGAGGGGAGGGGAGGGGAGGGGAGGGGGGATAGTAGACAATAGGACAGACAGCAGAATACATCAGACACTAGAAAGGCAATATGTCAATCAATGGAAGGGAAACTGATGTGATACAGCAATTTGTATACGGGGTAAAAGCGGGAGTTCGTAATCCACGTGAATCAAACCATGTAATATGATGTATTAAGAACTATGTAATGTTATGAACGACCAATAAAAAAAAAAAAAGAAAAAAAATACAGAATATGATTTTGGTTTTCTGAATTTGTTAAAATTTGTTTTGTGGCCTAATATTTGGTTCTTTCTAGAGAAAGTTTCGTGTGCTGATTTTTTTAAAAAATGAAAAAAAACCTGTCTTCTGCAGCTGTTTAATAGAATGCTATATAAATGTTGAATTTCATTTGATCTACACCATAGTTTGATGTTTCTTTGTTGAATATTTTGCTGGATCATCTGTCCACTGATGAAAGTGGAATACTGAAGTCATCCAGTATTATGACATTGCAGTCTGTCTACCCCTTTAATTATAATAGGGTTTGTTTTATTAAACAGAGTGCTCAACAGTAGGTGCATATAGATTTACTATACCATATTTTTGTTGAATTGATCCCCTGATCATTATAATGTGAACATCTTTGTTTCTTCTTACAGTTTTTGTCTTAAAATATATTTTGTCATAATATAGATATTACTACTCACTTTAGGTTTCAATTTGCTTGGAACACCATTTTCCATTCTTTCACTTTCAGTTTCTCTACATGTTTTCTCATAATGTAAGTTTCTTTTAGTTAGCATATTGTGGGGTTTTGTTTTTTAATCCATTCAGTTAGTCTGTATGTTTTAACTGGATAATTTAGTCCATTTACATTTATGCTTATTATTTATAGGGAAATGGTTCCTGTTGTTTAAAATTTTTCTTCTAATTGTTTTGAATAGTTTTTATTCTTTTTTCTCTTTTGTTCATCTTTGTGGTTTAATGTTGCACTGTATTGATGTTTAATTATTTTCTATTTCCATTTTTTTTCTCTTCAAAAAGGGAATTGACCTTTCACATGCTTTTAGGATAATATTTTTCCTTTTCTTTTTTTGCTTCTGGATGTAGAACTCCCTTAAGCATCTTTTGTAAGGCCAGTATTGCTGTCATGAATTCCCTCAGTTTCTGCTAATCTTGGAAGGTCTTTGTTTCTTCTTGTTTTCTGAAGTACATTCTTATAGGTTATAGTATTCTTGGTTTCCCTGAGTTGTTTAATGAGGTCAGTGTAACCTTGATAACAAAATTTGACAAAGGCCATTGGATAAATTGGAGTTATAAATCAATCTTACTCTGGGAATGGGCAAAACTGGAATTAATATTAACCAACAGTGAAATGGATAAATTAGAATTAACAGCACAGCAATAACAGAGTGGACAAATATAATCATTACAATGAAATACTACGTGATCACAAAAGTGAGTAGCCACTCAATCTGGCAACATGAGTAAATTTGTAAAAATTATTGAGAGAAAAAAATAATAAAAGATTAAAAGCTATAGACAGACTAATATAAATATATCTAGATGGTAATTTTATCTCTAAAACATACAAATGTATAGAATTTAGGATTACATATAGTTTAAGACACAGAGGAGGTAAATTAACACAAAATTCATAACAGTCATTAAGTCTGTGTGTGGCAAGAAGGGATTTTGGAACCATCTTTAAGATGAAAAGAAGGACTGTTTTCGGTATCATTATTATTTAACTGTACATATGAAATATATATTAACTTGTTTATGTGTAATAAAATAATAAATGTAAATAATGTAAAACAATAAATGTAATAAATGTAAAACAAGGAAAATGAGTGCTCATTCAGAAGAAAATACATCAAATTGGTTTTCAACCAGATAAAGATACACAAATGAGCAACAGGACAATTCATGATCCCCCAAAGGTAGAATAAAAACAATTAAACTCAAAATTTGTACCGATAATATGAATATTTAATATTTTTAATGTGATATACAAATATTCTAAGGAAAAGAGTCCCCTCACCCAAACTGTATCCGGTTGTTTCTTAATTGATGGCATTAACTGAATAAATTGAAATGTTAATTAATAGAGCTGATCAATTCACACATCTATACTGTTTGCTTGAAAGCTATATTTCTCAAAATAGAGTATTTTGATGGGGTCTTAAAGAGATATAACCTTTTTTGAGGTTTGATCTACACACAAATCTATCAAATTCTGAGTACAATTCAGAGTTTTGCGAAATGTATATGCTGTATAACTGTCATCAAAAAGACATACAACATTTTCCTTACTCTTCAAAAGTTTTTGTCTATTTATAGTCAGTTCCCAGATCTACTTCTGGTCCCAGAAAACCATTGATTTTTTTCATAAATATACTTTTTCTTGTTCAAGAATGTATTAATTTTGATTCATAAAATATGTACTCTTTGTGTCTGATTTCTTTTATTTAGAACATTTTTAAGATCCATCAATCTTGTTGCATCTATCAGTGGTTAATTTCATTACTGTTTATTATTTTTTTATACAGATACAGCAAAATTTGATTATTCTTCTATTCATGGATATTTGAACTATTTCCAGATTGGGCTTTTATGCAGAAAGCCACAAACAGTTGTATAAGTTTCTATATCAATAAATGTTTTCATATTCCTGAGATAAATACCTTGGGTAATTGCATATTTAATTGTGTAAGAATGCCTGTGTTCTAAAATGGTTGCACTATTTTACTTTCTCATTAGCAACAGAGGAAAGTTTCATCTGCTGTACATCATTGTCTATACTAGATACTGTCTTTAATTTGCATTTCCCTGATAATTATTAATGCTGATTATATTTTCAATAGCTATTCATTTCTTTGTCTGTGACTGTCTATTCAAATCCTTTGTTGGGTTATCTCATTACTGAGTTTTGAAAGTTCTTTTTCTTGATGTGACTCCTTTGTCAAGATATAAGTAAATTAAGTATTGTCTCCTACTCTGGGCTTATTTTTCTCTTCATTACACTATGTTCCAAAGAAAGAAAGTTTTTCATTTTGATGGAGTTCCCAACTTTTATTTTTATGTTACTTTTATTTTTATGGTTTCTAATGACCTTAGAAATCTAGCCAGTCCCAAGGATGCTTAGATTTTTCTGTCAGATTTTTATCATTAAATTTTATATTTGGTTCATTTTTTCCTTCATATATAATATCCACTATTCTCATTTATTAAAAAGGCTTCCCTTTTCCCCCCAAATGCCTTGTCACCTTGTGAAAAATTAATTAAATTTATCTGAATTTTTTCTATTCTGTTCTACTGATTTATATCCCTAACCTTTTATCAATACTATACTGTCTTGATTAGTACATATATACATTCTAGTAAATGTTGATATCATATCCAAAGATATCCAACTTTGTTTTTCAGAAAGTATGCACTGAATATTCTAGTCATTTAAATGTATTTAAGGGGCTGGGGTTGTGACTAAGTGGTAGAGCACTTGCCAAGCGCTTGCCTAGCACTTGTGAGGGAGGCACTGGGTTCAATCCTTAGCACCACATAAAAATAAAATAAAGGTTATTGTGTCCACCAACAACTAAAACAAATATTAAAAATGATTTTTAAAATATATTTTAGAATAGATTTAATAATTTCTACTCAAAAAATGTTTGTTAAAGTTCTGATTGGTATTAAGTTGACACTGTATATCAAGTTTGGAGAGAAGTGACATCTTAACAATATTTGAGTTTTCCATTCTGCTAACATGTTATCTCTCCCCATTTATTTGGATGTTCTTTAATTTCTTTTTTATAGCTTTTAGTGAACAGATATTTGCATTTTTCAATAAACTGACCTAATGTTAGTCACAAATGCTATACTAAGATAACGTATCTTGCATGAAGGTGGTAAGTGGAAGTAGTTTATAAACTCTGAATAGGTTGTGATCATGCATAAAATGAATAATAATACTAATTCTGGAAAACAAATTCCTTTCATAGCTACGTTAATGACTGGCCTCAATTTTATTTTGGCAAAAGGAAAAAGATAACATATTTGTGATTTCTAATGAGCTTTCAGCTTCAAAAAGTATTTGGAGCATAAATATCTATTTAAAATTATACAATCTAGTTTTTAAATATTTTTTTAGTTGTAAATGGACACATACCTTTTTTTTATTTGTTTATTCACATGTGGTGCTGAGGATCAAACCCAGGGCAAGCACTCTACCACTGAACCACAACCCCAGTCCCACAATCTAGTTTAGATAGGAATACATAATAATGTCACCATTTTCCACAACTGATAGTTCTCAGGTAATTTTTTTCCTGTCAAAATAAAATTACTGATTAGGGAGGTTATTTTTTTCTATTTGTTCAACTTAGTTGTACATGACAGCAGAATGCATTTCAAAGCATCACACACAAATGGAGCGCAACATTTCAACTCTCTGGTTGTACACAATGTAGAGTTGCGCCATTCATGCAATCATACATGTACCTAAGAGTAATGATGTCTATCTCATTCCACCATCTATAGGGAGATTATTGTATTAACCACTTTGGAAGGATGGGGTTTTTTTCAAATGTGCATGTATGTATTTTACATGTATCAGTGTGTGTTTATTGTGTGTACACACACATGAATATTTTCTTATCCAAACACCCCATTATACAAATAAAATCCACTTCATTATGACTATTTATTTCTATATACAGAGAAGCTTGAGTGATGAATCTACTATCACTCTATTATTAGGAAATAGATGCCAAACGTGTATACACACAGAAATATAATGTATATCAAAAAGAGGATGGTGCAATTAATATCTATAGACTACTTGAATTATATATTATTTCATTTTAAGACCTCTTTGAAGTGGGCTTACAATACCTAATCATGGCACAAAAAAACTAAGATCTAATACCAAGCCTAACATTGAAGATGGCAGACTTGGATTCAAGTTCAAGTCCAAAGCTCTTTTCTATTCCACAAAAACTACATTAGAATTTAATCAATGTGGCCAGGTGCAATAGTGTATGCCTGTAATCCCAGTGGCTTTGGAGGTTAAGGCAGAAGGATCACAAGCTCAAAGCCAGCCTTAGCAATTTAGCAAGTCCCTAAGCAACTTAGCAAGACTCTGTCTCAAAAAATAAAAAGGTATGGGAGTATACCCCCCCCAAAAAAGAATCTAATAAATGATTTCTAACAATGTGATAAGCATGAAACATAGCAAATTAAGTAGCATAATCCTTTTTAAGCTCTTGTAGACACTACTTAATGACAATATTGGTAGTATTATTTCACATTATCAGTTGTTGTGCTTATTTTGTAAGTGAAAGTACCATTTTATTTTTCCTAACCATTAAAACAATAAATATTTACAACTGAAAAATTTGAAAATAGAAGAAATTAATGCTAAGGTAATTGCCACTAATATTTTGGTACATATTCCTCATCTATTTCCAAACATGTTTTCAGAATACAGATAAGATCATACTTTACATATTATTTGTACATACACCTTCACTTTATTGCATAACATTTAAATTTTAATGGCTTTTTACATGAAAACAATAACTCATCAGTCTTAAATGGACCATAATTGGAACAATTAGTAAACTTATTTTTGCTACTAAATTATGCTGCAATGGACATACTTATGGAATAGACTCACCCCATACTATATTTACATCCTCTTAAAATTCTCAGGATTAGAATTACTAGAATCTGAAAAATTTTAAGGTTTTTTTCCAATTGTGCTAACAAAACTTTATATCCAGCAGCAAAGAATGAAGGTATCCATCAATAGATTTCGATAGCAGAAGATAATTTCCATTTTATCTGTTAATTGAAAGGAAAATTATTATCTCATTGAATTCATTTACATCTCTTTTGATCATTAGTTACGAGTGTTCATTTCCCTAGTCTAGTGTTTGAAAATGGCTTATTTTTGTCTTTACTGATTATGTATTGGGGTCTTCACTGGTTTTCTTACTAATTTTTATACATTCTTTTTTTTTTTTGATGCAGCTCACTTAGTGCTGCTCTTGACTCTCCTAGGTTGAAACTTAGGCTGCTGTTGAGTTAGATTCTCTTCTTTCCCACTGTTTTTACATTATGGTATCACATATGCAGGTGTACTCAGGGGTAAAGTTTGGCTAGAGCAGGGAGGGGCAGCTCTGACTAGTGTTTATTCAAAAGAAATTGAAAGATTCCCTTTGAAGAGTGACCACTTAATAAGGCCAATAAGATGAAAGGTAAGGTTAAGGAAAACTACAGCAACCAAGGGAATGACAACTGCTACTTCACATCCTGTGTGTTTTACACTGGCCCCTACGATTGCTACTTAGTGCCATATGTCAGGTAATACATATGTGCATGTCTTTTTTATTGTTTATTTCTTTATTTTTATGTGGTGCTCAGTATCGAACCCAGTGCAAGGCAAGCGCTATACTGCTGAGCCACAACCCCAGCCCCAAATTTTATGATTTTTTTTATTGGTTATTCCAAACATTACAAAGATTGCAGAATCACATCGGTTACACATCCACATTTTTACATAATGCCATATTAGTAACTGTTGTATTCTGCTACCTTTCCTATCCTCTACTATCCCCCCTCCCCTCCCCTCCCATCTTCTCTCTCTACCCCATCTACTGTAATTCATTTCTCTCCTTACATTCTTTCTATAGAAAGAAATCCATCTTTATAGTCATATACTTAAGACTTATTTCTCATACTTTACCATTTATCATTTATTTATATTTTCCTTTTGTTTTCAAAGTCAGACAAATTAGTATTGAGAAGCTATTGGCTAGATTCATTCTGGTTAAGCATTAGTACTTCTTCTTGCTGATAGCCAGGTAATTAACTGCCTCTTAGTAAACTTAGATTAAGAAACAACTATGAGGTTTGGAATTAAGTAGGGAAAACAAAGGGAGAACTGTTGAGTTTCCTGCCTAATTTTAGTAATATAACAGATTCTTCTAGTCCAGTAGAAAGACAAATTTGAATATGACTTCTGTTTATTTTGATTAAGTCTTATAGTAACTCATTTAAACTGTGCCTGCTTGGTAGTTTTTTTGTATTCTGCCCCATGAAGTTTGAAAACCTGCTTAAGAGTTATGACTTTTTACTAGAATTAAACACTAGAATGAATTCACTTTTTTAAAATCTAGTTGGCTATGTATCTGACTTCCCATGTGCATAACAGAATGAAAAAAATCATTTGACGTTAGTCATATAAACAGTAGGCTAAAACTAACAAGCAACACTGCTGTTGAAATGAAAGAAAAGCAACAAGATCTTATTCATAAAACTGAAAAATATCTAGACATATTAGCAATTTCAAACTTCTTTTAGCTGGCTTTATGGCACTTGCCTATAATCCCAGTGAATCAGGAGGCTGAGGCAACAGGATCACAAGTTTGGAGTCAGACTTGGCTAACCATATATCAAAATTTATAAAAGGGCTGGGGATAGAGCTCAGTGGTAGTATGTCCCTGGGCTTAATCCCCAAGACCACATACATACAAAAAAATTCTGAGAAACAGTATAAAAATTATTGTTTGAAACCATCTTCTTTTCAATTATCTCCCACTTTCATGTCCATCCCCATCCCCACCATGTCTGGAAAAACAATGGTATCCGCCTTTTCCATGTCTGGAAAAACAAGTGTATCAGGTGTGAATGCACACCTAGAAGATTTTTCAAAGGTTAAATTTTCAAAACTATTACATCAAATAGCAGCTCTGATTTGTCCAAAACATTTTTTAATGTTATCTACTATAACAGAAGATATCATGTTGGTACCATTTTAACTTTTATGCACATATATTTATCCTCACAAATGCATATCAAATTGTGAAAAAAATTTAAAGGAAAGCTTAGGTGAATCTAATGATTATTAACAATACAATACCATTATCACTTTTCTATGTTTTACCTAAAATTCATTGTTCCATATAAATAAAATATTCAATAGGCTGTTGAATTCCACTATTTCTTAAACAGATTTAGCAAAGGAAGTTCATTAGAGCTTTATATGGAAACAAGAGCCATCATCACTATGGTGTTCTTGTAGGTGATTCCTCATTATTCATTTTCCTTTTTTTCCATAATAGTAGAAACCATGATATTTGGCTAATATATGGTCATTTGGAATAAAGACCAGTTCTCAGACTGTTTAATCTATAGATTACTTTGTGATTTCAATTTTAACTAATATGCAGTAAGCAGGGAATGTTTTCCACAACTTTTAAGAAGTATTCTTTTTTTTTAAAAAAAAAGGCAGATTCCTTTTTTTTTTCCTTTCTTTCATCCTACAAGCCAGACTATTGATATGCTATATAGTATTAGCCATCTGGGACAAACAGGCTGAAGTACAATAAAGAGGACAAAAAGAAGGAGGACAAAATAAGCCCAAGTGCTTGTTTTTTAAATGTATTTAACTACTAATATATATTAATTGCATAGTAAATGGGTTTCATTGTGACAATTTCCATACATGCATATGATGAATTTTGACCATATCCATCCTCCCCTATTTTCCCTTTCCTAAAAGTTTCTCTTCTACTTTCATGTTATTATTGTTAAAGATTCTACATATGAAAGAAATATGATATTTGTTTTTCTGAGCTGGCTTATTTTGTTTAACATGATGATCTTCAGTTACAAACATTCTCCTGCATTAACATAATTTCATTTTTCTTTATTGCTAAATAATAATTGTGTATATATTCTACATTTTCTTAATCCCTTTATACACTGATGAGTATCTAGGCTGATTTTATAGGCTATAATGAATAGTAGCATGATAAACATGTGCATGCAGGTATCTCTACTGTATGAAGGCTTTGCTGCCTTCAGATATATACCTATTAGTGGCATAGCATGATCATATGGCAATTCTGGTTTAGTTTTTTAAGGAACCTCAATACTGTTTTCTATTGTGGCTATATTAGTTTACATTCCTACCAAGAGTGTATGAGGGTTCCTTTTCCCCTGAATCTTTGCCAATATTTGCTAATTTTGTTTTCTTGGTAATGGTCTTTCTAATTGTGGCCATTGTAGTTCTGATTTGCATTTCCCTAATGACTAATGATAAGGAACATTTTTCATATATTTGTTGAATATCTGTACTTCTTTTTGAGAAATGTCTCTTCAGTTCATTTTCCATTTACTGATTGGATCACTTATTCTTTTGGTGTTATGTTTCAAGTTTTTTATATATTCTGGACATTAATTCTTGGTCAGATGAATAACTGGCATAGATTTTCTCCCATTTCTAGGCTATCTCTACACTCTTCTTTCTTTACTGTAAAGAAGTGTTTTAATTTGATATAATCTCATTAGGCAATTCTTGTTAATGATTACTGAACGACTAGAATCCCATTCAGGAAATCACTGCCTATACCAGTATCTGAAGTGTTTCTCTTACATTTTCTTCTAGTAATTTCAGGTCTTACACTGGGGTCTTCATTCTATTTTCAGTTGAACTTTGTATAGGGTAAGAGATGGGGATCTAGTTTCAATCTTTTACAGGTTGATGTTCAATTTTCCAGCTCCATTTGTTGAAAAAGCTCTTTTCTCTGGTGTGTGGGTGTGTGTGTGTGTGTGTGTGTATGTGTATGTGTATTTTTATCTCCTGTATTGAGAATCAATGAGCTTGAGTCATTGATAACTGTAGACCTGCCATACTAAACTCAGACTGTGTATTCTTACTTGAAAAAGAAAAAAATATCTGCTTAAAGAGGCATTATTTCTATCTAGGGTAAAGAATGCCACTTACAGATAATCAATTTCCTATCATAAGACAGTAATAGGCAGCTACTAAAACTAAATGTGAGATATCAAAAGAATAATCCAAAACATAAAATAATGCCTTTATTAAAGCCCTGTAGTTTAATGAACCCAGGTTTGGGTTCTTGATGTACACTCACTGCTTATATGACTTTGGATATATTCCTTATCCTTTTTAATTTTCAGTTTCCAATCTGTAATCTGAAAAGGATAATAATTGTGATGACAATTAAAACAAAATAATGAATGTAAAGTATGACAAAAGGGCACAAAGTAAGCATATGTTAATTACATTCATGTGTTTCAGTTAACAACAGACTACATATATAATGGTGGCCCACATAAGCCATCTTAGTTTGCATAAGCACTCTGTGATGTCTGCACAACAGTAAAATCACCTAATGAAGCATTTCTCAGAATTTTCCCCATCATTAAATACCACATGACGGTAATAGTAATACTATTATCATCAATATGAAATTAATATCTTATCAATCTTACTGTTTTTAATGAGTTTAAGTAAGAATTATATGAATTATATTACTCTCCATCAAAGATCTATCCCCTATTAATCATATCTGTTTGATTTATTTTCTTGAATAGTAAAGAAAAATTAAAGAGTATATTAGTAAAATGAGTATAGTTCCTATTTATATAATTATTATGATTTAAGAATCATACGAACTCAAGAAGTTGTTAATTACTGATTAGACTTGAATTTACAAAGAAAAGTGCTAACATTTATATTTTAAATAGAACATTAGCATTGTAATATTCATTTGTATTACTATAATAAATACATTTAATGAATAACTGAGTAACCACATGGAAATCTTTTTCACATGCTTACTGGCTAGTCTGTATCCTCCTTAATGAAATATCTATTCAAGTCATTTGCTCATTTTCTAACCAAATTACTTTATTATAATTCAGTTTAGGGACTTCTTTATATGTTCTAGATATAAGCCTTTTGAGGAATATGTGACTTATAGATATTTTCTTCCAGTCTATAGTCTTATCTTTTCATCCTCTTAACAGGGTCATTCAGAGAGCAAAAGATGGTAGTCTTTATAAGTCCATTTTATAAAGCTGTTCTTTTGTGAATTATGCTTTCAGTGTGCCTAGCCTGTCTACCTTCTTTTCCCTAATTTTTGAAGTTTTCTGGTAGGTAGTTTGCCTAGATGCTAGTGAAAGGACTAAATTGGAATATGTGTACTGCATCATATATAGAACCCAGCAAGACCTTAAGTGGAATGTAAATGGCTATCTCATCCAGAACTCAAATACTGTTGCTTATTTTTAGTGCAGATATTATAATTTGATATTTTACCATCTTCAACTCTCTTAAGTTCATAGAGGATTTTTATAATACTTGGTCTTTATTTCATTTCTTTTATATTTCCAAATAATTGTTAGCCTACCAAAATGTTACATATGGTATATCGTCTAGGCTTAGTAGTTGTAAGATATTACTACATACAATTCCCTTGTCATGAGTCACTATTAGGATCACAAAGAATAAAAGTTAAACTCTTCTCATGCATTGTTTATTCATTTTTATAAAAGCATATAGCACACAGAAATCCATAAGATAGCTAAGATTCTTAATGGTATGAAAATTACATTCTAGTGACTAAAGTAGGGTAGAGAGATTACAGACATATGAATATGTTCTCTTCAGGTTGGAAAAACCTAGTCTACTATGTTTTGTTTAATATTAGGAATATACATCTGAAAATATTAAAAAATTTCAAACAGTAGATTGGGTTAGGTTAGAATATATCTTTACTTGGTACAAAAGAATTTTAATGCTACAGTAAACTATAAACAAATACTTACAACATATAGTTGTTTCCACAGACTGGCCCATTCTTGAAGAGTTGCTGTAACCTCAGTCACAATGGAATCTTCGAGTGGAACCACAGTTTCATACTGCCTAGAATCATAGCCACAATATACAGAGACATTATTTTTGATAAAATCTTAGAATATATCTGCTGCATTTTTCAATATGCTTAATTCAAATTTTAAATTATTGCAAATAGGAAAATAAGTACATCTAATTGATTAAAGACCTTTTGCAGTGATACTCTGCAATGGTATAACTGAGCTGAATTAACATAAAACCATTTGGATTTTTACTACATAATTTGTAGTTATTTTCCATTTTCCTTTTTTTAATTTGTTCTTTTTAGATATACATGACAATAGATTTTACTTGACACACATACATGGAGTATAACTTATTATACCTAGGATCCCATACTTATGGTTTTACATGATGGGAAATATAAGACATGGTTTTTGGCATGAACTTTAAGCATTAAACTATTTTTAGTCAACAAAAACCATAACATTGCCAAAGCCTTGCTTAAGATTTTTACTTTTAAAAAATTGTGCCCTTTAAAATTTTTCTTTCATGCAAATTGGGGGGCTTTCAAAAGATCTGAAAGGCATGGAAGACAATAGATTCTTTTTAAAAAATTATAAGTATTCTATTATGTTGGTGTTGTGTTTTCTTAGAAATAAGCGTCAAGAAAGAATGCTACATCTGATAGAGGAATTGTGACCAAGGAATAGAAAGGTGCTTTGGTTCTCTCAAACCACCTCATAAGCAATATCCTCTATGATGCCAATCCCTATGCAAATGATCAAGGATTTATTGGTGAACAAAAAGGAAAGAGTTCCTTTCTTCAGAGACCGGTTGGTCTCGATAAAGAATCAGAGTGATAAATAATAAGAAAATAGATAGGGACAATGATAAATCTAAGAAGGAACTGAAAAGATTACAATGAGAGATTTCATCTTGGGAACACAATTTAAGATGAGAAAATCCATGAACTCCTTCCTCTCCGAAAAAGTGTTAAGGACCAAAACAATGGAAGAAGAAAAAAAAAAAAGCTTGACAAGAAAAAGTGTGTAGTAGAAAATCAGATATGGTATCATAAGAAAAGGGGAAAAATATACCAAAAAATGCTGAGTTGGAAAATAATATCATATATTCAAGATGAGAAAAAGGATGATATAGTTGGGGTCTACTCTCATAGGGACTTTTTGAAAGAGAATAAAGTTTTCAGATTTTAACATAAGTAATATATATGAAAAGTTATTGAAAGAAGGAGTAGAACTTGATAATATTTTATAACAACGACACCAATTTTGAGGGACATTAAAATATTTTCTTGGACTATAGAGTTCATTTATGATGTCATGAGGTTACTGGAATTCACATTCTGATTTGTTAGCCAGAAAAAGCACAGGAAAATGTATTTCACAAAATTAGCATTAAGTATCATTTCTTCCTAAAGGAAGACAGCTAACAAAGCACTGAAATGTTCAAAAATGACTCAGTGCATTATACTGAGTGCAAATAAATATGTTTTAAGTTTTATTTTGTTTTGTATAATTTATTTCAGATGATAAAAATTACCTTGGATTAATACTCCAGCTCTATTAGTATCCATCAAATTTAAAAGCCATCTAAAGTAAAAACTTTTGGGGCTGGGGATGTGGCTCAAGCGGTAGCGCGCTTGCCTGGCATGCGTGCGATCCGGGATTGATCCTCAGCACCACATACAAACAAAGATGTTGTGTGCGCCGAAAACTAAAAAATAAATGTTAAAATTTAAAAAAAAATAAAAAATAAAGTAAAAACTTTTATCAAGGGTTTGTTGGGAGCAAAAATGTTACAAAGGTGACATTAGCAAGATGGCAAAATAGGTGTTTTCTATTGTCCTCCACCAGGAAAAACATTGATTTGACAGCTACCTATGAATAAAATTCCAGGGGAGAAGTTTCAACCTGCTGGAGCAAGAAAAAAATCCAAGAATAAATACACTAAAAAGGGTGGAAAAAATGTTTTACTTCATCTGAATCACCCCTCCCTTAAGGTGTCAGCTCAGTGCCAAGAGAAACTCTCAGCCCATAATTTCTCCCACAGTTAAAAATGAAACACAGTGGGGCTGGGGTTGTGCCTTGCACATGTGAGACAATGGGTTTGATTCTCAGCACCACATAAAAAAATAAATAATAAAGGTATTATGTCCAACTACAACTAAAAAAAGTCCTCTTAAAAAAAAGTGAAACACAGTTAAGTGAGTACCCATTTCCACTACCCATGTGAGATACTACCCAAGAGGCCCACTTCTTTCTCACCACACTCAGAATACTGAAGTGATTAATTTATCTTAGTATTTGAGGGAGGCTGTGAACAGAGAAGAAAGACTATCAAAAAGCCTACTAACAAGTTGCTTTTGATGTACCACTCATGAATCCCTTCCACAACTGGCTCAGTGGTACACAAGCCTTATGTACACAAATGTGACACAAATGTTACAAGAGCCTTCCCACCTCTTTCAGGTCAGCTCCACAAGCACTGCTGTACAGATTGGGAGTGTGAGTGCATTTTTTTTTTTATCTTTTGTGGTTCAGGGGTTGAACCCAGGTGTGCTCTTCCACTGAGCTACATACCTATCCCGTTAAAGCCTGGCCTCAAACTTCTGAGTAAAAATATTGTTGGTCGAAATTGGGTTGATAAAGTCAAGGAACTAAAAGAAAAGCACATATCAATCAATAATACCTTGTCCAGAAAAGCTGAACAAAAGCTGAACAAAAGTTCATTAATAAACTGCCTTGTAAGAAATGCCAAAGGGAGTACTTAAAGATAAAATAAAAGAATGCTAATCAGCGACATGGAAACATATAAAAGTATAAAATATGTTAATAAGAATACTCTAAAACTCTAGTCAAACCCAGAAAACTCTATAATGGTGATGTGTAAATCACTTACAGGAATTAAAATAGAAAAGTCTTGAAAATAATTATAGCTACAATAATTTGTTAATTTATATACAACAAAAAGATAAATTTTGACATCAAAAATAGAGTGTGGGTGGGCAGAGTATTATTTTTCATCAAAATTTTTATCAGTTTTAGTTTTATACAAACCTGATGATAACAACAAAGAAAAACTTTCTACAAGATACACAGGTGAACAGAAAAAAAATCAAAGCATACAACTTCAAAAAGTAATCAATAAGGAGACCAATAACAAGAAAAGAGATTGAAACAATCATAAAAATGAAAATCAAAACTATAGTGAGATTTCATCTCACTCCAATCAGAATGGCAGTCACCAAGAATACAAGTAATAATAAGTGTTGGCATTGCTGGGGGTGGGGGACAAATTAATGCAACCACTCAGGAAAGCAGTACAAAGATTCCTCAAAAAACTAGGAATGGGGGTAGAGAAAGAATATGGTGGAATAGAGAACAGCTGCATTCCAAGTTGCACCGTGGGGTGAGACAATGAGTGTTCAGCTTCTGAGCAAGGTGGATAAAAGAAGAATTTCACTAAAATGTAATATCGTGCACTAAAAGTGGCTTAGAGACTCAGAAATTTGGATATGATTTAAATAAAGAAGAAAGCCCACTGCCAGTGGCCACTGAAGTGGATTCACCACAGATAAAGTGAGGGAGAATAAAGGAAGTCACATTCCAAGCTGTGTCTTGGCAATGTCTTGGTGCAGAGAAACCTCAGATCAAAAACACTGCCTAAACTTATCTGACCCAAGGGGTTGCACTGCAAGTGGGTCCTTAAAAACCATACCCAGATAGTTTAACAATCATGCTCTGTATCAACTGGCCTACAAGAGCTAAGGGGGGGAGCCATCTTGGGGCATGCCCCCAATGGCATATGTGGGACTTGGGAGATAAGAAACACACCACCACAATATCTCAGCAGGTGCCTGTGGAGGGACCCAGGTAGTGGCTCACTGAACATGAGAGAAACAGTCACAGAGTAGCCTAAACCCAGAGGGATTTGAGTCAGAAGAGGAAAGAGAAGCCTTTATGTCTGGAGGCTCATCTGACAAGCTGAAGCTGGCCAGGGGTCTGAGTGGGCAGTGGACAACTACATTGAGAAACTAACATTGGGAAGGCTGTACTCCTGGGCAGCAGTGAGTGGAGAATCAGCCCTCCTGCCCCATGACTGGATTTCTTGGGAGGCACCTGAGAACCAGACCCATGAAGTGATCAGCTAATGTCTGATCACTAGTCCTAGGGGTGGGTCAACCTAGTCTACCCAAAGAACACTCCACTCAACAAAGCCAAATCAGACCTGAGGCCGAACTACAACTCAGTGTCACCTACTAAAAACTCCCTTCACACAACACTGCAGAAATGGTACCCTGGGAAGTACACTAAACTGGTCTGGGGGATCAAAATGCAAACTATATGCAGACTATATGTCTTAAACCTATCCCACCTCATATTGGTGAGAAGGATATCAGGATTCTATCAAACAGCTTTAATCTTAGGCAATTCCAACAGGTATCTCACAGAGAAACACAAAACCAGAAAAGGGTTAACATTCTCCAACTATATTCTAGTAGTATATAACTTATAAAAAATTAGAAGGACTATTAGACATAAAAAAGATTACTCATTCCAGTTAAATATTTTGACTGCCTCAGTGAAGAAAGTACCTTCAGTCTTCACCAAAATTTTGGATGTGTGTGTGTGTGTGTGTGTGTGTGTGTGTCTGTATTTTTTTTCCTTTTAAAAATTTGTTCTAATTTGGGCTGGAGTTATGTCTCAGTGGTAGAGTGCTTGGCTGGTATGTGTGAGGTCCTGGGTTCAAACCTCAGCACTGTTTACGAGGTCCACATGAGTGATATGATTTTTCCCAACCTTTCACCTTCGGTCTATGTATGTCTTTTCCTATCAAATGCGTCTCCTGTAGGCAGCATATTGTTGGATCTTTTTTTTTTTTTTTGATCCATTATACTAGCCTGTGTCTCTTGATTGGTGAGTTTAAGCCATTAACATTTAGGGTTACTATTGAGATATGGTTTGTACTTCCAGCCATATTTGTTTACTTATGTTACTTAACATGATTTGTTTTTCCTCTTTGATTATTTTTTCCCTTTACTGTACTACCTCCCACTGTTGGTTTTCATTGTTATTTTCCATTTCCTCTTCCTGTAATGTTTTGCTGAGGATGTTTTAAAGAGATGGTTTTCTAGCTGCAAATTCTTTTAACTTTTGTTTATCATGGAAGGTTTTAATTTCATCTTCCATCCTGAAGCTTAATTTCACTGAATACACAATTCTTGGTTGAAACCCATTTCTTTCAGGGAGTGAAATATGTTGTTCCAGGATCTTCTAGCTTTCAGAGTCTGTGTTGAAAGATCAGCTGTTATCCTGATTGGTTTACCCCTAAATGTAATCTGCTTACATTCTCTTGTAGCTTTTAAAATTCTCTCCTTATTCTGTATGTTGGGCATCTTCATTATAATGTGTCTAGGTGTGGATCTCTTATGATCTTGCACATTCGGCATCCTGTAGGCTTCTCGGATTTGGGATTCTGTTTCATTCTTCAAGTCTGGGAACTTTTCTTGTATTATTTCATTGAAGAGATTGCTCATTCCGTTGGTTTGGACCTCTATACCTTCCTGTATCCCAATAACTCTTAAGTTTGATTTCTTTATGTTATCCCGTATTTCTTGGATGTTCTGCTCATGGTTTCTTAACAGTCTTGCTGAGTTGTCTATGTTTTTTTCAAGTTGAAATACTTTGTCTTCATTGTCTGATGTTTTATCTTCTTAGTTTTCTACTCTGCTGGTAGTACTCTCATTTGAGTTTTTAATTTGGTTTATTGCTTCCTGCATTTCTAGGATTTCTGTTTGTTTTTTATAACCTCTATCTCCCTGTATAGTTGATCTTTTGCTTCTTGGATTTGTTTATGTAATTCATTGTCAAAGTGATCTTTCATTGTCTGATTTTGCTGTCTAATGTCTTCCTTGAGACTTCAGATCATCTGAAGCATATATATCCTGAATTCTTTATCTGACATTCCATCTGCTGCAGATATTACCTCTTCTAAAGTTGAGTTGACCTGCATTGCTTGTGGTCCTTTCTTTCTCTTTCTTTTCATACTGCTCGCGTTTCTTTTTTCTTTGTGAAACTGTTGTGTTATTGATTTTCCCCCTATATATTTATATTGCTCTTGTATAGTTGCAAAGTCTCCCTTTTGTGGAGAAAGACAATGTTAAATAAAATAAAATATCAGCAAAACCCAATCAAAAACACATCAAAGAGATATTACATGATGATCAAGTGGGCTTCATTCCAGGAATATGAGGATGGTTCAACATATGCAAATTAGTAATTGTAATTCATCACTTTAAAAGAATTAAGGACAAAAATCACACCGTCATCTCAATAGATACCAGAAAATCTTTTGACAAAATCCATTACCCATTCATATTGAAAATGCTGGAGAACCCAGGGATTGAAGGAACTTATCTCAACATCATAAGCATCATTTTGGCAAATCCAAAGCCAACAATAGAGAAAAACTAAAAGCATTTCCACTAAATTCAGGAACAAGACAAGGCTGTCCACTCTCACCATTCCCATTAAATATAGTCCTCAAAATATTAGCTAATCCAATCAGTCAAGAAAGGATATCAAAGGGATACAAACAGGAAAAGGAGAAATGAAACTGCCAATAATATGATCCTATAGCTAGAAGCTTTTTAAAACTCTACCAGAAGACTTCCAGAACTTATAAATGAATTTAATGAAGTAACAGGATCCAAGATCAACACCCATAAATCAATAGCTTTCCTATACTCCAACAATAATTCAGTCAAGAAAGAAATCAGGAAAACCATCCCATTTACCATAACTTCAAAAAGATTAAATACTTGGGAATCTAACCAAGGAGGTAAAAGAGCTCTACAATGAAAATTACAGAACACTTAATAAAGAAATTGAAAGAGACCTTAGAAGATGGAAAGACTCCCCATGTTCTTGGATAGGCAGAATTAATATTGTCAAAATGGCCACACTATCAAAAGCAATATACAGATTTAATGCAATCTCCATCAAAATTCCAATGAAATTCTTTACAGAATTAGAAAAAAAACAATTCTTAAATTCATTTCTAAGAGTAAGAGAATAGACAAAGCAATACTGAGCAAGTCAAGCAGGAGGCATCAAAATACAGGATCTGAAATTATTCTTCAGAGCTGTAGTAACAAAAACAGAATGATATTGGCACTAGAATAGATTTGAAGACTGACGATCCACAAGCCTATAGCCATTTGATATTTGACAAATGCACCAAACGTATCTTGGAAAAGATAGCTTTTTTAACAAATGGTGTTGGGGAAACTGGATAGTTGTATATAGAAAAATGAATTATATCCTGTCTCTCACCCTGCACAAAACTCAAATTGAAATGGATCAAAGACTAAATTATGGATTCAACACAGATGCCCATCAGTTGATGAATGTATTAAGAAATATGTATATCACAATTACACACACACACACACACACACACAAACACATACAATGGAGTTCTACTCTGTCATTAAAAAGAATGAAATTATGGCTTTTGTTAGTACATGGATGGAACTGGAGTCTATCATGCTAAGTGAAATAAGTCAGACTCAGGAAAGTCAAAAGTCAAATATTTTCTCTGATATGTGGAAGCTAATCCAAAATAAGGAGGTGGAGGAGGAGCAGAAGAGACAAAAGGAGAAGGGGGATTCCACTGATCATTTGAAAACACAATGATCAATGAACTAGATAAAGGGAACTAAGAGGGAGGGACAGGGACAGGAGAAGGGTATTCTCTCAATCATGTATATATACCAGAAACTAAGTATAAAAAAATAAAAACATAAGTGTAACTAGCAGAAAGATTAGTAGAGAATAGGGAAGGAAACAGGGGGAGGAAGGAGGAGAGGGAAAGGGGAAATACTGGGGGCTGAATTAGAGCAAATTATATTCTATGTTTTTAAAACTATGTCAAAATGAATCCTATTGCCATGTATAACTAAAGAGAACCAATTAAAAAAGAAAGGAGTTTGAATTGGCAATAAAAAAAATCACCCACCAAGAAAAGCCTAAGACTGATGACTTCACTGATGAATTATATTAGTCATTTAGAGAGAAATTAATGCCAATTCTTCTCAAATTCTTCTAAAAATTGAAGAGGCAAGAAAAGTTTCCAAATTAATTTTACAAGGTCAGAATTACCCTGATACAAAAGCCAGGAAAGAAGAAAACTGCAGGCCCATTTCCCTGATGAATATAGATGCAAAAATTCTCAACAAAATACTAGCAAATTTAAATTCAGTAGCACATTAAGAAGATCATACCAATAATCACATGGGATTTAACCATGAATATAAGGATGGTTCAACATAGGCAAAGCAATAAATGTAATATATCAATATACTAAAAAAACAAAGATTACATGATCATTCTCAAAATGCTAAAAAATGAAACAAAATTCAATATCCTTTCATGATTATAACAAAAATTCAGCAGAACAGGTACAGAAGGAATGTTCCCCTAGATAATATGTTGTCCATACAACAAGCTCATAGCTAACATTTTACTCAATGGTGAAAAGCTGCAAGCTTTTCCTCTAAGATTAAGAACAAGACAAAACTGTTCCACTACTTCTACCCAATATATTACTGGAGGTCCTAGCCAGAGTAGGCAACAGAAAAAAATAAAATGTATCCAAATCTGAAAGGAAGTAAGATAGCAGATAACATCATCTTAAATGTATAAAACCCTGAAGATTTAGTAGAGTTGCAGGAGACAAAAATCCAACATATAAAAACCAGTAGCACTTCTATACATTAACATTTAACTACACTGAAAGGAAAAATTTTAAATCCCATTTATAATAACATCAAAATGAATAAAATCCTTAGGCATGAATTTAGCCAAGAAGGTAAAAGATCTATACACTTAAAAGTATAAAACTGTGTTGAATGAAATGAAAACAGAAGCAGAAAGATAGCCCTTGCTCAAAGATCTTCCTGAAGAAGTAATATTCTTAAAATTCCACACTATTCAAAGCAGTCTACAGATTTAATAAAATCATTTTAAAAATTCCAATGGCATTTTTCATAGAAATAGGAAAAAAACACGAAATTCAACTGGAGCCAAAAATATCCTAAGTAGCCAAAGCAATCTTGAGAAATAAAAAATCTGGAGGCATCACACTTCCTGACTTCAAACAATATTACGAAGCAATAGTAATCAAACCAGCACAGCATTGTCATAAAAGTAGACAAATGCACCACTAGAATAAAATAGAAAACCCAGAACAGAGATGCCAAGAATGTGCTATGAAGAAAGGATAGTCTCTTCGATAAATAATGTTGTGAAAAAGTGCATGTTCAATAAAAGGGATGTTTTCTTACAACATAGTCAAAATTCAACTAAAAATGTTGATTAAGGACTCAACAAAAGACCTGAAACTCTAAAACTCCTGTAAGAACACATAAGGGGAAAGCTCTCTAATACTGGTCTTGGAGTGGTTTTCTGCGTTTGCTACCATAGCACAGGTAACAAAGAAAAGACAAATAAGCAGGCCATATAAAGCTAACAAGCTTTTGCACAACAAGAAATGGAAAATGAAAAGGCATATCAGAATGGGAGAAAATATTTGCAAATCATATATCCAATAAAGGGTTAATCAAAATACATAAGAAATTCCTACAATTTAATAGCAAAAAAAAACAAACTTAGTAAATAAATAACTCATTTAAAAAGTACACAGATTTTTCTCAGAAAAGAGACTGTATGGCAAACAGGTGTATGTAAAGGTGTTCAAAATCACTAAGCAGAAAGGAAACACAATAAAAACTAATTTAAAAAAGAGTAAAAAGTGACACATTTTTTCCTATCATCACAAGCATCCAAGGATTTTGAAATAAATATGGTTTAATTTACTGTAGTTTCCTTAAATAAATCATACTGATATTTTCAGATTAAATAAGCCAATGATAAAATCCTAAGAAAAATTCAGAATGACTTACTATACTTATTATCACCTCACACCTGTTAATATGCTATTATCAAAAAGTGAAAAAATAAGAAATAATGGTATGACATTCAAGATGGCAGAATAGAGGAGGCAGCTTTCCAAAGTCAAAAAATTGGTTAGGCAGCTTCTCTATATGGTGAGTGGAAAAATGGGGGGCTTTGTTGGGAATTAATACTGGGCATTCAAAGCAGATCAGGGACTCAGGAGGTTGGATATGATAGAATAAGGAGGAAATTCCATACTTATTTAACCTCAAAAAACTTAACACACAAAAAAAATCAATAAACAGGCAAAGGAACTGAAGAGACATTTAATAGAAGAAGAAATACAAATGGTCAACAAATATATAAAAAAATATTCATCATCTCTAGCAATTAGATGTAGAGAGCCACTACATAGAAGCTGAGTGTCCCCTAGCTTTGAGTGCCAGAAATGTGGGGACTGGCTTCCCTGACCAGGAAGCAGGTGGGTTGCCCATCTCTGCTCATCAGAGGAGCACAGCTTTGGGAGTGGGAGTTACCCAATGGGAGTGGGCTGTCCCTTGTAACATTACCCCTCTGCCTTATATGGATGGAAAGCTCTTTTGAAAAGCCCCCCCAAATAAAACCGTTCCAGGCTTGCTTCCTTGTCTTTTTTTGTATGCCTTGCCCCCTTTGTGGGAGTTGAGTCAGAGGAGCCATCACAGGACCCAAAGAAAAAGGTGTTTTCTTTTTGTGTGATTATTTCGTGCCAGCCCAGTTAACCTGAAGTGACCCTGACTGATTTAGTCATGTGTTGCGACAATTAGAGAAATGCAAATTAAAACTAAACTGATATTACATCTCATTCTAGTCAGAATGGCAATTATCAAGAACACAGCAACAATAAGTGTTGGCGAGGATGTGGGGGGAAAGGAACACTCATACATTGCTGGTGGGACTACATATTGGTGCAACCAGTCTAGAAAGCTATATGGAGATTCCTCAGAAAACTTGAAATGGAAACCACCATTTGACTCAAGTTATCCCACTCCTCAGTATATTCCCAAAGAATTGAAAATCAGTATATTCCAGTGACATAGCCACATCAATGTTTATGGCAGCTCAATTCACAATACCTAAGCTATGGAACCAATGTAGGTACCCTTCAACAGAATAATAGATAAAGAAAATGTGGTATATATTGGAACATTACTCAGCCATAAACAAGAATAAAATTATGGCATTTGCTAGTAATGGATGGAATTGGAGACTATCATGCTAAGTTTCATGCTAAGCCAGAACCCCCCAAAAACAAAGGCCAAATGTTCTCTTCAATATGTGGACACAATAAGAAGCGGGAGGAAAGAATAGAAGCTCACTGGATTAGACAAAGAGAAAGAAGAGAAGAGAGGGGATAGGAAAGAGAATAGAATGAATCCAACGTAATTCCTGTGTTCATTTACACAAACAGTGTAAATCTACATCATGTATATTCACAAGAATGGGATCCTAATTAGAATGTTATACTCCATGTATGTATGTCAAAATATACTCTACTGTCATGTATATCTAAAAAGAACAAATAATAAATAAACAAAATAAAAAATGTTTTAAAAGCTGGCAAGGATGTATTTTAATTCTTTGAATTTATTTTTAGGCTCTGTAATCCTAAGTCAATAACTTGGGGTTGTTAAGTGCAATGTTTCTGTATTCCTCACCAAGTTGCCAGTCATTGCCAAAGCCCATGGCAGTAGCTCTCAGTATAGGGTGGGATAGACTGGTAATATACAAATTGTGTATTTTGTAGTAGGTGTATTCAGAGTTCTAAACTGGAAGACCCAATAGTTGGGATTTAGTCTTGGCGGACCTTTGGAATTCTGCCAGTGGATATTTGGGATTTCATCCATATGTCCTGTTGCTGGGGACATGCTCATCTCTGCTGAAAGCCTAGATCTCAGAGGCCTCCCATAAATTTAACTTTTAGCATGTAAGGTCCAATACTCCACAGGTTTCACATTCATTTGTAATTAAGATCAATATGGAAATCAGATGTAAATTATCCAGTATAGACACTCTCTAAGTGGCTATTATTAACAGCTTTCCAATAGCTCTTGTGGGGCATCAGAAACAAAGGGAGGTCTCTCTCCTTAATATCTGGGGCCTATTACCCTAGTCAAATTTTCTTTGCACCTGCTTCAGTCACACATTATGTCCAGGCACATAATAGGTAACCGTTAGGTCACCTGGCAACTTCCTTTATGAGTTCTCAATCTCTTGCCTTTGCTCATGGCCACAAAATGCTTATAAATAGTTCCCACACTGACGATCTCAGTTCCCATTGAACTATCTGCCCTGCCCGCAGGCTGAAACAATTTTGCTTGCTTTTCACTCAACATCTTCCTCCCACGGATTCTGGGTCCATTAACATCAGCCTTGCTCTCTATTCCACAGGTTCCCCCAAGCCAATATTATACCCTAGATGTTCTTTCTTCTTTGTGTCTATACTCCCCTTCTCCCCTCAGCATCTGTGGCTGCCACCATCACCAGTCAAGATGTCACAAGATGAACATATTTCTTATATTCAAATTTTCCAACTTTCTATACTTCTATTATTTCTTTTACTGTCCAGTATTGAATTTCGGTGAGTTCCCTTAGTTACCCATCTCACTGAGAAACAGTCTTCCCTCTATTTAGTCTGATTAGGAAATGCTGAGAATCCTACTCTTCCTCTAATCTGCCATCTTCTCCCCTTTCTCCAAATTCTTTTCTTGATCTCTAAGATACTGTTTCCTGTCTCCATCTACAGAACTGGCTACAACTTTTCAGCCTCTTCTAGTTAGGTTCTCCTGTTCATCCCAGTTCTACACACTAGTTCCCAAGGATTCTGACTTTACTACAGTTCCTCTCCATCTACACTAATTCCTTTAGTGTTTTTCACCTAGCCTCCTGGCTTTAGATTGTTTGAATATTAATGACTTCCAACTTTATCCCAAAACTCCACATTCAGCCAACTGCCTATTTCATATCTCTGAAAGTCATTTCAAATTTAACATATGCAAAATGTAATTCTTTGATTTTTTTCTGCAAAATATATCCCTTCCAAAATATCTTTATCTATATAGGTAGCAACTACATCCATACTCAGGTCAAAAATCCTGGAGTCATCCTTGATTTCTATTTTGTCTATATGCTACTAAAAATTCTTTGTCAGATCTCACTCCAAAATTTATACATTATTTTACCTTGTTATTTTATTCCAGTGAACATCTATGTTCAATTATAATATCTTCTACAAATAAATATAATCTTCCATTCTCTTTTTCTCCTCTCTATCTTCTACAAATATTTACTTTGTGGTTATTAAGAGACTTATGTAAAATATCTTACAACACCTTTTTTGAGCTAATATATTGAATCACATAAAAACTCTACAGTTTTAATTCCTACCACAAACCTTATTATTGATGTCCCAATTAACATCTAATATGTTTGGGATGAAAAAACTCTTATTCTTAATACTCTGTGTTTTAACTTAATTCTAGAATCATAAGTGATTTTATGCCACCTGTATAACATGACAGTGCTCTGCATATTTCAATACATTTGCTTTTACACATGAATTCTATATTTTCATAGACTTTCGTGTTCCTTAAAGTTGTTCCAACTTCAAGAAATCCTTTCAGGACTTTTTTTTAATGTAGATCAACTCCCTTACCTATTACTGCCTGGGAAATCTTTTCTCTCACCTTCATTTTTGAAGGAGAGTTTTGCTAGGTTATAGAATTTTTTAATTTTATATATTTTTTTAGATATACATGACAATAGGGTGTACTTTGATATATTATGCACATATGGAGTAAACCCATTACAGTTCTGATCCAGAAATGGGGTTTTTGTTTGTTTGCTTATTTTTTGGTAACAAGGATTGAACTCAGGGGTGCTTAACCACTGAACACATCCCCAGCCCCTTTTAAAATATATATTTTATTTAGAGACAGGGTCTTGATGAGTTACATAGGGCCTCCCTAAATTGCTCAGGCTGGCTTTGAACTTACAATCCTCCTGCCTAAGCCTCACGAGATGCTGGAATTACAGGAATGTGCCACCACACCAGCCTGGGTACAGAAATCTTGGTAGGCTGGGGCAGGGGGGCTTTCTTTTAGTACTTTGAATACATTATCCCACTCCTTTTGTCTTGAAACATTTCTGCTGAGAAATGTGCTAATAGTCTTATGGAAGGCTTCCTTATATATTATAGGTTCTTTTTCTCTTGCACTTTTAAAATTTTTTATCTTTGACTTTTGAAAGTTTGATTATAACATGTATTGATAGATATAAATTTATTTCAATAAGGTTCTTTGGGCTTCAAGAATTGATCTCCATTTCCCTCCCCAGATTTGGGGAGTTTTCAACCATTTTTTCCTTTTTTTATTTTTTTAAAAAATAAATGACAGTGGAATGTATTACAATTCTTATTACACATATACAGCACAATTTTTCATATCTCTGGTTGTATATAAAGTATGTTGACACTAATTCGTGTCTTTATACATGTACTTTGGATAATGATGTCTATCACATTCCACCTTCCTTGCTAATCCCCTGCCCCCTCCCGTTCCCGTTATTTCTTTAAATAGTTTTTGCCACTTTCTCTCTCAATTGTCATTCTTGTAATTCCACATTATACATCCTATTTTGTTTGCTACTGCCCTATTCATTCTTTAGGCTTCCTTCACTCTCTTATTCTTTCTTCTTTTCATTCCTCTGAACAGTAATTTGTCTGAGTTCACTGATTTTTTCTTCTATTTGATCAACAACAGTGTTCTATTGAACTTTTCTGGTGAGGTATTGTATGCTTCAGCTCCAGAGTTTATGTTTGGTACTTTTTTCTCCCTTATTATTTCTATCTATTTGTCAGTTGTATTGTTTGTACATCATTTCCCTGATTTATTTTAGTTATCTATCTCTATTTTCTTGTAATTCAGTAAGCTTCGTTAAGACGATTATTCTGAATTGTTAGGTAATTGCCTAGAACTCCATTTCTTAAGGGTAAGTTATCAGATATTTATTTTGTTCCTTTTGTTGTGTCATATTTCCCAGAACCTTCATATTCCCCGCAGTTTTGCTTTTGTTTGTGAACATCTGAAAAAATGTTTTAAGGTCTGGCTTCAACAGAAAATTATCCTCACCAATCAGCCATGCAGATAATCTGGGAGTGTTCTGAACCTTATCTATGGTTGTGCAAGTACCATTCCTCACTTCTTCCTTGGAATTTCAGGTTGTGCACCTTCTCCCAATCTCCCAAAGCCATGCTGGCCACAGTAAGTCATCTATCTCTTTATCTTAGGGATATAAGGTCAGGACAATGGATGAATGCTCTATTCATACCTCTTCCTCCTAGGGTCAAAGTCTGAGTTTTGCACCACTAATATCACAGAGCTGTGTTAGCTGCAGTGAGCTACCCACTCCTTGTCTTTGTTCTTACCTGCTTCTACACATTTAACTACATAGGTTACTTTAGCAACTGGAATGAAACAGGATTTTAAAAAAGGCAATCTGGAATGTCCAGAAATGCCAGGGATGTTGAATGGACACTCAACTCACTCTTTCTTTTGACCAAATAGAAGAAACTCAGGCTGAGGCAAATATTGTCTTGGCAGCATATGGAAGGAGCTGACATGGAAAAAGTGAAATTGCTCTGATTCAAATTGGCTATTCTCTGTTTTGTGTTCCACTGGGATCCTGCAACTTCTTCACTAGATTTTGGACCTGTCCTAAAAGTATACTGCCCCACACAACATTGTTAAATCCATACGGGGAGAGGCAAGGCTTTCATATTCTGCCATGTTGCTGGTGCAATAAAAGACAACCACTTTGTAATTGGACTCTACTGCACCACATAACAAATTGAAAAATTCTCTGCAGAAGAAAGCCAAAGCAAGCATGGAGCTTTCCTTTTGTGCATAACTTTCTTCAGGATCACATACTGTCAAGATCCTGCCTATATTAATTATTCTCCTCCACTGCCTGAAGACAGCTGTTTTTAAATAATTTCCACAGATTTTACAACTATTATTCTGTACCATTAAATACTGAGTATTTTGATACAAACTTGATTCTAGGTAGGTTTCTAAGATTTATATTTAAAACCAGGTTAAGACTGCATTCAACAAATATATTCTTTGTAATTCTTTGTATAGCCATAATGAAAACTGATTCTTACATGGCCAAAATAAGTTCTACACTTTCCTTACTAAAACTGATAATTATGTGATCAAAATGTTCCCTAATCCTTTACTGATATGATAAATAAGGCACATGACTCTTGGACTTAAGATGAGTTCTTTATAATCAAAAAGCATTTTTTGAGGCACTCTACTTCTGTATCTGTGTATATATATATATATATATTTTTTATTGTTGGTCGTTCAAAACATTACATAGTTCTTAATACATCATATTTCACAATTTGATTCAAGTGGGTTATGAACTCCCAATTATACCCCATATACAGATTGCTGAATCACATCAGTTACCCTTCCATTGATTGACAAATTGCCTTTCTAGTGTCTGATGTATTCTGCTGTCTGTCCTATTCTCTACTATCCCCCCTCCCCTCCCCTCCCCTCCCCTTTTCTCTCTCTACCCCTTCTACTGTAAATCATTTCTTCCCTTCTCTCATCTCACTCTATATGATTTCTGCTCAATTTCAGCTCTGATTATTTGTATTATTAACCCTGCTATTATAAATCAAGAATATCATTTTGCATTTTGGAATAAGCCACTCATATTCAAAAGAAAATTTTATCATCTTATAAAATACAAGCTTCATTGATCATAAGTATCTAAAACTTCCTTTTTTCACACAATTTCTATCCAATATATATGAATTTGACAATCCTTGTAAATAAATGTGAAGGAGCAGATTGTTCCTTGCAAAGATACGCTAATGCAGGATTTGCATGTTTTCTACACATCCTTATGGCTTTATAAGTTTTGTTAAAAGAAGAACAAGAAGTATGCTAGGGGCTGGGACTATAGTTCAGTGGTACAGTGCTTCCCTAGCATGGATGAGACTCTGGATTCAAACCCCAATACAACAAACTTAAAAAGAATTATGATAGTTGCATTTTCATATCAGAATCAGATATTTTCAAGTGTGTGATCAAACTATGCATGCATTTTCAATAATGTCTTTTTATTCTTAAGGCATATCTCTGGGTTTTTTTTTTCAATTTCTACTTGCAAATAAAATACTTTTTTAAAAGTCTCTTTCATTTTGACTATAGAAGAAAATAACAGATTTATATCTAATTCCTATCCTATCAATGACTAGTCTCTGTTGGGAGTCTCCCTGAGAACTCCCGGGCCTTTCAAACATGGTGGTGGGCAAATTGCCAGTGGGCGGTTAGAACTCCCTGGGCCTTTCAGATAAGGAGCCCCTAATGCAACATGGTGGCAGGCAAGTTGCCAGTGGGTGGATAACAAGTTGTTTTGAAAATTTTCTAATTGGTCCTCCCATCTTCCGTGATCATGGACAGCTCGTGCCCCCCATGAATCTTATGCAGGGCGGACGTGCGTGCACCATAGGTGATGACCTGACCTTTACTATGATTGGCCCCAGGAGCTTCCTGGTTTAAGATAACTGACTCTCACTTTCTATATAAGCTAACACCAGCTTACAAAAGGTGTTTTATCTTTGTCACTGCTATCTGTGTGTGTGCATTTTAATCTCTGACGACGAACCTTGGCCTTTCATTGGTGCCGAGACCCGGGAAGGGAAATTCCTCATTCTGAGGACCCCCTTTCTCAAGGTTCGCCGTCCTCGTTCACCTTTTTGAGCGCTGCTACATTCCACCCAACACCAGCTCTCCAATAGGTGATTTCTTCTGATCAACAACTGGTGAGTCCCCCTCCCCCTCTTTGGGAATTCATCTCCAAATGGCTATGACGCCTAGTTTGGAGGAAAGAACTCACCCCACCACAACTTTCACAGTTACGGTGGACTCTCTAGATGCCCATCTCTGGTTGATGAGCTATAAGGGACAGAAGAATAGGCATTCCCTGACTCTCTTTATCTCTTTCTTTCCTGGAAAAACCCTGACGTCAGGTGGCCTGTGACTCCAAGCCTTCAGAAGGTCTTGCTGGTTGGGCTCTTGGGTGACGACTCATTTGCCCTCCCAGCCCAGGCTCTCCCGAGTCTCTTTGGTTGACTTCTCCTTTTGGGGATGCCTGAAGGAAACTCAACCAAAATCTGTTCCAGTCCAGGCCACTCACCTCTTCTCTTCCTGCCGAGAGTCATCATGGGAGCCTCTTCTTCCCTCCCTGCTGATTCCCTTCTCCAATGCCTACTGGCTAACCTTAACCGGTTGTCCCTCACTCCTGACATCAAACCCAAACTCCTCATCAAATTCAGTACACAGAATTGGCCATATAACCAATTAGTCAACCAAAACAATGGCCCCCAGAGGGGTCTCTAGATCCTCAAATTCTGCGTGACCTTTTTAACTTCTGCGAGCACTCAAAAGGGTGGAAGGAGATTCCCCTCTGTGGAGGCCTTTTCCCTCAACTATGCTTCTCCAATAGATCCTCACCCTCATCCTTCTGCCCCAGCCTCTCTGCTGTCACTCTCACCTCAGCAACCTGATTTCTCCCCTCCGATTACTAGATCAAAAACCCAAACCTCCGCCAGTTCTCAGACCATTGCCTCCTTGCTGAGGTAGCAGGTACTGAGGTACCCCTCCACCCACTCACTCATCTCTTCTCCTGTCAGTGCCCACGCAGGGTCCCACCAGGTCCTCTTACCAGCTAACTCAAAGCTCAAACCAGCTGAGGAGAGCCCTCAGACCCCTATTCAAGATCTGGTGAAAATGGCCTTTAAAGTTGCTTTGTCATCACTGAAAACAGGTTACTAAGAATTTAATGTCCCTCACAGGCTTTTTGGGATACTCACTGCCTTCTTCCCCTCTGCTCTACCGGTTCTACTACTCAAGTTTTTGTTGCTAGGGAAAATCCCAAACCCCTTTCCCATTATTCTTTTACATCTCTCCTTCCTCATTCTCAGATCCACGAAGCTGCTCTCAGCCCCACCTTCCTGTCTTCCCCCTCCCTACCAGGCCCACAGAAAAGTCTTAACTGACCTTCTCCAGAAATCTTCACCATGGCTGATTTTAGGGCTTTCAGCAAAAGAATCCCTATAAAAGAGTTCAGTGTAGATAAACTTCCTCTTTTCATGTTGCCCCATTCTACTTGGCCACTGGCTGGAAAAATCAGCACTCCTAAAGCTAGACACCCCCTTTCTAGTTTTTTCACAAAATATGTGAACAAGGCCTCTAGCCTTGAGCTGGGGCTTCACAGAGATGGCTACATTTCTAAGATAAGGAAGTTACCAACTGGGCTCCATGGTAACATCTGGCAGAGGGAGGAAAAAAGAAAAAGTTCTCCCCCTCCCAGGTGTCCTTGAAAAGTTAACTTGCCCAGAACAGAGAAAAAACAAAACAAAACTGCTTTTTGTGAACTTCTGCAGACTGTGAACTTCTGAGCCCCTTCCTTTACATGTTGGGTACAAAATTCTGAAACTACCTAAACTTGGGATTCAAGGGATTAATTGATTACAACACAAGCAGTGCCCTCTGAATCCAGTTGCAACCAAATAGAACTGTTTCCCTATCTTCACTGCTATCTTAGGTGCCTTGCTTTGTCCATCCCTACAAAAGTATAATTCCATATACTTAAACATTGTTTACGTTTTCATGAAATGGTCAACAGATGTGATTAATTGTGTATTGCAAAATACAAAAGTACTTTTCTACTTTTCTACAAAAGGTTAAAAGCTTTCAGCCTTTCCTTAATTCATGTTTTAGATGTGATATTATATTGTATTGCCTAGTATTCATGTGAACTTGAGCAACAATTTATTTAAACTTTGTAAAATGATACTTAAAAAGCGAAGATCAGCTTCAGAACTATAGCACTTAAGATTTATGAAGAGCCCCACCTTACCTGAGATAAAGCTGTGCCTCCCATCTTACTACATGTAAGAATGACTCCAAAGTAGGCCAGACTTCAGGTAAAACCCAGTACTCTTAATTTAAAGTGAAACTGACTTTGCTGGATGTTTATGATCAAGACTTAAATTAAAATGGCCAAGAAAACCAATATTTGGCTATGGCCCTCTGAGTCAATCTGAATCCAGGGAGCAGGGAACTTCTCTAAGGAGCTTTGCAACTCTGGGCCACATAACCTCCTGATCAGGGAGATTAATGAGACCACTGGAGAATGAAAAGCCAATCCACGCATTTGCTGTGAATAGGAGGGTCACCAGAGAAGGGAGACATCCCTGATGCTTCCAAGGGAAGCCACATGGTCAAACAAGACCTGGACCCATCCTAGCGCAAATGGCACTAGCAGAACTAAGAAGCTGCTCTCAAGTTCCCCCATGAGTGACCCCTAAGGGAACTCGGCTGACTCTTAACAACAGATAGAAACAAAGTCAATTTTGACCAGCTTGATCTTAAACACCTACCAAAACCAGTAAAGCCAAAAAGTCATTCCTAGGAATAATAAAAGACAAGAACAGCTAGAATAGAGGAGACAGCAACTAGCCAACAGTCTCTATGGGGAATGTTCAGTCAAGTATGGCCTTGGCTCCTCCCCCTCACAGGACCCCTATTAGTCCTCTTTATGTATCTCCTAATAGGACCACTAATAGGACCACGTCTGTTAAATTGCCTACAGAAGTTCCTGCAAGATCAGATATATAGATTCACCAACCAGTCAGTCAATCAACTACTTCTTTAAGACTACCAGCCCTGGTGTCCAAGATGGAGATCTACTACTCATGACCAACTCCTCTGGCTCCAGAGACTCTGCCCCCATTTAAAATCCTCTCTAACCCCTTTTTCCAGTTTTGCAACCCCTCTTTCACTTCATAGGAATGAGAACTACTCTCCAGCAGGTCCACTCTGCTTATTCTGTCTGCTCTACAGTATCCCCACAAGGAAGCATCAAACCTAAATTCCCCACACCTCAGATGAGGAGCACTAGCCAGGCAAAGACTGGTAGATCAACTTCAATCATGTGCCTAGGTACAAAAAGCTTCGCTACCTACTTACTTTGGTTGATACTTTCTTTTTCAGGTTGGAGAAAAGCCTTCCCTACATCCAGGGAAATTGCTGACACTGTTGCCTCCATCCTCATTGAGCAGATCATTCCCAGGTTCGGACTTCCCGCCTCCATCCAGTCAGACAACAGTCTGGCCTTTACTTCTCAGGTTGTTTAACTAGTCTCCAAAGGCCTCAACATCACTTGGAGGCTCCACATCTCCTACCAACCCCAATCCTTGGGTAAGGTTGAGAGGCCTAACAGCATTCTCAAGGATCATCTCACTAAACTTGCTATTGAACTTAGGCTCTTCTGGCCCAATCTCCTGCTGTTGGCTCTCACCTGAATTCAGGCAGCCCCAAGGGCCCCCTCAGGCCTTAGCCCCTTTGAGCAACTCTATGGGTGCCCTTTCTTAACCACCCAAAGCTTTTCAATCACTCCTCCTCCCCATGTGTCCTACCTGCCCTATCTCACACTTCCACACAAACTCCTAAGGGAACACACAGACCAGTGCCTTCCCGCACCATTCATTGCCTCAATCCCAGCACAACCACAAACTGAATTGGACCCTCTTCAACTGGGTGATTCCTAACAACTAAAGGAACTGCTATTATAAATGCCAGCCTTATTTCTAATCTGCTATGAGCCTCCACACTGCCTTTATAGCTGGGAATAGTCCACTGTAAAGCCCATAAGACCGACTCTTCTCCTGCCACAGTGGGCAACTCTAAAGCTGACCAGGTCAGCCACCCTACAGGCCCCATCCTCTTCCTCATTACTCCATCTTTCCTCTGAGGAGTGAACTCCTGACCCTCACCAGCTCATTACATTCCTCCATTCACTGTTCCATTCTAGTCCCCAGAGCTTATCAACTTTCCTTCAATCTTTTTTCCCTCTTTCCTCCGACGATCGGACCTTTCTGCAACAGGTTACATCCACATGCCAGATCTACCAGAGGACCAATACCAACACCCCCTTAAAATCCAGACCCTATCCTTCTCATCAGGCCCGTGGTCATACCCCAGGAGCTAATTGGCAAATTGATTTCACAAACATGCCCAGGGTAAAAAAACATCAAATATCTCTTAGTACTGGTGGACACATTCTCAGGGTGGATAGAGGCATTTCCCACATCCAATAAGCTGGCAATCACAGTTGTGGATCAGTTGATATCTGAGATAATCCCTCGTTTCGGGATGCCCACTTCCATCCAATCGGATAATGGCACAGAATTTACCTCGCAGATAACTCAGGGGCTGGCTAGTGCACTATCAATCCCTCAGCATCGCCATTGCCCTTACCATCCCCAAGCTTCCGGGAAAGTTTAAAGAACTAATCAGTCTCTCAAAGAAACCCTCACCAAGTTCACCATGAAATTAAGCTTAGACTGGACTAAGGTCTTCCCCTTGGCCCTGTTGTGTCTCAGGGCTTTACCAAAGAAACCATCCAACCTTTCCCCATTTGAGCTTATGTACAGCCGTTCATTCTTTCCCCCCAGAATACAGACTGAACAATTACCTATACCTGATTCCTATGCTCTATCTCTCCTTTTCCATCTACGCTCTGAACTTTGAAAATACCAGGACTGGCTTTCACCTGACCCAACCATTACTCAAAACCCCCTCACCCTAACACACGGCCAACAGGTATATTACTGCCCCCTATGTGAAAGACCCCAACTGCACCCTAATGAGAGGGCCCCACCTCTGTCATCATGTGCACTCCCTCCGCAGCAAAACTCAGACTCACAAATAATCAATTAACTCCATGGATTCACATTTCCAGGCTCAAACCATGCATCCAGGAAACTCATTCTGGCAACATTGGACTCAACCAGAGGACTCGCAAGAATCCACACCTACATACTCTTGCTCTCCCCACCCTAGTGACCCTTTAAAAATTCATCTCTCTCATGTTTCTGCCCTTACACCCATAGCTGAGAACATATCCAAAAATGTACCTTAGCTTTCTGATCCTCATCCTCACCCCGAGGGTAATACCTTCACTATCTTATGTCTGGAGATTCAAGGTAAAAGAAACATACACACAAAAAACACCCGGACCACCCACTTGGCTACCATTTCTGACTGTCCCCTAACAGGGTGCTCCTCAGCCATCTATATTGTACTCTCTTCCTCTTCCTTTGAGCTCATTAAGCAAGCCAGCCACCCTTACTTATGTTTTTTATATGACCAAAATAAGGATTACTACAAACAGTGACTGGAAACCTATGGAGGCTGCCCCTATTGGTCATGCAGAATTCATGATGCATATTTAGGGCAATTAAATATGGGAAGATTTAAACTTGAGTCTGCCTCCCACCAATACAAGCTGACCATCCCAGACCCTGGGAACCCACACTGGGCAGCAGGAGTAAAAGCTTCCTTTTATTGCGGTGGGTATGCCTCCACTCCCTGTGGTTCCTTATCCATTACCCGGAATATGTTTCCAGAGAGTCCTCAGTCTCTCTTGTCTCAACCAACACAAACCACTCAGAACAACGGCTGCTCACATCCCTAGAAAACCAACACACTTCTGACTCTCAGGCTTCACCAATCTATACCTGTTTACAGATCATCACTGACACATTGTCCTACCTAAACCAAACTTTCCCCACTGCAAGTCCAGCAAATTGCTTTCTGTGCACTTCTCTAGTACGGCCCTTACTTGCCACAGTTCCAGTGTTTCCAGCTTGTCCAACTCATCCAACAAAAAGGATCCTATTAAACCTCTGCAGAATGTTCCTTTATGGGAACCCGAGGAAAATAACCACACCATAATTCCTCAGGTTTACTTTCTGGGATCCACAACTTCCAATTCCCTTCTGGCAGATTTTTGCCACCGGAACCTAACCATCAACCACACCACTTATTCCCCACCAGGTCTCTTCTTCTGGTGCAATGGCACTCTCATCGCCATTATACTCTCCAACATGTCTAGCCCATGTTTATTAGTCACCATAGTTCCACAACTCACTCTCTATAGCAACTCTGAAGTAAAAAACATCCTTAATCCTCTAAAACGTGGAAAACAGGCTGCATTCCTTCCGTTAGTGATAAGCATTTCATTAACAGCCTCAGCGGCAAGTGCAGGGTTATCGGGAAGATACTTAGGTCATTCCCTATGGGCTGTCAAGGACATTAATTCAAAACTTAAAGGAGCACTTTCTTCCACAGCAGAATCTCTAACATCCTTACAAAAACAGGTCACCTCATTGGCAGAAGTCACCCTTCAGAATTGCAGGGCTCAGATTTACTCACCACCAAAAAGGTCAGAACCTGTCTTTTCCTTAGGGAAAAATGCTATATTATATCAATGAATTGGGTCTTGCAGAAGACAATGTTGTTAAGCTCACTGACCTGGCAGCCACCTTAAGGACCACAACAAGTCAAACCTTTTCTGTTCCTTAATGTCCACTCTCCTTCTGGCATGGGTATGGCCTATTCTTGGAACACTATGTGAAATCTTTTTAATGTGTCTATTTTTACCATGTATTATAAAGTTTATTAAAGTTTATTCAAACTCAAGTAGGTAAAATCTCTAACCAAACTTTTAACCAGTTTCTACTTAGAAATTATCAGCTTCTGGCCACCGATGAATCAACCGTCTTCTCCAGAGAACATCCCTCACAATGTTGAAAAACCCTTCAAAGATTCCTGGGATACCTTCTTGAGAGCGATATCTGATGATGCCTGGCTTGTACCCGCTGTAGAGACTTATACCGACTGGACTGAAGTGATAATGGACCTTTGGCTACAGGGAACATTTTGTGATGTCACATCTGACCTTATACAAATCTTTGCAGCTCTCTTGTGGGGACTCCTAACTTCCCTCCTTCATACCCCTGCCCTGGCGACGCCCTCACTGAGCAGGAAGTAGCCAGAACGAATCTACGTCCCTTTCCATATAATAACAAAAAAGGGGGAATGTTGGGAGTCTCCCTGAGAACTCCTTGGGCCTTTCAAACATGGTGGTGGGCAAATTGCCAGTGGGCGGTTAGAACTCCCTGGGCCTTTCAGATAAGGAGCCCCTAATGCAACATGGTGGCAGGCAAGTTGCCAGTGGGTGGATAACAAGTTGTTTTGAAAATTTTCTAATTGGTCCTCCCATCTTCCGTGATCATGGACAGCTCGTGCCCCCCATGAATCTTATGCAGGGCGGACGTGCGTGCACCATAGGTGATGACCTGACCTTTACTATGATTGGCCCCAGGAGCTTCCTGGTTTAAGATAACTGACTCTCACTTTCTATATAAGCTAACACCAGCTTACAAAAGGTGCTTCATCTTTGTCACTGCTATCTGTGTGTGTGCATTTTAATCTCTGACGACGAACCTTGGCCTTTCAGTCTCAAAATGGCACAATTTTTTAAAAGATATTACATACATAACAATTTTTATAAAGATCAAAATTAAGGTTACTTCTCCAGGATACAAGAAAAAAAGATAAAAGTTGTCAGGATTTTAAGAAAAAATCGTCCTCAGAATCTTTTGCCAGACTATCAATAATATATTTTATAGTATGAACAAAAAAAAAGTCTTCCTTTTCAACCTACAATAATTATAAGTAAATTTATTAAGGCAAATTACTTACCCCCTATTACTGACAATTGCTTTTTTCAAGTGAATGTAGTTTGCAGGAAAGATACCCTGTATGGGAAAAAAAAGATTGCCAGTTAGAAAAGTAAATTGTGATTAACATCTCATACATAATGAAATAGCAATGGAAACATAGTGAATCTCCTATTGTAGCAACTATTTTGCATATTTATAATGCAAAATTGCACAAACTATATTAGGTAGGAATTTCAGGAACAGGTGCAAAGAGGGTCTATCCCCAGGGGGAAAAAAACAAACTTAAGCATGATAAAAATAAATTTTTTTTAAGTTTTGTAAAAAGAGTACAGATTGGAGATGGTACATCAAATCACTCTCAGGTATTATGTACAGAGGTCACTATGTATCTCCAAAGCAACATCATTACTTAACCAATAATTTATAGATTATCCAAATCTAAGTTGGAGAAATAATTCCCAGACTCAGGATTATATTTAGATGCACAAGAATACATCAATTTGGAGTTTTTATACACATTTTAACTTTATTTCTTCCAAACTATTCCAATTTTTGTATGTACCACAATTTGACTACATTGCCTAAGTGACAAGGAATGTATTGCTTTTAAAACCATTTCAGTTTTTCAACCATTGTTCACTCCGTCTGATGTATTCTTTCAAATAAAACATAATAAGTTTAAAAGTCTATATACTCTGGCCCACACTACCACCAATTACAAACTGAATCTGTACCACACAAGGTTATGAGCAACTGGACTACAATAATAAATTTTATATATTGGCTCATGACAAAGTCACTCTACACCAACAAGGAATATGGGAGAATAAACAAAACCTAAGATAAAACACATAACTGCATCAACCATAGCTAAATTATGGCTATAGATTATCTGTAAAGGAAGAATTGAAGATAAAAATTAAAAAACACACAGGATTAGCACTAGGCATCGCAAATTCCTCCTAGCCAAGAAAGAGTCAGACATCTGGAAGAGAACTGGAACACCCACTGCTGTTAAGCAGAAATGAGATCCCTCCCTCTTGAAAGTTCACAGAGGATGAGCGAAAACATGGACTTCTACTCTCTCTTGGTAATAACATGGCAGAAGCTTTTTCCTTCCCCTATAGGCGCACAAGTACCAAAACCAGCTCAAACAGAAGGTTAAAATAAGATGCAATATCTAAGCATAATAATCAAAATGTCCAGATATCAATAGAAAATCACCTTGTTATACCAAGAAACATAGAAATACCAAACTGAATGAAACAAAAACAATACATGTTAGCAAAAAAAAAAAGGGAAAAGATGCTTAAATTATCTGACAAAGACCTTAAAGCAGACATTATAAAAATGTTTCAACAATCACTTGAAATCAATGAAAAAACAGAAAATCATGGAAAATAAACCAGAAAGTTTTATCAAAGAAACAAAACATGCTGCATGGATTCAACAGCATAATAATAGGAGAGACAGGAAAGAATCAGTAAACCAGAATGTAGTACAATAAAATGACATAATAATAACTATAAAGATAAAAGAGAACTATAAAAAGTGACCAATTTCATTCTGCAGTTACTTCCCTTTCTCATTCCTCTTCCTTCCCCCTCAATTCTGATCCTCTGCTCCACTGAGCTTCTGTTTAAATGGGGTCCTTCTTTAAAAAAAAAAATCCTAGCTCTCTCTAGCTTCCACATATGAGAAAAAACATTCAACTCTTGACTTTGAGTCTGGCTTATTTCATATAGCATGATGTTTTCTACTTCCATCCTTTTGTCAACAAATGCCATAATTTCATTCTTCTTGATGGCTGAGAGAAACCCCATCATAAATACATATCACAATTTCTTTATTCATTCATCTATTGAGTGACATCTAAGCTGTTTCTATAACTTAGTTATTGTGAATTGTGCTGCCATAAACACTGGTATGTATGTATCTCTATAGTATGCTGATTTTAGCTCTTTTTGATAAATACCAGAGTTGGGTAGCTGGGTCATTTTTTCATGAATCTCTATACTGGTTTCCAAGAGGTTATCCTAGTGTGAAGTCCCACCAACAATGTATGAGTCTACCTATTCCCCCAAATCCTCACCAATATTTATTATTATTTTTTTCTTTATGATTGTCATTCTTACTATAGAAAGATGAAATTGCACTGAGTTTTGATTTGCATTCCTCTGGCTGCTAAGGATGTTGAACATTTTAATTCTTTATATTTGTAGATGGACAGAATGCCTTTGTTTATTTTTATATAGTACTAAGGATCAAACCTAGTGCCTCACACATCCTAGGTAAGTGCTCTGCCACTGAGCTACAGCCCCAGCCCTGAACTTTTTTTTAATATATTTGTTGGTTTCTATTTCTTCCTTTTAGAAATGTCTATGTAGATTATTTGTCCATTGATTTTTGAGGTGTTTTTGGCATTAACTTTTTTGAATTCTTTATATATTCTAGTTATTAATGTCCTGTCAATAGAGTAATGGGGCAAAGATTTTTCTCTCATTCTGTAGGCTCTCTCTTCACACTCTTATTTTATTTGCTTAAGGAAGGTGGTACCTGTGCCAGTGTGCATGCATGAACATATCACAATAAATTCCACTTATATGTATGTATGACTGTAATGCACGAGTTAAACAAATTAATATAAGGATTACCAATAGAGTACAGGAAAGTAATTGGGGGAGGGAGGGGAATGATGGGGACAGTACTAGGAATTGAACTGTAGCAAATTATGTGCATTGATGAATATGTCAAAATGAACCCCATAATTATTTATAATTGTAATGCACTAATAAAAAAGAAATAATCACAACTGCAGGAACTGTAGAACTATGTCAAAAACAAGAAAATACTTAATGTTCATGTCATTGAGTCCTGGAATAAGAGAAGATAGAGAGCTAGGAAAAGACTAAAAAAAGTACATTAAGAAATAATGTCATGCTGGTGAGGACTCATCAATAAGAAATCTGTTCACTGACGTGGGAATACAAAATGGCACAGGCACATTGGAAGACAAAGAACGAGTATAAAATTAAGCACAGGAAGAAAAAAACTAAACACAGTTTTATTATACAACTCACCAACTGCACTGCTAGGAATTTACCCAAATGAGCAGAAAACTTATGCATGCATGTGTATGTGCACACTCAGATACAACACACACACAAAGAAAAAAACCTGCATACACAAAAAATTGTAGTTTTACTTATAAATGACAAAATTTAGAAGCAACAAAGATGCCCTTAAATACATGAATTAATAAACAAACGGTAGCCCATTCATACAATGGAAAATTATTTAACAATAAAAAGCAAAAGCATGTAGGAAATTTAACTGAATATTGCTAAGGGAAAGTACTCACTCTAAAATGTCTGTATACTGAATGATTCCAACTATATGAGGTTCTAGAAAAGGCAAAATTGCAGAAGACAATAAAAAGACTACAATGGGAGATAAAAAGGATGACAATGTAGAGCATAGGACACTGTTAAAGCACTGAAACTATTCTGCCTGATAGTATAAGGATGAGTGTATGCTATTATGTGTTTGTTAATCAAATCCACAGAATTATACAACACAAAGAATAAATCCTAATGAAAGTGTGTAATGTTAATAGTGTATCAATATTGTTTTATCAATGGTAATAAATGTACCACATTAATAATAGTAGAAACCATAGGGAGAATAGGGAAACTATACTCTGTATTTCTGTATGTCTGTTTTAAAATACACTCTAATAAAAATATAAAATGAAAAAAGTAACAGAAATTTCCCCTAATATAGTAACAGATATAAACCTGCAGATTCAAGATTAATAAATCCCCAAAATGAATAAACTCAAAGAAATGTACACCAAGGATCAAAAAACAAGACCCAATAATATGCTGTCTACAGGAGACGCATTTGATAGGAAAAGATGTACATAGACTGAAGGTGAAAGGTTGGGAAAAATCATATCACTCATATGGACCACGGAAACAAGCAGGAGTGTCCATACTCATATCTAATAAAATAGATTTCAAGCCAAAGCTAATCAAAAGGGATAAAGAAGGACACTTCATACTGCTCAAGGGAACCATACACCAACAAGACATAACAATCATAAATATATATGCCCCAAATAACGGAGCAGCCATGTTCATCAAGCAAACTCTTCTCAAGTTCAAGAGTCTAATAGACCACCATACAGTAATCATGGGAGACTTCAACACACCTCTCTCACCACTGGACAGATCTTCCAAACAAAAGTTAAATAAGGAAACTATAGAACTCAATAACACA
This sequence comes from Urocitellus parryii, assembly GCF_045843805.1. Classification (NCBI taxonomy): domain Eukaryota; kingdom Metazoa; phylum Chordata; class Mammalia; order Rodentia; family Sciuridae; genus Urocitellus; species Urocitellus parryii. Next base: position 93,612,560 of record NC_135532.1, on the reverse strand, counting down.
ATTAACAACCTAGACTTAATTGACATATATAGACTATACCACCCAACATCAAGTAGCTACACTTTTTTCTCAGCAGCACATGGAACCTTCTCAAAAATAGACCATATACTATGTCACAGGGCAACTCTTAGACAATACAAAGAGGTAGAGATAATACCATGCATCTTGTCTGATCATAATGGAATGAAACTGAAAATCAATGATAAAAGAAGAAAGGAAAAATCAAACATCACCTGGAGAATGAACAATAGGTTGCTGAGTGATCAATGGGTTTTAGAAGACATCAAGGAGGAAATTAAAAAATTCCTAGAGTTAAATGAAAACACAGACACAACATATCGGAATCTATGGGACACATTGAAAGCAGTTCTAAGAGGAAAATTCATTGCTTGGAGTTCATTCCTCAAAAAAAGAAAAAACCAACAAATAAATGATCTCATACTTCATCTCAAAATCCTAGAAAAAGAAGAGCAAAACAACAGCAAAAGAAGTAGAAGGCAAGAAATAATTAAAATCAGAGCTGAAATTAATGAAATTGAAACAAAAGAAACAATTGAAAAAATTGA